>NC_052018.1:23746289-24395897 GCF_015832195.1 Motacilla alba alba | reverse complement strand
AGTTCTAGTAGAAACAGGAAAAAAGTGTTTGTAAGGGTTATTTTGTATGCCATCCCTAGTCTTCCCTAAGCTGTATGCCTGAAATTATGGTAAATGTCCATATTTCAGTTTTGGGAGCTGGAGATTTGCACTGGAGTGTTATTAAATACACTCTGTTCTCAAAGACTACCTCTGAAGTACACTCTTTTATTTCATTAAAAAGCTCTCCTCCAATATTCTTCCTAATTAGTATGAGCCAGCACAATCTGTCAAGCAAAAATCACAGTATGCAATAAAATATGCATACTGCCACATTCAGGAAGCAAAATTGAATTGATCAGTCAAGCATTGTGCTGGCATAAAACTGGGAGACCTCTGTTGCTTTGCCAGTACTGCTTTGATTTGAGATTCAATAGAAATGCTGAATGATGAATAGGAAGCTGAGCTTTCTCACCACATGACTAAATGAGTTGCAAGTGAAATGTGGAACCTGCAGTAACTGTGTATGCTAGAGAGAATTAATATGTTAATTTGGTTTAATGTTTCAATAATTGAACAAATGACTCAATATAGGTATTGTCAACATATGTTGGAATGTGTGTGTATGTGACAAAACAATTCATCTAAACTGTGGGTTTTCAGCCAGCTCTGTATCTTGGAAAGAGAAGTTTGGATCAATTCCAGATTCTGAAGGATAAGCAAGAACTACAGGACTTCTACCAAAGCAAGTCCCCTACAGTGCAGGCTGAGCCCAAAGAAATGCACCCTTCAGCACCCATAACAAACAGTCTGTTTACCAAACCACTGAACTCTTGCCCCAGGCTTGAAGGAAACAACAACAAAGAAGTGTGTGAGGAAGTTAATTTTAACATCATATTTACACAGGTAAAATTATCAACAGACACAGCAGTGAAGAGACTCCAGCTGGGATGGATTTACTACAGTGGGATGACACCTCAAGTCTCAAATTGCCAGCACTGTAACATATATGCTTGTCTATACTAGTCAACATCTGATATCACAAGCAGATGCTTGTTCAGACTCACCCAGGATTGTTTAGGAGCACACAAAGTAAGCATTTTTGCATACAAAATAGAGTGCAATTGTAAAAGTACTTACATATCTGGTTTCACGCCCAGCTGCTCTCTGCAGTGTTGACATCTTGTAAAAAAACAAACAGATATGTATTATATTGAGTTACTCTGAACAGTAACTCCAAGATTCTGAGAATTTATTAATTGCTCAAATTCAGGAAAACTTAAGTTTTCCAGAAATATTCACACCATACATAAGACTAAGGCATATTTAAGCTTTGCTTGTATGTTTATTGTAGAAAATACTACTTAATTTTACTGCTCAAAAACATTGATCCTGCTCTATTGAGGATGGCATTTAATATGAGAACTCTCATAACAAAATGCTTATTATTAGACAGCCACAGGTATCATTGCCCCATGAAATTGAAGTTACATTTGCTCACAGAATACAAAATATTACATCTCCATGGTTTCATTTGCAAGAATTTGCTTTAATTTGACTAATCTGTAACAATTCTAATGTATTCACTTATCAGCTCTTTTTTCCTCCATGTATATGACCTACTTTTACCCTCTGTTAAGCACTTTTTGACCTCATTCTGAGATCCTCAACACTTTTACCTTGGTCCCTGTGCTGCATCCTGTTAAGTTCAGCTTTTGCCCCCCTTTATTTGATTTCATGAATGCTAAAAGATGCCTTCCATTCTCAATTGCCCGAAGAAGTGGTTTTTGGATACTCTAACTCAGCTTGGCAGCAGCATTTTAACCACTCCAGATTCTTCAGGCATTGGAAAACACACTCAATTACCCTGTCTGCCCATCCTTCTCCTGCTATCACATTTCTGTCTTTCAGCCTCTTGGAGTCCAATCCCAGCTGATTGACAGAAGTACTTTCAAAAACGGAAATTAAATTTGGATTATATATTCAATATAGCCACTGAGAAATGCTAGACCTGTGCCCTATTCTTGCATGGTGGACTGGACATTCAGCAGGATATTTTGAATGGATTAACTTTTTGATGTATTCGTCTGCCAGAAATTCCTTTCCTGCCATTTTTAGTTGTATTTTTGCCATTTTCACTTTCCTATAGCTGCAATGAGTAACTTTAATTTACCTGGAGCAAACTGAATGCAAGACCTTCTTCCCTTGGTTAGCCATCCTTCTGAACCCAGAAGGCACATCAGCACAACTTAATGAAACCAGAAGTTTAGAAATAGAAAATTAAGTCTACCTCTCACTACCTATTTCTCAGTTATCCAGGAGAAAGAGATATTAAGACATCCTTCTTCTAGTAGTGGTAAGACTTAAAATGAAATCAGAACTTCAGAACAAGTCCAACTATTAATTTAATACTCCCATTATTGTAAAATAAATAATGAACTTGAAAAAACCCAGCCACCAAAGCTAGAAACATTGGTTGCTTTGTGGTAACGACACATGGATGGGATGAAGTCTGGGAGAAGGCCAGAGACCCTGTCATATGGCAGGCAAGGTATGAGAGATTTTTATCCTCTGAAGCCTTAAAACACTCTTTCTCTTTCATAATGTATCTCCTTCTGACTTCAGGAAAGTGTCCTGCAGCAAAGACTGCGCTGACTCCAGGGCTACAGTTCTGTCTTTCCATGCTTTTTTAACCACCAAACACTTTTGATTTTGCATTTCTCAGCTGCAGCTCTGAGCTGCCATTGGTTTTACTGTCACAGCAGTCCCTACTGCCTACTGATTTTGCCCGCCTTTATAATTACTTGAAAAGAGCCCTTGCTGTGGACGTGGGCTTATTCACCTACCTTGCCAACATCTGACTCTGTGCTCATCTGCAGAAAACTTGGAGAAGACTCACACCGGCGCTGAAAAGTTATTTTCAACAGAGAATGGACATGTTAATGACAGAAGACAAAAGGGAAAGAAGAGAATAAGTCCATTCCACATACTGATGGGTTACCATAGTCAAGGGGTCCTGCAGGACTTGATCAATGACAGCACACAACTCTTCTGTTTGTTGTCTGAGCTGGGCAGGGGAGCACATCTGAAAAGGGAGGATGGATCACTCAGTTAAACTTTGCTTTTTGATTTCAAATATAGATCTGAAAGATAAATAACAACAGTACCTCTGAATGAGTGTCCAAAGCAGTGCCTCCAGTCGCACTAGCAGGCTTGGTCGGCTCTTCTAATGCCTGCAATTCAAGAGGTATTGGTGTGATACTGAGCTGAAAATTTTGAAAACCGAGCAAACATACACTTTTTCTAATACTCTGTTTCCAAAGGTGGCACTTTCTCTTTCACCATGGAAAGATGGAAAAGAAAGAAATTACAGGCCTTGTGATGTTCCTTAGGTTACCAAAACCTGATTCAGAATGTAGGTATGGGTTTACAGAGAAGAGAGTATTCAAGGAGGATGAATCATCTCCACTTTTGGAAAATCAGAAACTACCAGCTCCAATTGTCTTCTCCTTCAATAATGACACCTCCTTCACAGTAAATGTGACACAGTGAGTGTGCACTGTGTGCCACAGAGGTGTTGGGGGCTGCCTGCTGTGTGCCAACAGAGAGCCACCACCTGTGAGAAGGCGGACAAGGCAGGAACCCAAACGCACAGAAGGCCCTTTTTTTTCTTTAGCAGGTATTTTCTGTGAAAAGTGTCTCCTGTTTAAAGAGGATGGTGGTTTCACCTTGCAACAAAAATAGTGTTTTCCATTCTTGGGTTTTAGCCTGAAATCAGAAATGTATGGAGCAAAATATGTTCCATACTCTATTTGTGATCTCACACTAAGCACATATGCAATCTCTCCGAAACAAAACACAAGCTTCTTGTGTTTGGCTATACCGCTCACTTTCCTATACCAGTACTTGGAGCAGATTTGAGAGCAGTGGAAATCAGTTTGCCAATCCCTTCACTTTATAAGGGTCACAGAACACCCTCAAAAGCCAAAATCCACTGCTCAGTTCCCTTTTCATCTTCATCCAGCATCTGTGAAGCACATTCTCCCTGCCATCACCCGTTTTTGCTTTGAAGTGATTTTCAAATAGACACCGTGCTGAGACCAAAAATTACTCTGGAAGCCTGCTGATGTGTCTGCTGAAGCTGGACTACAGCGAAGGGAACTGCAGGGTTTCTGGAGTTTTTTTGTTTAACCGTGTGTTTAATGTTTTTGTAAGGTTTCATTTTGTTAATTTTTTTTTTTTTAAGTATAAGAGAAAAAAGAGCATTCCAGTAAAGCCCTTTTTCATTCATGTGGGATTCTGCATGAATGGACTGGTGCCACTGAGGTGGGTATGAGGGCTGCCAAATACAGGAGATGTATGTGGACCTGTGAAGGAAACATTTGAATATTTAAAAAACAAAAAAGAAAAGAAGCATACTTATTTCTGAGTTTTACTTTGCTGACTACATTTGATTTCTTTCCTTGTCCAGCTACTGGCAGCATACATCTGTGTACACCTAAGCAAAAAGTT
Organism: Motacilla alba alba; assembly: GCF_015832195.1. Lineage (NCBI taxonomy): Eukaryota > Metazoa > Chordata > Aves > Passeriformes > Motacillidae > Motacilla > Motacilla alba. The sequence goes on along the minus strand of NC_052018.1, from coordinate 24,391,427 downwards.
AATGACAATTTACTTTTAATATTATTATAATACCATCCAAAAATGATATTGCACAAAAGCACATTTATGGAACACCATGTCTTCTACTAAAATTAAAAGTGGTTGCTTTCCAAACATTTCTTCCTTTCTCTCTACCTCTTGACAAATGACAAATGTGTTGGCCTTAGAGTAGTTTTAGTTCGAAAGGTGAAAAGTAAAAGGGATTCACTTTGATATACAGAAATTAATGTAATCTTATCCCAAGACAGACCATGAAAAGATAAATAGCCTTTCTCATCTCTCAAATCTCATCATTGTCACCCAGTCAGAGTTTCAAAAAGACAGACAGTTCTGTTGAAGAGGAGGACTCAGCCAAAGAGAGCTCAGCACTGCACTCAAATACAGTGCCCCTGGTTCAATAAGCAATTAAATTAAGTAGAAGAGTAATTTCAGTACCTATTGGGGTCAGGATTGACAAAGCATGATGTAGAGGGATGATGAGTTTGAATGTGAGTTAGGAAAAAGGAAAACTTTTAATCAATCATGGATTTGGAATGGGGAATTATCTAAGCTTCTCAAAAACCCCAAGAAACCAGTAAGATAATAAACATAATGAATGGATTGTTAAGAAAAAACTACAGTTTCTGTTTCATATTCACTTCACCAGAATAGTGGGTGAACAAAATCAAGGGTAAGAAACAGCTACCCTGAAGATTTGGGGGAATCTTTCCGGGGGAATTACAGCTGCATCCAGAAGTCTCTGTTCAGAACCAAGATGGCTAATTTAAGAATCTATTCGTTTCAGAAACTGAGTTCCCAAATATCTTTCCATTTTGGAGCCTTCAGTGACTAAGGAATGCAGGTGAGCACAGCACCAAGGTCTCCACAGTCCCTCTGAGATACAGCCATCATGCAGGAGCCACGCTAGAAAAAGCTGCAGTTCTCCCTTCCTGTACTTTTGGGAAAAGACAATATTAATCTTCAAACCAACTAATCTAATTTCATTCACTCTTTCACCTCTTTAATTTTTTTCTTTCTTTTTTCTTTTTCCTATTTTTCATTTTTTCTTATTTGAACAGTTGAGTTTTCCAAAGAAAGAGTAGAAAGAGGAAACTATACTCTCTATAACTATCCCTACCACCTCTACAAAGATAAATGGTTCTGTTTAATCTGTTGTTAGATTTTCAAAACTCATCTCATTTTTTTCCCAGCATGCCTTCTTTCACATTTCCACATAGAAAAAATAAAGAGATAAAAATGTACAACCACATTTTCAAAATTACTGGTGTCATCATGCAAAAATGTTATGATTAATTTCTATCTACATACTGCTGATTAGCACTATCAACAGTACTCAAGATTCACTTCCTATGCTGATGGTCTAACAATATTAGAAGTGGAACATTCTTATTTAGACATTGAAATTTTTGATTGTATATGAAACAACAGTGGTACCACAATTAAAAAGAACATCATAATTTAGATCATGAAAATGTGAAGCAATTTAAATGAAATAACCAGTTGCTGAACCACTATTTTTTTTTCCTTGAAAAGGGCAATTTTGGGGGTGTGATGCATTTGTGCCATTAACATCACTGATGACTACAACCCTTCCCTCCTCTTTCTTTCTTTTTTGATTGCTAAAACTGCATTAGAGCTGAAAGGATACTGGTAAATGTTCCAAACACAATCACCAGTATTTCATTAGAAGACTGAAAAGTCCAGGCAACATATAGGAAATATAGAATATCATTTCATCCACCAATGGACCACATCAATAGAAAGAGAAAAAAATTAATTTTGTGACCTAGATCTGACACAGCTTTCTGTTTACTGTGATGCTGTTGAGTCAGGGATGAAAAGAAGCCTCCAGTCATCAGAAGGCAAAATAGAATTCATTTATTAGGAAGAAGTTGTGACTTTTATAGTCTGACTTACTAAGCTGACACCTGATTGGTCTCAAAGTAGAAACATCTCACACTATTGGTGAACCATGAATAGCACACTCTGGAGAACCATATCTATAAACAATGATTACAGAAAGAGAGATAATAATTGTTTGAATTCTTTCCTCTAAGTTTCCCACAGCTTCTACACAGCTTCCCAGGATTTTCCTGGGAAAACCATGTCTCTCTGTTCAGAGGATATGTAATTACTACATTGCTGTATTCTGAAAACCCTGGACTGAGCAAATTTTCCCCATCTCTATTTTTTCCTAAGCCGTCAGCATGTGCGAAAAAATCCCACCGTACAATGGAACTTCGCATCCCATTATTTCCTTTAACTTCTCTCTTGAAGATTCTGGGGGATTATACTGAAAATGTTACTGAAATTATACCTACTATTTTCTGTCCAATAAAATAATTAATATTGAAAACTGCAAGGCCCATAAAAAATGAGTGAGCTCAAAGGCTGCTCCTACATTGGCATATTTGATTATTATTACAGAGAATTTAGGTCTTTTATTTAGTCCTACAAATGCACAAATTATTGTCTTTCTTTCTTATCATGGAGTATTTGTCTCTAGCCTTGAGAAACACTTTGATGCGAACACGTAATCTGGGTGCAAGAAATTCACCTAGTAAGTGCACACCAGAAGTATTCGGGGGAAATCTATTTTTATCAAAATATTCTCAATGAAGTCTTGTCAGAAATGCTTTCCAGGTCCAGAAAGTTCTGACATGCCTCATAATAGCTAATTGTCCAGCAGTTAGGTCAATCATCTGAGAGTGAGAAAAACTGTTTTCCAGGTTCCTGCTGTATGATTTCAAGGGGAAACCTGTATCTGCATTTGCTGTGATGAGTTCCTACAGCAATGGATTTTTGATAATATAATAAATAAGAATTCCTAAAGGCAAGAACTTAAAGCTGGGTTTTCAATGTAGCTGAATGCTGCCACACTTCCTCAGTTGCATTTCTTCCTTTCCATAAAAAAAAAACCAAAACGAACAAACAAAGAAAAGAAACCACCCAACCAACATACTCTCTTTTTTTCCTTTTGCATGCAGAGGAAAATACCTTTTTCTATTTTTTTCTTCCACAAGGAGAATATGCTGCACTGCCTTTAGTCTGTTTTTGCAGGTTATGGGATGCAATTACCAGATCTTTGAAGTTTTCCAAGAAGTGTAACAAAATATGGAAAGACTTTTTCTTTTTTACTTTTTCTACATTTACTTGGAATTGAAATTATTGCTGTCTGCTTGTAATCAGCTGATAAATGCAATCCAAAGGAGACAACACTTGTACCCCTTCTATCCACAGCCAATCCTACCTAGTGTTTTTCAGAAGACTTGGTAAGTGTGGGATAAGCCTGAGCTGTGGAATGACACATTCCATCATCCTGGGTTGTAATACGTGTGCCACACTTCATCCTCAGTTCAGGCTGAGGGAAGTCTGAGCAGAATATTTGCAGCACCAGGTCTGTATGCCTATGCTTCCTTTCCACCAAAATGATGCTCAGACAAGGGAAATTCACACCAATCAGTATGTAGAGGGGATGTGCAGCTGGACAAATGCAGCAAACCCATATTCACCTGCACAGAGCTTGCTGTACACCAAAGACAACTGAACTGTTAAGAGAATACGTTTTTGGTTTGTAAATCCAAAGCCTACAACAGGTTCTGGGTTACAGATCAAATTCTATATAATCCTGAAGATGAAGTTGTACTTGTTTTAAGAGACTATTTTCACAGCCCTTGAAAGAAAGGAAGAACTTCAAAGGCTGCTCCTATATTAGCACATTTGGTTATTATTACAGACAAACAATGCCCTTTATCACTCTACAACTGCACAAATTATTGCCTTTCTTTCTTAACACGAGGTATTTAAAGTTATGAATTTTGCTGCAGTACCTGGAAATAAACTCTTCATCTCCCCATTCTGACTGAAAGGCATTGTAGTTGATACTTGATAAATACAACCTCTAAATAACAGACACATTACTTTTTAAATAATACCCAATTCAGAAGGGAATTCTGAATTAGACTGTGACCACATCCATATAATTGTAGAACTTACACAAGAGTGAGTGTCTGTAGAAATGTGACTCACTGTCTCAGTGTTAATAAGGCCAGAAGGAATGACAGTGCTCACCTAGTGTGACGTCTTTAAACCACAGGACTATCTGGAATAGAAGCCAGAAAATTGTCCTGTCTTGATTTTTCAATTTTTGTGATAAAAAGCCTATTTCAGTCTCCAGCAATTTTTTCTAATGATTAATTAATTCTTTCTGTCAATTTTTTGCATTATGCCTATATTAAACTTGTTCAGCTTCCTCTCCTGGCCAGTGGATCCTATCATCCACGGGGCTGAAGAGCTCAGTATCACAGTCTGTGGTCCTGACTCAAAGCTCTGGATTTGTGTGGTTGTGATGGCACTGCTGAGTGACCCTGGTCACTCATTAGCAGCATTTCTGCCATCCCTGCTCAGGCACTGTGGAGCTGTGCCTGTGCTGGTTAGAACATTGTCCTGACATCCTTGCTGCCAGCTCAGCTCTCTGCGGAGCAGCCCCCTCTTGCTGCTCCCTGACAGAGCCTGACCATGTTGAGGGTAAGTCCCTTAGAAACAAGTTTTGTTCTTCTGGCTGTGAAGGAAGTTACAGCCCAATCTTCCAAGAGATGTCCTGGATAGCGCTTTTTCTGAGCAAAGAACAGAAATGGTGTGAGAAACATCAGGTTCATACAAACTCAAACAGCTGGGATGTTTGCCAGTGAGGAGATTTGATGAGGTCAAACCACTTCTGGGTTTCTCAAAGTCTACAATATTGGCTCTATAGAGCCAATCAACCTTTTCTTCTCTACTAATGGGCACATACTCGAACAACTCTCTTTGAGTAAGGGTACTGGAGGATAAGAAGAGCATGTTCTAGAAAAAACATTAAGGTGATGACAGACTAATGGTTTCATCAGCAGAAGTTGAAAAATGCCAGTTTAAATTAAAGCATCTACACAAACGTAAAAAAAAACTTGAGAAAGAAAGTTAGATACCAACAGAAAATTTAGAGGCAGTCAAATCATTGCACCTTACATGGTGCATGAGGAGCAGTTTTCTGTCATGAGACCTAATTGTTACTGTAGATAAATTGTTACTAAGATCACCCACAACACAATTCTTACTAATTTTATTTCTCATGACCACTTAAATTAAGTAATATAATTACTCACACAGTAGGAAAAAGTTGAGTTCTGATAACATGCATTTCTAATTTAATCACATAGCAAAACACTTTTTTAGCACCTTAGGCTAAAAAACTTATCTAAAATTACGTTGTATTTCTAAACATATAATAATTATTTTAATGTTAATAAAACATCACTTATGCAGTTAAAATCTTATTGCCCTAAATCTCACTCTTTTTAATGCTGTGTATAAAATGCTTTGAATAAAATGGGAACAACATAACTACTGTCATCGAGCTAGAATGTATCGTAAGTTCCCCACCCAACACTTTTAAGGAGAATATTTGGATATTAAGACTAGGTACAATGGGGCCCAAGTGTGCCACGTGACTACTTCATGCTTTCTCATAGGAGTCATACTCTAAACTGTTTTCAGCTGACACAACAGGACCAGTTTAGGAGCACTACAATTAGCTGCTGCTGCAGATCAACAGGAGATTGTTATCCATAACTCCCAAGATAGGAGAAAGCATGTTCTCAGGCTATGCTGAAACACACACTTACAAAGTTATTTAGTCAAGAGTCTGAAGGCAAATCCTATAACAGAGAATTGATTTCTTATTAGTACTACATGACTGCTCTCACTACTGAAGGATGCACCAAGGCCACAATTTTCAGTAAATCCGTGGATAACTAAAAGTCTATCTAAACACAGATATCTTTTGAGTTGTTACTCTTTCCACAGGTGCTGGCATTAGATTGCACAAATCAGTTTGTTGTACTGGGGATAAGTAACATGCAAGTTGTGAGTCAATGCCCAAGACAGCACCGACAAGACCATCAAAAGGAAATCCATTTTCTTATGAAAAAGTGCAATCAGACAGCTGACATAAACCCACTAGTACACATCAGGAGTGTGATCTTAGAGTGAGTACCCTGCTCAGGGTCACCTACCTGGCTTGGGTTGCAGGGTGGTGCAGTCTCAGAGTGCACAAACAGTGCCTTTCAGGTGAAGTCAACCATGAAGTGGTACTTCAGGAGTCCACCAAATTCTTCCACCTGCTAACAGGCTTTCTGCTCAAACAAAACCCTCCCATAATACATTTTGTAGGGGTGTAGAATCTCCTGCATCAGCTATTTTCCTTTACAGAGCCGTTTCTATTGCACCACATTGCAAGCTAAAGCAAACATAACCTTCATTAGTGCATTCAAGATTTAAGTAAGGGAAGGATCAGGTTTTATGCAAGAGATTTAGAAAATCATTCAAGATTAAAAGAACATTGAAAAAGAAAGGAATGTCTTTTTTTTCTGAAAAAGAATCTGATTTATAGCACTTAACTGATCATTACTAGATCACAATCAGTAACATTTCAAGGAAAAAATTATCATCTTCAAATTTTATGCACAGTTACATTCACCCTAACCAATAACTTCAGGCTTTGAAAACTACTCGTGAAATCAACGGAGCTGTATATATGTATAAATATTCAGACGTGTAGTCAGGAATGCTTAAAGAAATTAATCAGAGGCTAAATTCCTCAGCTAGGTCCTGAACAGAAAGCTTTTTCTGATAAAGCTACAAACTGAATATTAGCATGATTAAGCATGTCTTTAAACATGCAAGACACTTAGCTCATTGATCATCAGAGAAAATTTTTGTTAAACTTAGCTACTCTTTTGAGTAAAAATAATTTGGGGAAAATATTTCAAAAATAAATGTCTGTGGATATTTTGAACTCTTAATGCAAAGCTTAAATTTTCAATTGACTTTCCAGGTTGAATTGTCTGAATAAGACTATACAGCCCTGCCTTTGTTGACTGTGACTTTGGTGGTAAATCAATGCACTGCAGGCTGGGGTTTGACTCTATCAGCCTGTCCTACAGAAAATTATTGTTACCACAAACTACCTACTGGGAATGGTCCACTGGCTAGCTCTCACAGTGTTCAGGAAGAATGGAAGTTAACAGAGGTCAGATAAATGGGCAGGATGGTTCTCAGTTTAACAAGATAGCAGGTCAAAATATATTTTTGGTTGTTAAATTTACGGGTATAAGCACAGCTGTCCAATAATCATTAACTGACCAAGATCTACTGATTGTCAGGTCCCAGAACAGCAGTGCTTCAGGCACTTTCCAACAACAAAACACATTTTGAGATGTTGTGATAAAAGGCAATTCCTTTAGGACACTGGGATTTTTTCCTTTTTTATAGTAAATTGATTTTCAGAAATTCAGACTAGTGGAAGTTTGATCTTCAGTGAAAGTGGCTGACCCTGTAAAATGGCTGGAATTACAATCCTGAATAGTTAGTTCTCAGAATTCACATTCTGCAGTATCCCCCAACAGACATGTCAGAATTTGTACACAAAGTTGAATGGTCTCAAATATACAAGGCAGTGCCCATGTCTTTGAGCAAACACTAACCTTCTGTTCCATAAGCAATGTGTTTGTAGGGATTGCTGCAAATGCCTTGTAGCTTGTCTTGATCTTGTACTGCTAAAAGGGTAAACCAGAGAGCAGGAAGGGAAGTAAAACAGGGTAGAAGAGAGAGGGAAGAGAGGGGAAAGGTACGACAGAATGAAAGACAATTACGATCATCTTGCAGACATGTTGCAACAAAACAATCCTTATGTACTTCCTAGAAAAACTATTTCTTTTTAAAAATCTATTCTTTCTGTTAAGGCTTTAAAGTCCAGTAATGTACATGTTTTGTTCTTAGTAATGAAGTAGGACAAAGCAAATCTCCTCTACCTTATAGCTTCCAAAGTAAGTTTAACCACTTTCTGCTGACTACCACCCTTAAATGAATATCAAGAGAGGCTATAAGTTTTTTTCCAAGTTTTCTTGTGAATTGATATGAAAATGCACAGCTACTTCTGTCAGTACATCCACCTGAGTGGTGTGATCCTGAACCGTGAAATCAGAGAGATTTCTGTGATTGGCTCTCATGAGACTGATTATGATCCTTAAATGCTGAATTGCTTGTTTGAGTAGATAGACCATTTAAATCTTCATGCAACTTTTCATCTCCTGAATAAATAACTCTACCACCCAAACAAAATAAGTATAGGAATTTTCACACTCTAACAAAATGAACTGGCTATCTAAACCACACAAAATATATGGGTTTGGGTACAAAAATTCGAAGATGAACCTTAAAAATTAGTATTTTCAAATAATTTATATTTTAGACTATATTTGTTTGCCCAGTTGTTTTTAAATCTTTACAAATCCTATTTTTTACATTTTATTTACAAATATAGAGGCTGAATTCATTAATTTTTAGAAGATTGATGAGACATTTCCATACTTACAGGAGTTCAAGAGGTAGGATTCTTAATTACATGACTGCTAGACCTTTTACTATTACTATTATTAATATTATTTTTTTAAATTGCAATTTGCTACATTGTTCCCTTTTAGGCAACAATCTGACAAAAACGTCATAAATTCACACAACAACAGACTTTTAAGTTAGTGATTGATTATTTTTGTGACAGTCAGCCAGAAATAAGGTTATTTGTTAATCAGATCAGGTTTTTTAATGTACCATTACCTGCAACAGAAAATACTGGTGATTATGAGATAACAGTCTGAAAGAGCATGTTGCACTTTGGGTCATTCTTTTGTTTATTTGTTATTTTCTTTATATCTACTAAAGGTTTCAATGACAGCAGAGTGGGCAAAATTTTAACTCAGATAAGAAATTTGTCCAAACACCTGTCTTGAAATAGTGTAGGGCACAACCTTTTCTTTCTTTCTATACATAACATTGTTTGCTTTTGGCTTCACTCAGTCAGAAACTGGAGAATGAGTCATTCAAGAAGTCAGTAATCACAGCAATCACATTGAATGAACAGCTTGACAAAGCAGATGAATGCAAATGCTGGAACTGAACTTTTTTCTGTTTTTCAGTGGGAGGGGCTTTAGAGTACAGGATAGTAATTCCTGTGAGATATAGTGATTCTAACTTGGATGTCTACCATTCAGTTCCTCCAGTCAACACTAATGCTTTTTATTATCATAGGCATTTCTACAGAATTAATCTAATCCCAAAGCAGGCAAATAGAAAGGTAAAATAAAATCATCTTCTAAATACACCATATTCTCTCCACTAGCTGTAACAGAATCAACTAAATTGTGCTTGGATATTTAACTTTCAAATGTCAAAAGTCATGTGAGGTGAATCCTGCCCTTTGAGCATTTAGACAGCAATACTACATAGTTCCATAGATATATTTATGCATATACAAAAACTATATGCAAAAGTTTACTTATGCATAAATAAACTTATTTTTAATTATTTTAAACTAAAATAATGTCCTGATCACTGAGATGGAAGACCAAATTCCAAATATTAAAATAGGCATATTCACACAATGTATTCTTGTTTGACTGTAATTGAAATCCAACTAAAATTGTATCACTGAACATGTGAAATACAATGTCTTCACTAGCTCCTAGGCTAGTGAAGACATATAATGAAATGTGCATCATATATGAGAAGCGAACTATGATCACTTTGAGGTTAGTTGTACTATTATATTAACTAAACAAAGACATAACAGACTCTTGAAGTGTAGAAGTTCCTATACTGCTTTCATGTGCTTTTTGACTTCCATATACTGTAGAACCTGTGAGCAATGTGCTGTTTTTACAGGTCTTGATGAGTGGAAAATCTTTAATTTGGTTTCTCACCTATATGAATATATTTCTTTAAACATTATTTCATGGTTTTTAAAATTATTTAAATTATGTTTTCAATACCTAAATACATTTTATAATCTGCTTCATAGGACTCTAGCCGTAATTTTAAACAGCCATGGACAGTTAGGTCAGTTGGCCTGCACCAGAGTACAACAAAAGCAAAACAATTCCAACATCAGAGCTTGGGCAAATGTCCATCTGGGGAGTTTGAGGGGAAATGTCCTAGCTTTTTTGTTCAAATGGTCACCTAGGGCACCCACGGGGCACTGCAAAATCTGCTAGACATGTGCTGTAAAGGCTTAAAATCAGTGCTACCAACTTTGGTAGCTTAGAGCTCCTCATAAATAATCTTTCCTGTTTTGTGGTAGGTCTTGCAGCTGTGTTGAGCTCCATGTTGCTAAAGCCAGTTTGTTCCCCAACTGTTTTGTGTAGATATATATGCATTCCTGAACTACATTCAAATAGGAAAAATCAAAGACTATGAAAGAATGATACCCCATGAAATCAATACAAAGTTTTTTCAAAACAGAAAGCTAGAAGTTGTTATTCTAACAACTGTTCCGGCAGAATTTATCTGTCCCTACTCTGTTTCACTGTCCATTTTGCTCTGTTAGGTCCATGAGGACATTATCTAACTATCTACAAAGTCTAGGGAGACGGCTTTTATTTCCTGTGGTCACCCAAAGCTGACACTTCACACTGATCTGTGGATTTATGTTTATATTCACTTTGCAAAACATTTCCATTTTTAAATCATTAACAAATATAAACCAAGGGAAAGCACATGCTTATATATACATATCAAACAGTTAAACAAATTAATAGGTTATCCTTTGATTTGCATTATTTGGTGCTTGTCCAAATTCTGGTTTAACAGATGTTGGTTTAATGCGTGTCTTAATGTTGCTGCAAAGACTGTTGAAGCAACATTAAGGTTGAAAAATTAAACATGCTAAATTATACACACCAAAGGCAAGCACTTCTAGATGCTGTCTTTTTCCCTTGATGTTCACCTAGCACTTTCATACATGAAAAGATTTTGTCATGCGTCGTCTTCAGATAAAGCAATCTGCTTTTTGTCTAGTTATAAAGCTGAGCTGATTAGTACTAAAGAGACCTAAATGCTGCTAGGATATTAAAGTTGTCTTTCCTCAAAACTTTTCTTTTTTTCTCTGGAAATATACTGGGATTTGAGGCTGGAGTATCACTGGACAGCCTGCTACCATTAACACATCAGCGAAGTTCATTGAGCTATACCATAATCTAGGGGCGGAACAAGTGAGAGCCTAAGGGGGGTTGAATGGGCAGTATTATTAACAGTAGATGAAATCTCCAACTCACATTTTAAAGCCATCAGAGACCTTTCTTGCACTGAACACCCAGCTGCATTAGATTTACATATTTTAGGTCTTCCACATCTCCAGCTGAGTCAGCTTTGTCTCCATGATAAAAAATTAGACTGGGCTAATGGTCCAAGTCTGTTATACTGGTGGACACTCTCCCAGTCTCCATGGGATGGGAGGGCAGTTTCAAAATTGCCACCATATTGCATGATAAAGCAGAATTAGGAGAAGGGACAGTAGGAAAGACAGACGTATAACAACCTCTGTAAATATAAACCCAGGCAATAGCTCTGTGTCACAAGCAGAAAATTTTCTTACTGCCAGAAACCTCACAGTGCTCAATGTACCAGCTAGCAGGAACAGCAACTCTTTTGCAATCTGCAGGCTTGGCCATGCATTACAGTTTGGTCACAGGGTCTTTTTTTTCTTGGAATTTCTACAATTTCATGTCTCTTTTTGTTTCATTAACTAATACTGACAGGGTGTAACAACACTGTACAGCTTTGCTTGGCACAATGGTTCCTTTTGGCTTGTTTGGATTTTAAAAGAACCATTCATGACAATTGCTACTTTGTGCTGATTTTAACCTCTCATTTCCAATTAACATTTTTTAAGTCACCCCTGCCATGGCCAAACTGTTAGGAGTACATCTGACACAACTTGATCTGGCAGACCAGGCTGTAATTTTGTGCTGTGAGGAAATAAATCAATAAACTATGATAGACTTTGTGTGATGGACAGAGCTCAGATATGAGTTGGAGGAAGGGAATACAGCACAAGGAAAGCACAGAGTGCAAAGATAAGACAAAAAATGTTGGGAAGCCTCCTGCAGCTCTGGTGCCTTCTGCAACAAACTCCTCCTTTTTGCCTAGCAGCTCCTCTTGTTTTCACCTACCGGCTGCATGTTTTTGGATACCCTTCCTTTCCCTTCACTTTCTTGAGATACACCTTTTAATCCAGAGTGACTGGTTCCCAAGCCCTCCTGCAGCAGTTGCCATCGTTGCTCATTCTCACTCTGCAATGGCTCTCCCGCCTTTGGGTGGATGACAAACAGCAGGAGCGTGGCTGATCTGCCAGGTGTGAGACTTTGGTATTTGCAGCAGTTTGGGCTGTAGGAAGCTTGGCTTTTCTTTCCCCCTCATCCTCTGTCTAGCACAAGAACAGAGGAGTACAAAAGGAAGGGAAGAAGCAGGAGACTGTCCTCATCTTCCCTTGCTGGCCCTTGGCCACAAAGTCTTTGCTCAGGCTGAGCTCATTATTGCCTCTGGGCTAGTCCCAGAGGTGGCTGGGGTGAGGAAAGCCTCCAGGGAAGTGGGGAGGACAGGCAGGATGGAGTGCCTGGGAATCACTTATCAGTGGAACAGCTAGTTCACATCGATTAAACTGCTTCTTGCTCAGCCCTGCACCTCAGATCACCACATTTCTATTACTTTCCCTGGGAACACATCAGGATTTATTTTAGAATGGGGTGAATAGAACATGCTTCCTGGTTGACTTTTGATACACAAGGATTTTAGGCGAGCTTCACAAATATGTGTACCAAATGTACATCTGAGCCACTGCACACAAATACATCTTTAGTAGTAAATGATCATATTTAAGAATAAAGTATCTTCTTTTTTATGCTAAAGGATTCCTACAACATCTTCTCCATAATACGTAACACAGTGCTAGCAATCTGAAGGGTAGGATTTCATTTTCACTGTCTTCACTATTGATACAAAACCTGCTCCTTCTCCATATTTTTTCCACATCCCATTTATTTTACTAGTATTCTGCAACATGGATGTGATTTTTTTTCCTATAGGGACAAAGAAATATTATAAAATAAGCATGCACCAAGAGTACCTTGGGTTTGATGTTTTCATGGTCAGGAGGCAGGGAAAAAGACTGTGGTGAAGTCAGCTCTCTGGGTCTTGATGGCAGTGTGCCTGATGACTTGTCTGAGATGGGAGATCTGCACTTTAACGCTGATGAGGTGGCAGAATGCTCAGGTCTTGGAGAGGAGGAGTTAGACCTAAAATTCGCTTGCACCACTGAAGAATTCAATTGTAGTGGATGGGAATTAATACTACCAGTTAATGGAACCAGTGGGATAGAGTGAGGCCGTGGGGGAGACCACTGCTTTGAGATGCTAGAAGGGGTAGGACAGGAGGCACTGATCTCCTGAACAGGTGTTTGGGATGAATCTGATCTAGGTCTAGAAGGTGAGTGCAAAAAACTCGGGGAAGGAGATGAGTGTTTTTCTGGGGGGGGAGACAATGCACCACTAGGACTGGTAGAAGCAAGCAAAGGATATGACCGGCAAGTAAAGATGGGTGAGTAAGTGTGCACTCTCTGAGACTGCTGAGGTCCCCGGGACCTGGAGGCAGAATAGCCCAGCCCTTCTGGAGAAGGAGAGGTGGGGTATGCAAAGGAAGAGGGAGCTGGGGCACAAGGAGGATGCAGTGAAGACTGCAAATCTGGAGAGACAACTGATCTTCTGTGGGAGGAGAGAGGGGATGACAAAGAATTTCGGCAGTCTGGAGGAAGTGATTGAATAGGAGGGCGCTTTTTAGGAGAAAGGGACCTCGCTTGAGGGGTGGGATGAGGCTTGGAAGGTAAAGACAGATGCTGAGCCCATCCTGAAAGCCAATAATCCTCTTTGCTGGGGGAATCTGGCCTTATAGGAGGGCTTGAAAGAGATTTCTTGGGGGTTGAGGGACTTGTTTTGAACTTTTGATCTATTGCAAGTGTTGAGGAACTAAGGGAGTTAGGGGAAAATGTGGGACAAGAAGCAGGAGAAAGTGGCCTCCGTTGAGAGGAGCCTGATCTCAGAATAGCAGTTAAGAGAGTCAGTCTGGTTGGCAGAGAGGATTTGACTCCTGACTTGGTTGAATTTCCTCTGGATAATGTTTGTGTGCAAGGCTCATTTATACTACATATGGTCGAAGAGGACCCATAAAGAGAGGGTGGAGACAAAGGTTTAGGGCTAGGAGATAATGAATGTGTTATTACATGTACAGGGAGAGGAGACAGAGCATTCGATTTTTTGGAAGAACTGGGGGATAGAGACTGAGCTAAAGATCCTTGAATTTCAGTTGAACATGGAGTATTGGAGGAAAGATTTGGACTCCTTGCTGGGACAGAGGATGTGGTGAAGCCTCCCATTTTGCAAACACAGTCAGGGCTAGAGAGACTTGGTGTTTGTAGGTTATCAGACAATTGAGGAGCGGAGTACCAACTCTTTGATGCAGAAGAGGATATTTTAGACATTGAGGGAGATGAACTATGGGAAGCAGAGTGAAAGTAGAGAGATGAGTCTTGCTTAGAAAACCTGGTTGCTGACTGCCAGTTGTTACAGGAATCTTCCAGTGAAGAGGCTTGATTCATGTTAACCGTGGCACCGCACGCTACTTTCTGATTAATTGGAGAAATTAAGTGGACAGCAGGTGGTTTAGAGGAAAGATGATCAGAGGTGGAAAGAGTAGAAATTAACTGGAGAGAAAAAAAAAAAAAAAGAACAGAATTGTTAAAATAGGTGGAACCTGTGGAACTGTTAAACACCCCACATTTCAGTCCTGTGGTCATGCGTATAGGGTTTCCATTAGTACTGCTGTGTGGGTTAAAAGCATAGGGCTATTTTAAGCTTGGACATAGAGCCTGATGGATAAGGTCCTTATGGGGAGGTGACTGAGGCAGACAAGCTATGTGGTACTTTGGGTTTATGACACTTCAGTTTTGTTGATGTAAACAAGGTTCAAGGCTACAGTATTTTTCCTTTTAGTTAAAACCCAAGACAGTAGTGCCATGAGTGTCCGGAATCATGTGATGCCACTCACATTATGTAAACAAAATGGAAGGAAAGAAAATTGCAACAGTGTCCAATCTCACTTTGCCAGTTCACTGGAAAGCAGCCTTTTTGAAAATAGGATTCAAGTGAAGTGTTCTTTTTCTCATTCAGTAAACAACTGAACTGCCCTTCTGCAGCACTGTGATATCAGAATGAGAAATTTGCTTGGAACTACTTAAATCAGACATCAGTCTGCCTTTCATTTCTCCTGTTATTCACAGAGCGGAGCATTTGACAGTTTGCAGGCATGTGAGAGTCCTTATCCCCTTCTCCACAGTCTTTCGATACACTAATAAAACAGTAATGAGCTCTTTCATGAGTGTCTTTTTTCTTAGGTCTATTCTAATTAGGATTTGTCAAAACTAATTAGAGCATACAAGCATATTATCAACCTGTTATACAGTTTCATGCTTCTAAAGAAAGAAATTCTCTCAAAATCTTCCAAGTTATTATAATGCTGAAATTTAAAACTGAGGTATACACAATATGAATAAAACATATCAGTATGAAATCATGATTAAAGTCAACTGTAAAACCAAAGGGATACAAATTGTCACCTAACATTTGACTGAGCAATTTGAAAGCAGGGAAATTGACTCCAATTTCATCAAACTTGATGTAAATACAAGAACACATATTTAACTCTTGGTAGATACCCTTAAAATATGCAGTTCTATGAAAGACTATTATAAGATTCACTTTCCACACACTACTATAATTGCTCATGGCTGTGGCTCAGCCTATTAATTATATTTTTAGACATATGTCTTACCCATAATAGAGACAAATTTTGATTATTATGATTATGTAATATAGTATTGATATATCACAAAACAAAAATAAGAACAAAACAATTAATTTTCAAGTGAGACCACATGAGACAGAAGAGCAAGATTTAAAAGCTTTCAAAGGCATAAATATGCCTAAACACAGGCTAAACACACACTTTAAAACCCTATTAGCTCTTACAGCTTAAAATCAGTGAGCTCTTCCTGCTAAATGTTACCATACAAATAGCAAGCCTTTTAAACCAAAGATGCTTTCTGCATAAGGTAACTTCAGAAAAGCCAGGTCAGGGCTTTGATTTATAGCAATAAACACAAAACCTCCGAATGCCTTTGCAACAACACTAATTTCCCCTGTTTTGTACACATGTTAAGGTGTCCTGTGGTTGTGATATTTTGTGAAAATCCCTTTGCTAGGATTTTCTTCTCTTGAGAAGCTGAGAAGGCCTCAGCTTCAAGTGTAAACAATTTGTTATTTGCTACTGTGGAATGCAGCAGGTGCTTCCTCGATTGGTCAATGTGGGATGTTTCTACTTGGTGGCCAATCGAGGAGGCAGCAGCTCTCGGACTCTCTGGGAGTCACAGAACTTTGTTATTCATTCCCTTCTATTCCTGTCTCGCCTTCTGATGAATCTTTCTCTCTGTTCTTTGTAGTATAGTTATAGTGTGGTCTTTTTTAATGTAATATATACCATAATATAATAAACCAGCCTTCTGAAATGGAGTCAAGATCTCTTCTTCCCTTCACCAAGTCCTAACTGCCCAGAAGACCCAGGGTAATAGTGTCCCATTTCAAAGTGGAAATTCAATGGATGTATACGAGGCAAATATTGGATATAAAAAATTAATGTTGTTTATATCCTTGTATATATATTCCATTCAATTGAGAAATTAGGACTCTTGTTGAAAATGCTGCTAATTAAGAAGAAGCAAAAATACTGGAAATTGAGAATCATTTACCAGAATTTAATAATTATGAAAAACTATTATTAAATATGTCATGAAAGACAAAATTATTCAACAAGTTGAAAAGCAGTGTGGTAATAAATCTGATAATTTGGAGCAGCTTCCTGAATTTAATAATGAATTCTGGAAGTTAATCAACTACCAAAACAGAGCTGGGGTATTTAATCTCTGTATTTCAAACTAGAATAGATAAATTTCCCTTACAAAGACAGCAGATTATAAGAAAGTGAGGAACAAATATGAAACTTCATAATAAAAGCATGTGACGTGCACTGGTTTCTAATTAGTTAAAACTTAATAAGATTCATAAGCAGCTACAAAAGTGTTCATGGTAGCAGATGAAAAATATGCTCCTGCAAGTAAGATAAAGACATTTTGCAGTATTCTTCCAGTTTAAATACCACTGAACATTTATGTGCTGAGCTAATTGAGCCATTAATCAAGTCTTCAGAAATTATTTTGCTATTGTAACACAGTATTAATAACCACATCCATGGATGATCAACCTCTTATTTACAGGATCAGGGAATCATAATCAAAGTGGCTTGGAAGTGACTTCCAGAGGTCATCTAGTCCAGCCTCCTACTCGAAGCAGGGCTCTCACCAGCACCAGTGGCTCAGGTCAGCTGTGGCCACGTCTCCTCAGTCTCCAGAGCTCTGATGGAGCTCCAGCACCCCCAGGCAGCCTGTGCCAGTGCTGCACCACCTCTCACTGAGAAGCTGCTCCTGATGTCCAGATGGGATCACCCACGCTGCAATTTGCAGCCATTGCTGCCTCACCTGCCCCTGCAGAGAAGAGTTTGGCTCTGTCGTGTCCACAACTGCCCTGCCAGTGCTTCTGGGCAGGTCCCAGATGCCTCCTTGGCTGTCTCTTGGTGGGAGTCAACAAAGCCAGCTCCTTCAGCCTCAGCTCACATATGCCCCAGACTTTACACTTTTGTGCTGGACCCCGTTCCCTTCCTCACATGTCTCTTGTATTTGAGGGTTTCTGGCCACCAAACTGAGCATGGCTTTACAGTTGCAGCCTCAACAGTGTCAGGCGAGATAGAATAACATCCCTCAATCAGTGGAATTTTTTTCTGTTCAGGTTCTCTACTGGATTAAACCCTCCTGTAGGTGAATTGGATTAGTGCAGAAGTCAGTGACCAAAGTATATTTGTGCTTCTTTGGTCTGTGAGTCAACTGCAAGCCTTTTTCTCTTCTCCTGAGTACTGATACATGTCCCAAAAATGTATGAAGAAAGTTGAAATAGGTGGCAAGGTTATGTTATCACAAAGGGATAAAGGCACTTGAAGAACATCTTGATGCCTTGTAGTTAATCATTCCAGAATTTTCAAAGTGGACATAATACTAGTATTGAGCCTTGCCCAGAAGACCTTCAGTATATTTGAAATGGCAGAACTGAGCTGGAGATAAGGCAAATGGTCATTCTGGAGAGGTCACACTGTTTTGGAAGGGCACAAAAGATGAGATTAGTTATACCAGCAAGACCCTGAAAGATGTGCTGGTCAAACAGGAAAAGGGAAAGAGTGTGCAAACTGAGACCCCAAAAGGCAGAAATCATGTCTGAGTGAATCTTGTCTTCAATTTAGACCTGATCCTGATCCCAGTTAATCATGCTTTGACCTTAGTAGAATCTCCTTATAGACTGGAAAAAATTACTTACAAAGACTGCAGCCTGAGAACCAGAAAGTCAGAAGGAAACACCAGAAACTGTAGAAAACTTGAAAAAATCCCTAGAGACAACACAGTAAATCAGACTGTGAGCTGAGACCCAATTAATATAAATGCTATTTAGTCCAGTTTCTCCCAACAAGGAAGGTGCATTGTCCAAGCAATGGCATGAGTTTGTAGGGACTCCTGACTCGTTTGTCTGGAAAAGCCAAACCAGATGGCACTCAATGGACTGAGGAATGTCAAGAGACTTCAAGTAAATAAAAATCCTTCCCACTGATCCCCTACAGCAAGTCAAGAAATTTCTCCAAGTTGGACTCATGCCTTGACATTCAGAGAAGCTGACATCCTGCTCAAGTCAAAGGGTAAATTCTCAAAGGCAGGAGTCAGTCTGACTCTCTTGCATGGATAGACTCTCTTTAACATAAAAAAAAGGGCAAAAGAACCCCAACATAAAATGTAAACACATTACCAAAAAGTTCCAAATGTGACCAGAATAACAGGTTATTTTTTTTCAGACTTTGAATATAGCATGGCATTTTCCAACATTACCCAGGACCTCTATGTCTCACAGAACAGAAATTCCCAATTTTTTCATGCTTTCCTTTTTTTCTTTTGTTTAAACAAAGTCAGAAATGAATTAAGCAGAATGAGCCCTCTGGGTCAGTTAGAGTGATCCCTTTTGCAACACAATGGTCCCCAATAGTGGTCTTCACTTTTTTCCACATCTGACAGGAAACTCATTGTCTAATTATGCTTTTAAGTTAACATAATGTTATATGTAATAATTCTTAAAAGGGGCATGATACTGCCCTTATAATCCAAGAACTGATAAGGTAGCCCATATATGGAGTCCTTTTGTAAAAGGGAAATGTACCAACAGATAAACAGTGCATCTCTTTAATATTTTTGTAGTTTTTCCCTCATTTCAGAGCTGATGATCCTTCATTAGATAACAAGTCAGAAAGAGTGATGCCTGAGGAAACACCTTAGAACCAAAACAACAGTGAAAGGCAGCTTAGTAAAAATATCTTTTTTATGAAACAATAGAGATGGCTAAAGATACTGAGATAATGAAGACTGAGGAAGTACAATCTTGAAAACTTGTGACTAAAGAATAATGACAAGACATGCAATTACCCATATTACATACTGCCTCTCTTCCTGTTCAGGTGAACAGTGAGCAAAGTTGGACTTAATTTCTTGCTCTGTGCAATCTTTATCTTCTGTTACCTCACCAGCCAAACCCCTCTTTACTTCTCAAGTCACCTGAAGCTTAAAAAAGATCCAACATACGAACTCTTCTGTATAGTATCCCAAAACTCACCCAATTTCTGTAAAAGCTTTTTTAAAAAAATACCCAAGTAAGCCTGAATATTGCTACAGTAAATTTGTATTTCCTCAGAACAAGTATTCTGTTACAGGCTGCTTCCTCTATGTATGCTTACCTATGACTTTAACCTTCCTCACAGAAAATTCTCACTGACTTTACTGGGAGTTTCTCAGAAGAAATGAACATTTCATACTGCTGTGAATCCCAAACCAGAGTGGATTTCTTATCCACTATGTCTTCTATCATAAATTTACTCTGAATTTTTATGAAAAATTGAGTGGCAAATGTATTTCAACACAAGATAGGAAATCTGGAAATAATTTTCAGAAAGTAGCCATGCTTAACATTTGTTTTTAAATTATCAATGAAGAATTACATTTTCAAGTGATGGTAACCCAGTCAAGGTCAAAGGAAATGCCTGAATTTATTTCATATGACATGGACATTGCTATTTTGCTAAAGGTGGAATTTTCCATTGCATATACACCCTTCAATATATATCAGTGCTCTTCCCAAGATGGGAGACATTAACTTTTCATGCAGTAGTTTGGATTGATGCATTTTGTAAATTAAACGTTTCAAAGACTCTATTTGGAAATGCCCCAGGGAGAACTGAAAATTTAATAAGTCAATAAATGCACCTATAAAGCCCACATAAAATAGGAATTTCATCTTCATTAGTTCTTTACACCTGTGCAAAGTCAGGTGTACCAACTAACAATCAGAATAATAGGATTTTTACAGCTTCTTTCTCTTGCATAAAGGACTGCAAGAGGTGCTGAGGAGAAAAAAGAATCCAAGTCTGGGAAGTCTGATGCTAATAATTCAAATGATCTCGAGGCTCCATTGATTTCAATGACCTTACCCAATTTAGACTAGCTAGGAGTCTAACATCTCCTGATTAACTTGCTGGCATGATGAGCTGCTCTTAAAGGAAAGAATACATCTGCCTCATCTGCTCCAGACACACACCCGAATCATATGGAGAGGCAGCAAGTCAAAAGGGTTGGGCCACCTCCTTAAGGTCCAAACATTATAGAAATGGCCAATGAAAATGCTAATTAAAGAACAAATTGACCCAGCTGTTCTACAAACTGGCTCCATATGCTGAAAGGTTACCTCTAGAGTCTAAAGAGCTCATTACCTGATGTTTTTGAGGATCAGTAGTACTGTGGGAAAGTGCAACACCTGGAAGGTGCCCATCGCCAGGAGGTTTCCCTGCCTCGGTGCCAGGGGAAACAGGGGATGTGGTCAGCAGCTGAGCACTGATGGGACTGTAGCCATTGGAAGGCTGATGAACGTGGCTTGAGGCAGCAGCTACTTCATCTTCATCACCGGAGTCCGTAATCAGGATAAACTCAGCCTTAAAAAGGTCATTCTCCTGCATCTCTTCTTTGCTTGTGTTACACCCCAGGGACTGGAAAGCCGTTCGGGTGCTGCCTGCACAGACAGTGGACACACGGTCTTGTTTGGCCCCACTCTTTAAGACCAGCTCATCAGAGACTGCGTCAGACTGCAAAATATACAAGGAAAAAGATCCAAATTAACTGCATTTTATTTGTGTTCCCCAAAATGTGAAGCAATTTTGCCTTTAGGTAGTGGTTGGCTCTGCACTACCAAAAGTGCAGCAGGCAAATGAGGAATTTAGGCATGAGTACACAGCAGAAGCCAGGGAATCTTCCCCAGGGAATCCCAGCTTCCAGCCCCCAGCCAGTGCCGTGGGGGCTGCCTTCCCAGCAACTCACAGAGCAACAGGGGGCTCTGAGACAGCTATGGCCCGAGACACGGCCGGCACGGGAACCGGGAAGGAGGGTGCAGCCGAGCCGAATGAGCTGTCAGACCGCACTACACCAGACACGATGGGAAGGCACCCCGACCGCGGGATCCACGGAGCAGACAATGCTCCTCAGAGGAGTCTGACAGACAAATCTGGGACAAAACCTATACATATTAATGAAGAAACAAAGGCCCTTAAGACAAGGCATTCTTCGAAGAGAGCAAACAGACTCAGAGGTCAGAGAGCTTTGCTGTATGTTCAAGCTTCGCAGCACAGACCACAATTGTTCTTCATATTTTCTGCAATTTCCACAACCAGTATGTCACTTCTCAAGCATGCTTCGGATGAAAGCAGGAATAGTGCAGACTACACACATGATACACATATCATTAAAGCATTCAATATCCAAACTGCTTTTGTAAATCACGTTTCCCTCAGAGGAGGAATCAGGTAAATGAATATACATATTGTGTACTGCAAGAAGAAGCCTCCAGATGGGGCTCATATTTGAATGCTGCTTGAGGAACATGGTAATTACAAATTTCCACTTCACTGGCAGCTCCATGAGTCCTGGAGTTCAGTTCTTAGAAAAAATATTGGACCACAAAGGGGGATATCACCACTATGAGTTTGACAGTGGTATTTTGCTTATCTGATGTTGGTTGTCGAAACATTGTTCAGGTTCTAGACATTTTAGAAGAGGGACTAATGTGTGCCATGAAGGCCTCACAGCTGCATCAACTGCCAGAAAACTTTTCTCTGTCTACAGAGAAACACATGGGGATGGATGACAGGAAGACCTGATTCTGCTTTACCCTGGGCATTACTTATAACAAAGCCAACACTGAGCAGCTGTAAATGTAACTAATTACTTAAACTGCCTGGGGATAATATTCCAGTGAATGTCTCTTCAAATACATCCATCCTTTGCCCAGACCTAACCCCTTTTTTGACAGATAGGTCACTGAAATGCTGGAACATATTCAGGTCAGAGGGCTGTGAACTCCTCTGAAAAGTTTATTACATGGAAAAGCACCCAGAACTGCAGCCCCAGCAATGTCCCAGGCAAAGAGCTCTTACACAAAAGCAGAATTGCCATAAGCACTAATATTAACCTGAGGATTGTGGTAGCCTTTCAAGCAGCATGGAATAAAATACCACATTAAGTGTTGTGGGGCAGGAAAGGAATAAACAAATGGCTGACTAAGGGAAGGAGAGCCAGGAATGTTGTGCTGCTGGCTTCACTGTTGCAGGAAATCACAGGGACAAGTTTTCAAAAATCAAAAGCTCGCTTCCACTTTGATGCATTACTATGCAGCTATGAAAGGAAGTGGCACCTTTCTGGAAGCCACAGCACTGGCATTTGCTGTAACCAGGATCCAGTGAACAACTCCTGGTCAATTTCCATGAGATAACACTCCTTGCTCATCACCCTTGCTGTCATGAAGACCTAGAAGGAATCCCCCTCATCTGCCATTGCATGACTGACAGAGCACAGAATTGAGATGATCAAGGGTTTCCTTCCAATATAAAGTCTGCCAAAGGCAAAACAAGCTATTGAGCAGACACTTGCCTTCTCTTGCACAATGATTCCTCATCTTGGTAATTAAACCAAGCACAAGCCAAGAAACCATTCAAGGGAAAGGGCTTCAGTTCAGCAATGCTCAGAATAAAATTTTCTTTATCTTTTGAAGAAGTGTAAAAAGTAATGCAAACAAAAATCTACCTTATTTACAATTTTTTGGTTGCTCAGATCCTTTGGTTCCTCTGGAATTGTCACAAGGAACTTAGAGATATCCACAACCTCAAAATGAGTTGGAAGCTGTCCAATGGATGGCACGAATGTGAAGGTCAATGGTTTGGTCCCAGATTCTTGAGAGGAGACCTACAAAACACAAAATTAATTCAACTTCTTTATCCAAATAAAGAAAATTTTTATCAAATTGAGATAATATGAATAACATGAAATAATGAATCTATATAAATTACATGTCTGTTTTTAACTCTACCTGACATTGTTTTGATGGGTTTTTTTAACTGGCTAATTGTGGATTAAAGCCTTATTTAAGAGACAAAGCACTTGGTTATACTCATCAACATTCTCTATATTCTAGTGTTATGGCTCAGCAGACAGGAGAACTTTTGTTTGATAGCTGGCTATTCTTTCAATTTTCCATAACAAAATCAGGAAACCATATTTAATCCATTTCAAGGCTGTTTTTATCTTTGCTTAACTGCACTTTAGTAGAACAGAAATTCAATTATACCAGTGTATCTGGGCAAATTACAGGCCCTAGAGTATCTGCTTAACAAAAACCAAATTGGAAAAACTTTTGCTCTGAAAAAAAAGCAAATTATGTTCACATTTTCTAATGCAAATGCAGCTAATTCTGAGCAATATTAGAAATAAATTACAATTTAAGTGTCTTCTCCATTTTCTTTGGGCTTTCCAGCCACATACACCAACTAGTGGTTTTATGTCTGCTTATTTCTCCCTCCCCCTTGTTGCCATCTCCGTAGGACTGTGTATATACGTCCTGAATGCACCAAAGACAAGAGTGACTAAATGAAGGCAATTTCACCTAAATGTTTGATTTTATCACAGTGCTCTCCAATCACTTGAGTCCCCTTCACAGGAGATGGACAAGGGAAAAGAAGTCCACATCATTGTAAAACTCTCAGTTGCTTTGCCAGATATCAGGAAGAGGAACTGCACATGCCTTCGCCAGGTAAATAGAGGGAGCCACACCCCAAACCACTGAACCTGACTTGCTGACTTTCCCTCTACTTGTTGGTGTAAAAAATTCTTTTTCCTGATTCAAAACTATGAAGTACACTGACATTCCTTTGTTGTATCTTATGTAAATCTTATGACTGTTAATTGTCTTTTCAATGAACTCTAATATGCAGAGGGTTGAACTGTATTGAATCATAAAGGAAAACATGATTATTGCCTCAGCTTCTTTTTTTTTGCTTGCTTGCTTGCTTAAAGTGAAACAAATTGAAAAGCTATGACTCTCATTATGCTTCTTTGTAATTTGCATCCGTAAGTAAATAGCAATTATGGAACTGAGTAGAATTATGGTTTACATTATTTGATCATCTTGTGGCTGGAATATTAAAATGATGGACACAGATTTCCAGTTTTAAAAAACTCTAGGCAAATATTAGTTACTTTGACTGCTGTCTTCTGGAGTGCTTGTGCAAAACAGAGGCAGGTTATGTGCAGAAATGCTGTCACAACTGCTCTTTCCTCTACAGTTTGGAACAACTGTGCTCTCTCAGACACATCCAGGTGTGCAGGTACGAGGTGCTCTCCTAATTTTATTTCCCCCTCCATTTCACACAAGTGACCTAGCACTAGAATATATAATGCATGGCCTGAATCAACAGTGAAAGAATAACAGCTAAAGGCTGCACCATGCCAGGAGCTTGGCTTGTTACTTTATGTGAAGGAGAAACAACAGCTCTGTCCTTCTCTCAGGAGCTAAGGTACTTGAGTCTGATCATTGCTTTTCATAACAGACCAACACAATTTTTGAATATTATTAGCCAGCACAATAAATACTTAGTCCTTGCACCTTAAAAGCCAGCAGAGTACCATCGCTAGCGAGCAGCTGCCAGTCCCCACGACACAGCCAGGGATGCAGCCTCCAGCCAGGGATGCAGCCTCCAGCCCAGCACCTGCTGCACCCAAAGGTGCCTTCAAGGGGCAGGATTACCTGCACACAGGCAGGAGCATCACATCAGCATTACTGATTTCTGTACAGATGACACAATTCACTGCAGCCTTACACTATACCTGGGTCTATACTAAAATCAGCTAGAGATGGCCTTTGCTTTCCTGAAGACCTGTCGTTTTGCTTTCATCTTCTCTCTCTAATTAGGAAGTGCAGCTGATGATTTTGACTACCTTGGCTGTCTTTAAAGACATTTTCTCCCTCTACCTCACCCTTTAGTCATGCTCTTGCTTTGACATTTGACAGCAGCTGTTTTGTATCACTGGACATTCTTGAGGCAGAGGGCAAAATATTCCTTATAAAAGAAAAAGAGCGGGAATAAGTGTGCAAATAGCAAGCCCAAACACAAATAGATTTATGGCAAATTCTAATATAATGTGTCAGCATTGCTAAACTCCCACTATTTTATCTGCATATTTGTAACAAGGAAATACAAACAAGAAATTAGACTAGTGGCTCCAGGCTGTTGCACAGTAATGGAGACATCTTGATATCACCTTATTTTATATGTGTCTTAGCCTGCACTTCCAATTTTATTGCTTTGGTGGCAAAATTACAGAACACACAAAGAAAACCTTGCTGTCTTTGGCCTAAAGACATTGTGAAAATAATCACCAAAATTGCTTGCAAGCTAAACCTATGATTGGAAAATACATAAAAATAGACAAACAAGATTTTTTTTTTCTGGTGGGAGATTAAATTATGGCATTATTTATATTCCCCTAGTGTATATTATTTTCTTAAAGTTTAGAAAGCATACACAAGCAAATACAATTACTGCATTTCAAACACCTTCGAGTTGCTAGATACTGCACTAAGCAGTGACAGGACTGTGCTCCTCTTAGTTTCACTCATAGCAATTGAGAAACAGGTACTTCCAGCAGGTAAAACTGGTCATGCAATCTAAACTGCTTCACAGAAACCTAGACAAGCAAATATCACATGACTAGCCAGAAAACACAAACATTGCCACTGAGGGAAAACAAAAGAAAAATATTTGTCACTTTAAATTACTTCTAAGTGCTTACTTTCATTTTATATATTTTTCTTAAGATAAGCAAACATACTTTGACATTTTAAAATTAAAATTTTCATTTAACAATGTGAAGCAGAAGGAACTGTTACATACTGCTTCCTTCTTTGAGGTAGAATAATATTTTTGCACCTTTTTTGTATGCTCATCTCATTTACCATTTCTCTCTCTGGCTGACGTTTCTAACCTTGAAGAACTGAAAAAAAATGAACAGACTGGACCTCCAGCACTTCATTACATCTGTTAATAGCCACTCTGATATGTAGAGGTAAACAATAAAGACAAAAAAAACTTAAAATTCAAATATATATTAAAAATATATTAAACTTCTTATCATCTCTTCTCCGTAATCAGTAGCAACAGCAGAGGTAATTCAATATCATACATTCCCTGCTGCTGGAATTCACTTGAATCAATACAGTTACAGTGGCAGAAAAATACTAAATGTGACATCTATTGAATTCAATACTAAGGAATTCTGGTTTATATTACATAATAAATCTTTTGCATATGAAATAACAGACTGTTTATAATTGGAGCCTTCACATTAATTACTTTTTGAAGAATATGAATTATAGCGTCTAATATAAATAACCTTTGACTATCCATTGGTGTCTATTGGCAGCTGCATAATATATTGACAAAAAACTTCAAAACAAAAAAATTATTCTAGATGACTTCCATGTGCTCCTATGTCATCAATTTACAAACAGGCTTGTTGCATAATTAATACCATCAATTTACAGCTACCCTGGGGATAGTAACTTAAATTATATTAATTATTGTTTTCATTACCACAGCTTCTGTAGTCCTTAGTTGTAGAGCCCATTCTTATTGTCTTCATTACCTTATGAGCATAAACGAACTCTTCTATTTAATCTCTCATATGCTCTATATGCAGTCAGCATGCTGCCTGTTTTGTAATTTAAATAGAGGTTCCATTGTCAATGATTGCTTCTCAGGACTTCCTTCTGGAATACAGATTGCTAAAGTGAAATTCAATATGCCGGTTCACGGTACCACTTCTTCCAGTGATTTGTTAATGTAAGTCATTCTATTAATAAAACAACACCCTGAGAAAACCTCATTCTTGAAACCTCTAGTTCTTCCTTTGAAGATATTTATTTGTTTAAAGGACAGAAAAGGAAATTATGAGTAAATAATAGCAAAATAACAAGTGCGTACATCATGAAATAGAAACATGTTGACTGAAGCACTGTTTTGGTCAGAGCACAAATTCACATGCCCACAATTCCTGAGTGATAAGTATAGCTCTGACACTCAGAGAGAGCGCAGCTAACACCATTCACCCAGCTAGGGAGTGGGGCCATCCAAAAACCCAGCTTGAGTTCTGTAATCTCTCCTTCAACTCCTTTTATATGTTCAGACTAAAGTCAAATGACAGAGACATTGCCTCCTCCTCAAGACAGAGAAAAATCTAGTCAGATGGAACTATCAGTGAATGAGATGTAAGAATCTTCAGCCTATCTTCATATCCTGGCTCATTATAGCTATCACAGTAGCCTAATATGGATTAGCTGTTTATTGTGTAATGAGCTCTGCTTTTCTAAAACCTTTTACAAACAGCAGCAGATGATCATCTGAACACTAACTTTCACTCTGTGAAACTTCAGAGGAAAAAGCTAAACCCATTCCAAAAATCCAGAATGAAATTACAGTCAAGATGAAGTTTGTGCCAAAGTTCCCAAGGATAACTGTGGTCCAGAAGCTTTCCCAAGCTTTATGATATGCCCATTTTATCACCTTCAGCAAATCATTTGTTCTTCTTTCATTATATCAACACACACTCAAATGCAGACAAATATCTTTTGAAAATTAATGTGTAATTTGTGTAAAGCACTAGAAAGAGCAAATGAATAATAGTAAAAAATTTTAATCTATTATTCAAAATGCAAGAGCTCATTCAGATTAAGTGATTTTTTCAAACATCATTTTAATTAGCTCTTCAGCCCAGCAGACTTTATACGACTGTAATTGCTCTTTGATACTGCTCTACACATATGCAGCTAAGTTTGATGAAAAGTAAGTAAAAATAACATTTAATTTCCTCCTTTTGCTAAGGGCAAGTAAAATACCTTGCCTGTTATGCTTACTTGACTTAATTAAATGCAGTGTGACTAAATGGTCATCCCTAAGATGACGTGGATCTTTAAATTATATTTCTAGTGTCACTGACATCCTTAAACTGCTTATTTGCTTTCAGTCTCTGAAACTTCCTAAGCAACATCTCCCAAGTTAAAACACTGTGTTGTAACATCCCAAGCTGCTCTAGTCCATCACCCATGTACAAAACCACAGCTAGGTTGTCCCATACCCAGACTGCCCCTAGCTTCTCCCTCAGCAGGGAATCACCACTTCCTTCTGGCTGTCCTGTGTTCATTTTGCTGTGTGGATCAACCAGAAATTAAGCTGAAATCTTATTGCTGATTTTGCACTGTGTGGCCAGGCTTGCCATCTAGCCTTCCACAAAAGGCAGTCAAGGCCTGACAAAAGTAGACTGAAAAATCAAAACAAAAAAACTGGTGCTGTCTAACATGCACATGGATTGTTTATCAAATATTTTTATATTGATCATTGTTAGAAGACTTCTTGGGAAATGTGAGACTTCAGATCGAATCCAGTGCCTGCAGATAAAGAAAAATATCTGCCTCAAAACTGGAGTACTTACAAGGTCATAGGACTTATGCCTTCATATGTAAAGCATTCACAGTAGCACATTAACAGATACATTTAAAAACTGATATACATAATATATGCTTATGCAATGTCATGATACCTCTGCCCAAAAAAAAACAGGCTCCACACTGGTCAGTCACATTAGTACAGCAGAGAGGCAAAACAGATCCTGATTTTCAGTCCATTTTTGAACAATTCTGACTTGATTACTCAGTGAGAAATTGAAAATTAGAATTTATTCTTTTTTCCTGTAAGTTTCTTGCAATTTCTCCCTGTAAGAGAGTCCCAAAATGTTGCTGTTACCCTCACAGCAACCTTAAAGCATGTTCTCATTAATCTATATTACATAATTCCCCTCATTGTGTTTTCCCAAAAGCTGTGGCTATCAATAAGAGGGTATCATTTTCAAATCAAGCACTGGGAGAATAAATAAATCCCTCCTTACATCTGTCAGAGCTGGGACATCAGTCTTGTGGGATGATGCTAGCAAGGAACTTCAATTTTATAGTATCACACATCAGCCATTTGCCTTTTGGTGTCACAAAATGTCTGAGTGGTTGAGGAGCAGAGGGGTTTCAGCCAGAGCAGCTCCCTCCCCACAGAGCTGAGGCTCACGTGCCACCACGTTCACCCGACATCCTGCCACCACACGCGGGGCACTGCTAACCCTGCCTGCCACACCAGAGGAGAACCAAGCCCAGTGGTGCAGCCACCACAGGTGAGCATCTCCGCTGTTCTCCTTCCAAAAGCACATTGCAGAGCAAGTTTGGGAACACACCAGTGACACTGTTGCAAGCAATGCATTTTGGAAGCAGGTGGTGCCCAGCATCACAGCTATGCCTGCACATACCCCTGCATGTGTTGAAAGGTACATCCTCTTACTGATAGAATGACAGAATAGTCTGAGTTGGAAGGGACTCATAAGGACCAATAAGTCCAACCCATTTTTTGTGTTGTGAGTGGGCAGGGATTGAACCCACAACCTTGGCATTCTTAGCATATGCTTTAGCCAATTGAGCTAATCTCCTAGCAGACCATTAATTTTGTACAATGGATTAACTACAGCGTGACTCCAGAAAGAGGATATGTATGTGTTAATACTACATGTCATGCTATCATAGCTTGAAGGCTGTTGAAGAAAAACAAGGGATTTTAAAAGCTGCTTCCAAAAGTACAAGATTATAGCAGAAGCCTTGAAAGTGCAAGTGTGAAATAGGAGCCTTAGGGTTACAAGCACAAATCATTAATAATAAGTTGTTACTCGCTACAGGAATGTAACCTTGTGTGCTGCTATTAAGGACAACAAAGCAAGCAAAGAATCGGTATGTGGCATACATAAAACACATCAAACACTATTAAATTTAGATTTAGGATGTGCTGACTGATGAAGGAGGAACAAATAAACTGTTAACAAAGACAGTAAAATAGCTTCAAGTGGGCCCAAAGCACAGGGTAAGCCCCACCATCAACATCATCCAACTTCCTGCAAACAACTGGAGATGCTGGCAGCTTCCATAACAATACATAGAAAATAGAAGACAAAGAAATGAGAAAGTTGTCTAGGTTGCTTTTAACTGTGAGACAACTGAGCTGCAATAATAGGATCATTTGGACTTCAAGTATATGTCTGTACCTAGACTACAGCATAATATAAGTCCCATGTGTGTGAGAGTTTGTGTGCACTTGGCTGACCAGTGCAATGAGGAGGTGCTAGGAGAAAACAGATTGAAGAGAGAGGAAGTGTGAGAGGTAGTACACAAAAGCCTTTCCCAAATGGATAAACTCAGGGCATTAGTGGTCTAGTTGAATACAAAATAAATGATAAATTCAGAATACCAAGCATCAGCCCAAGACCACCAGGACACACTGGAATCAGCAATGAACAAGTTGAAACCCCCCCTGTATCTGCAAAGACTGTAGGATTACACACAGAGCTCACTCTCCAAGAAGCCAAAGGGATAGTAGTAAAGCTTTCTACTTCTGCACAAAGGGCTGTGGCTCCAGCTGGGCATGAGTTAGTGCATGAGGGTTTGAGAAAGCTGCTTGAGGGACCAAACACACCCTGTGAAAAATCATCTGCCTTAATAACAACGGCCTCATTCTCTTAATATCTTGACTAGCAAAAGGGCTTGTATAAATGTTGGTTTTGAGAAGTGCTTCCTTCAACGTGTTCCTGTCAGGGAAAAGGGAAAGGGAATTAATAACATTATAAGTGTGTGAGTAGACTGCTAATTTTCCAATTAGAGTGACTAGAAATTTTTGCATCTCTATATATGCTTCTCCAGAGTTGCACAAGGTATCTGGTCTTACTCCCTTCAGGTTTGGTAGTGATTTGGATTCAGCAGATGAGATTGAGCACTTGCCACCTGTGCAAGGTTTCTGCTCAGTTTTGAAGCACTGCTTTGCTGTTTTGTTTAGATGCAACTGAAGGAGGACTGGTACAGCCCCACTTCAGCAGATGAATTACACTTCAAACTTCTCCAGGTTAACAGCTGTGTGTGAAATCCCTCATGGACCCTTATGAGGACATGCTGGATGTCAGGGCTCTCAGAGCTTTGGCACAAACCTGCTGTTAGCAAGAGCACTTTAGCAATATTTTGCAAACACAACATCATTTGTTTCACAAAATCTTTTCTCTGTTTCCCCAGGTATGACTCCATCCAAAACACTCCAACACAGTGTGAACACGCCAGTCATCCAAGTCTGACAGGAAGAAATGAACAACCATGGTCCTTTGTACCATGGTCACCTGTTAATTGTAGCATTTACTCTAAGAAAAATTGTCCACTTACGCAAAGGACTACAGCTTCAGGTTCAAATTCATTCTCACTGCCAGCACTTTCAGCAAAGAAAATTCTTTTCAGGAGAGGATACAAGACAGTTGCCAACACTCCCCCCTCAGAGATTGCAGCTACCTCTGTAAGATTTAATGTTCCCATTCCCATGCCCCAGGTTAACAGATCCTGTCATTACCTCCTGCCCTGATACAAACAACGCGCTCCACCTGCTCTCATCCAAACACCAAAATGCAGCGACATGCTCATACACAACCTGCAGCTGCTACATGCATGTCTCCACTGACAGCTGTCTCCTCATTTTGATTTTCTGTTTTCCTAAAAGTTTCCTTTTCCTCTAATATTCCTCTTTACTGCTGTCTGTTCCTTTTCCTCTAATATTCCCCTTTACTGCTGTCTGTTCTCAGCTAAATAAAACTTGTTAAAAGTAAATTTATGTTTTTGATGGCTTTTTCAGTTTAGTTTATTAAAATATTTTCATTTATTAAAACTGTAGGAAGTAAGGGATTTTGAGAGTTAAAATGTTTTGGACAAGTTTTATTTAATTGAAAAGTAAAAACTCATTTTAAAATAGTTGATCTGGCAGGAGGAAAGTAAAGGCTGATGTGATTTGCTTCTGGCAGCACAGATTCTTTCCTGTGTTTGGACTCTGCTATTACTATTATTTTAAAATAAGAATCACATCTTCAATAGGTATCTCCTTTCCCAAACTGCTACAACTTGTGTCTGGGCACTGGTACTGCAGAGGAACTATATTTTTGGAGCTCAATAAAGAATTGTGTTAAATTTTCAAAAGGCAATACTGCTGCCACTCACATTCCAAAGACAGATAATAGCACATCTTTCATGTTTTCGTGTTACCTCACTAAATGATCATGACATACTCTCAAATATATTTTCCAAGATTCAAAAAGCCATTTGGCCTGTGGATTTAACAAGCTTTTTTATCAGTCAGGAAAGGGTATTTTGAAAAAAGAAAAGTAATGTTGTCATAGATTTCAACACAGGCAAATTAAAACCTCAGTCTTTATCTACTCCATATTGACCAGACTGAGGGCTTCTAGTTAATCTGACATCATTTTTTTCCTACTGTCATTTCAGCAGACAGCAGTAAAGTCTTGTAATACCAGCTCACCCATATTCCTCAGCTCCCTTCCATAAAGAAGAGAACAGAGTTCTCATTGAGGGTACATTAGGGATACACAGAGTACTTTGGAAATACCTGCTGCTAAATTTTCAGCTTTTAAACAAAGCACACATAGGGGAAGGCAGTTAAAATTTTAATCTCTAAGAAATTGATTACTTCACCTTGTATTATCAGCAATAGGGTTCCCATCAGAAGCTGCACCCTTTACAGTCATCTGTGCCAGGCATTTAACAAATAATCAATACAAGCTCATCTACAAGCATTCTTACCTGTCCCCTAAAAATAAAACTCAGAGGGTTGATAATTCAGACGCCTCCTCCTGCAGACTGCTGGCTGTATAGTATGTAGAGCACAGTTGGAAGATAAATCAAAAATGAACATGAAAAAGCAGCAACAAAATGTCTATGATAAAACTGAAGAAGAGGTCATATTTTCCCCTTCTCAGCTAGGACTTTCAGAGGTCCTTTTAATGAGCTATTTTCTGAGTAGGTCTGTGTGGGCCCAGAAGAATGCTGGCTACAAAGAGTAATTATTCTGGCACTCAGCTACTAGCAAACAATAAGGTAAAGCTGAATGGCTGTTGGCTTCTTCTGCACATTCACAGGAGGGCATGATAATAAACTTAGAATCTTGTTTTCTTCTCTGTGTTAATCATTTAAAAGCAGCTGTCTTTAAACATTTAACTTGAGCTTTCCCAGATATCAAGAATACTGTGTGTTTTGCAGTGCTAGGGTCATTTTCATATGACTTTATCTGTTGGGAAGAATAGTTACACTTGTTCCAATTAAATAACTTTATTTTTACTTATGAAATAGTTTTAAATCATATATATATAAACTTGACTTTTCCTCATTAAAAAATATTGTTACTTTTCCACTTTGGCATAATTATTCACTAAATACAGTCGTGTACCATTCCTCAGATATTTTAGAGTGTAGGAGAAAGAATGGAAGAACTGTTGGAGAACAGCCGACTGTACATTTTGCACCAAGAACAAGCATAATTTCTTTAGACAACAAATCTGGGAAGTGAGAAAACACCTCATGTCCAAGTATACTACTGATGTCAGGGCTCTGAAGAAGAGTCTCCCAAACTTAAGCAAAATCCAGTCAGTGTTACAAAGAATACTTTGGTGTTTCAGTTGAAAATGTGTAAATAACATTCTTTCCATAGATGCTGCAAACTAACTAAAAGGATCGGAGGCTCAATGGATTATAAAAAAGGGGAGAGAACCTAATTGAAATTAACATAACTCTATATGCTGTCTGCAGATACTTTCTTCAGAAGTTCCCAATATTAGAATGCAGGTGACAATGCAATGGAAAACATTTTGGCAGGTAGTAAGAAGCAATGTAGGTTCAGGACTTAATTCCTATGTATTTGTACTACCATGTTGTATCTTCATTCTAGGAAATTGGAGGAAGGCATGAATGTCATAATCATCGCTTTAGATTAAAGAAGCAATTGAATTGACAGAATTTACTGATAGAACTACAACATCAGAGATTTTATAAATACTTTCATCACCTTAAAATAGTTCAAAGCCTGTATTTCCTATAATATCCCAAAATAAACTCTCTACAATCAAGGCTAGCCCTGGCAGTAATTCCAGTATATTTCATAAGATTCTTAAGCCACACTCAACACCAGGGAGAACTGATTACCCTCAAGCAGTGCATAAAGTGACACTGCTGACATACATTACACAGGATGGATTCTGTCCCTCCTCCTGTAAAGGACTTTTAGCATTCTGATGACATTAGGAGCCTTTGTAAGTCAAGGCTCTCTTGCTCTGTGGTTTCTATCAGCTAAAAACACATGCCCTCTTCTTCAAATTCCAGGTTTTACAGCCCAAAATTCTGTACCCATTCAAAGAGACCTTTGCTCCTTTTGCCTTAGTGGGAGATGAATCTGCTGTGTTCCAAAAGCAGAGCTGACAGGTTCAGGGGAAGCATCCCTTGCTTACTGCAGTGCTCTAAAATGCCTGGATTGAGGAGAATCTTACAAGATTTCAGAAGAAATGATGATTTTAATTTTTTTTTATAACTTTGGACCATTTTTTCTTAAAGTTACTTGAAATAAGTCAAATTTCACCCAAGAATTGAGTGAAAACAAGTATGATTCTGAGTTTCTGAACTTGGTCTTTGCTTTGAAAAGGGAAGAAATGTATCTTGGATGAAGATGGAAACTGAACTTCAAATTAAGATAGGAGGTTAATATAAAGTTTAAAAAAAGTGAAAGCATTTCAGTTATCATTTTGTTAGTTTGAGATATCAGTCATAGTTTTAATTTTCAAGAGTAGGGATCATTAAACCGGATATCAAATATATATCCTTCATTTAAATTCAACAGAAAAGACTCTATAACTCATGCATTACTTTTTCATCCAATGTTTTGACAAGTTAGAAGATTTACAGATAATAAACAGATTTGGACTTAATAAAAGTCCTTGTTCTGCATCAGCAAATGACTCTTGCAAATATTCTTTATCCCAGAGATTATATGTCCTGTGAACAATATTAAGAAATGACAAGCATTTTTAATAAAGCTCTCCTATCTGCCTGCACAAGGCACAATCTGTGAAAGGTTCATAATCAATGTCTTCTGAACAGCTTAATTAGTTTACATAACACAGAAGCATAGCTCATCTCAAATTAAAAAAAAAAAAATTAAAATCCCTAAAACTCTAGGGGTTTTTGTATCAAGACCATCCTCACAGCAATGTATTGGCAATCCAAAAAAAATTTTAACTATGCACACTTTACACTAAATCTTTGGATTATTTTAAAACATTCTAAACTCAGTTTTTACAAAAAAAGGCACTGCTGCACTATTTATGTCAAATTCTTTTTCTTGGTGTTGGACTTTACGTTCCTATTGACTACAGCTTACAGCTCTTTCTTCAGGAAAAAAGGAGCTCAGTCTTGCCACAGCTATCTAGGTGAGGTTTTGATTAGAGCAGAGACTACAGGTCAAAGGGAAAACTCAGGCACCCAAGATGAGCAAAAGGCAAATATACCCACAGCCCAGTCCTCTTCCCTAAAACACCCATTCTCTGACTCTTAAAGCAAGTGTAATCACTGACATGTGTTCCCCCAAAAAGTTGCTCCCTCATGCAGTATTTGTCTCCCAGCTCTAGTCTCTGACTCTGCATCTGCCTTGTTTGTTAACTAGCCAGAAATCGGCACGAAGAAAAGAATTGTAAAATTAAGGAAATCAATGAAGTTGGTTTTGCAGTAACTTAAAAGAGCTCTTGTACCAAACCCATTATTTTTACTCTGTTTTCCAAAAAAGATTCTTCTAGAAAATTACCAAATATACTAGTAGATTATGAAATTTCAGTAATTGAAAAGGTTGCCTTTAATTTTAGTAGAAGTCAGATGCTTTGTTTTTTTGCATGTTGCCTCAACAAACTCTATATTGCCACTGCACATAGGAGATCCCATCTCCTTTGCAGTTCTGCCGTGTACCAGGAATTTTTCATTTAAGTATTTTTCCACACTAAAAAAGTCAGTTTGCTTGAACAAAACCTTTTAATAGAACATATCTGGCTTCATTTATTTTATCTGGATGGTGCCTTGAATCCAGGAGGGAATTATTGGTGGAAGCACCAGAATGGAGAGACAGAAGTGCTTTTGAATATGTCTCTCTGAATGACAAGAATAAACTCACCCACGTTTCCTACAGTGCTGATGAATGACCCAGCTACCAGATTATTTTCAGATGTCTCTTTCTCAGATGTGTTTTTCAGCATAAGATCTGAAAGAGATCTTCCACCATCAGCATCAGAAAACAGATTGCCAAAGGTTGAAACCTTCCCTCTGCTAAAGTCTTTTCCTAGTCAGAACTGTCAGATACAATTATTGAATGTTGTAATGGTGTTACAACCTTCCAGAGTTGGAGAAGCATTTGACTCAAAAATCCTGACACTAAGGCCTTGGAAGAAGGATTTGTGGAGCAAAAAAGGAGCTTTAGATAGCTGTGAGGAGGCAGGTTTTGTTTTGCAGCACTCACTGGAACCTGCCCCTTGCCTGCCAGTGGCCAAGAGCCACGGCAGCACCTGATGGTCAGAAACAAGCCAGAAGGCTGCAGGGGAAGGATCTGCACATCTGATCTGCCATCAGCCTTAATTCTTCTTCCAAAACAATGCATATGAGAAATGTACATAATCACAGATTTGAAACAATTGGCAGACATTTTTGTTTGGCTCCTCACTAATGCTAAATAAACACAAGATTTAAGGCTGTACTGACCCACAGCTGTTCTTGGCAAAATTCAACAGCCAAAAAGATTTATAGAGAAGGATTTGTGCTACAAAAACAAAATCAGGTCTGCTTAAGAACTCCTTGTCTGCTACATAGGACACAGACTATTTCTTAGTCATTGCATTTTCACTCCAAATTGACTAGAACCTCAAACATTCAATAGAGCATTCAGGATTAAGAGGCTTTGGCATGGTATGTGTAGCAAGTGTGTGTCTTTGTGCGTGTGTGTGTGTTCAAATGAAAGACGGGAGAATGTTATGTGGGTGGAGGTGACGTGTCAAGAATTTGGGATTTGCTTTTGCAAATAGCTAGATCAGCAGACTATATACTTGTCCTATAACAATACACTAGGCCTTGCTCACATGAAACTCTACAGTTTAATGAATTTTTTTAATAAAAAAAATAGACTTGAGCAAGATTTTATGATGTTTTTGAGATTACACCAAAATAAAAATAAAACAGGCTTTCATACATTTGCACCTGCTACTTGAAGTGTTAAAAATGCATTTCATTCCATGAAGACTAATGAAAAGAACAGTTCCATAAGAATTATGCTGTATCACTTCAGAAGACCAAATTCTAAACTATCAGCTTGTTTCAACCCTAATTACCAATGTGGCACACTTCAGAAGTTGTTTTCTCATCCAAACTTAGTTTATCTTTCTTGGAACATGTGCATCAGATTGCAAGACTATTTTTAAAGGTTATTATCTGTCAGTGGAGGTACAGATAGTGAATCAATCACCTAGGGACTGCTGGACATCCACAACTGCAAAATAAAAAAATTACTGTGGTGCAAATGGATTTATTGAAATAGCCTACCATTACTTCTTCCCTGGGTAGCATGAGAATGTGTCTCTGCTAACAGGGGATGACTTATTTGAATGTGTTATTCACGCATTTGCAGCCGTGTGGCCTTTCATACCTGGTGAAACAAGCCTGAAACATCCTGAAAAATTCTTTTGCAGTATTTCTTAGTCAGGAACATTGAATTCTACATCACTTCTAAGATATTTATCTTCCTTTTTTGTTTCTTTTTTTTTTCTTTGCTGTTTGTCACCACTTTAAAACATCTGTTACACAAATACACACTTAGAAAGTATATTCTGGGAAAGAATTCTTATATACTGCATCCATCATTGCAACTGATCAGTTAGATAAACCCTCTGCTGAAGCTGCATCTTTCTTCTCTGTTCACATTGACTGCACACTTTTCCAGGAATTGTAAAAATGCACTCACTAAATTATCAAACACAACTTCTGAGAGCCTAATGAGAGCTTGGTCAATGCAAAAGCTTTTTCATTCTTGTTATTATTATAAAATGACAATATAATTATTGAAAAAATGAAATCTAAAATAAAATAAAATAGAGGCATGACATCTTTGAAGAATATGCAAAGAATGTAATTTACTCATGTAGCAGCAAAGGAAGATGCACAAAAAAGTCACCAAGAATTGGTTTGCCGATAGATTTTGACATCAAATGTAAGAGATTTTCAAACACGAAAATTCGCTTCAGAATGTAGAGAAACATTTAAAGCGTCTTGAAATTTTCTGAAGAAAACTGAATCATTGGGTGGGGGGAAAAGCCAATAATCAGAATATTTAAGGAAAAAAAAAAGTTAAAATGCTAGGTTAGTAAAAGGTAACAAAGAGGCATTCATTTAACAAATACACAAAAATTCTACCAAAAAACCCCACATCCATATAAATATTTAATATTTAGAGCAATGTAGGAGCAGCTAAGGATTAGCTGTTGATCAGGACATGGGGAAGGAAAGGACAATTTAGGTCCCCTGCTCTGGCCCAGTGAATATTCAATTAGCTAAACAACATGAAAGACTTTCATTAGGAGAAACTCACTGACATAGTCTGTGCCTAATGATGAAGTATTGTAATTGCCCAGCAAATGGAGAGATGTGAGCTCAGCTCGTAACGCTGGCCCCTCTCTGCCACTGTTCTCAGGGCATCAGCTCTCAGACACAGCCTGAGACAGGACACTGCACAACTGGCACTCTGGCTGATCCAGCGGGGCAGTTTTCATAGTCTCATTCTCGTAAGAAACTGATACCTAGTTTAGAGGCCTAAATTTGGAAAGAGTCACAGCTGAGAATGCCGAGCAAAGCGAGCTGCTCCCCGGGGCTCCATGTCAGTCCTTACCGCTTCCAAGGGCCGGGGCTCGGGCGCTTTTCTGCAGTTGGCTTTTCCTGATGGCTCCCCGAAGCACCTTCACCACTCCAGGGTCATAACTTTCTTGGGTGATTACTACAGATAGATCCAAATTATCCCTTCCTAAGCTCCAGAGCTCGGGAGACCTGAGCCAGTCTGGGTCACCAGCTGCACAAATACAGGCTAATTGTGTAACACGTCACCTAATTTAATAAGCAGAGCACAGCTCTGTGCTAGCCAAATGACTCATCCTCCACACCAAAGAGGCTCCCATCCAGATGGAGAATGGTGGTGTCTCCTCTCCTTTAAACATGGCCCTCCAAGCTTTAGAGGTGCAGTGCCTGTGTGCAAGGACAAAGCACTGCACAGCACCTGCAGATGAGTCCTGCAAAGGCAACACGGGACTAAGAGCCACTGTGGTCCCAACTCTCATGTCTCACAGGTTCCAGCAAGTAACTGTCAGTTCTGACAAAAGACCTTTTTTTGTCCAAACATGCACTTTTGAGCTGTTTGTGCCCTAGACAAAGCCCCACACTTTCTGCACGCTCCCGTCATACCTACATGGTGAAAATAAAAGTCTACGGCCAAATCAACTCCGTCGAGATCTGGAGTGCTGCGTCATCATGAACTTGTGCAAGCAAATGCTTCACAGCTCAGGTTCCCACCAGCCATTCAGAGTCCATGCCTGGTATATCACCCAAAATTCCTGTACTTTGGAGGGTTATGCAATTTGCAGCACGTTGTTTTCCAGAGTACCTCCACTAGATCAGCCTAGTATTTTGATACCAGTCACTCACATTCAGAAGTTAGCAACCTCTAATCAATTTTAAATTGCAATAAAAGGATTGGCACATCTTAAAGATGCATCAATCATTACAGAAGTAATAGCAAAATACCATTTTTAACAGAAAAACTATGCTGTTCCAGACATCAAATTTTGATGGAATTATCAAAAATTGATTTGTATTCCGAAAAAAAGAAATCTTTGAATGACATTGAATCTGTTCATTACTTGAATTGCTGGCAATGAAATTAATTGTATGACAGACTCTAATATGAAAATGTTACCTATAAGCATTTCATATCCAAACCAATAAGTACAATCTTTGTCACTAGGGGGAAAAAAAGGCACAAAAATAACTACTGCATTTTGAAGGAGATATTAAGGGCAACACTAACAAGTAAACTGAAGCAATATACAATAATGTTCCTGCCAAGGAATGTCATGACAAAATCAATATGCTATATATGTCAATACATGCCAATGTTATTTTAACATCAAATCAGAGTCCTAGATCAATGTTTTTCATAGCTGGTGATAAAAGTGACACTGGTAATAGCAGTATTACTTATCAAGATGTGTTATGTCAGCTTCCTTCTGTTCCTGTCAACACTGAAAACGTATAGTGATAATGCACTACATATGCTACCCACCTCTCTCTGCCAGAATCAACCTAACATGCCAAATCTTTCTAGAAACACTAATCAACATGCCCTGCTACAGAGAGCTGAGATACTGAGGCTGTCTAATTTAAGATGCCGATGAATAAGTAATAAACTTTCGAGCATTACAAGCAAACTAAGGTTCTGCCAATGTAGATACTATAAAATCACTGGCAGTGATTGCAGTTGAATATGCTAATAGCTTTTATATTATGAAAATGCCTCATTTTTTTAGTTCCACATATACCATCTAGTAATACAATAATGGCAGTATGACAGAAATGTCTGATTACCTACAGAAGACCTTGAAATCATTTTACAGGTTTTATCCCAGTGAAGATTTTATTAAAGACCGTGGCAAACACATATGCAAGAGATACGGTGCATTTTCCACTGTCAATAAAGGAGACAAAAAAACTTTGTAAGCATCATTTTAGCCTAACTACTGTTTTCCAGCCTTCATAAAATAAAAACACCCCTTATTAACACTCATATGCATGACAACAGTTTTTCTGGACCCAAGTATCACCTTTAGAAAAGACTAATCCCTAAATCTCTAGCAACTTCAGACTAGTCCTTTGTAGCTCATGCCCACTTGCACAGGCTCTGGTGAACACTGCCTGCAGTGGTGGCAGCAGGTGCTCAGGTCACAGTCACTGCCAGCGGGTCCATGGCTCACTGAGACCAAAGGGGGACAAGGTAGTATTGCATCTGCACAAACCAATTATGGGTGCTGAGGTGGGGAGAGGTGGGATGGAAATTCTGGCACCAGAGGGGCCTCTGAGATTTTCACTCTGATATTTTCATTGATTTCAGTGAAGAAATGTCATCAAATTTTTTTCAGAGTACTTTAATGAAAATGTTTATGTGAGGTCAGATGTGCTGCTCTGACTTCCTCTAAAAAGAAAAGAAAGCACAGCGTGGACTTGGGTTAAATTCTGTCATGGAAACTTTGTCTAATCCTGCCTTAGAACCTCCCAAAACATGAGACAGAAGACCCCACCATTAACAAGGCTAGATATTATTACTATGCTAAATTCAGAACTAAATGTAAAATATACATTATATCTTACTCCTTATATGAGTCTCCAGAATAACAATCTTTTTTGTTATTATTCTTTTAGGCTTAAACATCCATCTCATTCAGCAAGACACATGACAGGGAATAAAATATTTGAAGAATCACTTACAAAAATGCTAACAATATTATTACTTTACAAAATTGATGCTTTAAAGGGTTTAAATGCTGTCAACTTCAAAGACATTTCCTCTTTTCTGTCCAATTTAGGAGCAGTATATCTTGTATGACTGAAAGTGCACCATAAATATTATAGTTGGTCAGAAGTCATGTATTAGTTTGTCAGATTTTACAATGGCTTCTAAACAACTAAAAAACCCTTATTGTTTGCATGAACAAAGTACATCAGTAATCTTTGTAGTAAGCACCATCTGAGACAGACGGTTTTACATTTACAATGATTAGCATGGAGGTTAATCTCCATCAGTCAACTGCAACCGTAATAAAATACACTAGAGCCCTTGAGCTTATGGTGTGCAAATCTACAAAAGAAATTAGATTTCTTTGCCCGTTAGAGAAGTAAAGATTTTTTTTATGACAGCCAGACAAGTTTTCTTGTGATAGAAAATACCAATATAAAGGCAATAGAAAACCAATATAAAGGCAATTGTTATCTCCAAAGAGAATCCATTGCATGCTTCAATGTACATAAATGAGTATAAATATTACTGCACCTTGTCAAACCCTAATTCTCTAAAAGCATTCCCAAAAAACATATTTGATCCGTGCAGTAAGTACTGCAATGAAAGA
Source organism: Motacilla alba alba (assembly GCF_015832195.1). Lineage (NCBI taxonomy): Eukaryota > Metazoa > Chordata > Aves > Passeriformes > Motacillidae > Motacilla > Motacilla alba. The sequence goes on along the minus strand of NC_052018.1, from coordinate 24,348,796 downwards.
CAATTTTAAATTAACCCAAATAGCTTTAAAGGACAAGGACATGACACTGAGGAAAGGGAAAGCTAATGAGAGCATATTCTTTAATACAATCTCCCCAACTTGTAGGCAAATCCTAAACTATACCTTGAATATGACAAAAATCACCACGATATTTGTTCCTTTGGGGCGGAGAATCTCTTAAGAAAAACAAAGCTTGGTTCATTAACAGAGGTCTTGGTTACACCAGAGACCACCTAGTGATCAACTTCAGACTTATCATCTACACTATCTGTTGATGCATAATTCCATACAAAGCACTACACACCATATTGCACCATTCCTGTAGAACACTCTGCTGCAGAGCAGCACTTCAAGAAGTGCATGTCTCTTCTTTTTCTTTAAAGCTGTCTAGATATGTTGGTAATGGTAAGCAAAAAAAGAAAAAAATCTGACACGACTGTGCCTATGAGAAATCATTACAATAATGATGGAGAAAAGTTTATAAAGAGGTAAAATTGTGCAACAGTAAAGAATGAATCCTGCAGCTTCAGGAAAGCATAAAAAATCTGAAGTATCTGAGGAGGAGTTAATTAAAGAGGTAAAACTCATCTGAAGCTGTATTAAGGGACTGCGGGGGTTCTTCTTCAGCTGATGTGAATTGCCAGCACTCCTTGTATCTCCCCGTGGCTTCCCTGGTCCACATCACAGAACCAGTGGGGAAAAAAATCAGAGCAGGAAGATATATTCAGCTGGGGATCAGGAAACATTTTCCAATGCCGTCTAGCACTCTGAAACAACCCCTCAAGACAGTAATGCAAATTCTGGGCCAAACTTCAGCAATCAGGCTTTTAGTAGCACAGGAAAACAGGCAAGTCTCAAAAAGTATTTCCTATATAAAATATTATCTAATATTGTCATGCATCTATAGTAAGGACTATAATTTATTTGTTATAATGTTTTCCATTAGCATATAACCCATTTCTAAACACCTTCCTGAATATTGTTTAGCATCTAATTCATATCCTCCATAAGCTATTTATAAGGTGTTTGATTTTATAAGTTGTTTGTTTCAACTTCAAATATTCTTTCTGTTACACTAGGAAGAGGCTGGCAATTTAGAGATGGTAACACTACCAAACAAGTGCAGGTGTGTAATACAGGCAGTTGTTTTCCCTTTTCAAACCAGCTTTCTGAATAAAGTCTGCCTGAAGAAACTTAAACCCATATATTCCCCAACCACCAGGCAAGAGGCCACTCTTGCAACAGGTAATGCTCATTCCCTCTTCTATTACACTACTTTATAATCAGAAAATATTCAGTATTTATGATTGCTTATTTCCCAAAAAATAATAAAGGGACATTCTAAATAGAGGATGAAATTTGGGGGCTGGGATGTATCTTAAGTTTGGTTTAAAGAAATTATTTAAAGACTGGATCTCCAGGATGCTGGAGGCACCCACATTCCCCTGCCCCACTCCAGTAGGATGCCTTTTGAAAGGGGACAATTTTTATTCTTTTCTCTTTCCCTTTGTATTTAACAGAAATGACCACCCTGTGGATCTCTGTTCTGTGAGGGGGGCTCAGATCAAATTCATAGGATCAAAGGATTTATCAAAATAACTTCTCCTTTCTGCATTTGTGATAGAAATATAGTTACAGACCAGCACCAAAATACTCAGAATATACTGTAAAACAAAGCCATTAAAGCTGAAATGGATGTGCTTGGGAAATTTTTGTATAAGAAAACCCTGAAAGCCCATGACTTGAAGGGAACTAAAAATTGCTTTTCCAGAATTTCAACTGAGATATTTGAATTATGTCTGAATCTTTTTCTGGGTGGGAAAAGCTTTTCATCTCAGGTCCCAGAAAAGGAGACTTCTTCCCTGCTCTGTAGTAAGCTAGCTGGCAAATATGGTCAGTAACAGCCATTTCATTTTTTTATCTTCTGTCATCTCTAGCTCAAGAATTGTGGTATGAATCTGGAAAAGAAATAGGAAGAGACCAGATTTGTTTTTGACCAAATGGACTGAAAATACCCTACATGCCATAATATTGCACTGTCTCTTGGACTAATCTACATAATCTACAGAATATTGGAGTGCTCTGTCTCAGTGCAGAATTGTTACCTTCTCTCTTAAGACTTACAGTACCTTTAGAACAGCGGGCTTGGTAGTGGGAAGGGAGTCAAAACTTAAGATGTCCTTCCAAGACACCCCTCTGGGTCTGTAAATTAAGCAAATGTGGACATCTTTTTAAAAATGCAGGGGAGGGGCCCACAACAAAAAGAAGGCAGCCAGCTCCATGGTGTCATGCACATTTGGGAATAACTCCACATCAAGTGACAGTAAAACTGACTTTTTTTTTTTTTTTTTTTTGGGTAGTAAATTCTGATCAAAGCAGACTGAGGCTAATAGTTTTATATAAACTTATTTCCACTTCATATTACTCAACTTCTGGCAACTGCTCAGTTAAGCTGGCTTGATTTGAAGAGGCAGCAATCCAGTGAGCAATGTGACTGAGAGAAAGAGCAGCAGCTCTTTTCCAGCTCTCCTCCAGCCCAACTCCTTGTCTGCAAGTAATGTTCTTTGTCTCCTTAGTTCAGCTGTCCAGATTTTTGCTTTACCTTAGGCAATGTAGAATTTTTCCCTGGAGAATTAAGTTCTCTCTGGACAAAACAGCCTAATAAAAAATAATTTCAAAAAACTAAAGCCAAAGACTTCTGATTTCACTCCAATAAATGCAAGCACAAAGGAAATTCGGTTAATCTGGCACCAGGGGCAATGAGTCAGAGTATCTGGTTCAGTCATACAGGTACAAAGTGGGGTTTACCTGCTCTGGGTACCATGGTCAGTACCTGTGATAAATATCATGGATTTAATTTCTGTCTGTGTCACTACATGTCTATAGATACAAATGTATCACTCAAATAATAACCCTCTCTCTTCCTACAAATGTCCTTCTTTATTTGTAGACAGAGTCTCCTTTGTAAAGTTCTTCTTGTTTAAATGAAAAAAAAACTGTTTTGTCTGCAAAGATTTTATATTGCAAGCCATTTTTCCCTAGAACTGAATTTTTCTGCATTATGATTTTCAAACAGAAATGGAAAGCTAGATGAGAACAATCAGCTGGTTCATCTGTTGCTATAATTTCAGTTAGTTCTTGCAAGAATTTTTGCAGAGTTCCTGCATAATTTTACTGCTTTAATTCATACTCAACAGAGTATTTACACTCTGAAATTAAGCAAAATTCAAGCAATGGAAATGGGGTATTGCCACATATTTCTGCCTTGCACTTTCATGACAAAGGCATAGAAAACTTCTCTGCAGTTCAAGTGAAGCTTTCATTGATTGTTTGAAAGCAGATACACTGACTGCATCCGTGATGATCAGTGAATACACTGTAGTTAAATAATTTCCACTTCCTTCTAACAAATGAATACCGGATGAAAAGCCTTTATTAAGTATATGTAAATCATCCCATTAGCAGGTATTTTTTCTCTGCATTTCTTAATTCTATTTTCCCAAAACACAATAGAGTTGCCAAGGAAAATACAGATAATTACAATTATCCTACAGTCTTATTTTTTTCTGCGGGTGTGATTGCCCTCTCTCAGGACATGTGATGTCCCTTCACAATTTTTTCTTTCCTGACTAGTAACTACTAAATCAGAGACTGTCCTGAATTCACAAATAGCAAGGAGAGTAATCTTCCAGGACTATTCTGTTTGACAATTCAATAAAGGAATCTACAAGCCTTGTGGATCAATCCCGCTGCAGCGGCGATGTCTAAATGGCGACATTCCCTAAGAGGAAGGAGTTGTGGTTATTACAACCTGGAAACTGCTGTACTTAAATTCACATAATTAACAGTACAAATTGAATGCTCTTCTGACCATTTGATCCTTTATTGTTCAAGAGAGAAACACGAGCAGAGTCTTGCCCAATGTACCAGAGAGAATATATAGGGTGTAGTAAAATATTAAAAGAGGTTGTGGGAAAAAATAGCTTCAGAAAACATGAAGAAAAGGCAAGAATGTGTAAGATAATAAATGCCTGACATACTTAACATGCTGAAAATACTCTTCCAGGCTGGAATCCCCTCTACTATCAATCAAAAACAGTGGCTCTTAATATAGCCTAACACTTTCCACAGGAGTAGGAATGTTCAATGGCTGTTTCTTGGGACTGTGCCCAGATTTCAGTCTACATTTTCCCTGCATTTTCACGTTTGTATATCTTGAAATTCATATCTAAAGCTTCGGTGTGCTTGCTGATACCTCTGTTCCACATCAAATACAACTCTGAGCAATGAATTGACAGACAAAAAAAAAAAAAAAAGTAATTGCAATAATATGAAAAGCCAAAGTTTCTGCAAACTTAAAGGGATCTTAAAGGGATGTTTCCTATACAGACAGCTAAGGAAACATAAGTATTTAGCAAATTACATGTGAGCTTGTTCAAGGCTCTGTTAGGGCCAAAGGAGAGAGATTAGACACTTAAGAGTGAAGACAGGCATCTAAACTACATCAGAGAATAATGCCCAAGAAGTCCATACTTCCTTCCCCGGCTGCAACAGGAGCCTGGACAACCTCTTCAGATGTAAATGCAGCTGTCTAAATTCAGGAGAGATTAATCACAGCCTATTGATTAGACCTGTTAGCTAAAGTAAGAATTTCTAAATTACTGATTTTAGGGAATGAAAATCCCTAATTGAGGCAAGGTCAGACTCTGAATTAGTAGGAGAAAAATTACTCTAACCTGGGGCTACCCAATCTCTCATCTTTAATTATTTCTGAAGACTAGCAAGTAAAATATGGAAATCTTCTGTAGGTCTCAAACACTTAGAGCCTGCCTTCCACATCCAAAGTTCATAGCATAGGTCTTGAATAAAATTTAAATGGTACTCTGATACTTTCTTTACAATATCTGCATTGAAATATCATGCTGACACCTGAAATTGTAGTGGGAATGAATGCTGGAATACCAAAAATATCAAGAAATAGGCACAAAGTTATTTTTTGGGTTTTTTGGTTTTTGGTTTGTTTTTTTTTTTTGAAGAAAGCTTAGTGTTAGAATGCCAGAAAGCACAACCAGGAACTAAACATCATTTGCTGTTAGTTACTAAAACTGCATAACCAGGGTAAGTCAAATGCTAGAGGTTCTTGAAGCTTACTTAGGTGGCTCAGTCTAGGGCTGTTTATGTCTTTGAATAAATTTTTCTTTCATTAGAAAATAGTTAAAGTCAAAATACACTTTCCAATGACCTAGTGGAATAAAACTCTATGGATTTGGCATCAGGAGGAGTAAAGACTTGACATCAGAAGGGCAACATCAATCGCCAGGCAGCGTGTTTGTGCCAGTGTTCAGTGTAGCAGCAACAGATTCCTCAGCCATCAGAGAGATCAAATGTCTGGAATTGATTTAAGATGGCAAGCTCTCAATTAAAGGCATACCACCAAGGCACCTGCAAGCTGAGGCTCACTATCTCCCAGGTGCAGAGACCAGTTCTCCACTTCCCTTGGCCGTGGGATCATCTCTTATTCCTCAACACACTGCACACCATGTGCTTGTGATGATAACATTTTCCTGCCACCTTGCTTTATTAAAGGAGCAAAGTGGTTTTTTCACCTTGCCTTGCTTTTTTTGTCTGTTTTCTTTTCCTCCCTTTTGCTAGCTGCCAAACAGACACAAGAGAGCATTAATCAAAATGTTCTGGGTGACCTTTGAAGAGCCACTGTGCTGGGAGCCCTCTCCACAATCTAAATGAAACACATCATCCAAGGAATGGGCTGTCTTGATGTTACAGACAATTTCACCAAAAAAAAATTGTGGGCACACCATGATGTCAGGCATTAAGGAAAAAAACCCTGCTTAAGAGTATTCATTGTATAAAATGTCCTTTGCCATTTCCTTCTGTACTGCAAAAGCACCTTAGCTAGTGCCCAAAGGGTCTGGCTACCACTTACCCAAAGAGTGTCTGAGGTAGGAGAGAAAGTAAAATGCATTTTACCAGCTTACTATATGGTGAATGATTCATAAAGCAGTTTTTTTCCTAGGATAATAGATATTACTTCTTCCACAACGAATGACATCCCCAAAAGCAATATTCATCTGACCAAATGCAGAGGCGTCCAGAACAGAAATCTACATCTAAGCCATGTTGTCTCTACATACAAAAGCGAGGAAGTGGCACTTCTGAGATGCAGTCCATTCTACCTAAAGGTAAAAGTTTAATATGGGTCAGATTAATCATAGTCTCTGATTATATATCTATAACATTAATATCTGTGTCATAATATCGGTAACATCTATATCTATTATATATCTATAACATTACAGACTTCTCAAAGAGGGGACATTATTCCTGTCTAAGCAACATTAGTTGGACCATTCATGCACAAGATTCCCTGTAAATATGAGCTAGTGTGTACCTAGAACAAGATTATGACTACTATAATATTGTATAGAAAAAGAGATCTGTATAAAGCTAAGTTTCTACTACAGTGTCATGGATTCTTGGGATAAGAACAAAATTGCCATGAGGCATCACATGAATTTATCATACAAACAAAAGTGTCAGCTCACATAACACATAATTATTATGAAACTTGCTGCATCAGGAAGTTCCAGATGCCAAAAAGAAAAACAGATCAAAACCCAAGAAAATACATCCACAGTGTACAGATCCACTTACTTACACTAAGCTCAGGGGGAATAGGAAGACACAGGAATATCTATCCTTTTCACTATGCCTTTTTTATCATAACATGAACCTCAAGTAACAGCTGAGGACAGGACTCTGAGCTAGATGGACTGGATCTCCAATTCAGTCATCCATTCCTGTTTTCTGACCTCATATTGCCAACACTGCTCTTACAGCAGTGAGCCAAGCAAGGAATATTATAGTCCTACCTCACTCATACCACTTTTTTCCAGGATTACCAAATGCAGGTTAAGCCTCAGTTTTACACCAGGAAGCACCCAAATCACAAACAAAAAATGCAAGCCATCACCTTACCTGCTTTCACAATATTACTTCAAAACATTTGTGCTTGGTCCAATCCTCCATTCCTGACACAATATTTCAGTGAAGATATTTACTGGTGAGGAGAGTTAATGTTGGAGCCAAACACCTACTTGATATTATCCATTCTGTCATCAATGTGACTCACCAGCAGTGGTCTCATCTTCCATCCTTTTGAGCAAAGCTGAAAAATTGCTAAAAATAGCAGCAGAACTTGACTGCAGAGTGTTTTTCTGGGGAACTGAAATCTTAGCCTGTGACTAGTGCTGCTAATTGAATTTTTACCTCCATCTTTTCAGGAGAGAACACAAACAGTAAGAGACAAGGTTGTTTTTTGTAATGTTTCTTTTTACTACATTGTCTCCTGTCCCCCTTTTTTATGGTATTAAACACCAAACTCTGTCTCAAAACCCTCTTCTGAAACACCTGTTTTCTGAAGAATCTGACACATGGGGATTTCCCAATAATATTCTGGAGCTCAGTAGTGAACTATCATTGCAACACAAAATAAGCTCCGACCTGTTTATGATAAAAAGTATTTTACATATGACATGCTTTCTCCTTCTATCCAAACATCTCATTTTCCTTCTACTTTTAAATTAGCCATCAGACTAACTACTGTATTTCAGCAATCACTGCCGCTATGCATTACCAAATATGAACTCTTATGCCAAGCTGAAGGAGACACATATCACTTTTATTAAATACATCTCCTTGCTGACTGAAAGAATTATGTCAGGGAATAAAAACTGTCATATTATGCTAATTCAATTTCTTCTGAGCACTTTTAAATCCACTCTACAGAAAAAAAAATAAAAATCCAAATAAACACGGGAATAATATCTTTTTTTCAGTAACTACCATTCCCTTCATCCCATTCTGCTTCAAAGAAAAATTAATTGCTCTTATTTTCCAGTACAATCAACGTACATTAGGTATTTCAAAACTGTGTAGAAATAGACATACACACACACACACACACCCTAACAGGAATATTAAAATGCTGCTAAGACCAGGAAATAGTTACAAGTGTTTTCAAGAAAATCATTTAAAAAAAAAATAAAAGTGTGTGTTTGAGTGGTTCCCCCCAAATTTCACCTATGTCTATTGCAGCCAAGCCTGTACAGAGGGCCCATAATAACAGACAGGACCAGGGACTGTATCAGGATGCGAGCCACTGTCTGGATAAACCTGCATTCTGTGGTGGTAAGCTTTAAAAAAAAATCTGTAGTGTTTGGGGCCCTGTTGCTGTTTTTTTTTCAATCAAAGCAAAATGGTATATAATCAAAACTGGCTGCATTTGTAGAAAAGGAGCCACATGAAGCTGAGCACTAGCAATTAACAGTGCTTTTCCTAAAGGGAGACATAGTTAGTGCTTACATTCACCTCAGTATTAGCAGCCAGACACACAGTGCTTACAACAATAATTTTCATGGAATTATCAAATTTTTAAACAGCAAATTCCAGTCCCCATGGACAGTAAATCACAGAAGCAATCCAAAAAAAAATCAGTGGAGGAGCACTGCTAACAAAGTGTGTGCACAGATCCACACGAAGTCATAGCCCTAAGTATTTATCAGAGAGAAACAGGTGCCAACCAGATGCCAAAAAAATAAAAAATATGTCAGAAATTAATAGCAGTCAGTCTGTTGCTCCTGCAAGTGACAGAAGACAACCAAAATGAAAATAAAGGAACCAAAATACGATCTTGTAAGAGCCCACAAACAACAAGGGCAACCACACAATCTAATTTATGTTATCTGATATTACTTCAGGCTTCCTAATGCTGAAAAAATACCAGGTTATCTCTAGACTAACATAAAGAACCAACCATGGGACTGCAGAGCACTGCAAAGCTGTAAAAGGACAATTCTTGTTATAATGTCCAAAGCTCCTGCCAGGCTGGAGCACAGCCTGTGAGCTGCCTCACATGCCTGGAGTGCAGCGAGCAGGAGTGCCACAAATCCTGTAAACACTTCAGAAAATACAGAAGAACAAGAGGTCAACCAAAAATGTGACACATTGCCTAGTGCTGTCGAGTGAGAAGGCAACCATGTCACTGAAAGAATAGCAGCAAAGGAGGATTGTCTGCAATGCTGGAGAGATATTAACCATAGAAATAATAATAGCAAAATAAATCAAGAAAAGAGCTGAAGCATTCTCACTTTAAGATATGATGCAAAGTATCACTCCCAGCTTTCTGAGCAGAAATATATCTTCTAGTTATACAGCCGTTGCAGGACATAAAATCTTCTGTATACCTATCTACATCTATTTCTATACATCAGCAGAAAACAATTGGTTGAGACTGAGTAACAAGTGCAGTCAAGTGCTTTATATAAAGAGCCGGAGGGAAAGGAGGGAAATCTTGTTTACAGTTCAGCAAGGCTCGGATATGGAAATCAATGGCAAAACGTGTTTGTACAGAAGGAAAAGAGGTTTTTTCCCCTAGTATCAACATCAATGCAGGTGGAAAACTGTGCTGACGAAGCCAGCAAGAAAAATGCAACAAGGTTTTCGTCTCCTTACTGAAATCTTTTATCCGGTAATATGTGAAAAAACACAACTAAATTTTTTCATGGAAGAGACTTCTGAGTGTCTATTGGGGAATTAACAGATGTTGGGAGAATCACTTTACCAATACAAAGGGTTGCTATAAACATATTAACAGAGGGAGTTTCTGCTGTCGAGCCATAACTTAGAAGATATTTACAGGTGTTCTCCCAAGTAATCTGTGAATTCTACACAGCTATTCACCAAAAGTGTGAGGAAACTTAATAGTAGGTACAAATGATGGAATTATGACATTGACAAATAAAATACAGCTAGTCACACATCAATTATTAAAAGATAAGTTTGCTGAAAATTCAGCCCAACACATGCCCTATTTTTCATTCTCCATCTCTATTCCCACATTTCTTGAACTTCTTTAATTCACGCATATCTATTTAATTCTCACTCCCACCATCATGCAGTCTTTTTTTACTTCATTTTTCAAAAGTAATTACCTTTTTTCCCTTTTCTTTAATTTCTCCCATTTCAGGAAGAATTACTTTTATTACTTTTTTTCCACCTTCTTTTAATAATTTTTAGGACTCCCTGCCTCTCCGGTCTTATTACCAGCTTTCCTCTCAATTCTTGTCTAATGTGTGTATTACAACCATGTGTATGGTGAGCAGTATTAAAAAGGTTTGTGGTGCATGCCACATTTTGCCACAGCATCAGTGAGTGCAAAGAGCCCCCCAGATTCACCCCACTTCTTACTTCACCAGTACTTTTCCCTGCAGCACTGATTTTACTACATATGCAGCAAAGAGCAAAATGCTTTTGTTAAGTCCCATTGCTTCAGGAAACTATGAAGTGCTGAAGCTCCCCACCAAAACAAATTTAGCAACTCAAAATAGCACTTGTGCTTCTCCCAGGTTCAACTTTTTAACATCTACTGCTCCTCCATTCTGTGTTCATTCCTCTTCCACATCTGTAAACTCACATGTGCCTAAATATGGGAATAAAACATCCTTAGGTACCCACGCTACCACTGCTGCTTATCCAAAGCTGCTACTGCCTTGGCTCAGCTCAACATGCACCTGGATGTTCATCTCACACCCAAAGCCAGACTGGGATTTATTACTCAGGTACCACAGACCACATCTCCTGACAGGCAGCAGCAATGCTCAGGAAAAGCCAAATTACAAAACCCAGCACCAGAGGTGTTTCTGTCAGGGGAGTGTTGCTGCTCAGCTGGAGGAGGACCGGCAGGGATGGCACACCACAACAACAGGCCAAAAATGTGAAATTAAGAGATGATAACATAATCAAACAATTTTGAAAAGTAACTGGTTGGTGCAAATAAACTTCACTGAGATAGAATTCATTGACCTGTGTCTATTTTAAAAGTTAAAAAGCGCCTTTCAATTTCTTTGTGGGTTAATAGTCCCAAACAGCTTGAGCACATGCCATTCCACATAATACCTAGCCAGTCACTTCAGTGGAATTCTAAATAACTGATTTCAGCACACAGCTAATAGACATAAATGTACTGTCTGATTATTTTTCTGTCAGATATGTTCATTCCTCTGAAATGAAAGTAATAGCACAGAAAACATTTTAAACTTATTATATAATTATGGTTTAAAAACGTCATTAAAACTGCTTTAAAACACGCCTCATTTTCCAGCACAAAAATATTTTAAATTATGGAAATAACTTTCTGTTCATGAAATCTACAAATTTTTAATTACACACATTTAATTAGAGAACTATTTGTTGAATTCAAGAATATAACAGTTTGGGATGTTTATTCATGCGTCAGATGGGAAAAAAATAAGTCGGTCATAGTCTTCTGAAGATTGCTTCAAGATCACTTGAATTCATGCCTTTTCTACATGTTCAATAGCAGCTTAAAGCAAACAACTTGAAAAACATTTACAAAGAACTCATATGAAGAATTTAGCATACAATAGCATGTGCAGTGTGCTCTGCAGATAAGTAGTCATTTGGAACTCCTAACCTTGAGCTAAAAGGCCCTTATGTAGGTGATTCATGGGTGAAATTGCAACATACATCATAGAAAATCATGATATTAAGAATGCTAATGATTATGCAAATATTATTAATACTTATGCAATGATTTCAAGTCTCCACTGGTTTCCAAAACAATCATTTGGAATTCAAATATTATCTGATTCCTTTTATGCTCACTAAGCTGGAGTACTAAAATCCCTCTCACAATTTCCTCTACTTGCCAGATTATAAAACAAAAATATATATTTGGCTAGGACACTTCCCAGAATGGCCTGATTTTCTCAGAAGCAGGCATAGTCACACTCTGAACAAGTTCTGATCTCTTCTTCTGACAGAAAAAGCTGGTGCACTGAACTCAGAAACATCCAATAATGCTAAAAATATCTTTGCATTCTGCTTCAAAAGTGATTTTTTGATATTTATGTTTTATACAAAAGCCATTATTTTGAATATAATTCTCTTATTGGAACAAATTGTTTTTGTTTAAGAAATCTAAAAGAAGGCAACTATCTCCTGCATTAACAAAGGAACATCTAAACCTGTAACATCTTGCATGAGAAACATTAACAAAAACAGAACAAAAGAACATTAATTATAAAACTCTAATATACCATTTCATACACAAGTAATGCTTTACAGGAAATCCACAATACACGGTAAATATAACAGCATATAAGTACTTCTGCTCCTAATAGAGTTTCCTATCAAGAAACCCCAATAAAGAAATTCCTTCAGAATACTGGGGTCAACATTTCAAATAAGATTTGAATTTTGAGGAATATGTAATACCATAGAAATTGCTACACCAGAGGATATTCTGAAAATCAGCATGTGTCAAAGCATATCCTATTTTTGCAAAGCCCAATCTCACACCCCTCCCAAGACATACACTTCCCAGAGCATCATGAAAATTATTTCCATACTTTTACATGACACTCATATCTGCAGTACTTGAACACTTCGTAGAGGCAGTGCTCCTAGAAGTCATGCAGTCTGACCATTTAGTCTTCTTAAAAATTACTAATATCTACAACTTTAGCTGATTTTAAGAAACTGGTTTAACTTGTCTCTAGTAATTTGGAGAGTGTTACCAACACACTTGCTGCCAGGAAGTAATTTCTGAGCGCACTTTGCAGTATGCAGAATCATTTTCTGGACACATCCCTTTGATTGTGATTATGTGAAAGGGTGAAAATCACAATTTTCCCTTTCTTTGGACATCTCAACCATTTCATTTAGATTTTCTGCATATGTCAAGAAGCACATTCTGAAAAAACGCAAAAAATATTCAATTGGAAACAAAAGGATGAAATATTAGGTTTTATTTTACTTACAATACCATTGTGGGTAACTATTCTGTTTCAGATCCCATTGTATCCTGATGCAAATGGTCATGGTGATTCCTAAGCAAAATCACCATTGGAGACCAAAGAAATAGCCTGTAATCCTGTTATTGACACTTTTATCATAACACTTATGAATAAAACAAAGCAAATAAAACAAAGTGAAAATTAAATTTGCTCTGATAATCCCATTTCCCAAACTTTAAAGTGCACTGGAGCCTCTGAAAACCCCAGGCAATCCATCACACGATGCAGCACTGTGTCACCACAAGTCATTGGCAAGGTTGGAGGCACACAGCCCTGACTTCTAAGACTTAGAAACTGGGAAGGAGCTGAAAGTCACTACAGAAATCATTTATCATAATAATCCTTCAGCACATATTTCTCAGAAAAAGACACTGTAAACTAGAATATATTGTTATTAAGAATAAAATGAAATTTTAAAAAGAAAATATTTCTTGTTAGATTGAGCTACTTCTCTCCCGAGGAAAAAAAAGAAAACAACATTTTCTTTGGATTTTTCTTAATATGTAAATATCAGTGTCAATTCACCTAAAAGATTGTTAACAAGATTGCTATAAGGAAAGATGATGCATTTTTAACTGAGATCTGTTTCATTACATTAGTGAAAACATGATATATTAAAGAAAAGCAGAGAGAAAGACAAATCATGTCCTTTCCTCTGCTGGAATTTCAAATAAAGATACTTTGCATTTTGCTTTTGTTGTCTCAGACTGAAAGAACTGAGTTTTAGCTCAGGAGCTTTGCTAAGAATTACTCTTTGTCTGATATCACTTAACTCAGTTGATATTTCAGGTTTGATCTGGATGTATTTCAAAGTGCATTTACTAAAAAAGTATATTAAGCCATTTAATTCTTGCTTGAGCCTGAAAAATCTAATGATGTTTTTCAAACATTCTTTTTATATAAAATCATCACCAACAGGTGTATTTTCATGAAGGAGTAAAAGGGTGATAAATGTACTGTCAGTAACATTTTATGAGATGCATGGAGTTTCTATAAAAACAATTTAAAATCTATTCAACAGGGGAAAAATTTTGATGGCTCTTTCCTGAATCTTCAGTTTTAAATGTTTAAAGCAAATCCTGGTGGTTCATTTCACATCATTTAAAAACATAACATTTATAAAAAAAAAACTACAATAACTTTCCCATGTTTGGTTTCTAAATGTTCTTCAAGAACAAGAAACATTATATAGCAAAGAGAGAATGGCAATGATTCACTTTTTGTCTCATAGAGAAAAATGTTAAATTGCTTTGGGGATTTCTGTCAGTTCTGGGGTATGAATACATTCATTTGTGTACAATTCAAGATAAGAAAAGCTTCAACCAGTTACTTTCTACTTTTGAGAACCCTCAACACATTAAAAGTGGTTGAGCAAAATTATTTTTTCACTGACGTTCAGCAAATTTGCTTTTGTTCCTTTACCTCGAGAATGGATCTTTGTTACCAGGAAGGTAGTAAAATAGTAAAATTTCCATCAGAAATTATTTTGCAGTATGCACTACAGGTGACCATCAGTTCTTTCAAAAAAGGTAACAGTTAATTCTCAAAAATGAAGTATTAAATGCAGAAAGGTTTCCTGCATGACCTTCATGTTCAATCAAAAGTTGAAGCTATGCTCCCTTGATACAGAGAACTTAGGGGTCAGGGTAGGGCTTCCCTCTAAAGGAGAAGCAACAGGAAGGAAAAGTTTTGGATGGTCCTAGAAACTAAGGACCGCCAGGCATTGCTCCATTTTCCATCCTGTTAGGAAGTGGCAGGTACTCACCAGTGCCTCATCATTGGTCTGCGGCACAAACTCATTCCACACACAGTTTGTGTTTCTTCAGCCTGCCTTTGCTAACCTCAGTGCAGCAGACTATGTGCTTAAAAAGTGAAATACAGGCTACCCTACTGCAGCTTCTCCTCATCCAGTGGAATCTTCTTCTCAAGGAGAGATGAAAATAAGCAACCATCACTTCAGGGAGGCTTGATGCTACACCTAACGCGACTGGAGAAGCAGGCCACGCTGAGGTAGGGCAGCACTTCTCTGGGATAAACATCCTTGTTCTGGTTTCTGGAGATAAGCAAACACAGCACAGCACAAGTGCTGGAATGAGGTCTAGAAGCAGGAATGGGCTGCCAACAAAAGGCCAACCCAGCAGAGGGGGATCAAGACCACCAAAGAACCCCAATATCCTCCAACCTGTTTCCAGAAGGATCTAGAAGAATGAACTGCATAGGACAACTAATTTGCACAGAAAGTGAGACACGTAGCTCCAGAACAGACAAAAATTATCAATAAAAATGTACCCCCACAAAACTTAGGCACACATATGATCCAGGACCCTGGACACCCCATCAGCAGGATTGATGCTGGAGCCAGGACTAGTAATATTTATTCTTTCTCCCTCTCTTTACTCTTTCCCTCCTCTTTCACCCTAGTCCTTACTCAAAGTCCACTGCGGTGTGTTTATATCATAAGGGACTAACACTCCAGTTGTCCTGCCATTGTATAATTTACAAATAAAACTTTGCCAATTTTTGTAGACCCTCTGACTTTTGTTGTCCCTTTTTGACCACAGTCATCTGTGAATCTTGGGGGGTGCCCCCTCCCCTTAAGGAGGAATGTGGGACACTACATGCATGTTGTCCTCCAAGCCCAGCTTCATTAACATCCACCTTCTTTATCCCTTTCACTAACCACTCCTCTCTTTTTATTCTGTACATCGTCAAGTAGGTTGTCCTGGTTTCAGCTGGGATACAGGTCTCAGTAACACACTGATGTTTCAGTTTTTCCTAACTAGTGCTTACTCTAAATCAAGGACTTTTCAGTTTCCCTTGCTTTGCCAGGGAGCAGGTACACAAGAGCTGGGAGTGAGCACAGTCACGAGAGCTGAGCTGAACCAGCCAAAGCTATGAGCCATATCATGGAACACCATGCCCAGTATATGAACTGGGAGGAGCTGGTCAGGAGGAGCTGGTCGCTGTTCAGGTACAGGCTGGGCACTGGTCAGCAGGCGATGAGCAATCGCATTGTGCAACACGTGTCTTTGTTAGCTTTCATTCCTCTCTATTTCTCTGTTTCATTATTGTCATAATAATTACCACTATTGTTTGATTTTGTTTCAATTACTAAACTTGTTAAAAAGATAAACTTATTAAACAGATAAAAACTGGTTTTATCTCAACCCACAAGTTTGACATATTTTTTATTCTCCTCCACAACGTGGGGTGGAAAAGGGGATGGAGGGTGCAACTGTGCGGTACTTAATTGCTGTCTGGGGTTAAACCACAAAAATCCCTATGTTCAGGAATTCATACAAAAGCAAAAGATTTAATGCTGCCACTCTGTTACTGAGTGCTTTCAGAATTCAAAGAACAGTGGATTGAAAACATTAGGCTTAAAATGTTGGAATGAGGATGCCTTAATGACAAGTACAGTCTCATTGTGTATCCATACTAAATGTGTTAGGAGACTTGCAGATGGGAAAAGCTAAAAGCATGTTTCATGACAAATGCTGTAGTATAGTTCAAAATTAAATTAAAGAAATGTTTGGAAGGGACCTCCAAAAATCATCCACTCCAGCACTCCAGCATATGAATTCAACTTCAGACTACTGCCAAAGCAAGGCCATGATTTCATATGGTTAAGTCCTGAAAACTTCCCAGAGTGGATAGTCCACAAATTCCCTGGTTGTTCCAGTGCTGCACTATACTTCTAATGAAGGAGCTTTTCCTAGAATTCATTCTGAATTTCAGTGTGAGCAGCATCAGTGAATATCTTCACAAGTATCACCCATAACTCAGACATCCTGAGGAATATCTTTGGAAAAAATTGGTTTTTTTCTAAATAACAGTCTCCATAGCCAAACTTATTTCTGGAAATGGTCTCTCACTTGTTATAACTCTCAGGTTATACCTGAGTATCACTCAGGGAAGTCTCAAACCAATACCACAGAAAAAAATTCCATTTAATTGATTTCTAGAGAGTTTCATGCCTAGAACTGTTTCCTAGATCCGATTTAATTAATCAACATGGGCTGTCTCTCCATACTAACACTCTTTTTTTTGATGCCTCACCCAAAATTCAATCACTTGAATTGCCCTGTGTGACTTTGTGGCAGCAATTGATGCAACTGTCACAGGGGCATAGGGTTCTTATCTTTCCTCACCCCAAAACATTAAAATAGGCAATTGCTACGTGTTCATGAAAAGCCTCTTTTACCACAACATTCAAGGCCCTACAGGAATCTGCTGCACTCCTCTTCTGAACCCCTGTGTGATATTGTATGGTATTGTTTCACATAACCTCCAACCAAAAATGCACTGATGACACCTCTCCAAGATAGCTCTTTTCCCACTGATACAACCAAAGCCTACCTCCAATGTCCCAGCAGTGCCTCTGTAAGACTGGCATCCGCCTAAGGAAAAGGCAGCTCTTTCATAATTGCATTTATGTTCCGTGACAGGATTAGGAAGAAGGGCAGACCAAGAGGCAGTGCTTCCCTCTTTCTTTTGTCCTCTTTAATGTCACATCAACAGTGCTAAAAATATGCTGCTACGTGCAGGCTCCAATTTATTCCATCCTCCTCCTCCTTCTGGGCGATAGCTTGTTGAAGTAATCCATGCCTCCACACAGGCAGGAATGCAACTCTAGGTATGCAAGAGGAAATGCTGATCTTCTGGCTGGGGCTCTGCCTTGGTCACTTTCCTACACCTGGACACCAAGATGCAATTGCCACCATGTTATGATCTTATTGCTGTAGCAACTACAAAGCCTCAGTCTTGACCTACAAAGCTCTGGGTTATTTGAAAGTTACTCTTCTGAAGCGACCCTTTTTGCCAAAGCTGCTGTAATTTGGGACAAAGTAGCACAAAATGCCTTAAGTGCGTCAACTTACCCACCAGAATTCAGCTACACAACAAAATCTCCCAGAGGAGGTCACACACACCTTCCACAGCAAGAACTAAAACCTTCCTCTTAGATAAACAGGAATAACTTAAATATGTACTCATATAAATCCTTATCTGACCCTATACTTTTGTGTTTATTTAATTTTAAGTCATGAAATGAGCATGATACTCAAACTTCAGCACCAAATTATCAACCTATTCTTTCTTCTTCAGCCACGGAGATTTCTGCTGTGCCAAAGAAGATCCCATTGTCCAGGCGTTTGACCCCCTGTATCTGCACAAACACTTGCTCTTCCCTCGGCTCCTCTTCCCTCCTTGTGGCGGCCCATGGAGGCCGTAGCACACTTCTCTGGCCACAGCAGCACCTGCCTGGCGCACGCCCAGAGGGAGCGTGTCCGAGCCCTGGCCATGGGGTCCTGCTCCTGGCAAAGAAGCGACACCGGCAGCCCAGGGGAATGCTGCCATCTGTGACACCAGCGGCCCAGGAGGAGTGCTGCCATGCCTGACACCAGTGGCCCAGGAGGAGTGCTGCCATCTCTGACACCAGCCCTCACGGCACAAGAGCGAGGGTGATCTGGCAGAAGGGTTTCCATGGAGGCACGGCTGTACCCAGCGCTTCCTGCCCTGCCCAGTCCCACCAGCCTCCACCCAGCTCTCTTATCGGCTGCTTTTCAAACAACCCTTCCCATCTCATACTCGCTTCTCACCTGGTTTACACGTTGTTAAATCAACAACAAAACCTGCAAGCAGGACCTGCCATCAAATCATCAGTCACCATCCTCATTCTGTCTGGGCTCCCTTAGGTGGCAAACTTCAGGAAACAGGCTGCTTTCTTCAAAGAATCTCTACTTCCCACACTCGCCATGGAGAAGGCCTGATATTGACAGGACTTCCAATGTTGCTAGCAGAGTACAAAGATTAACCATTGTTTCACTTGGGCAGGCTTGATCCAAACTGCCTTGCTCTGCAAAGCTATATCCACATACTGTTTGTGAAAAGCAAATGCTAATTCTCTGAATGAAGTCCTGCAACTCTGTCATTCAAAACCTAACCTTTTAAGGAGTGCAAGGCATCCTTTCTAATTCATAAATCCATTTGGTTGATCTATTTTTCACTATAGAACTGTTCTTCATTGCTAGTCCATGAAAGAAGAAAATAAAGAAAAACCCTTATAACAAAAACTAAAGTACAAAGATTAAACGTTCCCCATTAAACATACCAATGTAAACATTATTTTAAATGCAATGGTGCTGTTTTTCATGGGGAGAGATCAAATAGGAAAGATACAAGTGCGAAATATAATTAAAATAAATTCAAATAAGGCAATATGTATTAAGGGATGAGGACTTCAGAATCAAAACAGACTATTTTGAGGTGAGCCATTGTTTCAGTAGGGAAACCTTGGAATTACTGGGTCCTTCTGAGCTTTCAAAGCTCTGAAAAGGGCAAGTATGTCCATCTACTCAGTCCAATCTATTTTATAGTGAGTCATTCTATTTTCCCTTCACAAAATGGACCTTCCATTATCTTCCATTCTCACAGTCAGCTCCACACAAAGACTCTCTTCAGGATCCTGGTTGCTGAGTATTCCTCCAGGAAGCAAGGATAAGAATTCTTATTACGTGAAATAGCCTGAAGTGGTAGAGAATTTTATAGTATTTATCTCATGCACAGTAAGCAGTGAATGTAAAGGTACAATACTATTTCATAAAACTGTCTGTGATGTTGTCTTCTATGTTAGACTCTGAGCATGAACTGGTCTCTGTTTGATTGACATGATACAGTCAGAGTACTTTCAGGATGGCATAGACTTCGTTCTTTTGAAAATAGCTAGAAAATACTTTTAACAAGGCATACAAATCCAAGATTGGTCTTACACACACCAATACAGGTCATAGAACACACACATATGGCTCATAGAACTACAACACTACAGAAATAACATGTGGTGGGATAGCTCACATGGCTATAGTGCTGCAAGGGACACAGACTCTTCATAAAGGCAGGGAAAAGAAGGCAATCTCTGTGTGAAGCAGCAGCTAAAATCTGGAGAACGTTTTTACAGGTTGAACAACAGGGCTGGGTGAGTGTGCTTGTGGGTCAGGATCAGAGGAGAGTTCAGTGGGGGTGACATCACAGTGGGACTGGGCTGCAGACAGCATGGAAGGGGTGAGGAAGTGGAGCGTGCTCCTCTCAAGAATTTCTTTAAACAACTCAAGGAAGTATCTGGACTGAACACCCTGTTTGTTTGGGTTTTTTCACATGAGACTTAAGCTTTTGTGGCACCTGCAGAGAACAAAATGGCATGGCACAAGCAAGGCAGACAATTTGTGTGGGCCGTCAAGAACTGCTTCTTGACGTGGTCACAGGATGGGCCAAGCAGTGCCATACACAGCTGGATCTGTTATTCATAAACAAGGAAGAAGTGGCTGTGGATGTGTACACTCGGTGGCAGGCTTGGCTGTAGTGACTGTGAAATAGTGAGGCCCAAGACCTTGTGGGGAACAGAGGAAGACAAGTACCAAAACACATACCCTGGGCTTTAGGAAAACTGACTTCAGCCTATCCAGGAGCTGGTAAGTGGGATACTGTAGAAGGCAGCTTGGAAACACAGGGAATTTGGGAAAGCTATCATGTCCTTGAAAACAACCTCTTACACATGCAAGGCTGTTCATGATTCAGGAATACAAGCAGACTTATCAGGACACCAGTGTGGCTAAACGGCGAGTCTGCAACTGAGGTGAAGTGCAAAAAGGCAGCACCGGAGGTGGAAGCAGAATATGAAACAGTGTATGTATTTGCTCTACTGAAGTTAAATATGTGAACAGACATCCACAACAGCATGTACAAATAGTATTTGTACCACTGATGGACACTGCTCCCGTGCAGTCAGTTGACCTGATCAGTATGTAAGTAAGAGTAAAGGGCAGAATCAATAAAAATCCAGGAGATACGAAACTAGGGAAAAAATGTGGAGGCAAAGGGAAATCAATCTAGCAAACAGAAGGAAAGGCATTAAGACTAAACAGGTAGAGACAGTTGAGGTGGGATGTAGAGGAAATTTGGGCTCAGCTGGAAGGGGACAGAGAAGGGGCTGGGAGGACAGAGCGGAGGCATTCCTCCACTGTCAGCTGAGTGCTGTGAAACCCCCTGAGCCAAGGCATCTTGATCCCCTCGCTGAGCACCCACAGAAACGTGACCGGCCACTGCTAAGGGACACTCTCAGCTCAACGTGTTGGGAGGATTTAGTTTTGAAACTACTGAGCAGTGTGGGACCTGACATGGATGTTAGCATGGCTCCCACCAGTGGGGTCCCTGTTTGCTCCAATTTGCTCTTCTTAAAATTAGTAAATGATGCACACAAAGAAGGTCAACAACAGATCATTAGTGTTCCAAATGAAGCACTCTGCATTCTGGAAAAGCCTTACTTAAGGTTGGCTGCTCAATTCTTTGTGCATGAGGATATGGTCTGCAATTAGATAACCACACAGGCTGATTAAATTGCTATGTATTTTCTCTTTGCATGAGCTAGAACAAAATGTCAAAGGTTTCCCTCGAAACCTTCCTTAAAGATCAAGTGGTTTTTATACTTGTTTTTAATTTTGATGTTTTCCTTATATTTTATATATCAACCACAAATTGAAAATTAGGTCACTGTCTAAAGAATTAATTCATTAATTAATGAGAAAATGAACAATTAAAACAATAAATAATATTCCCATTAGAACTTTAGAAATAAAGTTTTAGCAATTACTCTTTAGATAAATACTGGTTTTTTAAAGAAAAGGTACTATAAGACCAGATCATTACTTTCAGTTTCAGTGCTTTCCTTATTTCCTGCCCAATACACCTTGTCTTGGTATTGGAAACTGTTAACTGACACACAAGCTTGCCGAAACTAATTTAATTGAGGCTGGTAGAGGCCAACATTGTGATTAAACAGGAGTAAAAGTTGACCCACTACAAAACTAAATCAATGTAATACCACCATTTAAGTGCTAAAAAATTCAGTGCTAATTTGTTTCTTAGCGAGAGTGATGACCACTTTTTTTCACAGCTTTGCAAAGCCAAGAATGAACCGCCCTTTTTGTGATATCAAGAAAAAGCCTCATTAATGCAAGGCAAATTACAAATTGTATTGCAAGCCTCAGGTAATTAGAAATAAGCTGTGCTTTGACTGTTTTCACTTTCTCTTAATAATTTGTTTTGGTCATACCTTTTTTCAGTAAGTTTCAGATTTATTCCAGACACAAACAATTTCTTCTTCCACATTATGGAGCAAGAAAACCACTGACATTAGCTACCAGTTTGGGTTATGATAACAAATTTTAACCAGATTTCAGCTTTGCCATTTCACATGCACACAAAATGAATTCACAAATTTCCATAATTTCCACAGAAATGCGCTGTTGTAATGAATTTAATATACATTAATGAAGTTTTAATCTTCAAGGTCAGTGGTTAAAGGAAGTCAGGAAATACTCCTATAAAATACAATGGATTATTTATTTTCCTGCTTATAATTAAATTTTAAAAAATTTAAAATATCAACATTTCTCAATATATCTTACCATTTGCTTTTCCTCTAAAGCTTCTCTTCCTGAGGCTTTGCTTTCATGCTTTCCTAACTCCATTTCCCAGAGGAATAAAAATCACCCAATATCCTCAGCAGAAGTGATTCAACCCGACTACATGTTAGATATCCCTGTACTTTTGGAGTCAGGACAGAAAAGTATCAGGAGCACTGTGGTGATTTCTGGCCAGCGTGTGTTTCCATTTATAGCCATCGAAAATCCACAAATAGAAGTGTGGAGAGAGGGCAGACAGCTGCCTCTGATAACAATAAACATTGGTTTGGGATCACAGCAGATTGTTCAGGATGGATTTTGGTTACCAGCCCCATTCACTCTCTCCATTTCCCCCTCTATCCCAAAAGGTTATACCAAAAAAGTCCATGAAAATTAATAGCTATGTCTCAGTAGCACTAACTTGAGTTCACAGAGATTTTTAAGCAAGCAAAATAATGAATATAATTCACTGGCACCACATGTGCTATGCCAAGACAAAAGCATACAGAAAAGCACTTTAAAAGAGTGTTTCACCACAACTATTGATCTTTCCCTGTTGAGTGTTTGGGACTGAGCTATCCCCACATTCCCTCAAGCAGAGAGTACTCTCCTATCCTAATTCCAGAATGACACTTTTGAAATGCAGGAGGAATTGCTAAACTTCCAGCAGGCGCTGTGAAGAAATGACCAGTGAACAACTAACACGGAGCCAACAGCCTTATGAGGGTGGTAGTGGAGCTTGTTAGTTGACTGTTGAAGAATAACCAGGCTCTGGTTCACAGTGACAAAGTCAGGAGGCCAATATTAGAAACTGCGGGGCTGGAGGAACCTCTCAGCAACTCTGCTGAGGATGCCAAGTTTTACAACACACCCTTCTGTTGCCACATCAACTGGCCTCATGTTGTCTGAGGTGTGATTCACACACAAGGCTGGCTCTGCACGTACCAGCAAGGAAAGGGGAAGCATGAAGACACAGAGTAACACAGAAAATGTTTCCTACTGTTAAAGAGTGTGCTCTCTGGCAATCTGTGGTTCATTAGACATGCTCTAAAGCTGGCTGTTTAAGCATCTCACTAAATCCCCACTAAACACACATCCTTTCCACCTCTTCCTGTCAACACATTGGTAAAAAAAAGACTCTCATAAAATAGATAAATAAGCAGATAAGATAAATGAATAAATGAATATTGAACCATTTTTCATCTATAATTTTTCAAGAGCCCTAACTAGGCACACTTCTTTCTGCATGTTTCTTTAGAGGTGCCATATTCATGTGATCTTTAGAGCCTTGAATGGGAAGAAAAGGTAGCCAGTCATCTCCCACCAGTCTTTATACCTTATATATGAAAAGCTGATAAAACCTTAGACTGCTCCTGTTCTGAAACATTCTTCAGAACAAACAAAAAAAGTTACTTCAGTGACAATTGTTTTCTTTAGCCTTTATTTTACCTGTGTTTTTAGAAGTGTAAGACAGCCATCAGAAGAGTAAATATGGCAAGGCAAATGCAAAGAACCAGTCAAATCTGCAAGAGCTGCTGCAGCAGAGGGAATAAATATGAGCTTGATGTCATGAAGTAAAAATACACCCCAGTGTGTCTCCTGGAAATGCTGGGACAAAAGGAGCAAGAGTAAGTGACATAATACCCAGAGGAAAGCTGCAGTTCTCCACTCTTCAGTGGGAAGGCAAACAGTAATAAGACGTTCATTTCTCCATAACCTTTTTTGTGAGGCTAAGACTTATCCCTGTGGCAAGGGACTTCATAATGGCTTTGCACCACTTAAAGACCTCAAAGGAGGTCTTCAGTGGGCTCCAAACAGCAGCTTGCACTACACTGTTGCTTACATTACTGACCATTCCTGAAGTGCAGGTGAAGAACCTGAAGCCTCTCCAGTCCCATTAATCTGTCCATTTGCAATGTTTTAACTGACACACAAGGACAGGAGCACCTCAGGTGGGCACATTCAGCTGCGTGGCTCAGTGCCCTCCCAGCCCTGTCCCTCTGGTAGCTGGGAGACCCTGGATGTCAGCAGGCTTCCAAAAGGGGAGTCACTTCCTCCTTGGGCCGGGGAACAGATATCCATGCTGTTAAGAGAGCAGGCTCTCAGTGATGAGACCAGCAATGCAGAACAGTATACAAGCAAGCAATGGCAGATTTTTATCTGATGTTTATGTTGCATGTAACTTAGCACTCACCCTAACTACCCTAGAACTTAATATTTAAATATGTTTGTAGTCTTTATTTGCAGGGTCTAATACTGTTTTCATGTGTCAGCTCACCCCTTGATATCAAAAACAATCACTACAGAAAGACACAAGGAATTGCTTATGGCATGAACTGTACTCAATAATTTTAACATAAGATAGTGATGACAGTATGTCATTTCTCAAGTGGGTTTCCCATTAACATTCTTGTAACAGCATCTAAAGCATTCACTTGAGAATCTTCACTTCTCATAAATGGAAATTTATATTCTGGATGCATCATGCTGCTGCCTGTGCAACTGCAAGGCATTTGGAGCAAACTGCATTGGAGATGGGAACATGAAAAAAGGCTATGAATTCAAGAGAATGGTGCACCAAACTTCATGCCATCACACTAAAATCAAGGAGCCCAGGAAACACTGGATGCAGAGCTGTAGCTGCATCCAGAAACACTGATGCAGATTCTGTAGCCTGAATTCTATCATATAAGGACCCTGGAGACAGAATAGAAAAACTGACATCACCTTATTATCTACCACATCTTGCTCAGCATAGCATTTTATCACCAAACCTGAGGAAAGACCATGGTTTTATACAATCATGAGAGTACATTTCATATTCCTACAGAGAAATAATGGTTATTCTACTCCAAGAATTTTCTGAGACACTGTTAGTAACTGTATATTTCCTGTTTTATGTCACAAGGGGAAACAGAGCAAACAGGTGCTAAGTAAAAAGCATGTTCTAGACATTGCCTAAATTACTGTGCTATTTCCAATTGCTTCTTTTTATTACAGTTACTCATCTCTTGACACCTGTTTCTCTTCTCAGAGGAGGAGAAGAGAAAAAAGAGGCCAAGAGAAGAAGCTGATGGAGAGGGCTGTGGGCTTTCTTGTAAGATGCAAGTGCTGAATACCCCAAATAACACTATTGTGTAAATAAGGCACTTAAACAGATGTGTTTTCTGTGCTCATTTGATCTGCTGTTCCTGGAGAAGGAAGCAAGTGAATGTTTGTGATGCAATCATGAAGTTTGTGTGTCACTCTCAGCTGTGTTTTTACTCTTGTGGTTCCTGCAATTCTTTAAATGTGCACATTTTCATTTTCAGCCCGGCTCAGCAGTAGCCCAGGGCTGCCAGCCAGTGGCTGTACCACACGTCACACATCTGCACTTCTGCTCTCCTAAGCCTGTAGCTTTTATTTGCTCAGCATCAGACACATCATAAGAATTCAACAGAAGTATTAATTCCACCCCGATGTGATCAATGAGACCATACTCTGTTGAAAACCATCTACTTAAGTTACATTAACCAGTTAAAAACCCTAAGACTAATACAGAAATTACTCTCACAGTGATTTTTAAAGCTCTAATGTGGAGAGCGTTTCTGTCCCACACTTCAATCAAAGAGTTGAAAAGAACAACAAGCACCAAACTCAGCAGAGTGCCTCTGTAGCTGCCAGTCCAGCAGACAGCAGAAGCTGAGCTTCCCAGGTTATTTCTGGTGCTCACCCTTCTCTCAGCCCCATCATGCCCTGCCAGCAAGCATTCCCTGTGTTACCCCAGGTCACATGCACCCAAGGTCACATGCACACGCCTGGAAACCACAGGACCTCAGCAGCTTTTTGAGCTGGTATTCCATGGCAGGATCCCTGCAGAACCGAAGAGCACGACAGAGCTACAGTGACAGCATATGAAGCAGGCTTACCTTCCAGGCAGCCAGGAGCCAAGAGTGGGAAGCTGATCCTTAGGAGAGATGGGTCCACATTCCTGTCACGGCACCTGACAGCTGCTGCTGTCACTCCCTGGTCCAGCCCGCTGGCTCTGCAAACACTCAGAGCAGGAGATAGCAGGCGTGGAAAAAGGAGAACAGCACGGGCACCACAAGTCTCTGCCTTGTGTGTGAGGAAGCGGAGTCCTACATGTCATGGTCAGGGAGCAGAAGGCTCCTTGGCAAATATTCTCCAAAGAAAGAAGTTTGCTTATGTTTGATGATGAAAACAAGAAGGTTATTTCAACATTACCATAAATTGATGCCAAGAGCTCAGGTCCTTTTCTGACACGGCAATCCTGGGAAGTTGTGTGTGCATTCTTCTCTTTGCAGGTCTTTAAAGTTAATTGTTTTAAAGTGGACTATCCTTGTGCTGGCAAGGTCCTACATCTACTGTCCTCCAGGAGTACAGATAGAAATGGAACAAAAGACTTCTTTTCTGTCAGATAGCCATTGTTTCAGCTATATACATGATGTCCTGAATATTACTGCTATATCCCAGCAAACCAAGTTATCCTGGGCTGTAAAACATACATCAATAGATTAGTTGCACAAAGAAAAAAAATCTTCCCTCCTATATTGATTGGTACTGTTTGCCACGCCTTCCTCCACTACGATGGATGCAACAATAATGAGATGGGGCTAATGAAATACACTAATAAATCACTATACACCTTCATATCTATCTTTTAAATGATGTGGCAGCTGAGAATGAGTAGAAGCCTGTTCCCCACAGAAAACAAGTAGTCCATAGCCAGGCAGTAGCTTTTTCTAGTCACCTCCCAGGTCAGCAGGAAATGAGGACACAGGATATGAGCTATCATTAACAGCCCAACACCCACTGAGCCTCTCCACCTTCTGTCTCTGCCCATTCTTATCAAACAGCCAAACCTCAAGAGACTTTACTCAGTGCTGATAAGGACACCAGCATCTGACCTTTACCTCTGCCCCTCTTTTGCAGAGCAAAAGCAAAACATAATCAACTGCCACTGGTTTGTTTTTTTCTTAATGAAAGCTTGAATAAGCATAGGCTTTGATTGATATCTTTTTTAGAGCTGCATGTCCATAGAGAGTGCTACTGCTGTAAGTTTATACTCACAGCAAAATTTTCAACACTGCAACATGAAATTTGCCTTGAAAACTAGTAAAGAAGGACAGATAAAAATCTCAGTGTTTAAAACTTACCTGAATGGTGACAGCATTTGGTTAAAAGCATGTCATTTTCACAGCAACTGTTTTGATTTCCAAGATCTAATGGAAAATCTAAAACAAACACTTGTGCATGGGAAGTAAAAAGGAAGAAAATACCAAGTTCTCAACAGAACTCTTATTTTTACTAGCTTTCAACTACAACTTGTTCTGCAGTCTAAGACTGATTTATAACAACTGTGGGTTTGTGGGTTTTTTTGCAGTCTAGTAAGACACAATAAAATAGTAGTAATGGTGCATTACAAGCTAGGGAGCCAAAGCATTTGTGGGTTCTGAGATGGATATTTTTGCAACAGGTATTGATCAAACATTAAGTCATAGTGGAAGAACCCGTATATTTTGGAGGAAGAAAAGAGATGAGAAACAAATATTTTAAATAAAATTTCATTTATCAATATAATTTAAGCCTATGCTTACACACATTATACAGTCTTTAATATTACAGTCATAGGAGATTCTAAGATAATGTTCATTTTGCAAATGAATGAAGTTAGTTTAATATTCCTATTGCTATCATCAATTAAAATGCAGATGTACAAGATAATAAAAAACCAAAGTTGGATGCCATTGACTTGTTATCATGCTGTTACCACAAATCCATCTTTTCAAAATAAAATGTCCCTTTTGTTCGTAGGAGATATTGTTCTCTTTGTGACAGCCATGCCCTCCTGGGAACTTTCTAGTTCTGTAAAAGCCAGCTACCAGCATTCACTGAAGTTATGAACGATCACCTGGGAAATCTTTCTCAAGAATGTGAATAAAATATAAGCATTTACCAGGTCACTGGGTTGTGTTATATTACATTTACAGGAAAATAAACTGTATAAACATCATAAAAACCATCAATGCACACTTAATGTACATGAAAAGAAAGTCATGACATTCAAGTCTAGCAGGGCCAGACCCTACCTCTGAGTTAAGGCAGCACTGTGGAACCCCAAAGAAAGAACAGTCCCAAACAGCTCTTCTTAAACAGCTTAAAATACATTAGAAACCAATGCACTGAATAGCAGTGAAGAGAATTAAGGGATTGAAAAGTGTTGTACAGGACAATTTGCTCTTAAATGCTTACCTCACACACACACATATATACATGAAATACAGGCATACTGCAGTAAGGCAAATTAAAAGTGTTCTGCTTATATGCAAGCCAGGGAAAACAAATAAGTTTCAGACAGTTCCTCATGCATAAGAAATTGCTTCTCACTTCACTCCCAGGTACATAGTTGCATACGGTGCCTCCTGCATCTGGATCTAACAAAATACAACTTATAGGTCCTGTTCCAATCTGAACAATACATTCACATTACTGATATAACTGGAGAAACTGTTCTTTATTACAATAGAATGAGATACAGAATTCCAACACAGATAACATTTCTCAGTGGGTAAAAAACCAGCACTATTTACAGACAGATTTTTTTTTTTTTAATTCTCATAGAAAATGACATTAAATGGGATAAATCAAAAGAACCTGGGGGGAGATACAAGGATGAGCTGTATAGACAAATCATGGACACGAGATTTTAAAATTCCCACCCAACTACACAATTGTTTTCAGTGTGTTTCCAAATGGGTAAAGTACTTCTGAATAAAAATCACTTGCTTTTTTTCTCCATTACATTTAGGTGCTGCAGGGTACCTTCACAAGAGGCTACTGAAACATGTGGTAACATTCACATAACTTGACCCAGTGCATTTCATTCCAGGTTCACAATTTCTTGCTGAAGGGAGCTCAAGGCAAAGAAATACAAGCAGGGTTCTCCTCACAAATCCGTCCTCCATGTCATGGTTTTCACTATAAATAAGGCATAGCGGTTCAAGTACTACATTAAATGTAATCAAACAATGGGAAAGAAAACCACCCATGAACTCCTGCCAGAAAAGTACTTTTTTAGGGAGGATAAAAAGCACTGCTCAGACAGTCTGAATAGGCATGGCCTTCTGCGCTGTCAGGCTCTTCGGGCTCACAGTCCT
This sequence comes from Motacilla alba alba, assembly GCF_015832195.1. Classification (NCBI taxonomy): domain Eukaryota; kingdom Metazoa; phylum Chordata; class Aves; order Passeriformes; family Motacillidae; genus Motacilla; species Motacilla alba. Next base: position 24,319,282 of record NC_052018.1, on the reverse strand, counting down.
CAGGGTCTGGGGGCAACTGGTCAGCATCTTCATCAGAAGTGGAAGGGCGTGTGAGGATTATCCGAGGTATCTTCAGCAAAATGTGAAAGATTTCAGAGAAAAGAGTCAGATCAAGAGCAGGAAAGTGTTTAATAGGAATATTTTAAAGGGACAGGGGAAACAGGTGATGAGAAAAAAATATGTGAGAGGTGTAACACCATAGAGAATCATATAATTGTTTAGGTTGGAAAAGACCTTTAACATTATCGAGTCCGACTACTAACCCAGCACTGCCAAGTCCACCCCTAAACCATGTCCCTAAGTGCCACAACTACATGTCTTTTAAATACCTCCAGGGATGGTGACTTAGCCACTTCCCTGGGCAATGTGTTCCAATGCTTGAACACTCTTTCCATAAAGACTTTTTTTCTAATATCCAGTATAAACCTACCCTGGCACAACTTCAGAGCATTTCTTCTTGCCCTGTCACTTGTTACCTGGCAGAAGAGACCAAAACCCAGCTTTTTACAATCTTCTTTCAGGCAGTTGTAGATAGCAATGAGTTCTCTTCTGAGCCTCTTCTTCTCCAGGCTAAACACCCCAGCTCCCTCAGCTGCTCCTCACAGGACTTGTGCTCCGGACCCTTCACCAGCTCCATTGCCCTTCCCTGGACTCACTCCAGCCCCTCAGTGTCTTTCTCACAGTGAGGGGCCCAGAACTGACCCAGCACTGGAGGTGTGGCCTCAGCAGTGCTGAGTGCAGGGGGACAATCACTGTCCTGGTCCTGCTGGCCACTCTATTGCTGATCCAGGCCAGGATGCCACCGGCCTTCCTGTCCACCTGGGCACACACTGGCTCATAATCAGCCAGCTGAAGCTCAGCACCTCCAGGTCCTTTTCCACTCTGCCCCCAGCCTGTAGCTCTGCATGGGGCTGTTGTGACTGAAGGACAGAACCTGACACTTGGCCTCCTTGAACCTCACACAACTGGCCTTGGACCACCAATCCAGCCTGTCCAAATCCCTCTTCAGAGCCTCCCTGCCCTCCAGCAGATCAACACTCCCCCCCAGCCTGGTGTCACCAGCAAACCTACTGAGGGTGCACTCAGTCCCCTCATCCAGATCATTGATAAAGATGTTACAGAGGACTGGTCCCAGTACTGAGTCCTGGGAAACATCACTAGTGACCAGCCACCAGCTGAATGTAGCACCGTTCATCACCATCCTCTGGGCCTGGCCATCCAGCCAGTTTTAACCCAGCAACAGTGTCACTGTCCAAACCATCAGCAGCCAGGCTCTCCAGGAGAATGCTCTGGGAAATTAAGCCAAAGGCTTTACTAAATCCTAGGTAGACAACAGCTAAGTGAGTCACTTTGCCATAGAAGATTAGGTCAGTGAAGTTGAACTTTCCTGGATCCTCCTTCCAGCCCCTCTTCTAGATGGGAATCACATTTGCCAACTTCCAGTCAGCTGGGGCCTGCCCAGTTAGCCAGGACTGCCAAGAGATGATGAAAGGGGCTTGGTGAGCACTTCACCAGCTCGCTCAGTACCCCTGGTGGATTCCCCACGGACTTGTGCGTGTCTAACTTGTGCAGCAGGTGTTGAATATCTACCCTTGGATTATGACACTTTCATTCTACTCCCCATCCTTGTGTTACAGGTTAGGGAACTGGTACCCAGAGAACTGGTCTGCTAATAGGTCTGCTATTAAAGACTGAGGCAAAGAAGACATTAAGTACCTCAGACTTATCCTTTGTCTCTGTTTCTTACCACTTTCAATAAAGAATGATTCCCCTTAGTCCTCCTTTCATTTTTTGTTTTATGCCAAAAAGCCACTGATAAAATAAAATTAGGATAAATTGCCTTTTCCTCTCATTAGCTAATCTTTTAAAAAACTGTCTCTAGGTGAAAAAAAGATTAAGATACTTTTTAAAAATAAAGACAAGTAAATATGAAAAATTAATTTAACTTCATCATTCATTCAATTCATCCCCCTGAAAGCAATAAAGGATTAATTAAGAACCATAAATCATATCAATTATTGATCTTTGAAAAATTGCATATTTCAGCTTCTTTACTGACAAAACATATTTAAGGGAAACATTAAAAGAAAATATAAATGTTTAAATTTGTCAGTAAAATATGCATACATGCATTTGGTTTGTATTTTTTATGGACAAGAACTTTGTGTTCTTTGAGAATCATACTGCAATGTTTTAAAATTAATTTAAATGCTGTAACTGAGGGAAAAAAACAGTGTCAGGCTCTTGATGTATAGTCATATAATGTATCAGTAATTGTTTTTATCAATGAATGGATTACTGCAAATTTCACTCTGATGCACAAATTCATCCTCCTTTTTACTGCTTTCCAAAAAAGGTTTAACATGCAATGAAAACATAGAAGGGTGAACCAGTATATCTAACAAACAGGTAAGATGATGTGTTATTAATAAAGTGGCCATCTTACTAGCAGTATGAAAATTTTCAGAAAAGTTAGAACTTCTGATTTATCAGCTACTTCTACTTCATGAGAACATTTAATGTGACATCACACAATTCAATTGTTTATATATTATTTGCTCGCTGTACATTATTTGATTTAGGATATGACACAAGCATATAGATGCTTTGTGGCTGTTGCACTTTCAGCCAGGAGGTTTCTGCATTGAAGTAAAATGAATTATTCCCCAGGCTCCCCTGACATTAGGTCCGACTTCCCTCGGCTCACAGCACACTACACATAGACACCAAAGTGCAGCTGTCAGTCCAGAGCTGAATCTTACCCCTGATAGATGCAAACTAATTTTAAAACCATGTATAAATTTAGTGTATACCCTGGTGTACTGAGCACTCAATTTTATACCATTTCCTTCCCCCCCCTTCTTCTGTTTAAACTAAGAAGGGCACATTTCTGGAACCTTTAAATAACCTATAAAAATCCTAAGCACAGGCAAAGCTACAAGTCCTGGAAGATGTGCTTTTGTCATGCACACATGACATAATTTATAAGCTTTCCTTGCACTGGATAGTTCTGTTCTTTGCTGAAATATGCTTCTTGCTTTACAACAGCCAGCAGCCAGCTGCTTTGCAGTATAGCAAATGCACATCTATACACAAAGGTGGTTCACTGGGTCACATAATGACACCTCAAGAACTACTGCAGAGGTCTATGCTCTAAGTTACCTACAGTCATATCCTGGTCCAGTCAGGACCAGGCTTTGCATTTCATTGAGCTTTCAGTTCAGTGCTCAGGGAAGAATTTTTTTTGTGTACTGTTCTGCTCAAAAATAGATATGTGCACACCTCCCCAAGACTGGCATGTATCTCATTAGCAATGCAGAGTCACCAGTACCTATTTGTCATTTTGAAGAAAAGGCCTTAGCCATTGTGTTAACTGGTCCACAAAACAGATGGTGTTGGGGAAGTCTTACATCTAGTGTTTCATGTTGCTGCAGGTAAAGAGAAACCAGCACTAAATGAACAACCAATTTTCTATAGCAGAGGCTAAACAGTGTCTCAGCCCAGAAGTGCTGCAAAGGCTGGAAACCTGCACTCCCCAAGAGAAGAGTGGGCTCAGGTGTGATCTACAGCAGCCCCTCTGTGCCCTCTCCAGGCATGTGAAAGCTCACACAGACGCCGACTCTCACTGATTTGGAGACATTCTGTTTAGTCTTTCTAACAACTCAAATGTCCTGGTCCAAGTGCAGCTGTACCTCTGCCCCTCTGCTTTCTGCACATCTCCCTGCCCACTCTCCCTCTGAAACCCCGTGTGAACCCATGCCACTACTGTCCCTAAACCATGACTGCTCCTTCCCCTGCAGCCAGCCATCCTCCTCTGTGCCTCTCTCCCTGATGGGATGCTGAGGAGTTCATTTCCTCAAATCTGAATCATAGGGACCAATGAAAAAACAACCCTCAGTTCTGGATTGTGCCAATTATGCAATTGCAAATGCAACTAAGTAATACAGCATGCATTGTACAAGGTCTAATTCAATGAAAAGAGGCCTCTAGTCTCTCTCTCCTTGCAGCAAAAGTTATCAATCAAGCTGCTCTATAAAGCAAAACCAACACATAATGGATGTAAGCAACACGCATCACTTTTCTAACCACAGTGGCCTAAGCATCTTCACCTAACCATCCCCTAATAACCCAGCACTCTCTATCACTGCCTTCACATTCACCCAAGCTCCAGGAACATCACAATATAAGCTCTATCAGCTTCCTTTACTACTTCAGTTTTGTTAAAACAAAACAAAATAACAACAGCAACAAAACAAAACAAGCCACAAACAAATGAAAGTAACAAAACTCAAGAACTGTAAACTTGCATTATATTTTGTTATATCTTTTTCTCAAACCCAGTGCTTCTCTTCCCAGAATCCCAGAGGGATTTTACCTTTGCTTTCTTATTTTCCTGTTTATCTTCACCGACCTCAGCATTACCCTATTAAATAGGCAAGCTTTGCTCTTGGAGCTTGTCTTTACCATTTGTATTTGAATGTACATTTTCTGGGGCAGCATGATTGAGGGAAGATAGAACAGATTTCCTATGTGAAAAAATGGCACAGCAAAGAGGAAGCAAACTATTTCCACTGCCCGTTACAGACAGGGCAATACAGAGACATTTAGGATGGCAATGGAAAACCCTTCCAGTACAGGTGCCTGAGCTGCTTGTCTAAGGCATGTAGGAAGGTGTGAAACTTCCATCTTCTGTAGATAATTCTGCAAAAAAAAAAATTGATGCCAGTGTAGGAGGACAAATCATCTAGATTTTCTGTTTTCTCCACTGGTGGTTACTCAGCAGTGTTTGAACTTGTTTAAAATTCTTCTGTTGAAATTGCAAAGTCCTCCTACTCACTTTCTCTCATCGTGCTTTAAATATCATTATTTGAATAATATTGGAACTCCTATTCAATCTCAAATTGTCAAAATACATAGAATACTTTTTCAGAAAAAAAAAAAAGCATTAATTACTTGAAACAAGTTAATATTTTTTTCATTTTCCCCCAAAATTACATTTTCGGTGCCTAAAAAGTAAACTACAGAATGGACATGTCCTGTAGCAAAACCAGTGGGCTCACTGTGGAAACTCCTTCCATTACCTTGTTTGTGTCACTTTTCTTAATATAACCACTAAGACTTTCTACACTTAAAAAAATTCGGTTTTGTTTGAATCACACATAACTAAAAATCAAATTATTTCAGACACTCTCATTTAATGGGATTAACAGCCTACATTGAAACTCAGAGTCCTTCAGCTGGAGCACAGACAGGGGGCTGCCTGTGCACTCCTGGTCCTCCGCAGGAAGAAGTAAAATAAAGCCATCTAAACAACTTGGGGCAGACAATTCAGCTGCAGTGTTGGCTGCAAAAATTCTTTCATACTGAAACAGGATAGGGACAAGCCCACAACTAGTTTCATGCTTGAAAGCAGTTTATAAAATAAAACGTGATAAATGAGATGTCTTGCCAACAGGTTAACATCTAATAATTTTTAACTTCCAGATGCACACATATGCTTTCCTTACCTACTTCTAGTCAAAATGTTTGTCCAAAATGTTGCAGAAGAGTCCATAAAAGACGGTTCATTATGTCTTTTTATAATTTTTTTCTAAACTAAAACTGAACAGAACAAACCCCATCATCTTGTTTTTCTTTTATAAGCATTTCCCTTACCCTGGCCTCTGCCAGCCCACAGATCCATACTCCAGTATTATCCAGAGAGGGAAGTTCTCAAGGCAACAGTCACAGCTACAACCCAAGATTCTCATCAAAGGCAGAGCGAGCAGCGACAGGGCAAATCGCAGCTGGCATCAAGGCCAGCTGCTGGGGACAGAGGCTACAAATCAGAAGGTGAAATGACACATGAAAGGCCAAAGTTTGATGGAATAAGGGCAGGAAGAAAGAATTTGGATTGACCTATTTTAGCAAGAAAACCAGACATACTTTTAACTCTAGTTCGAACAGATAAATTTTAAAAGAAAATATTCCCCAGCTAGAAAACACCTGTAATAGGGATGCCTGCCTAGCTCTGCTCATATTGAAATTTGTATTTAAATAATGCATATTTTTAAAATTTGACTTTACAGCTGATCTGCACTGACTCCAGTGCTAAGGATGGTAGCCTTAACTGGGGAAAACAGGGGAAAACAAAATCATCAACACAGTTGAGAGCATGTGCAGGGGTTTATGGAAACCTCGTGAATAATGCTGTGATTTCATACTTAGTCTTATCTGTTTTGTCATCGCTGGGGATGGAAGTAGTTTTTAGACCTGAACAGCAAATTTAGACTTCTCACTAAACAATGGAAACAGTCCTTTTGCTAGATGCAAAAGATCACATTTAATAATGACTGTATTCACAGAAGAAACTGTCTAAATCTAATTTAGTAAAGTAGGGCATTTACTCATACCTAAAAAACATTACACAGCTGGACTTATAAATAACTTTTAAAAGAGGATGCAAAAATGCATCCAACACAACAGCAGAGAAAGGGAAGATCTGAGTGCATAGTTCACAACAAACCAGCATCTAATAGTGTTCTTAACTGATGTCAGCAGCAATAGAAAAAAAAAATCTTCCCAAAAAGAAACAAGGAAATACAAGTCAAAGAGAGAAAATGAGATCAAATTATCTCCTTGTGAGTCCTTTACTCATAAGCAATCCCACTTCCAGGTGGGAGCGGGCACAGCAGCCAGGGCACAGCTGGGGCAGGGTCAAGGGGACAGAAACCAGCTGATGCCCAGCTGTGTGTATGAAAACACAGGATCCTGGAAACCCTGTCTAGGTGTTCAACACAGCTCCCCTTTCACAGCATATCAGGGATGTTTCAATAAGCATGTGTTTTATGGTTCACCCTCAACTCTGCGGTTGTAGAAATCCCTGGCTGCATCCCTTTCCCCAGCACTTTACAATGCTATTTTACTGCTGTGTTTGACGTCTGGCCAAACCCTAGAATTTGTAAAGTCGGATGGAGAGAGAGGTATAAACCTCTCCTACACTCTGGGGAAGATAAATCTTTGCTGAGGCATGGATGAAGCACCTCATTACACTTGTCTACAGAGGACCTCTGCACAAGGAAAGGTGTGTGACCTGTGCTGCTGCACTCAGGGAGCAACTGGCTCATGACAACACCTTTTGTTGCTTGGGGTCAGGAGAGGGCAGCACATAATTCAGTTCATCCTTGCCTTGGAGCAGCCATACCACTCTCAAGCACTGAAAGAGGAGCTTTGACACCATGCTTTTGGAAGTGCTGCCTCAGTTTTGTGTGCAGCAGCCTGGTGAGGGCCCTGAGCAGGGGCTACCCTACCAGCCCATCCCTCTGCCCTGTTGCTGTTCCCACACTGTGCACAGTGATTTACTCCAAAATCTAATTCAGCTCAGTATGATTTCCTGGAAGTCAATGAACCAGACAAGCAGTGAAACACTGGAACAGGTTGCTCAGAGAGGTGTGGATTCCCCATTCCTGGAAATATTCAAGGACAGGTTGGACAGGGCTCTGAGCAACCTGTTCTAATGGAAGATGTCCCTGGTCACTACAAGTGGGGTACAAGACGGCCTTTAAAGGTACATTATGACCCAAGCCACTCTATGATTCTATGGAAATTTCCTCTGTGTGAATTTTCTAGATATCGATATATTTTATAGCCCAGTTTTAAAACTGAGTATTTTCTCTACTTCTTGGAATAGCAAGAGAACATCTTGCATGTTTCATCTGTCCTCCAGCATGCAGTATATAAAACATTTGGTCATGTCACATTTAGAGCAAAGCTCCTTTCTGTTCTTGCTCTCTGCCAAGTGCCTCCCAAGGGCAATGCACAAGGCAAGGAAGATGGAGCTCTGTCAAACTCAACACAAAAATGGAAGATCAATTCTCATCATGTCATATCTGCAATGCTGTCAGGCACAAAAGGCTTTTTATATGATTCAAATTGTGTATGAAAAATTGTCCTTGGTCCATTTCTTTCATCTTCTAATGTACCACTGGACAGTGACTTCCCTGACACTGGAACCTGACTTACAGATTTTGATGTAAGTGCTTTCATGTAAGTGTGTAATCATTTATGGTCTGATGCTATGAAAACATCAAAGAAAATTCATTGCTCTGACCGCATCAGGAGACTTAAAAGGCATTGCCCCCATAAGCAGTGCTGCCCGTGGTCCAAGTTGCCAACCCTTTGATTTTTTTAAAGAAAACTCATCACCCCTGTGGAAGGCAGTGGCTATCTGAAAGCCTGCAGGAACTCTGTGCAGTTTCTTCCCCTACAGTACTCCCAGAGTCCATGAGGAGGCCTTTCACGAGAGGACATTGTTTATCATTTGTGTAGTTCTTTCTTTTATTCTCAAATAATATGCTATCCTACAGCACAGTTCAAGGTGCCTTGCTTGAATCTGTTTTTGCTTATATTGCCTACAGTGCTTATATTGTCTACCATATGATGGGCTCATATTGTAGATTTTCTCTAACTTGGACATATTTTAATATGTAACTTAAAAAGATCAATTAATGTCCTGTTTTTAAAAAAGGTTTTTTCCTATTTAGCACTGTTAATTACAAGCTTTGCAAAATCCAAGAACTTGAAAGGAGTCGGTTTTGACTGAGTGTGTGAGAAAACTACTTAAAAGGAAGAGAGAAAAAGATACAGTGTGCAAACAGAAGCATTTGTTGGGAGCAGGAACTTAATTTCAAATTCCCTACCCACTACACTATGGAGGCAAACACAGTGTCTACAACACACACCTTTTATGTTCCATCTTTCATTGTGACTCAGAAATACTCAGTTGCTTAGATAAAAGCAGAAGGAAACTAGGGGATGAAACAGAGGAGGCAATCACATGGCACATGGGTGCTCACACTCCACTGGAGCTCACACAATGACTAAGGTTACCTAACCCAACAAGGCTCACAGGCTTCTTTAGAAACATATGTAAACCCGCACAAGATGCAAGGCAGTGGAGAGTTAGATTTCTGACTTCTTAAACAAACTTAGCTTGTCAGAATTGAAAAAAGAATAACATAAAAACACCAACACCCTTACCTGACAAGATTAAAAGAGTCATGAAAATGTTTTGGAGAAGAGAAAAAGCAGTTCCTCATACGAAACTTGAAATAGTAGATCTTACGGTGCTATAGGTCAGTCAAACACTGTATGTGATGTGAGCAAGGTCTTTACTGTTAGAAGCAAACTTAAGAAGAAACCTGGCTTTGTTCATGATAAGGACATTCTGAATCTGACTTTAGTTGTCTCCTTTTATTCTGCTTCTCTGACCTGAGTACTACACTGGCTTTGCTTTTAAAATTCAACAAAGTAAGACAATGATTAAGGAAACAAAAGTTTTATTTTATGTTGTATGATTTCAGTTTTCTGATATGTTTAGAACATGCTCAGATGAATAAAGAAAGGGTTTGATAATTAGATTTTTGAAGATTTTTAACTAATGTAAGTGGATCAAGGTTTTTTTCTTGGAAAGTCTTTATCAGCTGGAAATGAAGAAGGTAGATCTGCTGGGATTCTCATCCATGTAAGATTTCTCATGACTTGCATATGAACAATATGAGACAAAGGCAGAAGACCTGCAACTGCATACTGTGGGAGATGGTGTACCTGCTTATGCATCTTCTGCAGGCACAAGAGGATTTCATTTTGATACATGTCACAGGTTCTAGTACACTTGTCAGTTTTCTCAGCAGATTTAGGAACATTTGGTATCTCTAGATTTTTAACAGAGCAGCTAAAAACTTTGGCTTTTTTAGCCTTCTAAAGAAGTTCTTCAGATTTTTTCAGTACTGTAAGCTTCACCTTTTATTTATTTATTCACACAATCACTTTTAATCGGTAATTCTTATTTTAACCTTCTTTGAAAATCCCAGTATCAGTGACTCTTGTACCCCATGTGAACTAAATGAAAAAATATAATTGAGGAAACTCCCAGGGCAAAGGCATAAAATTAAATAAAATAATGTGCTAATAATTTAAGTTAAGTACTAGATTGAAATATCTTGAAGATTTGATAATAATTATAAACTACCTAATATCCTTATTATGTTAATAGCCCCAAAAATGACTCAAAGAAGATGGCATGATGATACATGTTATGAAATTATAGAATATGCTGAAACCTGTCAACACTCTCCATTCAGTCAGACAAAATCCTCTGGAAATTTCAGTCAGAGGTTGAATGAAAATGTTGATGATGGAGAAAGATTGTGAAGAGTTTGCTCTATGTTAGAGAGGATGGATAGGAAACAATAACAAAACTATAGGAAAAACAATAGGAAATGGAGACTCCAGAATCCAAGTTAAAGTTCCTTCTGTTACAGTCAGTATGGGCATTTGTTGATACCCCTCTTTTTAGTTTTGTTTAGGTTCAACTCAAATATTTGTATTTATATATATATATATTAAATAAAGTAAAATATATTTTATTAATTTTGAGGTGTGATTAGCACAAATAAGGCAAGTCTATAAAATACTGTATGTAAAAACTATCTACTTGTAATTAAAGTTCTGAGCCCTCTATCTATATGTCAGCAAAACACTCAATTATAATTAAAACCAAGGAAGATTCTCATTTTTCCTTTGCAAAACAATGACTCACTGTGAAAGAACATTTAGTTTGTCCAATTAATTACTGGTCATTCACACTGTCATGAAATCTTTAAGCTGACACAAAGGGTTTGAAATTGAGTTTGGCCGGATGAGTTAACAATTACAGGAGTCTTTTAGAAGCAGTTAGAGCGACCAAGCCTGTGGAAAACAGAGAGGAAACCTGAACCCAGCAGCAGCGTTGCCTGTTGTAATGCCAGAGCAGCTGGCTCAGAGATGGGGTGGGCTGTGGCTAGCAAGAATGAGACAAATATTATCACAGAGAGCATATGCAAAGAGGATGTTTATTAAAATTCAATAAAAATAAACAGATGAAGACAGTATCTGCTGGAAGGCAGGATGATGACATGGAAGAGAGGGAGAAGAAAGATGACACCATCTGGCTCACTCAGTTTTTGTAGATTAGTAATAGGAATCTCTGGTTTCTCTGCCATTATGCTTCAATCCTTCCCTCCCTTGACGTAGACACAACCATCTTCTACTGAAACCTGATCAGAAACACAAAGCAAATGAACCTTCCTATATTCCTAGCACAGAAGAAGATTCTGCATTAAGGTCCTACTGCCACCTGCTTATCTGAACATGCAAAGCAAGTCCCCCATGAGAAGCCAGGCTCTAAACATTTTTCAGATAATAAGATTTCCTTCAGTTGCTGAGGAATAAGAGAGACTTCAAAGTGAGAACAGATGAGAAATTGAACAGCCCCAAGTCAGCAGGATACTCCCCACAAGCCCATAATCCCTAAAATTGATGAATGCTGCTCCAGGTTACAGGCAATAACATGTATCATTTGCTACAGCACCAGGATTTTGATTTCAAAAAAGAAACAAAACCAGAAATACAAATGTTTCTTCACAAAAGAACTTGCACATTGGTTACTTTTGACACTTGGATCATATTCAGCCAGTTGACTCCCTCTGAATACTCTGCTCTAAGTATCTCAGTCTAATCTGCCTCTTCCCCCCACTACACCTGAAGAACTTTAAAGGGAGGCATACAACATAAAAATACAGTAATTTCTCCTTTTTGGATGAAAATACTATAAGTCAGATACTACTGCAACAGATCCAGGCCACTGCCAATGTATGAATAAACCCTTCCAACAGTGGATCCTCTAACAGGAAGCCTCAACCTTCCTGCACCACTGATAAAGACTAAGAAACAGCTACCAGGTAAACCTGGACCAAAAAACCCCAAACTGATTAAAGTGTTTTAAGCTGGAAAATAAAACTGGTCTAAATGATGATCTCTACAAGATGATGTTGGAGGCCAGAGGCCTCAAATAAGTTTCTTTAAGCAACTAATAGAAGGGAAAACTTTTCTTAGTCTATCTCATGGACAAAAGCTGTAGCTCAACATGTAGTTGACTGTTGAGCTGTAGCTCAACATGTAGCTCAACAAATAGTGACTAACACAGGAAACCAGAGAAAAACAGTTGCATGATCTATTTGCTCACTTTTCCAGTCAACTGACAAATCACGTTAGTTATCTAAATGGTTGACAAAAACTGCTAATGGTCATTGATTACAGTCTTTTATACAAACTTTCATTTTTTGCCATCAACTGGGTTGTGAATGGTATTCATGGAGAAAGATTTAAACAAAGACTGAAAGAAGAGGAATCAAACAAAGCATTCCTCTGGCATTTGCTGTAGGAAAAACAGTTGTTGCTTCTTGGTACTTCAAGCTCCATAGAAGTAAGATGCTTTTTGACCTTAACTGTTCAGATACCTTGATCTTATTTTATCTTCCTAGTGAAGCCATAGTTTCAGTGGTGCCCATAGATGACCAAGATGAGGGCGGGTCTTCAGAGAGTTGAACTTGCTAGAGAAGTTCAAATAAGTGCATTTCTAAAAGCCACCCTGCAGGCTCAGCTGTTGCCTTCTGTGACATGTGCAGTAGGCTTTCTCTCACCAGTCGCCTAAAATACAGGCATGTCTTAGCCTGTGACACAAGTTCCCCCTCCAGTCAGATGAGAATGGTCACCTCCAGGTAGCAGTTCACCCTCTCCCTCCTAAAAAGAGGGACCCTGGAAATGCTGCTCCTTCCATTAGCTAGAGACAGAGTCCAGACAACAGAATGATGACTCAAACTGGGGGGAATGGACACCACCCTGGAGTCCCCAAACCAGAGTGCTTCAAAAGCTCCGCTCTGCTATGTGGGAGCTCACCCAGGAGCTGAGCTCCTCCAGAAGCCACGTCCCAGCTGCAGTGACAGCCACCTAAATGCTTGGTAGGGTCTCTGATCTTTGACATGTGTTGAGTTCTGTGCCAGTCTTTACTACCATTAATATAAAGACAACACAAACATTTAGACAACACAAATTTCTTAGGTAAGAGTGACTGGTTATTTACTGGGGGCATCCTACTTACTGTTATGACATGGTTGACTGTCGGGGAGGGGCTGCCCTTGGGGGAAGCTTCAGTCGGACCAGCATTGAGGGCAGCAGGTTCTGAAACAAAGGTTGCCTTTAAAAGAAAAAAACAGAAACATATTTTTATTCTGAATGCTGTTTTAAGAAGAAGAGTTCCCTCCCTCTCAAGTTAGTATACTAACACCTGGCCCTATTGCTACATGTGGTTGTACAACAAAAGCAAATAAAATTGCAATTCCTGCTGTTTCCCATTTTTGGTGAATTTTATATTTGAACTGTTGAAATTACCAGTTCAAGAATAAGAAGTTGTAACATACAGTGTCAAGAGAAAAATGCTTGTTATTTGTACACAGATTAGTCCTGTGGTAAAAACAGCAGTATTTCTATAGCACACCTCATTAATTCCTTCTCATCACACACACACAAAAAAAGCAGAGAGTTGTTTTCTATATTCTTTAAACAGATGAATGATTCTGCCATCTTGTGGGAGATGGAGAAATCCTAACTATTTGTGCAATAACAGCAGGGCAGAATAGGATGGAACAGAAATTTCTTCTTTTTCACTTGTTTCACTATTGATTAAGTGAACAGACATTAACACCTAGTATATTCCAAATAGTCCCCCCAAATAAATAATTAATTATAGCCTCATGGAAGAACCTGAGCAATGGGGTTGATTTTTAAGATATTAACTTCACCATAAACTCTTCTCAGAAGGTAAAGGTACAGCAACTAAAAACCCTGTGTTTTTTTCCCAATGATCTGATAATGTGAAATTTGTAGAAAATTATTTACATTCTCTCCCATTCGTTACAATATCTTTCATAAAAGAAAAAATGTAAAATTATACCAATTTTTATCCACAATTAACCTTTTAAGTCAGTTAAATACTTTACCACAGTATTTACATATTATGAAACACCACCTTCTATCAATAATTCTATAGTATAGTTTTACAAAATTATTAGATTAATTTGTCATTAAAGTCTTTGGCCGATACAGGTTGTATCGTTATTCCTGACAATTCAACAGACATACAATATTGCTTGCTCTATCCCACCTTAATTCAACATGGACTATGCTGGAGTAAAAACTATTAATTTAACCAAGTATAAATGACAGTTTAAGAGAACAAGAGCTGAGAGAAATATGGACCAGTTACACTTTATAGTAATTCTGTAGAGGTTCTCTTCCTACTCCACCATTCTCAGCAGGTAAAACCCAAACGGTACATCAAAAGTGTGTAACACAAAATTGTATGTGACCACTTTTTCTCCGTTGTTCTTGGGAAATTCTGAAGCTCAAGAATGTTTCTTCTGCTAGGGAAGATGAGGCTTGAGGTGGAGCAGCCCAAGGGGAACATTTATCCCTCGGCACTTGGCACTGCAAGCCTCCATCGGGAGAGTTATTTTGAGCTGTTCTCTTCCCACCAAAAATTACCTTGGGGAAACAAGCTCATCTAGTTTATATTTCTTTGTTGCAACTGCAATGAACTTATCTAGTAAATCTAATACCATGTCACAAGAAAGCTTCTTGGATCAAATACTTCATTTATACTTACATAACCACTTAAGACCATTATTTTCCTTTGTAAATCATTCATTTAAGTGAATAATATTTTGTTAAGCACTTTGAACATAAAGATCTGACAACTAGAACATAATAAGAAGGAATACAACAATTTAATGTTATTATCATTTCTTCATAATGGCAAGCATCTAAAAAGCTAAGGCAAGCCTAGATCTGGATGTCAAGTTTCCCAGCTCTAAGTGGTTTGATTTAAAGACAACAACAAGAGAACACACTCCACAGTGACAAACAACCCATCTACCTCAGCCACTCTGTCTCCTGCTTGTACACCAGCAAAGTCTGGTGGACCATCTTTTGGCAGCCGTGCAATCAGGATCCCCTGGCAACAGAAAACATAGGTTTCAGAAGTGACAGTTTCTCCCATTGTTCTCCGATTGATATAAAAAGCAAATGGGAAGTAATTAATTTTCAAGACTTACTGTTTTGTTGCCTCTATAAAATTAAAAATTAGATGCCTTAGCACATAACAAAAACAAACAAACAAACAAACAAAGCCTCATGGCTGACACATACAACAATGAACAAGAGCTAGCAATTGTTTACACTGTGCCATGGGGAACAGACTGGAAAACAAAGATTTATTTAAAAGATAAACCAGTGAGAAGATGTGTGAAATATTTCTCTCAAATCAAGTTGCTCCTGGGAATGAGCAAAGGAGATGGAAGAGGCATGTGGATTGCCAAGAGAGTGACCCCAAATTGAGGCAGAAAATGAGAATTAGAACAGTGTTTCAGCAATCAGGTTGCCTTTGCAAAATCATTGGTTTACATTTGGGTATCTCTCCCAAATCATCCCTTCTGGAGCTTCCCATCAAAATCTAATGCCATATCCTACTCTGGGAAATAAGCTACCTTGTTAGCTTTAGAAAGACGGAAATGTTACATGAAGGACAATCTCAGAAAGCAAACAACAAAACACAATAACTCAAGGAACTACTCATCAGTCTATTCCTAACAATCACTAGATATATTTTTAAAAATGAAATGCACCTCATCACTTTCTTTACATGAAGATGAGCCCTTTCCACCAGCAATGCTAATACCAAGACTCCCCATTTGACTGCACACAGTAATGGTTACCTGGAAAAGAATTATAATGGATAAGTGAGCTGATTAATCAAAAATATTGTCTCCTAATTATGTAAGCATTGAAAATCTGCCTCCCACTCTGAACACCAGCAGACATGCCCCTGAAGAGCCCAGCCCAGAGAAAAATGGTGCTACACTTCAACATGGGCACATGCAAGACTTATCACCATTGCTTTGAAACCATGGACTGAACGAAGACTCAGCTCAGTGCCCATCTGCACGTACCTTTGAATTGGCCTCAAAATATTAAAGCTGAATATATAAAGCAAGATGCATGGCAACAAGGAAAGTAGACTTTGTTGGGGTTTTTAAATGGGAAATTCTTTTTCCATGGGGAAAGCCGTGGGGAGCAATGACAACCCTTATCTTACTCTCTTTAAGGTAACCCTCATGACTTCTGCCATGCAATGTCCCCTCTTCTTTGCATCTTTGATAAACTGCCTCACCCAAAAGGAGTTCCCCGCAGACACAGGGAGTGCCCCACAGACATGCAGAGCCCCCAGCAGCAGCAAGCCCAGCCCTGCAGCAGTTCCAAACCTTCAGCGGGGGCTGCGGCACTTCCAGCACCCGCAGCTCCTCCGCGGTCCGGCCGCTGTCACTGGGGAAGCTGCCTGCTGCTGACACAGGTGGCTGCACCCTGGTGTTAGAACCTGGAAGAGTCTTCCCTTTCATCGCCAACTTGTGCTTTTCTTGAAGCGTTGTTCGGGTATTTCTTTGATCTCGCATGCTTTCGTTGCTATCAAAGAGGCTGCCGGAGAACTTGGAAATAGGTTGCTGAGGGTTAAAGATAAAAAAGGTAAACACAGCAACAGCAAGGAGAATCTGAAACACAGACCTTACCCGTGCTAACATGAACTTGTTCCACACTCTCACATTGCTGTATGATAGAATTTATTTCACTGAAGACAAAACTGGAAATTTACAGCAAACATACAAAGATTTCCTTTACCATTATTTCTCTGAGCATGTTTTGCCTTCAACCCTGGGGTTGAAACTATGGGAACAGGGAGAGGACTGGGATTTCATATATCCTTTCACTAGATTCCCTGGCACACACAAGCACAGGTAACACACACATATCCATGTGTGCATAAATCCTGCAATGCCCTGTGAAAATGGCAGAGCATGAGAACAAGACTATTTTGGGCAGCCTCTGGCAGTTCTGTAGCACTGAATCCACTGTTCCGGGGGAAGGAACCACACACACAAGGCAAAGGAAAGATATTTCCATATAGAAAATAAAACGTTTCTTCTAGTTCCTCAAAACTCACATGCCATTCTTGGGAGCATGGGTGTGAGAGGGAAGGCAAGTCCCTACCTTGCATCTACGTATTTAAGACTTGTTTCAGTCATTGGATTTACTTCAGTTGCAAATGGCAGCAAGTGGAGACCTGCAAACTTAAATGATTTAGGAGTCCTCTGGAAATGGAACCTCAAAGGTGATGCATACTCAAGGTGACTCTGAGAAGCCTGGCCCTAGGGTGAACCTACTGTGGGATGCAGTGAGAAGCTCACAATGTCACCCTATGCTTAGCTAAACCACACAGGCTTGAAGAGAGAAATACACAATTAAAATACATCCACCAAACAACTAAAGCTTCAGACAAGTCTGACTGCAAAATGTAATGATGCTTTCCAACTATCAGTTATTCCTGGCAAAGGGTTAAATTAAATTCAGACACAATGCTCAAATTCTGTTCACATTTTAGGAATGCTTTACTTATATTTAGCTGATTTTTGCTCCTTAATTTGATGGGTTCATGTCAAATCAGATCTTCATATTGCCCAAATCCTTCTATCTTCTGTTGGCACTAAAATGATGCAGCAAACACAAATCAAAACCTCTGAAAATAAACCCCCTAAGTGTTTTTCTAAGCTTGGAAGTTTAATACCAAAATAAAAAGCAGTGGTATTACCTTGAACAGCTGTGCAGAACCCCACTGGACAGATTATTTTTCAATCTATATTGGCGCTTTCCCACAATCTCTTTTAGGTTGGGAGGGAAAGAAGTATTGCCAACCCCAGGGAAAGCATACAAGGCATGATTGCTTCCCATTTTCACTTAAAAGGGAATTTGCTTAGCTTTGACTCACATAAAACATTCATTACCTTTCTTCTCTTGAGAGAGATTTCTCTTTACAGTGCCAGGCTAACTAACCTGGACACGTCTGCAAGGCTGTGGTGCTGTGGGTGCCAGGGAAGAGACTGTGGCTGGAGGAGTCAGACACCAGCAGCACTCACAGGGGCTAGGAAGGAAGCAGAGGTCCTGGAAGAGGAGCAGGAGCCCCAATTCCTGCCTCATCTCCCACCTAACATCAGGAAGAATGGTGAGCAATGCCCTGAAAGGGAAAGGCTGCAAGAGTGCAATCACCACCTCCTTTTCCCAGGCTCGGACCGAGAGGACAGCCAGGCTGCAGCACAGGTGACAGACACCTGGCAGGCACAGGCTGGAAGAATTACAGCAGGCAGGGGCTCACAGACATCAGCAACCTGGAAGATCAGCACCCAAAATCAACATGAAGTGGAGGAGCTCTGCAACCTCACTTTTCTAGCATCCAGGCCTAGGGAGACACTGAGCCCCAAGTGCTGCCAGCAACCTTCTTACCTGAAAGAGATGGAGGCAGCTTGGTAACTGGGGATGTATGCAGGAGTAAAGTAAAAAATGTGTCCCATCACTGCTCAGGTTACTCATCTTAACCTGCAGGTCAAACTGTACTCTTGAGGGTTGGATTAACTAATTGCAAGCAAAGTGAAGGAATAAAACATTGGACATAGCTCTGTACCCTCTGCACAAGCAAGGACATGAGAGTATAAGCAGTGCAGGTCCCACAAACCCAAACACACCGCAGTGTGAGCAGCTACAGCCTCTTCACAGATACACACCGTCTCTCCCAGTTTCAAGACTACTTACATCATCAGGATCCTCGAGTTCCTCTGCTTCTTGCTCGGGACTGATCCTTCCTTCTCTCCATTTTCCATTAGCAGAGCTGAATTTGTACAGGTTACCACCATGAAAACCTTCCTTCCCTTTCAACGAGGCCCAGCGAGAGCCCTGGGAGCTCCAGTTATGGCCACTGTACAGTTTAGGAGACTTGGGAAGCCACTTAATAGAGTCCTGAGGGAAAGAGGACAGAAAAAAAAAAAGGCAATGAATAGATTTGAAGAAAGCAATTGAGGTATGTAAGTGCAGAAACTGCCTGGCAAGTTCTGCAAGGTATTTTAGATTCTTGAAAATACTGCATTTCCCTTTTTTACCTTTAGAAGTACCTTCAGTCCCACAGAGACGCTTTGCCAGTTAATGGGTGTTACTGGTGATACAAAGAGCAAGCAGAGGCTGCTGAAAATAGTGGAAGCCTTTAAGGACTTACAGGAGCATGGGACCAACCCTACCTTCAGCATCGTAAAGAAGAATTAATGATCGACAACAGTCTTCAATAAAGTGTATGACTGAGAAAATAAACGAATACTTAGACCTTTAGTGACCATCTCATCTCATGACCTGAGTTAAAAAAACTATTAAGTCACTCCCCTCTTCATTATTCATTAAATAAAATGGTTCATTTGTTGAATGGTACCAATAGAAAGCACAACACTTAACTGATCTTTTAAGGATTGCTGATTTACAAAGTCATTATAGTTCAGTTCAAAATGTCCATTACTTATTTGCATCCAAAATACTCCACCTTTCTCACTCAGAAGTTTATACATGACAAGCTGTGTCAAGGTTGCTTACATACCTAAATTTCACTGAATTTTAGAAGTAATTTTTCAAAGTAACCTTTGTCTTTCTTTGAAGCTTTCTTTACATCTCACTTCTGCATTTTCTTACAGTAATACAAATCCAATGGCAAAAAGCAGCCTGATGCCAAACAAAAAAGATACATCAATGGAGAAAACAAACTAACAAAAACAATTTTCAGCAAGCTTGTGGTGGAGCAATCAGAAGCACATGGTGACTTTCACAAGTTTTAACAGGTATTTGATTCAGATTTAACAGTTCTTTAAGTTTTTGTTTTCCTTTTTAAATGCAGAATGGTTACATTCACACACACACACAGATACGCTGCTGCTACCAGCAACCCAGATGTCACCATCTCTATGAGATCTAAGGTAAAAAAAGACAAGGAAATAGGACAAGACTGTTCATGCTGGACACACTGATTCATCTTCAGCTGCCAAAGAAGGTTGTCCCCTTGGGATTCTTCATTTGCTTTCAGTTTTAGGATGGCTGAAAACACTAGGAAATGGAAATGGACAGTATCCCAGCATGTCATTGGAAAACAGCATAGACCTTTCTGTGAGTCTTGAAGAGATGATAACCCCATCACAGGATTATTTGTATTGTACAAGGAAGGCATGATTGGCCTTTTCCTGCAGGAAATTTGCTGTTAAACCACATTTTGAACTTCACTGACACTCAGTGATACTGCTATTTGCTGGTAAATAGCCCATATTTCTGGTTATTCTAAACCACATTGCTCAGGACAGTGGAGCTGATTGTCAATTTAGTTGATCAATGAGAAAGCAGCACGAACAATCACAACACAGCAGTAGCTCCCTTTCCCTCTGACAACTCAAAATGCAAGGCAGAATATCTCCTGATATTTCTTCACACTCGTCTCGAATAAGGAAGCATAGGCTGCCCTTAAACAGAAACTTTGCCTTCTGTGAATATTAACTAGGGGGATAGCAATTCTAATCAGACAGATAAACAGTACATTAGGTGAAATTGTTTGCTATTGGCTTGGACAGTTGTATTTCAGACTAACTAATGTGCCATCTCTCAGTGTTCACAGTATTTCAAGACACAGCTTAAATCCTTGTCAACTTTTAAGCTCATTAGGAAGTCATAAAGCAATTTCACTCTAAAAATAAACATGGGTACAGTGAAGCATTTAACTTCTTCCAAGAAAACATCTCATTCTTGTTTGACCCTGATCCCTAATCCTAAACAACAGCTTCTCAAATTCAGCCTGCCAAATTCTGCAAAGCCAGTAAAAGACTATTCTCTCAAAATAACAGACAGATTTCAAATTAAGCTTATGCTGACAATTCCTTCATCTTTTGAGGCATAGACTCAGCTGGAGTGGCAGCCTCCTGTATGGAAAGGTGATGAACATCAGTAGATTTCACATCCCTATGCCTCCTGCAGTCCAGCTGGGAACACAGAGCTACAGGGCACTCCTGTTCCCTGTCAGCCTTCTCCTACAGCAGGAGGCTGTTCCTCATGCTGACATACAGCTGTAAGGAAAATTCAGTACCTGTTTTTACCCCAAAAAATTTAGTCTTTAATATTATTGATCTACAGTACTGCAAAGCAAAATTGAAACAACAGAACAATTCTGGCAAAGAATTTTCACCAGGTCTACACAGTACTGTGGATAGCATTATCTTTATGAAAGCAGTTTCATGATTTGGTTGTATCAATAGCAAAAGATGAAATGGAACAACTAGAAATGCTCTTTAGTCTACATTTTCATGTACCTGCAAAACACATGAATTATACATACTTCCACAAAGTAAAATGGAGAAACCAAGCCAAAGAATACTACTGCTGTGAGTGCAGGCTAATATTATTGTGCAAACAAATCTTAATCCCCAATTGTTTTTTAAAACTTGATCCTTTTTGATGAAACAGAAGAGAGAGAGCTGGAAATAAGATAGAGAATTCAACCTCTCAGTCTGATTTTTTTTTACTGGATTTTGTTTTCCCTGCCAAAAATAAAACAAATTCCTTATTCTAATGTATTAATGAAAACTGATTTCGATAGGCAACAAGCTTCCATTACCCCTCAATGTCATTCAGGTAATAGACAGCAGATTCGTACTCCAAAAATGAAGCTCTCTTTAAAAACTTGCAGTAATTTATTAGCTCATTCTCATTTTATTAAATACTACAGGACCATGCTTTGAGACAGGAGGCTACAGGCAAATACCCTAATATGAAGAAAGAAAAATCAGTTCTTACAGAATTTTACAGATTTTAATTGGTTTTCTTACTACACAAGTAGAGTTCGGAAGTTCTGTTTCATATTTGGGGAAGCTAAGACTAAAAAAGATTAAAAACGTGATTGGTTTCAGTCATTAGCAGCAAACACAAAGTGAGATGCACATAGATTTACATTTTCTTAACAGTAACTGGAATGAAACTAAGAAGGCACATTCTGTATTTAGGACTTAAAGCTCCATGGGTGTGTGGGTGGTGTAACACTGCTTGTTTTGTAAAACCAGAAGTGTTTGGAGGGAGAAAATATTTATCAGCCTAGCAGATATTATGTTCCATGGAAACACATTTTTCTTCTCCCTTCACTGTTAATGAGTCTAACTGATTGGTAACAGATCATTTTGCTTCAGTATTTCACCAGCAAGTCAAGTGACATTTTTACCTCCTTTCAACACATTTTTAATCTTTGCAAAGGCAGTCTCTCCATAACATAACTACTGCTCTGTATCATACCCCTGTAGTTAAAAGGACAAATTGTTCTCATAAAGCACAAGGTGTCTATTCTGATTAAGATCTCACTAACAGATGCCCTAGAGAATAAATTTCTTCCAGAAAACAAAGGTGTGCAAATGCTATGTATCACCCTAAAACATTCTGGTAAATGAAAGAGAATCCAAACCAGCCTAACAATAAAGGCCAAGATATTAAGGCCTCCCTTGTCTCTGAAATCACAGTGACAGTGAAACATCCTGCTTACAGCCACAGCCTGGTTTCCACTGGCAAGTAGGATCCAGTTACCTAGAACATTTTAATGGTCATAAACCTGCTATTACAATTCAACTCAAAACCCCAAACACACATTCTCACCTATTTTTCTGTTTAAAAGATTATTTGCTTAAATAGCACAATTATGGGAGAGAAAATGGTTTTAAAGATGCATTTCCTAGGACATAAACACTTTCCTGCTTCCAAGTACAACTATACATAACATATTCTACTAATCAAAAACTATTTCAGACTAATTCCCTTTTTAAAGTACAAAAGACTATTTTAAACTTTGTGTAATTCACATTAAACAAAACCTCAACAAAATGCTGCTGAAACAAAGGCATCCTTGAATATGCTTCCACTGGAGGAGAGGCAGTGTAAAAGCTGCCTGAACTGATTATGCAAGCAAGCCTTATACACTTTGCTAGCAGTAAATACATGATTTAATTTCAAACTCAGATAGTCAAGTACTAACTATCCAGATGAGATTTTTTTTATTTCCTGAAAATACAATTTTTTAAAATTTCTGTTGGTTATCCTAAAAACATCCACTATGCAAATGCTCTTCAGACTTGAAGCTTTCTCCCCTTATGAATGAAGAAAAGTCATCAGTAATATTCAAACAAACCTTTTTGTTAGTTAGTTTGTATTTGGTTTTGGTTTTAAGTTGCTTAGTGGAAGTCCAGGATGCCATTAACAAAAAAGAAAAGAAATGTAAAGAAACTATATAGAAAATAAAGAAATTCTATAAAGAAATTCACTCATGTTTACAATTATGTAGTCATGATTATAATGTTTAATGTCCCAGAAGTAAGGGACAATCCTATCTCCTATGAGCAACTTCAGAATGATTTGAAGCAGCCCATTTATTTTGGAACTGAGTAAAACTGGCAAGTTACTGAGAGTGATCATAGCACCAGACTGTTTCCATCACAAGCACATTGCCACAACTTGCCCAAGTTTGCTGCAGGAGAAAAAGACAGGATTTTGAAGCATTTAATTAGTTTGTGTCCAGCTAAAACTTTCTCTGCATTATACTGGGGATGTTTACAAACTGAAATTCAAGCTGCTGATGCTTTAGTGGTATTTCCAAGCTCTGTGTGCATCTGTGGATCTTGGGGAAAGTTACTGCAGTCAGCAGTGGTCTTCCGCAGTGCATGTTGGTAACATGTTGTGTTTGGCTGTTAGCACCAGCTGCACATCAGAGATCTCAGCCAAGACAACAATCCCAGCAACAGATGAGCACATCAGAGAAATAGTGTCAAAGGTTACTGTACATCAGGTGTCCACTTCCTGGTTTTAATGCTGAGGAAGGTTTGCTAAAACCCTTCTCTGAAACATCACTGAGGAGCCACACAGTTCTCTCCATGGGCAGTAGTGATACTGTATTTTCAGGAGAGGTCTTCTCCTGGGAAAAGATAAGCTTCTTGTTAAGATCTCAGAGTTAATGGAGTAGTAACAACAGTGTTTAGAGGCAAACACCCTGAACAGGTTACAAATTCAAAAGCAGACTGCCATGAACCCTCGAACCTGAAGTTAGCTCACAGTCCAGCTACACTCCTTGAGCTCCTTCCTCCAAGCCCTCTGCTCTGGCAGAACCCATGACTGACCAGCCCACTGCCCCAAGAACTGCACAAGAGGGAATGAAGCAGCGTCTCCAACACCCACCAGAAGAGGAGACAGGATGGCTTCTGCAAAGCAGCTCACTGAGGCAACTCAAATCAGGCATGTGCTACCCACTTTGGGAAAAAAAATCACATTCTTCATTCAGCTGATGGAACAATGATTACAGACCTGACTTTACAATAAAAGACACGTCTGCAAGGCTGTGGTGCTGTGGGACGCACTGTCCCACTGAAAACTTCACAATTGCTTCAGGCAAAAGGGAACACCCAAAACAATTACTGATAGTCAAGACCAGCTTTTGTCATATTCCCTGACAGCAATCTGAGCACAGAAATAGATTTATGTGTTTGTCAGAAACCCAAGATGGGAAACACTCTTATCAAGCCAATTGAAAAACTAAAGTAATTTTATTTTCTGGAGTCAAGGCAAAGAATGGTGGTGAATTGTCCATTAACAAAAGGTCTAGACATTTCTGATAAACAGTGTGCTTGTGTCTCAGTGGGAGGCAGACCTTTACAGCAAACCTGGATGGCATCAACCAATATACTAAAAAATGCACTTTTAATAAAATTAAATTACTGGCATCACTACTCTCTCTTAAAAACTGAAATTATGAGCTCCAACTAGTGAAACCTGCTAAGTAGCTAATCAGCAAAAAGCTGCTCACCCAGCACTGGTAAAGCATCAGTGCCAGGCCAGAAGCAGGCCAAGCAGGACACAAACAAGTCACTTGCTGGAAAGAACAGCGTTATACAACTTTCCAGTACACACTTTCCTACAATACAGTGATTATCAAAAATATGGAACTTAAGCCAGAAAAATAATCTCAACACATAGATTTGTGGGAAGTTGTGGGAAAAGCCTGGAGCAACACACAGGGGATGGAAAAATCCATTGCTACACTAACTACGGTAGCACAAGAGTGCCTTTTGTCTTCTTATTCTTTTAAGACTAGGAATTGTCACTTTGAATAAAGAGAACTTGTATGCAGTGACTGGCAGGTTAATATTAAATCCACTCCACCACTGTGGTCAGTTGATTTACCCTGTTTATGGCTAATAAAACAGCATGCAAATTTTGTCGCCTCTTTGCATTAAACTCACCTCTCAAAAGAGAAAGTAAAGAAGGAAAAGTTTATAGAGAAAGAAGTCATATTCATATTCACTACTCAGGCTCGTCACAGCATCAGCAAGAGAAAAAATCAGAGACTGGGAAGAGAGGGCTCAGGCTTTCAAGGACAGACACCGCTTCATCAGAAGATATGTCATCAACTTTTTCTGGCTATAAAACAGAGTTGAAACTGCCTGGAATGTTATCAATGCTGTTGGGTGGAGAAGGGTACTTCAACCACTCTATAAAATGGCACACACATGGATCACTTAAAGAGATGAGAGGGACTCCTGAGGTCTAGACTGATGGAAGTTTGATCAAACAGAATGACATGCAAGTCACTCTGAACCAGCATTAGGAGGAGAGAGGGTAGCCACTTGTCTCTGTTTGCACAGCAAGAATCCAAGCACCTTGTCAGCCCTGAAAAACACCACTTGATCTGCTCTTACTCCATACCACCGGCTGTTGCCATACCTCAAGGTGCAGCCTGGAAATTGCACTTACTGCCAGACTCAAACACTACCCTACCTTGCACACACTGCTGAACTACCTGCAGCAGAGAAGAATCTCAAATTGCCTCACCAAAAAGCATAAACGAAAGATATTAATGAGATACAGTGCTACACAGTATTACTGTAGAAGCTTGAAAAATACACCTCCTCCTTTATCTCTCCCCAGACACTGACTGAAAAAACATAACAAAAATCCAGATTTCCACTACACAGGTTAACCAAGTGAAGAAAGATGGCAGTGAAAAGCAAGGAATGCCAACACTCCTCTGGGGATAGTAGCTGGCTGGTCTGATGATGGACTTCCACTCCTCTAATCTCTCATTAAGCAAACACCTTCAATATGCAATACACCCATCATATCACCCATCTTTGGCTGAGATGACCACAAGGAAACAATACCAGCCACCCTTGGGTGCAGGAGTGTGGAACTGCTCTAAACAAAGGCAACCAGCCTGGATCACTCACTCATTTATCTAAAGCCAGAGAAACCACAAGTATTCCTTCCACTATTAAAAAAAAAAAAAAAATTAAAAAATCACCAAAGTAAAAAAAATCTGACTGCTGACCAGTTACTTTGTGCCAAAGTGGATGAAGCAAGTAGTGCTGGCCTTGTGGTGAGTTTGTGGGCTGCAGCAGCCTCCACGAGCCTGCTGGAATGTACAAAAAGCAAACGACACAGCACGTGTCACAGAGCTGCAACAGGATTTACATCTTGTTCTGACTGCAGCAGGAGAGAGTAGGTAATAGGAGTAGTGAGGGCAATTAATTATTTTCATCTGGTGGCAGGTCAGGCAAGGCCCAAATCCAGGCTTTACACACTCATCTTGTTGATGGAGCAGATGCTAAAAACAAAACAAGCCACAGCCTCCAAATGAGAAACTGGCATCACAGGATCTTGCTGCCTTTGGCTTTTTTAGGAACGGTCTCTTTTAGGAACTGTATTTTTTAGGAACTTCCTTTCATCTCAAACATGTTTGTTGCTGCTTTCTTGGGTACAGGGTTTACTACAGTTTTAAACTTCTGTTGTGTCGATTCCAGTAAGAACTTTAAAAAGAAAATTCTACCCAAGGCTGGAGTCAACCAAAAGTTGATTTTATTTTTGGTTTTATTTTAACAGCAGCTTACCAAGAATAACCAGGAGAACTCTCCCTTGAGAAGAATAGAACTGCACTACCACTGAACTGACCTAACATCTACAAACCTTCAGCATCCTTCTGCAAAACCATGTCTTGAAGCTTGAATGAGGAATCTTGGGGAAGCAAAATGAACAGAACCCAGAGACATCAACATCAGTCTTCATCAGGCTTTTTGCAAAATTGTTATTTACTGAATGAAACTCAGTTAATACTTACCTTTATTAACAAATCAGAACCCACAGATTTAGTAAGACCTTGAAATCAGCATTGGACAATTGAAGTGCAACACAGTTACAATGACAGCATTAATGCAGAGATACTTTAATTGCTGTTTTAATGATACATCACATCTACTGAAGCTTTTAAAGATGTTTTTATTATGGTTTTATAAATTTTTATAAAACCACCAAAGCACTTTAAAGAATCATGCTTTCTTGTGTAATACATAAAACTAATTTCATACTGAATTTCATACTGTGCTTCTGAAAGTCTATCGTGCTGTTTTTCAAGTTATTTTACAGATGGCACATTTAGAAAAAAAACAATGGAAGCATGAATTTCTAGTGACTGCAACGCAACAAGGCATCCAAACCAAGATGTTTCATTACAACTAAGTTAAAGTGTGAGTGCATTATGTAATAAACAATAGCAGTTTGGTCATTTCATCTTAATTCTGTTTACAATAAAACTAACATTTGTGCTTCACATCCTAAGATCCCATAATATAAACATTAAGTTCTCTGCTGTAAAATTCCCGACAAATTACTGTCCAAAAAGAAAAACATATCTAAAGCAGGAGACCAAATCTACTCACTTTCCTCAAGAATTGCTATATTTAAGACTAGTATGACATACCAAACACAATAAGGCACAATGGGTGGTACAAACAAATGAATACAGTTGTCCATGAAACTTGTTCTCTTCCACAAATACTAAAATATGTACCGCTCAAGATAAATTTTCTCTTAAAAATGAAATACATCATCTTGTTATGAAAGTCCTATACAAAAATTTAAAATTTACACCATCTGAGCTGCCAAAAAAAATAAAAAAAGTGTATCGATTTCCCACAAAACTATATTTCTCACCAGCACATCCAGCCACTGGGAAGAAGATATCCCAGCACTCTGGAAAAGAAAAGCATTATTTCCCCTGTGTTTAAGACAAAAATATTGTATTCTGCATACAGTAGTGTATTAAACTTAAAAAAGCCTAGGATTATTAAAATTACAATATTGATTTGGAAATTATTGGTTCACTGCCTGGATGAAATAAGGCACTTTCTTCCAGCGGGCTGCACTTTTCGTGTGTATGGAGACGATGAATCAGGTTCTGGTTAAAAACAAAAAGGGGCTCAGTGAGGTCCCAGGAGACGACAGGAACATTTCAACAGCAGGGGAAGACACAGGAGGTAAAACCTGGAGATGGAACTCTACACGGAAGTGGTCACTCTGTCAATGGCATTATTGACCTCGTTTTTGTTTGAATCCAGTCCTTTAGCAGCATTCATATCATTCCGTAAATTCTCCACTGTCTTTTTCATGTTCTTTAATTCTCCAGGGTGTGGAGTGGCTCGCCTTAGAAGTGTTCTCTAAAAATAAACAGTGCAATAAGTGGTTTTGCCTTTGTCTCTGCAAAAACAACATACACTTACAAGGCTTCAGCATTCACATACCAAATAGTAAGTATCAATTTTTTTCCTTTTTTCCCCCATTTTCCTTTTCAAAGTACAATGCTCTGTGCTGAGCATTACTTTAAAAGCTACTTGTTTATGAAGACAGGGAAAGAGGTTTTAAGAATTCTCTAAGAGCAAATTTTGTCCTATTTTGGACTACTAATCTCAAAGCCACTCATGTGAAGTACAATTACAAGTTATGAAGTGAAGATTCTTTCATAACTATACTTGGGGATTTTTTTCTCCCCGAAACCATACAAGTGATTTAAGATCACACTTAAAACATTCGTCTGATTCTGAAAGAACCCCACAAGATCTCTTTATCATTTTAAATAGTGTTTGTGTGGAGCTCCATTTGCCTTTCAGCCCCACCACACAGTCTGGTTCTCTAGTGAATTGAGAACAAGCACCTTGAGAGGGAGCATTTCTCTCCCACCTTAGACAGAAGAATGTATATCATTGTGCTGAAACAATGGAAAACACAAGAACTCCAGTTAGCATCCAGGCTGGAGACAACAGAACACCACAAATACAATGTATGTAAAATACATGTATGCATGCAATTACTTTTTAGTGGCATGCATGTAACCTGTGCAGAGAACAGCAGAACTGATGACCCACACGTGGCTGCTTTGGTCAAGACTGCTTCAGAAATCTGCCCTTCCTTCTCCTCACTGAGATCATAACCTTTTTTCCCCTAGGAAGGTTCTTGCTTCAAAGCAGGCAAATCAAGCACTTATCTTCAACACTTGAGCCCTCAGTACTCTATGGACATTCTTGGGTTGGCATAGATGTTAAGCAGCATCATTCTGAAGTCCCTATCAGTCAGTGAACCATGCCTGTTAAAGAGACATTCTGTTTCTGCTGCTTTGGAGTAAGCAACTACCTTACTTGCTCATTTCCAAACTAAAGTAAGAGTTTTTGTAGTCACTTTTTAAACTAAAACAATCCAGGCATTGCCCTGAAGTACCTCAAGCTGAGATCTAATGAGGACCACCAGGAATGTTTTAGAGCATCAGAGCACGTTTAAAACGTGATTGAAGCAGTGTTAATCTTTACAAGGAGTTTTAATTGTTAATAAAATCTAGTAAAACTACAGTTTGTGTTGTGTTTTGATCTTCAGGATATGCAGAGCCCAACTTAATGGAGAGGTCTTATAAGTACAGTGACAGATGTTCCCACATCCTTTGTTTAAGTGGGAAACTAATGAGCAACATTCCTGCTGTTTATGGACACTATGGTTGGTTCAATGCAAATGGTGGAAAAAAAGAATGAAAGAGAGCACAAAAGAGATTGGAAAGAGAAATTAGAGAGACAAACAACAGCAACTTAATGGAGACACATGCCAGAGTGCTGGAATCCTAAATTAGACCCTGTATACTTTCAGGCAGCAAAGCTTCACAGATGCAGAGAAAGATCCTATCTTCCTTCTCGAAAGAAAACATCCTGAGCAGACAGAGGAAAATAAAGCAAAACAGAAGACTGTCCTGCATCAGAATATAAAAGTTATATTCAAAGCAGAAAAAACAAAGGCATTCAAAGTCAACATAAAAAGTTTCAGCAGCCAACATGAACAGTTTCTTCTCCAAATGTACACACAAAGCATGCAGTCCAAGCTGAAATATTTACAGCAAGAATGCTCAGAGACTTTTTATACTTCTGCATTAATGTCACAGTGTCTGGAGGTATCCAAAGGCTTGGAAAACATACCATTTCATTTTCCTCTTCATCTTTTTCATCTTCTAAGAAGCGAATTGCACTGACTCTGTTCACTGCCCGCTCATTCCATGTTTCATCTGACATCTCATTTACCAAACTCTCCAATGCACCACATCGTGGTAGGTTATCTGTTGGAACAGGAAAATGTAACTCAAGATTCACAGCAACATGCATGTGAAGTCACCCAATCAACATGCTATATTGTTCATAATTGCAACATCTGAACAATCACTCATCCAATACCTACAAAAAGTGGCTATTTCTACTGTTTTTGGAAGAAAACAGAACTTGCATTAGTTTTCTGTTATCAAGTACATATACTAAATGGTTTCTGTACAAATTAGGTATTTCTGCACTTGGACTGTTTCAGAGTTTTAGAGTACTGGTTATATAATTTAATATACTTGCCACTATACATGCTTTTCTTGTGGAACATGGCTGCCAGCTGACATTAGCCAGTTCCCTAAATGGCATTCCATAACATAGGACCATTGCTTTTACTAACCTCATCCTTCCAATATTGCTAGGCACATACATCCAACAATCTAAATTCCACACCTTCTATCCTTGAAGCCACAAGATTCATCTGGAGAGGAGGAATTCTAATTTCTAGCCTTTAGAGAAGGTCAAGTCAACCTCTGTTACTCTTCTTGAACTAGCTTAATGCTCTCTAACTCTGAAGGGGTAAATTCATACTTTTATTTTAATTCTTAACTATTAAAATCCAGGAGCTGAAAACAGAGAAATTTCTACACTGCTAGTGTTTTAATGGTTTCTATTTGCTCCAGTCATATATTATTGAAACTTTGGAATTAAGTCTGGGTACCTATAATACAGATACCCACAGCTGATTTTTTCTCCTCAAGCCCCTTTGTACTCAGCGGAGAAGAATCCACATGATTTTCTTTTAAAAGTCCATTCCTGGATGGGATAAATCCCTCTCCAGTCATTACAGCAGAAATTTAAATATTAGCTCAGAGGAATCCCCCTGAATGTTCACATACAGCTCTAAAAGCTTGAGGACAAAAAATATTCAGATGTTACTGGAGCAGCAACACAGCCAGCAAAAGAGTTTATGATTCCACCTGGCCCAGAGGTAAGTTTCATCACAAAAGGTAAAAGCAACTTATACTACAATTCTACACTTGTTAATGAACATAATAAAGTTACTGTACGGCACCTCAGCTTGAAAGCAAATTAGCTTGCTAAAAAGTAAAACGTCCACTGTTTACTATTTGCTATGCAATTGATTTTACTGGTAAAGAGATTGAAGATGGAAAGCCACCATTTTTCCATTTATATATATTGATTATAAGATGTATCATCAATGTACACAAATATGGACACCACTACTGGGCCCACTGGCAAGCCTCAAAATAGTGATATGACTAATTCGTATTCTTCCAGATCTGTATTTTATTTATTGTAGCTGTCACTGTATTTTCAACAACACTCAGTGCCAAGTTTTGAAGCTTTCTGAAGACTAACAGGATAACAGAAAAAAAAAGGCTTAATATTAAAAATTCAACCAGAACTTTGCTACTTTGCTCCCTAGAGCACGTTTTACAAGCCTTTATGGGACAACTCAGTAAACAAAGAAGTAATAATTCTGTACATAATGAAAAGCTGACTCTAGGCACTTACCTTGGCAACCAGATTCAGAAGGCATCTGAGGAAGTAATACACATGTTAAAATCTTTTCTCCTGTTTCAGGGTCTGTGTCAGTCTGAAATGTCAGCAGAGGCTGGGACTGGTTATCAGACAACCACAAAGCCTTCAGCCTTAACGTAGTCAGTGAAATGGGAAGATACGTCAGCCTAGTTCAAAAAAGGAAAGTAAAATAGTCAGGGCAATCCCTGGGAGTCTTAACAGATGGTCATGAAGTCAACTCAAGTATACATTGTTGAGTTGGAACAAACAGGATTGAAATTAATGCCTTTAACAGAAGGCATTGCAGTAGTCATCAATTCCAACTACTCCATTCTTAAAAAAAAAAAAACAATAACAAACCAACAAACCCAAACCAGCAGCTTAACTTTATTATAACTTTATAATCCTCTGAAGCTGAAAACCAGGTAAAACTATGCTGAGCTTTCTCTACTGCAGTAAAGTGCCCTGGAAGGCAGACAGCTGCTTCCCATCAGGAGCTTTACATGTGAACAGTGGCTAGAATAGAAATACGTAAGGGCCTGTGAGACAATGATATTGCATAGATGACATACCATTCACTTTTCTTCTGTTTTGGGGTTGTTTTTTTTATTTCATTTCCAGCTAAGAAGCTGAAGTAATTTGCTGGTTTATGCTTTAATCCACTCATTTTTGCATGTTGATGTTTGAAGCACTAAGATTTGTGAGAAGCTGCAATGTCGAAGTGGCTTTCCTTGTTACTCACACTGTATCGTGAAGATACAACACTCAGTATTGCTGCCACTTGACATTACAGCTTGGTAGCTTCACCTGAAGCTCTATCCATTGCCTAGATTCTCACTTTTAATACAGAAATATATGTATCCAGAGGGGTTTTTTAAAAAATCCAATTGCTTCCTCAGGGTCAAAGTAATCCAAAAATCACACTCATGACAACACACAATTTATGCTACTTTTGGCCCAGGGGGAAGACTACTTTGACAATTTCAACAGTAACACTAACATGAATGTCATAACTGGTTTTTCATTACTCTCTTCTTAGACATAATATCTTTTTCTACAAGAATTAAGTAAATACAGCAAAAGAACATGAAAATACAAAAATCTCTTGCCTGTTTCCAGCAACATCCAGGACATGAAGTTCAGTGGCCTGTGAAATTTCAGAGGGAATTCGAGATAATCTGTTGTCACGTACAGAAAAGACGTTAAGACTGCAGCAGCCCCCAACCTACATTTGAGAAGAGAGGGGGAAAAAAAAGCAAGTCTGGTTTTGTTGCAATACCACAGTGTAACAAAGGCATGCAGTGCGGGTCACGGAGTGTGTCACAGCACATTCAAGTTACAATGCCTGCCAGACACTTCCCCCAGAGGTACAGACTGCAAACAAGGGTTAGCTTCGAAGAAGTCTGACCTGAAGCAAGGCTGTAGGAGCACTGTCTTGAACATCTGTATCAGCAAATAATGGATAACTTTACATATAGGTCACATTCTAGCTACCTTTCAGAGCCTTCCACACCCAGAAAAAATCAGTAACCCCACAGAAGCTACTCTGTGCCCAACATTCTCAAAAAACTCTACACTTAACATTTTCTAACTCTACATTTTACATATTAATTCATTCTTTCCTCATGGCAACTCTATATCCAAGCAAGTTCAATGGGCCTTGAAGCAAGGCAAAATGGTAAACATACCAACCAACTCCCAAAATTTGTTGAGTCCACAAAGATTAATGAAGAGCTCGCGAGAAGCAGAACACTGAGTAAAATCTTGGATGCCCCGATACATTGGAAGCACCTCATTTCAACACAATTCCCACAAGAACTGGCCTTCTTTAATCTGTTTTCATCTAATATCCTCTGTCTCTATCCAAATATAAGCATTTGCATTCTTTGGGTGCAAAGATGGAATTTTTCAGTTTTACCTTTAAAAACCACATCTTGCACCAAGAGTAGCTGCTTTCAGAAAGACCCCACATCTGATTAAAACCCCCCACATCTGATTAAAAAAGCACATTTCAACTTTATATTCCAGAGGGAACTTCTATAAACAGGAAGATTACTAGTTGCAGCAACTCAAAAGCTGTTTCAAGTAACTCTTTGTTCCTATTAACAAAGGCAAGTTACTTTTGTTTGCTTATCATACAGAGTTTCAAAAAGCACTGTTGTTTGTTTGCCAGTTCCAAAACTCACCATAAGAGGGGGAAAAAAATTTTTCTTTTCTTACTCCAAGTAATAGAGGCAAAACATGCCAATGCCATTTGAAGTTTTCAAGTTAAGCGGACTTAGAATGTAATTACGGAGTTAGAGTCCAAACTAAACACAGTGAAAAATCTCAGTTCAAAAATGAGAGGACATCTATAGTGACATACATCTAAGAAGGTTCTCCTCTCACATTACAGCCAATATTCAACTACACCTTGGCCAGGAGTCCCCAAAACCTAGCTGAAATTATTGTGTTCTTGTTAACTGTCAGTTGTGTCTTTGCAAAACCCACAATTCAGTCCAAACCCAAGACTGAGATTATAGACAAACAGCACAAAATATTTTAACTAGTCAAAGGAAAAATAGTGTTGATTTATCGCACACTATTTACTAAGGAAAAAGCCACTTTTAAAGGATGCAACTGTGACTCACAAAATAAAACAAAAGGAGCAGTTACATTCCACTCACCTTCCTTTGTATCATAAATGCTTTTTAATAGAAGAAAACAGCAATCAGCTGCTCAAGGCTTCTGATTCACAAGCTATTTACATCAGAAAGTTAAAGTGCTACATTCTTGACAAAACAAAATCTGTGCTATTTCCCTTAAATCACTGCACTCTTAAGATGCAGCTATTTCACAAGATTATCAGTTTTCCCAGCCCTGTGTGTACAACAGAAGTATGAACCTTGCAAGCCATTTCAGCTTGTGAATCAAAGCCCTTAGAAACCAGCACTCAAATAGTAAGCAAACATTTCTTGGTTCAAGAATTCTGCTATTCACTTTAAAGCATGTATAAATTCTTAAATAATGTGCCTTCACACGTTCACAGAACACAGTGTGATATTAAAAATATATATACACACTAAGTGTCTAATTGGTGTTGCTAACATGAGGAGCCGTGAAAAGCAAGAAATACAATTAGGGAATGTTGATGAGCTGGCAAGTGATGCCCTCAGTGTACACAAAAAGTGTTCCCTTTTCATGAATGAAGTTTGTGTTACTCAGTCTTGGAGCATGGAGATCCAAACAGGTTAGCCAAACAAACAAAGTAAAGCCATGCAGCCCTGATGAGACCAAAATTTCTATGCTTTTGACAATGGAAAAATGCAGCAGTGGAACTGGGACAGCCTGAGTCATCATGCATTTAAAGCAGCTTAATGAAACGTAATAGGAGAACCGTGGACTGAAGAATACTTACAGGGTTATCAATTTACCTGACCCATAATTTTCCAAGCGGCTAACAATTAAGAAAATACAAGAGATGTTCAATTTATTTTTCTTTATCCATATTGGACAAGAGCATGCCAACAAATGGAGACAGAACATACATTCTTCTACTGCCAAAGAGGGTTGTAACTCCTAAATCATTTAAACTTCAGTTAATTTAACTTTGCTCTCTATCAGTCAACAGGCTGCTGTTCAAAGGTTTTGTTTCATTCAAAGGTAGTGTAGACCTTTTATTTTAATAGGGTAGTAGGGTAGATAAAAAAGAGACACTGAATTTTTTTTAATGAAACTGTTTTTAGAAAATGCAGACAGCATTTAACGAGCAGCATTGAGTGAGATACCACAAAGGAAAAAAAAGACAAGCTGACAGTTAAAAATCAACTAAAATTCTTTGTCATTTCAAACAAAGATGGCACCCATCCAGCAGTACAGAAAGACATCAGGTCCAATGTTTGAAAACCTAAACATGAAGCCATACCACGGAGGCAAAGTGCACACACTACATGGCATGCGGAAAGGAAAACACTGTTGTGGCCACCATGAAGTTACGCGGTATCAGAATGTCACTGGTTTGGCTCAGAGTGGCTAACTGAGGAAGAGCCATGCCTTCCAAGGGTCACATGCTCACAACAAACTGTGCCAGACCACCACATCTGCACCAAGAACACAGCTGAGGCCACAAGCCCGTTCACCAGTTAAGCACACACTGCATTTCCAGCACAGACTTCACTTAATGGAGACAAGCAGGTGTTTAGTTCTAGGCACGTGAGTAACTGTTCCAAGGACTGGAGACTTAAAGAAGTCCTCACACTCTTCTGTAGTGAGCAGGACATCAGGAAAAGATCACAC
This sequence comes from Motacilla alba alba, assembly GCF_015832195.1. Taxonomy (NCBI): domain Eukaryota; kingdom Metazoa; phylum Chordata; class Aves; order Passeriformes; family Motacillidae; genus Motacilla; species Motacilla alba. Next base: position 24,283,229 of record NC_052018.1, on the reverse strand, counting down.
ATGAGTTGTGCATGCCTAAGTCGTAATCCTGAGACTTAGTTCATTTTAGCAACTTTAGTTTAAGGGTTATTGACTTGTTTCATCACGCCAACTCCAAAGAACAGTGAGCCTAGATAAAGGAAAACCACAAAAACAAAGCCCACGGGTCAGTCAGGCAGTAAATGGTCATTACTATGAAGTGCTAGTTTTAACATCATTGGTACTATGAAGATGGAACAAAACTGCATATTTGCATTCAGGTGGGCTTGATTGAGAGGATGATTGTCACTAGGAGACCTCTGGATTCCACACAAAACTTCAACTCTTTAAACCCTTTAATGGATGATCTTATTGCTCTTTTCTTCTATCTCAGTCGAGGCCCATCTTTCTAACAGCTTTCTCATTCTGGACAAACAGTAAGGCTTGGACAAACATAGACAGGAGGTCAGCTCAGTTGCTAAAACCCCCTCTATGTTCTCATCATGACCAGCACTTAGCACTTCACCCTCCTGCTTTTTTGCCTTTTATACTCCCACTACTAGTGCACCTTAGACAGTCCTCCACAAACTGCAAGTCTTAACAGAATGCTTCTCTGCTGGTGTTTATAATGACTCTAAAGTAGATCTGTTTACTACTCAAAAGCTATGAATCAATTCTGCTGTCCTTTACCAGTTAGCATCTTTCACACAGCTATAAGCAATGCAAAAAAAAAATACATTATGACAAATACTGTAATGATCAGTCTTCAGTTGTCATGTCAATAGCTAAAAGTCCAGTGACACATTTCTTTTATTAAACTCTCAAAACAGCTGTCAGCACCAAAAACTCTCACAGACTTATACAAGTCTGATAAATACAGTGGTAATTTAAACACAGTTCCTCTTGTGTTGCAAAATCTTTTTCAACATGTCATATCCAATATTTTGTTTAGGTTCAAAGTAAATAAAGTCAGAATTTTCCTTGGCTCCACATAAAGCATACTAATTCTTTAACTGCAAGCACAGAATACATTTAGGGGTGGGAAAAACTGCCCAATTCATTATAATTAACTATTATTCTGTTGTTATTATTAACTTTAAATTGGCTAGGAAAATCTTCAGCAAACTCACTTTAACATCTCCTGCACCACTGGTGAACAGTAGGAGAGGAGCTCACCAAAACAGCTTCTCAGCCCTCTGACTTGTCAGCCCTCTGACAAGTTTTCCTGCACTTTTCCTTAGTGCCCCCTTTTTTTTTTTTTAAGCACTGAGACACACATACTTCTACACGAATAAGGGAAGAGACAGGACATCAAAAGTTAAAATCAGAAAAAACAAAATGGTCCCTACTCATTAAAAAAAAAATAATTAAAAAGCACAGTTATTGCCAAAAAAAATAACCCTGTATTTTTACCTAATGGAGTAATAATTCTCACGATATACCTCAGAGCCAGGAAGGACACATTACCAGATCTCTGCTGGGTGTAAAGACTCATTAACAAAAGCATATAAACTGGAAGACATTCCAAGGAGGTTATTTATGCAAGTGCCAAAATCAACACACCAGTTTCATCAGCGTTCCTGTGCCAGGGTGGGATTTCAATACCAAAGAGTCACCAGGCAGGTCTTTCAAGTTTAAGGGGAAAAACATTTCCAACTATGAACAGGTTTAGACATTCTCAGTTCTTGCTGAAGTCTGTTTTACCACTTCAGTCAGAGAGGCACTAAGCTGCAAAACGAGATGCTGTAGATGAAATCTGTCAGTGACTCAAGCCATGGTCATACATTCAGTTCCTCCAGGTTTTACCTTTATCACCACACAATACAGAAGAACCTTTGAACCAGGAAACTTTGAAGGTGTATTTGCATACAAACTCCTCAATAATCCCAAGTCAAGACATTTTACACCAAAAGGTAAAGAAGGGTTTTACAAGTGTGCCTTGAAGCCATCTTGCAATGTAATGGTTTAACACACTGACTCAAAATCCAATTCTCTTAAACTGTTAACAAAACAAAACCCAATCAACATCCTTCTACCCCCTTCCCCAAAAAAACACATACCACTACAGAAAAACTAAAACTCAGAGATTATCTCACCTGGCACATAATTTTCACCATCCTACCTATAAAAGTGGTCTTTGCTACAGGAATAATTCTGGGTGAAACAATAGCAACACCAAGCAGATACAGTATTGGGTACATGTACTCTTCTCTCCAATTAATTACACTTTTTTCTACACACATTAAAAGACTGTGCCTCTATCCTCTCCAACAGAAACCAGTAACAGCCTCTCCCACATCCATTTTTTATCAGGATGAAGACCACATATGCACAGCTGCTCTAGCACTCCATAAGGCAGAGAAAGAATGGAAGAAGTAAGAAAAACACATAAAGGAAAAGATACTGAGCAAAAATATCTGCAATGTATACTCTACTTCTGCATCCAACTCTGCTTCTGTGAGTTGGTACTCACAAGTACTAATTTTGTACAATACAAATACTAATTTTGATGTGCAGGGGTCCGAGACCCCAGTCTTGGCCGTACTGTCTCAGGAAACATCTTAAGCAACACAGAGCAGGCAGGGGTGTTTAAAATTACTTCTGTCAGAAGCTTGTGCTTGAGTTGTTTATTCATTCTATTTGTAACATTACCAGCTTGGAATTCAAATGCACTGATCAAGAGTGAGATGACCCCCCAGTTAGAGAAGGGCTGACTGCCTTTAAAATTAAATAATAAAAAATTAAATATTGGCAGAGCACAGCGTAAAATCTTAATTTACATGTAATTTCAAGGCATTTGTTCTAATGAGACAGATACATTTGTGTGGACACCTTTAAAGGAAATATAAAAACTCTATTTCAAAATCGTTGATAGGGAGCCAAAGAGCTCTGCTTCCTCTGTTTCCCTGCCAAGCTCCCTTGGGAACCACCCTCTCCCATTTTAATTTCCTGGACTTCCACAACGCCCCAAAGCTCACCTGATTCCAGACACTACCTTCCATTTTCTCATTATTCGCCTTCTCCAAACCCAGGCTCATCCCTGTCTTCATTCCACTTCTGTGCAGGTGTCCCCCTCCCTCTCTCAGGTGCACTGATGTTCTCTAGACACATTCTCATTCTTCTCTTCACCCTTGGATATCCCCCAACTTCTTCACCAACTGAGCAACACATTCCACCTCTGAAAAATGTTGCTGGTTCCAAGCCTTCAGTATCTTGCTCAGTACTAATGCCTCTATTGTCCTGCACTGAGCTCCTGACCCCACTATACCCCCAAAGAGACACACTCCATATTCACCCTCCTTTACCTGCTTCGGCAGCTGAGCCTTCTCCTCTTGCCTGCTCCTGTCCCTGCTTCTTCCAAGCCACACTGATTGCCCTTATGCACCACCTCCAATACCATACATTCCATTAACTGAGAAAAGTGCTTATACACTACACAAGCTATTAATGGCCAATCTGGAAATAAACTGTACCAGTAAAACTTTCCATGCAAAACTCAGAACAATTCTGCACAAAGGTGGAATGGACATAAAATTACACAAGTCTCAAGTACAGGTATTTTAGCAGAGAAAGTCTTCTGCTGAATGAACACAAGATCAGAAAGATATTAAGCTATTAGAGAGCATCCAAAAGAGGGCAACAAAGATGGTGCAGGGCCTTGAGGGGAAGCCGTGTGAGGAGCAACTGAGGTCACTTGGTCTGCTCAGCCTGGAGAGGAGAAGACTGAGGGGACACCTCACTGCAGTTACAGCTTCCTCATGGAGGAAGAGGAGGGGCAGACACTGATCTCCGCTCTGTGGTGAACAGTGGCAGGAACTGAGGGAATGCCCTGAAATTGTGCCAAGGAAGGTGTAGGCTGGATATTACAAAAAGGTTCTTCACCCAGAGGGTGGCTGGGCACTGGAACAGCTCCCCAGGGCAGTGGTCACAGCACCAGCCTGACAGAGTTCAGGAAGTGTTTGGACAATGCTCTCAGGTACATGGGATGACTCTTGGGGTGTCATGTGCAGGGCCAGGAGGTGGACTCCTGATGAGTTCCTTCCAATTCAGCATATCTTATGGTGAAAACTGCTATCACATATCAATCCTAGCAGTCTTCCCAGGGTCTTGTCTCTTGCTAGCCATCATGCAACCTGTCACAATTCTTTGTCCAAAACCAGAAGCACCACAGCACGGAAGACACTGTTCTGCTAGAAAAGCTGCAGTCCTGACATGTCTCACCCCTCAGCTTCCCTCAATTAGGTGGTTGGCCTGTGGCAGCTCAGACCTACGACACTGGAATTGCTGCCAGCACCACAGCAGCATCATCTGCCCCTGCTTGATCCTTCTTCAGACAATCACCTCTTGCCCATCTCCTTGCCACTTCACTTCCTTTTCACACCTCCTTCTTGAGCTGTCCAAGCTCCATGAGGAAGTGAGCCAGAGCTGATACTCCTCTCAATTTCCATCCCCTGGCTGTCACCTGAGTACATAACCCTCCTTCTCCTTAAGTGACTGGAAGTGGAGAACAAAAGCTCAGAGCCACATGTTAGATATCAAAATTTAAAGGGAGAACTACTTGGATAAAAATTACAGAGAAAAAGTAGTACAAACAGAACCAACTCACAGCTCCATGCTCCCATCACAGGATGTTGCTTTCCCAACTTCTTTCCACAATTTACTGCTGAACTAAACTTGTAAAGCCTTCATTATATTTAATTTCACAACACAAACTCTAGCCTCATTTCATTTCACATACTGTTACAACAGACAAGAAGTCCTAGTGCTCATAGCTGTAAAATTTGAGGTATCTTGGTCACATCAGGTTCCTATATTTAAGGGCAAAAATAGTCCAGAGCTCTCCAACACCAAAAAGACTGTCAAGACAGTCACTGAGCCACTTTTCAGAGTATGAAACCTTCCCTTTGGTATTGGTCACAGGAGTGAGGTGAGGAAGAGTGTGGCAGTAGTTTCATACTACATGCAGAAGAGACATATTGGTGTTGCATTCACCCTACCAGAACTCCAAGTCTTCAAATAGTGCGGGACTTGACATCCACACTGGGAATTACCAGTTAAAAGCTAATTAGACCCAAGTTAGTTACAAGCTAATTAGACCCAAGCCTTTCTGTTCAACTGCAAAGACATTTTGCAATGCCAAGCCACCAAATCACTACAGTTCAGATCTAGTGGACAAGTTTCTGGTTGTGATCAGTTTGGAAAGAATACCCACTGGACCAAAGTTGCCTGCTACTTCTCACAGGCATTTGAAATCAAGAGTTTTCTGTTTCTACAATGTCATCTGGGCAAAACTTACCTCTTTGGGCAAAGATGTTAATTTGTTTCTGTCAGCATTCAAATTGTTCAGCTTCTTTAGTTTTCCAATGCTCTTCGGCAATGACTGTGCCAACAAAAACAAAATAATACACAAACAAGTCATAAATAAATAGTCAGGAAAAACCACTTAACTCACTTTTAAAATTAATTAACAGTCCGATCCACTTTTGAAATTGAAGTGTAGTTAATCCTCATTACTGCCAGACTTTCCAAAGAAGATCCAAAGGTTTATATTGCAGAACAAATATCTAGGAATCTCAGTTTCTAACACAAATTCGCTCATTAATTATCTCTGCACTACAATAATAGACACACAACAGCTGTGTACAGAATGCATGTACATAGGATGTATTATCTAACTTTACACTCCCAAATTTGCTTCTCAATGAGCTATCTCCTAACTCAGGAGCTATGAATTGACTGTTGGAGAGGCATCTTCTTAACAGTCTTAAGCTTCTAACTCAACCAAGTACCAACTGAGCTTAAGAAATGCTCAAACCTAGTTTATTTGAAGACAGCTACTCTCCAAGTGTCAGTGTCATATGAAGTTTCAAAACAATAGAAGGAAATACCTAACAGAAGGAATTCTGAGATTTTATTTTAACTGACCACATATCATAGTTAACACCTGTCTAGAGCAGATCAGCAGAGCAAGGAGCAGTACAAGTTCTGCAGTTCTCAGGGCTTCTATTCAGTTCCAGCAAGACTGATCCAGATAAGGCACAGCAAAAACTGGCAATAATGCCACACAGCACAAACCCCCACATCAAAACCACAACTAAGTAAGTGATACCTGCACTCCACATGCTCCAATTCTCTCACTGGCCATGAAAGACTCCAGAGTGAATATGTAATTGCTTAAGCATTTGAAGGGTGGATTGTCACTACACACAACGTGATCTCCACATTCATTTAACAGGTAAGAAATAATATGCATTTAAAGAAAATGCACTGCTTAGCAGTAGCAAGGGTGAGTAACCTAATGAGCTAAGTGATTCAGCACTTAACAGCAGGTCTTATTACCACCTGCCATTTGAGCAGCCATGACCACGCATACCTGCAGTTGGTTTTCTGTGAGAACTAGTTCAGTAAGGCTTTCACAGTCTCCAATGGAATCAGTTAGTTGGATCAGTTTGTTCTGATCAACCTTCAATATGGACAGCCTCCGCAATTTTCCTGGACAGAAAAAACAACATGGTTTTTTAGTCTAGTAACCTCCCATACCTTTAAATACATACATTTTTACTGCTGCAAAACTCCCAGAAATCTTCTAAAACAATGAAGTTTTTTAGGTAAAATAAAACAGCCCAAGCACTGCTTCACTTGGTGCTTGCATTATTTCTGCAAGTTTTAATATCACTGAATTAATATTCAATATACATATTCATAGCCAACATTTAAGCATAATAAATTGTAATAAAGTTACTATCTGAAGGATATCCCATGTAAATATCAAGGATGTGTCTACCCAAATGCCTATAAACAAGTGAACTTCATCTGTTTATTCCTCACTTATACAATGTTTATTAATAAAGGAATGTTCAGAAGATCACCCACAGTGAGAACATGTTGCACTGAAGTGACAGCCCAAATCCAAACAGGATCATGGTCTCCTTGTCCTAACAGAGAACCTAATTAGCCAGACAGGAAACCCAAGTTTATTCTTTAGATGAGAAATCAAACTTCTCTGAAGGTGATTTTCTCATGAAGAACAAAATACTGTTTCAGGGCAGAAAACTCAATTTGTTCTACTCCTTTGTATTAGAATGGTCTTTGGTGCAAAAGCTGACTCAGGCAGAGCCCATAACAGAGAATTCAGGAGACAATACTAGGTGGTGATACCTCACTGCCATCCCTGTGTGGTCCAAAACAGCTGTAATAGTCCAAAGTATCAAATTCACTGATGATGCTAAATCATGAGGAGATGTTTGACACACAGAAAGACAGCAACCAAAACAGGAACCTGAAGTTTAGCACAGAGAAGTGCAGAGCTCTGCACCCAGACAGAATAAACTTGTGCAGCAGCACAGCCTGGGAAGTGAAATATACAGCTATACAAGAGCCCTGCTGGAAAGGACACAGATACCATGGTGAGCACCAGGCTGAATACCAAGCAGCAGTGAGCTCTCATCAGAAACAAACATCAACTAGACAACATTAGAATTATAGCCAACAGATCAATGGAAGTTGCTATATCCTATCAACCTGCAATTAGTGAAACCACACCTGTAAAATCATTCTCAGTTTCATGTGATGTCCTGTCTTCCCCCTCAGCTCCCCTCTTCAAGTGATGGGGGTCCAGTAGTTACGGACATGACAGAGCCAAACTCTTCTCTGCAGGGGCAGGTGAGGCAGCAATGGCTGCAAATTGCAGCGTGGGTGATCCCATCTGGACATCAGGAACAGCTTCTCAGTGACAGGGGGTGCAGCACTGGCACAGGCTGCCTGGGGGTGCTGGAGCTCCATCAGAGCTCTGGTGACTGAGGAGACATGGCCACAGCTGACCTGAGCCACTGGTGCTGGTGAGAGCCCTGCTTCCAGAGCTCTACAGATCCACCAGTCCCAAGGATTCAGTGATCAGCTGGGCAATGCCCAGGAGCTTCCACAGAGACCAGCAAGGTTCTGTTCTCCCAACAAGCTCCGTCCAGCCAGGTGCATGGGCTGCTGACTTTCAGAAGCTACAGCTCCGTTTCTGATGTACAACAACTGTACTGGCCAGCACACATCACCAGAGAGGGCTGCTACAACTCCCCGTCAAACACAGATTAGGCAGCTGTAGGACCCACAGTTGTCAGCCCACTTCCCCAAGTCTAACTTCTAGAGAAATTTTTCTTAGTCTTATATAGAATATATATGAAGGGGGAAGGTCTGACCACTCTTTTCTGAATGTTAAATATAAACCATATTCTCCTACAACGTGGAACTTTCCAGAAAACCAGCTGATGAGTAGAGGAAAAAAAAACCACTTGTTTGTCTACTTGTCACAACTACTGTATAGGTAAAAAACATACACCTTGAAAAAGGCACTGGTAATGCTTCAGGAAACATTCTTTAGTTGCTGAACCCAATCTAAGGGGTCAGACACAGAAAGGTTGTAGTTTGAATCCTCAATGCAAGGATTCATGCTCTGCAAGGCAAAGAGTCTTCCACTAGGTTCAGCAGAGGATTAATCACATTGCCCAATTGAAGATAAATACAGATCACCACTCAAAATTCTGTATTTTTTGCAGTGATACTTTCAGCCAGTCTTATCACGTGACCCACAGCATGTTACAAGCTAAAATTTTGCAGTGTTAAAGAGTTCTGATGGTGAAATGGATACAATGGGAACTGAAGGGATATATTAACATTTATGTTGTTTGGGAGGTATCAAGTGAAGATTGAAAGGGAGGATTATGAGGGAGTCATTATGCAGACAATTGAAATGCAGCATTAATAGAGCTATGCATTTGCTACTAAGCAAAAGAAATAAAAACCAACATGGGACAAGCTCATCTCTTGCACAAAAAGACTTTAAAAACCCAAATGACTTCCAGTTACAGTGGGTTGCATGGTTCTGTGTGATAGCATTCACTTTGTACTCACCAATGCCATCAGGTAAGACCTGAAGTAAATTCTGAGAAACAAGCAAGTCTGTTAAAGAAGTCAGACCACTAATTTCTTCAGGAAGGCTTTCCAATTTATTTTCAGAAACATCCAGACAAAGCAGGTTTTTCAGGTTTCCTACTTCCTGCGATACAAGGAAAAAAATTTAAGTCATGCCGAAACACGTAAGAAAGCACTTTGAAAAATGTACCATCACAATGAAAATTCCACAAAGAAAAACAATTATCTGTATGACCTCTTAATTGGCCATTCTTTGTATGACCTCTAAAAGCAGAAAAAAAGTAAATATTTACACTTGACTGAACTAACCAAGTGATTCAGTCACACTTTCTTATTTTAAATATTAAACTGGCTTCAGTAGTCAGGCAAGCTATGCTGAACACACCCAGGCAAGCACCAGCCAAACCTGGAGTTTTCCTCAGTAGAGACTGCAGAGCTGTTTTTTTCAGAATGGCAGATTATCAACCACCACATAATTAAAGTCTACCCCTCCCAATCAACCCTAGGCAAATTAGGATTAGTCTCTCTTGGCTGCTACAGCAACATGCCATGACATCTAGGGATTTCATATCTTCACATCTCCCAACTACAACAAATGTAGAAATAAGAATTGGGGGTGTTGCTCTAGCAAGCATATTTGAACTGCCAAGTTATACTGCCATCACCTACTATTATTAATAACTAATTAAGTTTTTATCGTGGCAATCCGACCACTGGACAGAGAAATACCTTTGTCTCTGTTAGCTATCAGAGCACCCCCCCCATTCCCCACGCACACAGACATCCCCATACACACTGAAGGACAGGTGTCATTTTAGCCATCCAAACCACCTTTCAGAGAACAGAATGGCTGACAAAGAAGTGCCTTTTACTTTTACATATATGAAGTTTTCATACAGCAATGGTATTGATCCTAACTTACAAGATCAGTTCTTTTACTTTTGAACTATCTGCCCCTCAAAAGGATCTTTCATTAAACACATATCCTTTATCCTACAAGTTCATCCTTTCAACTCTGGACAAAATACACAATAATGGCCAGTTTCAATAAAAATGGCTGCTGAAGTCACACTTCAGTTTTTATGAGTGATCATCTCTAATTACTAGGCCAAGCCAACAAAAACAAAGTCAACTAAACCCACTAAACTGTAACTGATTTACAAGACACACAGTTGAAAATGAGGTCCATATAGCAAGTAGCAGCAAACTGCAGAAGGAACAGAAGAAAGCAGGTTTTGACTTGGCTGTAAGGGAAAAAGAGGGAAGAAGAACCATCCCACATATTATGAAAGTTCTTAAGAAAGGGAATTTAGAGTGCTATAAGCTTTAAATGCTAAGTTCCCTCATCCCATGACTGATGTCAGAAGGAGGATTTCCCTGCATAAATCAAAATTTCTATTTATGGCAAGAGTTCCATTATTGCACTTCTTCCAAACACCATGCCTAAATGGATGAAGAGGACTACAAAAAAAGAAAAAAAATTCATACTCAAACCTTTTAAAACTGCAATTCAGATAGATAACCATCACCTTGGGTATCTCAGACAACTTACGGCTCCCTGATCTTTGGGCAAGAACTATAAACAGACGATGTGTCATCCTACAAACTGAACAATTTGCCTATTAGGAAACAATTCCTTTGTCAAAAAGCTTAAAAGAAAATTTCTGACAATGTACAGCATCATGGCCAATCCCTTGCAGAGGAATTTTTCAAGACAAAACCCTTACACACCTAAAATGAAACCCAGGCAAAGCAGACTGAGAAAAATATTCCATTTTAAAGCACTTCACTGTAGGAATGAATGAAAATGCTTTCTTTCAAAAACATCTTCAAAACAGTAGCAGTAGAGCTCATTTTTACCTGAGGTATTTCAGCTAATTGGTTTCCATCCAACCAAAGGTCTTTAAGATTGAAAAGTGCACCAATTGTTTCTGGCTACAACAGAAAAAGCAGTAAAGTTAAGTAGCATAGGAGCGTCAAGTAAAAAAAAAATTGCCACCCCACAATTACAGTCTAAATAAACCAATTCTTACTGCAAGCACTATTTAGAGGTACCTTGGTTAGAAGTAGCAAGGGTAACTGTAAGTATTTGGGAATTCCATCATACAAATTAATTGCTGTAACTTCATAATCTATCATTCTTTCCTGGCATGCACTAACAAATTGCCTGCACACCCTGAATCTACTGAAAATCCATCCAACGTTCACCTGAATCACCTTAAGGGAGATGACAGATATATTTTTTTGGTAGACCGATCTGTGACAATGTAGGACCTCTCGACCCTCAACAGTTTTGTTTCAGCCCTTTCCCAAAGATTCTCACTCTCACCCTGGAAATTTAACTTTCATCTGTGCTTAGGCCATCCAGTTCCTGACACAAGTCCATGTGGTCATCATAACTGCAAGCACAGACAAGATTTTGTGTCCCTCCACTCGTTTTTATTTCCATAAAAAAAAGCTGTGCCGCACTGTCATTTTCTAGAGATCAGCTGCAGTTTTTTGAGAAAAGTGATACTGTACTGAACAAGACTAAACAGATATGAAAGCACCACCTCACTCTCAAAATTCATCTGTACCTGTAAAAAGACTCTCCCTCCATGCATCTTTCTTTCCTCAGTTTTGGACATCCTACAACCTATTTAATCTAAATTATGCATGAAACAAGACCAATGTGCAGTTTCAGTGGTATGTTCTCTTACCAAATGATAAAGTTCATTGTTTCCTAAATCAAGTTCTTCTAGTCGCTGCAGCTGGGCAAGTGATCTGTGAGATGAGATAAATCAAAACAAAACCACATTAGACTAAAGCAACAGAAACCCCATGTATTTTAATAAGCTCATTTTACTGAAACTTGCTTTTCAATTACAATGTACTGTAGGCAGACAGTTATTTTACCAGGCACAGACTGTTTGCAGTAGTATTTTCCTGAAAAAATAATTTGGTTTGTCAGTGTAACTGTATGACCTTGAAACTTAAAACTTACTATAGGCAATCAAATCATTACTTTTTTTTTTTTTGTTATTTCAACAATAAGTCCCCAGGGGTAGCAAATACCATATATTTCAGTATAGTTAGTTAGATTTACTTTTAGAGGAAATTTACAGTTAAGCAACTAGATAAAAATTCCCTGTAGTAATCACATAACTATGTAACTCAAGACTCAATATCCATCATTTATCTTCTCAACATGATCCATCAGTTTCTGAAATACTTCTGGTTTTGAGACTGCAAACAGAGGGAAGCACAAAAGAAAGTAAAAAAAGTTCAAAGCACCAGACAAGAGAGGGCCACCCTTCAAATCAGGCTCATAGAGCTCTTGCTTACTTTCCCCAAAGCTGCAGTAGCACCAAAACTAGAGAGAATTATCAGCCACATTACTGACAGTCAGAATTTTCATGGAGCAATAAAACTGTCAACATTTCGGATAGCTTCATAATGACACTGCATGGCCAAACTTCACTAGCAATTGCTATCTTCTGACCACTGGCATTAAAATGTGTTGTGGCTCACTGCTATGATCGGCCACAACCAAGGCACTTGGGTAGACTGACAGGCAAAAATTACCCCAAAGCAACTGGGGAAGAAATTCTGATAAAAAATAGTTAAATCTTTTACAGTGTTACAGTATTAGATTACCTAAACAAGCAGAACAGGAGTCACCAGAACTCTTGCAAGAAGCAACCAGATAGTGAAGGAAGGAAGGAAACTCCTTCACTAGAGAAAGAAGAGGCCGCTCCCAGGCAGACAAAAAGGATCTCCAAAGTATAAGGTACCATATTAGTCTGACAAAAGACTACCAATTCCTCTGCCACAATACGGACAGTACAGAGATATCTAGAACACTTTTTTCTCCAAAAATCACAGTGGGTGAAGTCAGACTTCAGATATCAGTAGGCCTAGTTTGCTACCAAGGGTTTCACCTCTAGGTTTTAGAAGCTTTTGGCTACTCAGCCCTAAATACAAACACTTATTTAAATGTGATAAAGGTCTAGAGTGAAAATCTCAGAGCTCTTACTGCTCTACTTTCACAGTTACAAAATTTCACCATGAGAACAACCCAAATCACCACTCCCACTGCAGATGGGCTTGTCCAATGCATGCAGGATGTGTTTGGTAATGCTGTATGTCATAGAGAATACTTTTTTAGAGAACAAAGACAATCCATGCAGACTGCAGGTTCCTGCTATTAATCAAGTACAACTAGAAGTAATGGATGTAAGCAGATGTTGCTAAAAGAAGGCTGTATCTCATGTTGTCAATTAGCTTTGAATATTTTTTCTAGTTGTCATTCAGTTCCATATGTTAGCAGATTTTAAGAATAAGAACATTTTATGTTAATATAATGAAACACATGCAATGTGACTTACTCAGGTAAATACGTCAGCAAATTTTCTCTCAGTTCCAGTGAAGCCAGGTTATAAAGACTAAAAAAAACCCAAAAAACCACATTTTTAATGCCATCTTACTTTTTATATTCCACATCCTATGAAGAAAAGTGTGCAGTCACACAGTTTAAAACAAGTTGCTATAAACTGATTTTTGTTGTTTTAATTACACCACATCATCTTGTGAAAGGCAGAATAGAAAGACCAAGTTTTTGCTTGTTTCTCTGTGATACTTCGACACATTAAAGGTAGAAAGTAAACATACAAAACACAGATTTCCATTTGTTAAAAGGTTTGTAGTTACAAGCTACTAAACAGAGCATGCTATATTACATCTGAACTGCTTTTACTTACTTGCTTTCAGAATCTGGCATGGGCTACCAAAGTCAGAGAGCACCAGGTAAACCCATCACTGTCCTAATGACAGCGTGCTCATTACTCTAAGTGACATTATGCTGCTAAGCGGCTCACTTACTCCAGATCCCAGGCTTTTACTAGCATCACCATAGCAACATTCAGATTTCCCAGGGGTTTATTTATGACTAAATGGAACACAAGGAGTCAGACATTATCCCAACACCATAATCTGCTCTAATCCTCCGCCATCCCAGGGAAAAATGAAAATCAGATATGGTGACTGCAAATAAGTTTTCCACAACTGAAATATGTTCTGTCCTGGTGCGCAGGGAAGGGGGACAGTGTGCTAGGCCTTGAATAAAATCTAGATAAAAACCAAGGATTTCACAAAATTTGAAATAGCTGTTAATTCTAAATTGTACACTTTAAGGAAAAAAAACACAAACAAACAAGTCCGTGCATTTAGACTACATAAAACTGAAATATTTTCTCATCTCAAACAATACCAGCTTACCAAATTACAGAATAATTAGTTAGCTCCAGTAAAAAAAAACAGTTGATAATAAAACTTAAACATAAAAAAAAAAAAAGAAATCTTCACATTGCAACTTCAGTACAGTTATCTAAGCAGAGAAAAGGAACAGAATTGATGTAATGACTAGTTAAAAGGGAAAGAAGATTTTTCATGGATTGACTTTTGATGGTGTCTGAAAAATAAATCCTTATCTCATGCAGCTGTTTCATCCTGCATTCAAGAAAACAGTGAATGAAATCTCATGGGAGCCTTGATTACGGTCTCAGCAGCCCTTTCCAGCTTTTAAAATAAGCATATTTTATTCACTGGGTTCTGTATCCCTCCAGAAGTATAGTTTAAATATACCATACTAAAGATACTTTAGTAGAAGTCTATTACAAATTGAATTAAAAGCTAAGTGAGAATAACTCTGCTACTGCCACTCAAAATCATTGACAGGAATAAGCAAGCCACCACTCCAACAACACAAGAGAATCTTCACACATAAAAATTTTAGCACTATAAAACACAAGTCAAGACGGGACAGGGTATCCAACATCCTTGAGGAAGCCAAACAAGTGGAGTGGGAGAGGGAAGGGGTGATGAGAACGGCTTCTCTCCAAAAGGAGTGTGAGTCTGGTCTTGCTGGCATTGCCACCCACAGACTGCCATTACATTCGTGTTTACAGGTTTTCTAGAAACCTCTTTCCACCTTCCTTTGAATGTTCCACTTTCTCTTCAAGCTTATATTAGGGAAGATCCATGATTCATTTTTATCAAGAGAATACAAAAGGGATGTGCACACCTCCAAGCTGCCTTGTAATCCTGTGTTTACACATCACCCCGCATCTACTTATCTCCCTCCCCATCACACTGAAGCGTTGATGAGTAAAATGGTGCAATCTCTTCATTTCTTTTCTTACCTCAGACACCACTTTGGCTGTGGCTGAACAGAAATCTTTGCCAGAAAAGCATATTCAACAGCAAGAACTTGGGAGCCACCATCTTAACCAGCTGCATCATATCATTAGGCTGAGGCAGTCCAGTGAATCAGCTCAAGAAACTGATCCTGCTTAGAAACAACTCCACAAGGAGAGTAGCACAGATCCCCAATCCAAAACAGACTAAATCCCCTTAAACACCTGGGCCAGTACAGCTGCCAAGAAGATGCAAGGAAGGCAGCTGTGCAGCAGCACTGTGAGCACTCACTGGCAGCTGTGCCCTGGTGAGCATCTCTGCAGAGTGACTGTAGCCCATCACAGCCCCAGCCTTGGTTCTCTTCTTGTGGGAAGCAACCCGCCAGATTATGTTTTCATCTCCAAGGACACAGCTTTGTGAGGGAGAAATGCTTTATTCATTCTACAGCTATGCTCACCCAGAGCATGCTGACAACCCTAACTCTGCCCTGGAACGAAAGAAAAGATACTGCCCCACACACCTTTATCCTTTCTACTTCTTCCAAGGTCTTGAGTCCAAATCCACTATAAGCAGACCCCAATAAGCAAAATTAAGCTTCCCACCAATATAGAGACCTAAGTCTATGAAGTTTAAATGAGCAAAACTGCATCATTAGAATGAAATACTATGTTTAAGATGGATCCATCTCATAAAGAGGCCAGAAAATGAAAGGAAATTTGCCAAATATTCTTAAATTGTGACTAGTTACAGAAATGGCTCCCAGCAAACCTATGTGCTGCAACCTAAAATGTGCCAGCTACCGTATAAAACAGTACCGTATAAAAGACACGCTGACGTACTGAAGCACTAATCTCCAATACATTAAAAAGCAGAGGTATAGCTCGTCCTTACATCTACCAACAGGGTCTTAACAAATTGTGCATGTACTAACATTTTTCTGATATTACATTCTATTAAGAAACACAATTTTAAGTCTTTTTGCAGGAAAAATTCTACATGAATTCTTAAAAATTCTTATTATTTTTCAAATATCTTTTCTGATTTAGTAACACTCTCTCTGGAAAGTGCAATCCTTCCTCTTCTCAGCTACAAATAGATATTTTTCACAATATACTAAATGAAATAATTTTTTTTTCCCTAAGCCTTTAATTTTACAGGTGCACTGCCAGTCCAGTATTTCTAAAGTCCCTGAAAAAGAACTAAAGCAAGCCATACTTTATTGATTTCAGAATCTTGCCCTAATTCTAATCTCCATCTTGTAGAGAAAAAGCAGTCATGGGAAGTTACCATAAAACACAAAGGCAATAGCAATCTAATTTACTCAGACTAAAGAAAGATCCATCAGTAGCTGTTCAACAACTGCATTTAGAAATGCAAACCACAGAGCATTGCAGGCTGCTTTCCAATGAACAGTCCTTACTTCCCAAAAAAAAATCCAACAGAAAATGCACAAGCAAACATAATTTATATTCTAAAGGAGAAAAAAAATCCAAAACAACAACAGCAAAGAGAAAAACAAAACAAAACAAAACAAACAAAAAAAATTACAAAAAAAAACCACTATCAGAAGATACTATTTCACCAGGGTTGAAAAAAGCATTAATATTGTAATAATTCTCACTAAAAAGCCACCACACAGACTTCAAACACTGAGCACGTGTGAGACATTACTAAGCACAGGGAAACCAACAAACCAAGCAGAGGGTGAAGGTAACTGAAATAATTACAAGTTTTCCATCTCAGCAGTCCAGATGACTTCTGGTGTAAGGCTGGAATCAAGTTGAATTTAAAGGTACAACATGGCTAAAAATGTCCGTTTCAGTATTAACCAGATGTAATTGTTGACCATTCCTGTCAGGTTTTGAAAGAGAAACGTGCAATTCAACACAATCTACAGATAGGGAATACCACAAATATTCCTTCATCAACTGCAGCACCCTACACTAAAACAAAAAGTAGACTAGAATCATCCACTAAAACCAGAAATAAAGCCTGTTCTTTTTCTTCCCAAGCAAGTCAGTTTGGATTGATTACAATGAGTTTATCAGCACCACCATGTTCCACAAAACAACCTTTTCACTGACAGATGACTCTCTAAACAACAGAGATTTACTGCAATAGGTTTAAAAACATCACTGAAGTAAAAAAAAAAAAAAAAGAAAAAAGAAAAAAAAAAAAGACAGCTGTTCTGTAGTTACTCTGGATGAAATTACATTTTCAGTGTACAGCAGACATTAAATGTGCTTCATTTTTTGAAGTTATAAAATACAAAACTGCTATGAGTTTATCCTAGAACTTTAACCTTGAGAGACAGTTCCCTCTATCCATGGGGACAGAAAGTCAGCCTTAAGAGTAACAATAGACAACAAAATACATACACCCCATATCTATCACAGTCCCTGCAAAAAGACTAGGAGCTCCAAGCCCTTGGCAGAGACCAGCAAAGGTTTCTGAGAGAGGCACTGGGAAGCATAAGACATACGCTATTTCCTTGTGGGAACAAAAAAAAAATGCTAAAATTACAAAAGTGGAAAGAGAAATGTGGGAAAAGCTAGGAGAAAACAAAGATAGATGGCAAAAAAGAAGTTATATAAAAGTTGAAGTCAATAAAAACTGAATAATGCCCTTCTCTTGATTAATAAATGCTACACTTTTTCACCTCATATCAAAAGCATGACAAGAGTACAGGCTTTGGGAAATAAGGAAGCAAAGTTGGAAGAGATGAAGATCTAAAGCACTTGCAGAAATCCATGGCCCAATACACACCCCTTCCAGCAAGTTTCAGCTGGTTGGGGGAATACAAAATCCCAAATGCAATTTTTTCTCACGTTTGTAAAACTGCAAAAAGAAGGGGAAGACAGCATGGGCATAGCCCCCATATTTATACAGAATAAGATAAGGCCCTGCACAACAAGGATAGGTAAGGTGAGAACACAGTATAGATTCTGAATATGGTCTGGTGTTACACTCTTTAAGCAGCAGCAATAAAGACACTACAGAACACAGCCCAAGGATGCAGCACACAGAAATGAGAGATTTAGTCCACATTTTGACCAGTGCACCAGTTCCAAAGGACTTCAGTTCACTGGGCCAGCATCTGAAGATTACTGGTACTTACATGCCCTGCCTGGGTACACAGCACACAGACTGAAACATCCATCATGACAGTACACTGGGAAGGAAAGGACTCTAAACTAGGCAATTGACTGTTGGGGTTTTTTTGTGCAGAAAACAAATATGGTTTCTCTGTCTATTCAAGGGTCTTCCAAGACATAAGGTAACTGTGGTACTCTGACAACAGCAGAACAATGCATTAAACTAGCTATATTTAAATGTATTCCAGCCCAATGCCACTGGCCAAATAAAACTACCAGTAGCATGTATGACCCTGCCCCAGGACACACCAGTTAGATGACTACAGACCCATGTGAAAGGATCCTAGTAAGCTATTCCCATCCCACAAGGCTTCCAGCTGCAGATCCACAATGCACTGAGAGCCTGATATTTAGCAGCTTTTATTCCCCAAGAAAATGACAGAGTTAATCAATAACTAGCTAGCTCTCAAAATACCACTTACTCAGACTCTAAGATTTGAAGGTACAGCATTCACCTTTGGGATAGGCTCCTGTTACAAGCCACTCCCAAAAAACCCTCTTTCTCTTTTCCTCTCTTGACTATTTCTTCAACTGCACACAGACCCTAAAAAAATCAAATGTCCAAACTCCCAAGGCCACATCATCCTGGTCTGCATAAAAACAGTGTGGCCAGCAGGTCGAGGGAAGTGATTCTATTCTGCACTGCTGAGACCCCATTTGGAGCACTGCATCCAGCTCCAGGGGCCCCAGCACAGGAAAGGCACAGGCTTGCTGGAGCAGATCCAGAGGAGGGCCACAAAAATGATGAGAGGACTGGAGCACCTATCCTGTGAGGACAGGCTCAGAGAGTTCACATTTTTTAGTCTGAAGAAGAAATTTTTTACAATGAGGGCAGTGAGACACTGTAACAGGACACCCTGAGAAGCTGCAGATGCCTCCTCCCTAGAAGGCAAAGTCAGATAAAACAGGGCTTTGAGCAACCCTATCTAACACAACGCATTTCTGCCCACATCAGAAGGGCTGGATTAAATGATCTCTGAAGGTCCCTTCCAACCAAGCCAAACCACACCACTCAATCAAATTAGGTGCTTAAAGCTGGATTGTTTCAAGAGCTCCTGTAGCATGTACCCATTTTCAGAGTTAATTACCACTTCAGTTCTTCCCTGAGTCTGCCTTACCTCACCCAGTTACTATACCTGCCAGCAACCTCTCTTCCCTGTGTCTGAACAACCAGCCCCACATGGGTTTTTGGTGTAATGACATTTCCAATGCAACAGAAGCAGTATCGGCCACCTAAGCATTCATATCCATTATATGGTAACGTATAAATAGTAGAATAGTCCTGCCTTGGTTCTTTTTTGCTCATAGAAGCTTGTTTTACAATGAGAATGATAAAAAAGAGCACTGATGAACTTTTGTAAATCTAATCTGACAGAACTGAAAAAGAGACCTTCTGTCCCCACCATGCAATAGGGGAGAGTGATTTATGCAAATTCTTAGGTACTGAATGCCAGAAATTCTTAATGAGTTAGAAATTACAGAAGTATTAATTTCCTAATTGAGGGCACTTTCTTATTTCAAACCAAAATGATCTTCACAGACATGAAGTCCTGTCTGTGGTTCTACCTCGGAATACAAGAGAAGCTGGAAAGGCAACTAGAAAGCAAAGTAACTAGATTTGGTTTTGATGAAATTGTTATTTTGTCTCACCAGTATTGTTAAAGACCATTCTTCCAGAAATATCTTTGAAAGCCTTCCTCCTCCTCCTCCTTATTGGAGGCAAAGTAACTTCATGTAACTTCTATCTAAATGGAACATTGTTCTTTCCTCTCAAGTTTAAATGTGTAACATTCAGGGGAAAGGCGTGAGGCTTTCTGTAGCAGCCTACTTCTAGAGTTTGATAAGTGGAACTGCAGTCTAGCAGTAATTCTTGTAACAGTATCTGAAATTAAGGATTATGTTCTTAACATTTGTAATTTCTATGGAGCAGGGGGAATTGAACACAAATTAGGGCGGGGAACTACTCCTTCCAAAGACTAATTTTAAATAGGGACCAAAGAAGTGAAGTTGACAATTATCATCCTGGATGTCATCCTGGATTTTAACAGAAAGCACTCTCTGACTGAAAGTCAGAAAAAAGTGCATTTGCATAGTCAGTTACTTGAATTGAATTGTCAATACCATTAATTTGCTACAGATCTTCCATAAGTAAAAACAGGATAAAAAAAGCATTGTTATCAGCCACTAAGGGAGGGAAAGCCTCAATAGATGGCCAGTAGTACAAGTCACATTCTAATTTTAAAAATAAAGTTCTACATTTTATGCCAAGGAATTCCCTAAATGTGTTACAGAGATAGTCTAAATTGGTCTTACTTCTTTATCAAGACTACTGAAATGGACTGAGAAGGCTAAGCCAGCCCACTATTACAACAAAATTTTTGTTTTTGATATATCGTCCCTTCATGCAACAGCAATCATCAATGACTTCAATAAAAATGGAATTATTTCACTTTTAAAAAATACTGCTAAATATATGTTAAATATCTTTTTCTGGTATAACATAAAGGATGCAACATCTCTTATTTGAAGGCCAGATGGCACTGCATTCACTATTACATTGCTAGTGTTCCTGAAATAAACTTCCGAGTTCTTAACATTCAGTTTTGTCATTTACCAACCAGCTGTGATTAACACTGAATGCTCTACCTACTCAAACTCTGTAAATATTTCTTGCCATGCTAAATTCGGTTAAGCCACAGTAGGAGTTTTTAATACTATTTATATCGGCCTAGCCAGACCACCTACATATATAGTCCTCCTTCTACGTATTTGTGAAATAAGCTTCCCCATCACTTCCGTCCTATCATGTAAGACTCTATGTTAATTAGACTTTATTATGATAAACCTGAAAAGAGAATTTAATTGTCTTGTTCCACACAATTTTAAGAACATTTTCCATTCTGTGTGATGCTACCAGATGCAGAATCTACACTTGAAACATCCAGGCATACACTAAGAAAAACACAGGCACGGACTGGCCTAAGAATCCATTCTAAGGATTAGTATTCCACTCTGATCTGCTTCTGGACCATCTGTATTGAGCAGGTCACCCTTGCCTTTGAAGATCTTTTATTCTCCAGTTACTTCTTCCATGATCAACATTAGAGATTCTGTTTCAGAAGCTGCTGAAAACTTTGAAACCTCTAGAATTAAACATGTATGCAAAACCATCACCCTCAGTGACTAACATGAAATCTCTGGTTCTTGTGGTTCCATGACTGCTGAAAAGTATGCCTGTAACAAATCTTTCTGCAAAACAATGCTCCTAAAGCACAGCAACATTTGTTCTATTCTTTTCATTATGTTCACCTTCATAATGAAATGCCTTTTTCAGCATTCTACCTGCTAGCTGCAAATGTTAAGAGGAAAATATCTCTGCTTACCTGGTAATTCCCTTTCAGTAGTAACGTTCCACAGATCCATTCAGCCTGCTTGCAGCTTGGGGGCAAACCAGACTCATCAGTCATCAGCATCAGAATATCCTTCACATCTCAAGAAATTCACCCCTCCCCACATCAAAAGTTTCTGAAGCTAAAATAAAGCTATGCTACTTTCTTGCATCACAGATTGTGCAATTGTCTTTAAAAAAAGGGAGCGGAGGGGGAGGGGGAAACTGTGAATGATGGGGATACTACAAATCATTCTATTTCTGTGATCTTTTGTTGACCCCTCAGGATTTTGAAATCATGTCCAAGTAGGAGACCATCTGTGTATTTTTAGGGGAGGAATAAAGATGGTGTACAGCAGAGGAAAGCTTTTTTCATCTGTCATGTAGGGAACTTTCAAAATATCCTACCTGCCAGTCATGAATAATCTTTTACTTTAAAGCTTAACATCAAAAAAAAAAAAAAAAAAGGTAACCTGGTAATCTTTATCTTTCCCAGGCACAGACAAGACTGCTGAAAAAATGGTGAAAGCTAAAAACTGGATATAAGTTAGGTATCTGATGTGCCAATGGGCAGCAGGTCTTCAATCATACTTTAAAATACACTAGTGGAGCTCTGCCCTTTGCTTCAGCAATTTAAGAATTTAGTTGATTGTGCCACCCTTAGAGAATGTGACAGATAACTGTCTTTTTCAGATATGCATTTCATGCTGAAAGGACTGTTTTTTCAGATAAGGCAAATTCCTCATGAAGCACTGTTCTGAGAGTCCAATGTTAGATTAAACATTGGAAAGCCTTTTATGTGTCTGTAAAGAAGGCACCTGGATCTTATTCAAGCCTAAGAACCACAAATAAATAATAAACACACAAAGCTGACACAATCTCTCTTCTCTTTCTAGACATTAAGCCGGAAGACCACTATGCAGATCTCTAAAATCACAAGTCTTTACTGGTAAAAAGCCAATATTACAGTGGCCTGAAGCCAACACTACAGAATGAACACATATGGACAAGAAAGGTGCTGGAATATTCATACTGTTATTATAAGACAGAAGCCTCATAGACATCCCAATTTATTCAAATATCCTTACGTACAAATACTCAGATTTTTAAATTTCAGGAAAAAGTCATGCCCTGTGTTTTGGCTGCTATGTGAGTAAGGAAGTATTGAAGAAAAATAATCCTAGAAGCAAGGGGAAATTCCTAAAATTTCCGTGGGGAAATTACCCACGCTGGGAGGAACAGGTTATGCCTGCTTGTTGGGCAGCTCTAGACATAGACGGTCCTGCAGTATAGGCAAGGAAATTAGACTTGCTCTCATTAGTCTGAGAAAGGCTGTAAAAGACACTCCTACTCACAGCTTAAATGGTGCAACTTGTTTCTCCAAATGGTTCAACTGGCCAACAGGACAAATCCTGCTCCAAACTGCACCCACCTAATTATCAGCTTAAGTATCTCCCATGCATTAGCATTCACTGCTTTACTCCAAATAGGAACCAAACCACGAGTTAAGAGAACAAATCACAGAGAAACACAAAAAGCAGCACTGGTAATATTAGGACATCTAGTCTGTTATCCAGTCCTGTGTTCATCACACATCTTTCTAGAAAGCCCTGAAACAATACATGAGCTTAAAGAAGTAGGTTTAATCCAGCAAGAAAAAACAGCACACTTAAGAGCACCAGAAAAGCAGACTGAAGTGGTCCCACAGAGTAAGAAAAGTTGACATACTCGGAGCATGGCTATGCATAAGCAAGAGGAAAGACAAAAGGTTCAAAGAAAGCCTTGCCTATGTTCTTCAAACATCCAGTTATAAGTACTTAAAAATATTCCTTTTGGCATTACAAAGGAAAATAAAAATATAAAAGATCTGTGCAGAAGAATGCTTAACAGCACAGTAAAAGTACTGATGGAACTCTACATATCAGCCAGAAGTTGTCTGAACAAGTTCAGACACTGGCCTGAGACAGTGAAGCTGAACTCTGGCACTCAAACATCAGACCATGGGAAAAACAGACTGGAGATCTGAATTCACAAGGAAGACACACTTCCAGTAAGGGCTCACCGCAAGGCAATTCAAGTCTATTATCTGCCATTAGTAAGAACTTACTAACAGTACTGCTGTTTGTAAAAGATTTGCCATTGCTTTTGCTGCTTTCCCCATTTAAGGGCAAATTTCCATCACCACAAGATTGTAAGTAGGTAGCTAAAAAGTAAAAAAAAAAAGGAAAAAGACACTAAATAAATACTGATCTCTGTACTAAATGAAGATGAGTTAGAGATTTCACTGGCTGTTCTAGGCAGTTTCCTAGACAGCACCATAAGACTGTAAGTAATTAGGATGCATTTCCCCAAGTTTCCACATACTCTACTGTTCAGGAGATCTACAGCAAGCACAAGGACTTCAAATCTTTCCCCGAACAAGCCCAGCTCTAGCAGAATAAATACCAGTATATATTTGTTTGCTCACTATTTGGCAGATCTCATATAGAGCACATCGTCCAGCCTATACCATCAAATAACAACATGCATTATTGTCCAAAGCATATTGAAACTCCAATAAAGCAATTGCAAACATATCCAAACACCTTTTACAGACTTACTTAGTCTACTCAGCCAGAAAAACAAAATTAGCACTACCTTTCAATTCCCAGCATTGAGGGAATGGGGTCCCAGCAGACGAAAAAGAACAAAGGAAGGAACAGCAAGTTTGTGAGTTTTTCCTTTGGAAAAGCCACAGAGCATTCCAGTGCTTTTACCAAATACAAGGTGATTGGCAGCACCATCAAATTCACTTCCAGTAAATGATGAAAATTTTGGCAACTACAATAGGACAGTTGCACTTGTTAGTAGCCAGACACAAAAAAATTTCTTACTTATAGATCTAATGCTAACAATTCAGTAAAATTCACTCTCAGAAGTGATCCATAAGGACTTCAGGTTGCAGTTCCAGTTCACTACAAGACCTCCCAAAAATTTTGAGTTGGAATCAGATAGGATCTCTCTGTTGGACATTCCTCAATAGACTGCAGGAACAGTTACATTTTGGGTGGACACCCCCTGAGTTTCTCTCATGCAACATTATCATTCTTCTGAGCTTGAAACTATGCATTTTCAGTCCAAGCTTCCTGTCAACTTCCCAACATATTCCCACCTATTTCGAATACCTGATAAGGCAAAAACAACAGCCCCACACATCTGTCTCTACTTCTTTAAATACAGACCTGATAATAAAAGTTTCTACTAATGAGATTAAAGTGTTTTTGTAAAAATACAATATCCAAATTCTAAACAGTTAATGTGGGAACACTTCCCAGATCAAAGCACCTGTCAGACTTGAATAAAGTCTATCTGTCCATGAGAACTTACCAAGACTATCAAGACAAGCTTGTGGCTCTTCCTGGTGCAAGTGAGAATGCCAGATTTTTAGTTTCAATATCAAAAACCAATACTGATTTTAAAAGAGGATGGGATTGCATTGCTCTGTTCTGTGACAGCTCACACTGAAACTGCTTAGGATCAGTATGAGGCAAATTTTTACCTTTCTTTCTTGCACAGATCCACATATCAACATCGCTACAAATTCTGATATCCCCATTTTAACCATACTTGTTTCCAGTCATCTGCTCCAAAACAGAGACTATCACCAGTCACACTACCAAATGAGAGGCAGAACAAGCAAGAAACCAGAGCCACCACAGCCAGGGGGCTCTCAGGGAAGCCAACAACCTTCCTGCAGCTACTGTCTGCAAAGCAGCAGTCCACACCAAGCTTTTGGAAATCGTGCTTGTCATGTTTCTTCTATTTATTTTCAGAATCAGGCAGGATCCCAAATTTTTTGCCTTGATTTTCAGTAAATGCAAAGCCTGAACAGGCCTTTTCTTAGCTGCCAGTGCTGAAAAGCTGCATGAAAAGTTATGTGAACTTTTACAGTGAAGGAAGAATACCACAATATACCACAGTACGAATATCCCAACATGGCCCATGCAATTTTTAGGTAAGACTCTGCCCTAGTCACTGGGCACACACTATCTGTACCTGTTAGTGCTTGCGGGAGGTTTCCAAAGATATTTTCCACTTCTGTTGCAGCTGGTGTGGAGCCAGCTGAGAGCTTTCATACCCATGGGAAGTGGCTAAAGTAATGCCAGTCTGAACTTGACTACATTGCAGGAGCTCTAATGATTAAGATCCTTTCTGCAGGACTCCTCTCTTTAGAAACATCTGGATTTCACTGAACTAACAACAAACCAGTAAAATGGGTAATAGTTGTGTGCAGCTATTTGCCAGGAGAGAATACTAAAGATGTTTACATATGCCCAAGGAGAAACTGGACAAGAACACAAAAGAGATTCATTATGGGCTATCAATTAGACAAACCAAAATCCAAAGCTCAGGAAATTCTCTGAACCAGAAACAGTCAGGGGATGGAAAAAAGAGTCATCCCACACACACATTGTTCTTCTTCTAAACCCTCACTAGGCATCTGCTTAGGGACATGGCAGAAGGAAGCTGGGCTAGATGAGCCTTTGAGCTGAATCAGCACAGTCAGTCATTCTCATTTGTTTAAGTGAGGAAACATGGAACTACTACTTCTCCCTCAAATTGAAAGAGACACCTTTCCTCCACTAAGGGGAAAGAGATTTCCCATCTGCCAGTGTGGATGTTTATTTCAGTCAAAAGGAGGCACATAAACATTGTTCATTTCACTTTCCACATGTATCCACTTTGAAAGTCTCTCCTTGCAACGCTGATCTTCCTTCCAGAGTGAACAAACATCTTAAAAATGTATAACATTTCATCTTAAAAGCTGTTCCATAAGTTTCATCACCACAGCTCCCACTGAAGTTTTTTTTCAAAACCAGACTGCTCCCATAGCTAGTTAGGAAGCTTCTAAATTTCCATCTTGATCACAGCTAGCTTTTACCCATCTGTTCTTGTGCCAGCAATTGCCTGGTTTTGAGCTAAGCTGCAAGCCATCTGACATGTTCACAATAATGGATCAATGGTCTACTTAGGAAAGCAAAAGGTCAGATCAGCATGACAAAACACCAAATTAATTTTGCACCTAAAATTCCAAGTTATTTTAAATCCTAAATAAGAGTTGAACTGTACACGTACACACTATAGGTTCCGCAATAACCTGCTAATGTCAAGTGAAAATGCCATTTTTAGGGTTTTCTTAAACAGATCCCTCCAACTTGAAAGAATAGAAAAAGCAAGGGTAGACCTGTAAATAATTTTATAGGTGTATTAAATACAATTATGTGAGTCATTTATACAAGAAGTGCAACAATAAAGAAAAAAATTAATTTAAGAAGTAATAAAGTGCAAAGAACTTACTTCCCAATGTTTTCAGGTAGTGCTTGCAGAGAGATGTCATTTACTGAAAGACATGTCAGATTCTGCAATTCAGGAAAGCTTTCAGGCAACCTGTGGAGATATTAATTTAAATCAAGGACTTCCAGAAGTGCTCTCTTTCATGCGAGTAAGACTTTATTTAGCAAATACATACAGAGGGAGGAAAGCCCAGATTCTAGCATGACTCTCAGAAAATTCTAAAGATCATAAAAAACCACCCGCGATTTAGGGACTTCAAAGTTTATTCTGTGTCAAAGAACAGGTGATATACCACTCTCTTCCTTGCACCCAATCTGCAACTTCAAAATGCTATATGGTTTGAGAACATTTTAAGCATTTTCACAAAATTGAAAAATAAAATCAAACACCTTTAAAAAAAACCACACCAACTTTTTTACTATTATTTTCCTGCATAAACAAACGGTAAAATGATTAAATTTTATTCTTATTCTGGCTCTATTTACATACACACTTATAGCATGGCCATTTTGTATTAGCTGCTAGGCTGCTCTTCAATTGCTGCTTTTTTGAAGAAACATGCTGTTCACGATGAAGACAATGTTCTGCTGGTACAGCATTTCACATTTACGGGTTCACAGCACAACACCATATTAACCCTCACTCCCACACTATAAAACGCAGTCACATGCAGAACACTTCCAGAGTTCCCAAAGCCTTTAGGTCCATCACCCAGCTGGTCTTCTGCAAGGCATGGCTCTCCATTCCCTCACACTGAGGGGCTCCTGTGCCACTTGCTGCTCACCGGCAATGCCAAGAAGCTCAGTTTGCAGTTGCACAAGAGACAGGATGAACTAAGGGGGCCAATTAGGTAAAGAAGCAGAAGTCCCTGGCCCAGCCACTCAGCTTCCCCTCAGCCCGCAGGGCATGCAACCTGAGATCAAGCTGTAGCATTTGGTTTGGTTCCTGCTCTCCCCATCACCCAGCTCAAGGCACATGGTATGATCTGCAGGCAACTTGTCAAATGGAGACACCAACAGGCAAATACAACTCTGCACTTGTTGTATGGGGGGATGAGGAGAAGGAAAAAGGCAAATTACAGTGCGGGGTGAAAGGGAGTTTTCGTGTGATCAATTCTGTACTGCACTGCTTCATATTGTGGACCTTATTAACAGAAGATGCTCAATATCTTCAAAACGGAGCTTCAGAAGCTCCACTGGGACCACTCATTACCATTTAGACCTTTAACAGATTTAAGAGTGGAGTTAAATGGATTGATTGTCTTTTGCTCAGCCCTGATGTTAACAGGTACTTGGACTCAATAACTACCGTAGGTCCCTTCCAACTAGAACGATTCTATTCTCTCCACAGCAGGCAGTGGACTTCCATATCTAAAATAAATCTATACATGTGTATAAATGTAAATAAATGCATCTGCTTTTTACTGATATAAACCTGAAATAATCTGAAAACAGCTGGAAAAAATGGTATGCCAGCCATCTTTAAGGCTCGGTTTCATCAGTGATTTAAGTTTGACAATGAGGCAGCATACTGTATTACTGTATTAGTGGTAGGACATCGATTGCAAAGATCTCCAACTGGCTTTTAAGCTTAGAGGAAATAAGGACAAGAATCAATGGCTAAAAAAATGTTCCAGAATATTACACAAAAATAACTATTTGACTTTCCCACTTTGCCTGGGCAAATCAGTGCAAAAACTTACATGCTATTACATAGGTAAAGCTGAAATTCTGGATCTCATCACAGAAATACCTGGCAACCATATGTAAACAGTTCCTGGAATCTGTGCTTTCTAACTTGGACGGCTTGGAGTGATGTTTTCCAGGACATGCATACACTCTGGAGCCACTTTATCAAGAATTTTTAGAATTCCCTTAAATTATCAACACACAATTATGTGATCTATTTCAACATCACTGAAAAACTCTTTTATGAATGTCACGAAGCTGTAGCTGTGCATTTACAGGTATTGTTTAAGGAAACACACTACTTGGGCCTCAGGCCTTACTGAGTACACAGAATGAATGAAGAAGAGTAACTAGAACACTATTACTGACACTTTTGATTTCAATATCACAGGACACAGATCTGAGCTTTATACACTGCAACCGATGCCTGGAAAAAAGCTGCTCAGTGACCCTCACCACTTGTGTATCTAAACATCAGTTCAGCCTCAGTTTGCTTTGCCGGATTTTTGTGGTATTATTATCCTCACTATATAAATAGGCTACAGAGCCACGGGGATTAAGATCACAAGTGTCCCTTTAATGCTCAGCGATGTGACTTTCAGAGAACTTAGGAGGCACTATGGGCAATATTCAAAGCACACTTCTGAAGAATCTGCGCTGTACACGTGGGAGAAGCAGTCTTGCAAAACCACTGGAGCGGCTTAAGCTCTTACAGACTCCTGTTTGTTAGCACTGCAGCAGCCCAGCCAGCCAGCCAGCCCTGCAAGTATCTGGCCATCTCAGTACAAAGCAAAGCAGGTCAGTGAGCACCCGCTGTGAACACTCCGGCTTATGCGACTTGCTCAGCATCACAAAGGAGCTCTGTGGCAACCGGTTGGTTCAAGAAATAGTTCTCCAAATAGTATTCAAAGGCTTTAACTAGCAAATCACCTCTTCTTTGCCAGTTCCACCCTCGCTTTACTAGATAAATTCCAAATTCTTTAGCAAATTGAACAGAAAAATGTAAACAAAACTCCTCTTCCATACTAGAAGTGTGCATAACCTCCAAACCTCAGCTCCTCAGAACACAGGCTGGCAGCAGACACAGCAGCCACTGACAAACACAGCGCATTTCTGCTTCATGTTACTGCATGTCACTGCGTCCCAATTGACGGGAGGGTGATGAAATGCTAGTCCAAGCTTTAATCATTAGTAAAAGCCATTATCTGCAGCAGCTGATCTAAAGTCTATTCCAAATCGTCAGGCACCTGGGTTTGTGCCAATTCATTCGCTCTAACCGCTGCTGTATCCTTCCCACGAATGAACGTGGTTTTCCTATGCATTTAAGAAAAGGAATGAAAATCATTTTATAGACAATCAGATTTACCAAATTTCACCCCCACCCAAAGAAAGATGCACATCACTTTTTAAATCTGAACTTCTGCTGCAGTCCTTGCCAGAGGCAAACACTCTAGGTCACAATTTTTTCAGGGCTTATGTAAAATCATAATTGCTACAGCAAGACTGCAATTCTGGTATGTCATCTACTAAGAGGAAGGTGAAGTTACCTAGTCAGTGGATTGCCACTGAAATCTGCTACCTGTAGTGCTCTGCAGAATGAGATGCTTTCTGGTATTTCAGGAATATCTGCAGAAGAAAAAAAAGGAAAAAACTGTCAGCAACTGTACTGCATCTTCATTGAAATTATTGCTTAATGTTAGTAAGTAACTCACTACTGCAAGGTGTTATCTCGGCATCTTTCAAGACATTTCAACATGCAAGACTGCTCCCTGTCCAAGTACAGAACTATAAAAGCAGACCCATCTTGCGCTTTTTCACACCCCATTTTCCCCTCCTGCTCCATGCTCATCTTCCTACTACTCACCTGTCCTTGGACTGATCTTTTTTAGACACTGCCCATCAAAAGAATCACACAACCAATATGCTAGGGCTACCCTAAAGAGCCAATTACAATCTGAACCTCTGGTGAATTGATCAATACATGCCCACATTCTGTAGTGGAAGAAAGAACATGGGAAAACAGTGAAAGGAAGAAGACAATGTGCAAGTCTCTCCACGTGTAACTTACACTCACGGAGCAGAAACATCCTCCTTTACACCACAGCCAAGTAATTAGAAAATTATATTTACACTGACAGATCGCAAATAGGTGCAACCATAACTACACCATTTCAGATTGCCAGGAAGTAAACAGAGATATTTGTACATGAAAACAGGTGGACTTCTTTCATGGAACTTCAATACAGCACATATATCTGCTCAAGTCAAGTACATCTTAGAAATAAAATTGTCTTCAATTTTATTGAACTCTTACAGCAAACTGAATATCCACAAATAGGCCAAGAGTCTTCTGTTTACTGTCACTGAGATCCAGCAAAAATTTAACAAATATTTTTGTTTCCTTGAATGTCAAAATTAATCTTTATAATTGATTTTGAAAGTAATTTTTAAAAAAGTAAAATTTTAAGTAAAGGTTGGACTTCTGTTTCAAAGTTTTTGGCTATTTCCACTGACCTCACCAGCCATGTATGATCTGAATACATTGAAAAAAATTATGGAAATTACTTCTTTTCCTACCTAGTAGACTAACTCAGAATTGACTACCTATGTATTTTGTTCAGATTTTCCCCCCAAAAGAGGTGTGATGGAGAAAGAAGCGTAGAAAAGAGGAAAGTACCTGCTCACCAGGTCCATCTCTTGCAAGGTAATCTCACCAAAAGCATCTGTTTTGAATATTTCCAAACTCAGAACAAAATCACAGAATGGTTTGAGCTGGAAAGCACCAAAAGCAGCACCTAGTCCCACTCCCCTAGTGGACACCTTCCACTAGACCCAGTTGCTCAAAGCCCCATCCAACCTGGCCTTGAAGACTTCCAATAATGGGGTATCCACAGCTTCTCTGGGCAACATGTTCCAGTCCCTCATCACCCTCACAGCAGTTAATTTCTTCCTAAAATCTCATCTAAATCTAGTCAAATAGATACTGGAACTTTCATCTTGCATTACAGCAACAACAAATATGGACACTGAGCTTGAGTAACCAACGGCAAGTAAAAAACTGTCATCCACTATCTGGTCCTCATGCTGTTTTTCCCTGGGAACTAGCTGGAAATGTTCTGAAAGGGACATCTCTATTTCAAAGCTCCTGAGGACTGAGAATTACTTATTTCTTTGCAACCAAGCCAGCATCCACAAACTTTAAAATGCATTTATGTACACACACAACCCTTTCACAAGAGATACATGCTTTAGCATGACAATCATACTCACTGATTAAAAACAAACCAACAAGCAAATGACAAAAAGTAAAGCTGATGTAAAAATAACTATCCTAATTTGTTTGGGGAAAAAATACATACACATAAAAATGCAACATATAAAGCAGAAGATAAATCCCCAATGCAGAAGTTTCCAAAACTAATCATGCTACTGATTTCCTCCACCAAAATACAGTTTCACTGCCATATTGCAAATAGTTTCTCTTGTACTTCTGTATGATGTACTACAAAACCCGGAAGATATGCCTTCTCAGCAAAACTATTTTGACATGCTTTTTCTGTTGTAACAGTCTATCTGAAACATACTATCTGAAAAGCCAACAATCATCCAAGCCAGGGAAAAAATTACTCCAATATATGTAAGATACCATTTGCAATAACACAGTATAGGCACTGCTTATAGTTTGGATGCATTTGCAAATTACTGAATCTGTTCTGGAAAAGAAAATGTGCTTTCCCAGACTATGAAGTCACTACATGAGCAAAACTCTTCAATAAGAAATGCAAACAGACACGGCAAAAACAAGAGAAATTTAATTTTTTTGGGTTTTTCTCACATAATCTCTGACCCAGGAGACGTGGGCAAAACAATGTTGGAAGGAAGACTTTTCCATGGTCAAGAGGCATTGGGTTAGAGAACACCTAGGCAGACCTGACTTCTACAAGTCCAAGGGCCCTGTTGGTAAACGCTCACACGTGCTGAGGGAGCTGGTGGACACCACGGCCAGGCCACTCATGATCATCTCTGAAAGGTCATAGGGATGAAGAGAAGCATCAGAGGATTGAAAAAAGCAAATGTCAGCCCAGTCTATAAAAAAAGCAAGAAGGATTATCCAAGGAACTGCTGGCTTGCCAGCTTCACCTCAATCCCTCCAAATGGATGAGAAGAAGGTGATCAGGAACAGTCAGCATGGATTCACACCTGATGAAATGTACTGCCTTCCACGATGAAACATCTGGATGGATGAGGAGAGAAAAATGGATATTGTGTCTTTGGACTTGAGCAAGGCTTTTGACACTGTCTTCCACAATAACCTTGTAGGCAAACTCAGTAGGTGCAGACTGAATGGACAGTGAGGTGGACAGAGAACTCAGTGAGCTGTGAGTCCACACCTGGAGAGCTGTGTCACATCCTGGGCTTCCCAGTGTGAGACAGGGAGCCCCTGAAACAGCTCCAACAGAGGGCAACAAAGATGATTAAGGGACAGGAGCCCCTCTCTTACAAAGAGAGGCTGAGGGACCTGGGCCTGCTCACCTCAAGAAGAGACAACTGAGAGACAACAACTCATCAATGTCTATCAGTATCTGAAGGGAGGGTGTCAAGAGGATGTTTCCAGGCTCTTCTCGTGCACCAAGCAATAGGACAAAAGGTAACAGAAGGACACTGATGCACAGGAAGTTCCACCTGACTATAAGGAAAAACATCTTTACCGTGCAGGTAGCCAAGCACTGAAACAGGTTGCCCAGAGAGGTTGTGGAGTCTTCTCCCTGGAGATATTCAAGAATCAGCTGGACACAATCCTGTGCAATCATGTGGTCTAGGACAATCCCACTTAAGCAGGGAGGTTGGATCAATGACCCACTGTGATCCTTTCCAATATCACCCATTCTCTGATTCTGTAAAGTGCATCCCCCTCGTTTGATTCTTTTTCACTATTGGTTTCTCTCCTCTGCCTATCTGGACAAAAGGATGGACAAAAATTCAGGGCAGCTCTCTGAAGTGAGGATCATTTTACATTTACTGAATTCAAAAAGGTTAAAATGTAACTCATTTTCATTGCCAAGCATCTTAAAAAGATTTCTCAAGCAAAACACATGTTAAGATACTTTATCACTACGTGTGAAGATTAGTGTAACATTGCATTGAATAAATGAATTCAGAAGAGAAAAGAAGAGGCACATTTTACTATATGACAAAAAAACTGAGTGATAATTGTAGTAGAGAAGATAACGGTACATAACAAAAGCACTGACATAATCAACTGGAATGTATCAGAGGATATTAAAATACATAAAGAAGTCCTTGTGTCACTTGATGAATTAAGAACCTTTCACCATTAGTGTTGAGTACTCGATTTTGTTACAGACATTAACATGTACATACCTGCCAGTATCAACAACAGGAAGGTTGAACACTTTTCTTGCCACTGCTGGATAACCAGCTCAAATCCTACTTAAATATCTAGGATTCTTCTAATGCTACATTCTGATGAATGCTTTGCATTTACACGATGCCCCAGATGTTCTGGTATGCAGATTGTGCAGCACTGCTAATAATAAAGCCATAAACCAAACATAAGCCCTGTGACGTGTGACAGTACAGATACACTGACAGCAGAAATGAAGTCGTGGCAGCAGCAGTGGATCAAAATCAAGCTCAGCAGTCATGTATACAAGAGGGCATGTGTCCCCTCCTCCATTCAAAACACCTCTTCAGATGTTTATATGTTTATTGTTACAGTTTGCATAAGAATTTGCTAACAATTCAGCAAGCCCTGTACAAGTAACTTTAGAAGCAAGTTTGACACTAGGGAATTCTGTACTGCCTAGATAAGGAAATTACTTTTAAAAATCCTTCTGATTGATGATAATCCTTTCCTCCTCCCCCTCCCTGCCTCTTCTTTTTGGAAGATTTTTACAACAGTTACATCACTCAATCCACATTCCCCCACTTTTCTTCCTCTAATGGCTGGGAGGGTTATTTTTAAACTGACAAAAATTTTTAAGGCACATTTTTCCAGCATTCTATATTAAATTTCAAGAACTGATAATATTCCATCTACACAAAGGCTACAGTGCAGCCAGAACCCTTTCTACATCCCTACAATATTGAACATAAATTCCAACACCTAATCAATATCACAACAGCAATGGCCAGCAAAGTCCTAGCCTGTGACCGGGCTGCCAGACCAGAGCAACTCAAACACTGACTCTCAAGTAAAAGAGTAGAAGTCAAAAAAGTATTTTTGCAAGAACTTTGCTGAATTCTCAGATATGAGAGATGCCCCACATTCCTTAGGGAGAGTTTACCATGCTCAAGAGTCCTTCAGGGAGCAACTACTGGATGCAGTCATATTTTCCAGCTATGAAAGCAACACAGAGCATCGTTTGTTAGGAGCACTGGAGCTGGCACACTGCATACACCCCAGCCAAAATCAGCTGAACAGACCTCCTTTACCTGGTCATAGTGGAAAGTCCACCAAGAGGTATATACAGCACTTTCACATAAGACAAAACACCTTTAACTGCTTAGCAACTAGTAGTAATTCATAAATGTCATTCAGCAGCTGATTAGTTTACACCAAATTTATACCCAAGGAAGCCCATTCTAGACTCAAAGACTGTGAATCCATGCAGCATTATCCCTCAGGAGAGATAGCCAGCAGCAAACCAGGTCTCATCCATCCAATTCAATACACAGATTATTTCTCATCCCCCTCTTTTCACATATATAATATACACTATCAACTACAGTATTTACACATACACCCACACACCCCAAAGTTCCATCAAAGCATTAAGCACACCAATACTGAAGTGCTTTAGGAGTCTAAAGGTTCTCTTGTCACTCTCAGGGGGGTTCCCCTGTGCCAGCCACCCACCTTTTCAGAGGGATCCCTCAGAAGCCTGCTCTTGGAAAAGCTCAGTTTTCCAGCCCAGCTCTCCACCTCTCCTCCCTCTACTAAACATGGAAGGAAAGCGCCCACTTTGTCAAATACCTTCCAAGTGGGAATTTGTGCTGCAAGCATTTGTCTTTCTGAAGGGCTCTCCAGCTGGAAAGCCCAGCTGAGCAGGCTGCTGTGACACAGATGTCCCCACCACATCTCTCCACCCTCCCAAAAGCAGCCAAATGCAGCTCCCAAGCGTCTGATCCTGCAGGGGAAAGGGATGGAGAAAGGTTACTCATCCTCTCCCTCCATTTCCATACTGAGATCATGACATGCACATTGTTCAGACAGGTTTCCCTTTTTTTACAACCAGGAGGCTCTACTACTAGACCTGAAGTCAGAAGTAATCAACCTCTTTCAATGAAGTGCTACAAGTTTTGGGACACAATGTGACAGGAGTCATGTGGTTCTTGCAAAGTCTATTGAGATTAAGTGGTTCTTGAACTGGTTGTAACATTTTCCTCTGCAGGCCCTGAGGCTGACGATATACAACATACAAGTGATAAAGCTCTTTCAAGACCTGTCTTTAAGGAAAATTCACCAACAGGTTCAGGTTGCATTTTCTCCAGTAAATCCCTTACTGAATAATTAACAAGAAACTGAAGAGACATGTCTCATTTGTCCTCCTCACTGCTTCTGGAAACATCCCTTTTCAAAACAACAGGAGCACCAGTGACAAAACCCTTAGAAAACAGCATTTCACACATACATTTACATTAGACATGTCAACTTGAAAGAAAACTGTGCAGGGACATAAGAACAAGCTTGGTTTTTGAACAGACAGCATGTTGTAAGTCAACAGACTATCCTTCTCAGCTGCAGCAAGCAGCAGGAACAGAGATCAGGAGCTGTAAATTTGAAACAGGAGGAAAAAAGAAAGGGGGGGGGAGAGAGGGAAGAGCTGGAAGACCAGATCACAAGGAAACAATAGGTGAATTAAGTGGAAGAGCCCAAGTTTGGCAACAAATTTATGTATTCTACCTTTTTATTTATACATGCCAGTGAAGAGTTAAACAGAAAAGTTAATGGAGATATTTTTATAAGAATTTCCACCTTGGACTCAAGGACAATAGGCATTAAATACTTTTAGTCTGAGAAGTAAGGGTAAAAAATGTGAAAACTAGTATTCTACCTATGAAGCTGTGGACGAGAGAAAGTGTTTTAAGTGTTTTAACAGTAAAATTCCAGATTAATTCTTCATTAACTTCATTGTCATGTCATCTTACATTCTCAGTAAAATAGAAACCAAAACCCAAGCAAAGCTGTGAATACAAGAACTAACAATTTCTGTCTGCAGATTACCATTTTATGAACTCTAATCTAGATTATCCAGAAAATAAAATCTTTATTTTATGTCACTCCTCTATGTACTGTCTGATGTTTAACACTCTAGCTGACACTTGAGGCAGGTGTAAGCCTTCTGCCTCCAACTTGGCCTGCTCCTCTCCATAGCCTTCCTTTGACTTTGTATGAAAGCACTATTGCTAGATGCACACATAAGTACATTAGCAAAGTCTCATCAGAAAGAACAGTTAAATCTGGCAGAACATGCCATGATGGAAAAATCCACTTTTCTGTAATCCATTTAAAAATAACATCTTCTAGACTTCTCTAATCAAATTACTCTGTCATGAGATTTCATTTATCTTCTCTTTCTCAATCACAATCAGCACTTGCTGCTTCTTCCCTCTCCTTGATGAGAAGCCCTGCGCAAGGACATGGTCCAGTAATTTCTCTCCTCCCCTTACTTCTCCTGCTGCATATAAAGCTCCCCTCTTTCTCCAACCTACTGACATCAAACTAATTTTCCTGACACGGATTCACAAATCAGATTCACTTTTACATCACTTCTTCAAAGTAAGAAAGAATTTCTACACGATGGAGGAGCTCCAGAGTCCAAAACTAATTTGCAGTAGGTGTTTCTTTTCTTCCCTAATATGCGCCTTTGTACATCGATCCCTAAACCTCATGTGAAAGACATTAAAGTGATGATGTTTTTAAGCACAAATTTTAAACTAACCTCAAGAGAGAAATGAGAGATAATACAAAGAAAAGGTATGTCACAAGAAATTAGACGTGTCAAAAAACCCCAACATCAAAACTCAAACATGCAACACAACTGTTAGCAAGCAACCATCTAAAAGAGCAAAAAATTCTCTTATCTCCAAGTCTTTGCTTTCATTAGCTCAAAAAAAGTCCCCAAAATCCCCACAAAACCAAAACCCAGTTACTATTCAGACTATATGCAGTTACTATTCGGTTACCATATGCAGACTGAAGCTTAAGTTACTCTACCACCATAGAAAACACAACAGTCTCTGGTGGGGTGTTCCATTGCTTTCAGGTGTACACACCAGGGTTGCAGCAACTGCATTCACAGGATGCTTTCTTGTACCAGATAAGACATGTCCATGCAGGAGTAGGAGAGCTAATCTTGTTTGTCTGTAAGCACTCACTTGGACACAAATCAGTTCAGAAGGCAAACAAGCAACATCCAGCAGTTGCATATGTTAACAAAATAGATGCATTTGTCAACTATACTGCCTTCCAGCACAGGTTGCTGGTTTGGGTTTTTTTCCTTGTCCACTGAGCAAGAAAGCATCAATTCCCATCTATTTCTTAGCATCCTAGGTTTTGCTATTTGCCAACAGACCTGTATTAGCCCATTCATGTTAAGGCAGGTGGTAGCAGGCAGAGAAGAAGAGGATTTCACGGAGGAAGCCTTGCTCAGATGCTGGGGAAATGCAGCAGAGATGGACAGCCAGACTCCAGGCAAGAGCACAAAGCAACAGCAGCAGGTGCCAGGCAAGAGAGCGGAGTCCACGTGAGGCTGCGGGACAAGATCAGAAGACCCAAAGGTGCTTCTCCCTGCTTATCTCATCTCTTCACTGTAAAATAGCTGGATCACTGGCCCAGGCTGAACCAAAACAAGTGTTCAAGCCTTTCGTCCATCAGAATATCTAGTTTGAAAAAATACTGGTTGTCTTGTTTTCAGTGGGAGAGAGGAAAAGAGGAACACTTACTCAACTGTGGGCAGAAGGGAAGGATCCTGCAGTACAGATGAGAGGCATACCTTGGAAAGCAGGTGGCTGAATTGAAAAGATAAAGCACTGATGTGCAGGCACTGATACAAACAAGTGAGCTGAGTCTCAGACAGCAAAGCAAAGATTCTATACCACCCTTCAGCAAGATGGACTGATGGACGCTCTGCAGGAAAGCTTCTGCCTACTCACCTGGCCCTCTAACTACCTGTTGAATAAAATGTACCTATCACACAATGCATGTAGCGTCCTGAAGATGACCAAGATCTCTAAAGAGACTTTCAATTGGGTTGTAAAGTGACTAAAAAGAACAAACACTTAAAATAAAAAGCAGAAATATCAAATTTCCTGCGGCTGAAAGTAGGACAGTTGTAGAGTTCTCCAAGCACCCTGAGAGCTGAAGACAGAACAAAATACAAGTTTCTAAATTTGCAACTGTGATCCACTTTGGAAGCAAGGAAAACTTAAGAATAAGGCTCATGGAGCACTTGGGATACTGGTATTCTAGAGACTGACTTCCAAAGTCTTGGACCCTGCTCAGACCTTGCATAGCAGCAATTGTAGTCTTTCCTCAAACAGTGTAGTGATTATTGACATGCTTGGAGGAACCATCTCTACTGTTATGGTAATTCTAAAGTAGCATATTTATCTTTGGTTAAATCTGTGATTATTTTCATATAAAATGACAGCATATGGCAACGGTGTGGAGAGAGGATTTTGAAATGAGAATATCCTGATGTGGCAAGATTTATGTCCAGACCACGCTATCAATACAGTCATGAGCTCAGTTTAATCAGAAACTACAAAAATGGGTAGCAACTAATATATCATGTAGCCAGAATTCATCTCTGTGGTGGGTATGAAATATGAACTCTATACATTAAACAAACAGTGTTATCCTTATTGGTTATCATAGTAAAGAACCATGTTGAGAGTTTGCTACCAAGCATCAGGCAGAGACAAATATAGCTTAACAAGATGTGCCCACACACAGATTTCCTCAGTAGATGCCACAGCAAAACCCATTACCCCTCAGTTCACAAAATAATGGATCTCAGCTCCAGCGAGAGCTGAATCAGCAAACAGAACAGGAATAATCTATCTACCAATAAGAAAGAGAACAATTTAATTTCCCACTGCACTCACACTTGCATCTTTTCCACGGTTTTGAGTCTCGGGGCTTGGACATAACACCAAACTGCAAGGTTACAGACCACTTCCACAGAAGACCAAACCATCTGAGTCCCCTTACCTGCTGCCAGCTGGAAAGTCACTACAGACAGCCAGTACAAAACTGCCAGCACACAGCAACTACCAATGCTAAGGGCTTGCATGAGTCCTTGGTACACATTCAGTGGAAGCAAGACGAGCAGCAGAAAAGCCTGCCTGGCTTTGGTGACAAATAGACAGCAACTCACAGGTAGACACAGCAGTGCAAGAAGCTCCTCTCCTATAAAAGCGACGGGGTCAGCCTGCATCAGAGAAAGGGGTGGACAGCAGGATGGCTCAAATGGCGCTCCTGAAGCTGGGAAGGATAGGAAAGCCACTCCAGTGCCTAATTCCTACTATCCTAGCTCACAGTGGTTTTCTTTTTATGCTAAAAGAGCTGAATGAAACAAGCTGCTGACAATCTGTCAATGGTTGTGAAAGGTGCATGACATTAAGAACAAAAAATCTGGCTTTCACAGCACACCTGTTGAGAGAAAGCGCACAGGATATAAACTTCTTTTAAATAAGAATACAGCAGTTAAATTAACACCTTCAGGGCATTTTAAGGAACATGCAATATCATGACAAAAACACATCAGTGGAGCTTGGAGGATTTAGTATTTGTCAAAGGCAAACAATACCCCTCTTCTTGGAGAAGAGGGATACTAAAAAGGATTGCACCACCTCTGCAAGAACACAGCATACATGCATAGTATACATAATCCCGAATATCAGCATGCATTAAATTAACTACAGAAACTTTATGCATTGCCCCTCCTGTCTAGAAGAAGCTACAGAACAAGAAAAGCCATTAACATTTTAATGAACCCGGGACAGCAGGGCCCTAAGCTTTAAGAATTTGGCCTCCGGGGGTTGTGCAAGAAGTAAAGGGGGGATGGAGTGGCTGAATGAAATCTCTGGGGGATGAGCAGCACGGGAAGCAACCTGCTACAGCTCACAGGGATCTGAAACACAGGGCATGCCTTTGGAAGAAAGGGAAGCTAAATGAAGCGCCAGTCGAGGCACCAGGAAAGAACTGCAGACATCCGAGCACATCTTTCTATCTTTGGAGACTGCACTTTATAAATCCCAGGGTCTTTCAGGACCTACCCGAGAGAAATGTCAGAGTGCTGTGGGGAAAAAAATAGCACATAGGCACTTCTGACTGTGCTTAGAGCAGAATCTCCCCATGCACGGCACA
Source organism: Motacilla alba alba (assembly GCF_015832195.1). Taxonomy (NCBI): domain Eukaryota; kingdom Metazoa; phylum Chordata; class Aves; order Passeriformes; family Motacillidae; genus Motacilla; species Motacilla alba. Next base: position 24,242,213 of record NC_052018.1, on the reverse strand, counting down.
GACCTGCACTGGAGCTCAATGCAAAGCACCTGAGCCCTACCCAAACTTTAGGGTCATCAAGCAAGAATGTGACCCAGTGTCCCAGACTTGTGACTTCAGTGACCCAGTGTCTTCACAGAATTCACCCGTGGTATGAGAATCCAGGAAAAGATTTAATCAACCCTGGGGAGTCTGAGAGAGCCAGCAGTAGCTTCAGACACACAGCAGGTGAGTGTCTATCTCAGAAGATTCCTCAGGGAACACTCCTGAGTTTTAGACATGCTTGGCCAGCAAGTCAAAAGCTCAGGCATGTACTGTTGAAATCCTACTGAGTCTTGTTTTCTTTAGCCTTAGAATGAGTACATGAGCTTTTTGAACAACTTGATACCAAGAAGCAGAGATAAACTGGACTGCCAAATAACCTTCAAAGTGCTCACCATCACTATGCTGTTTTCTTAGCACAGCTTCTCTGCCCTCTTATATTCCAGTCCTTGATTCATCCTTTCAACCTTAGCACAAATAACAGCCTCAGCCAGACTAGAAAAGCACAGTAGGGATGCTTCCTAGGAAAATCTGCATGAACACATGGGCCTTGCAAGGCATGAGAAATAGCATCAACATGCAAATACTCCAGGAAAAGTTTAAGAATATATGGCTGCTAGCCTTCCAAAATCCTTTTCCTTCCGCACCACTGAGGCTGTCCTTACCCTCCCCAGACTTCTCCCACATACACAGGGAGCATCAAATTTACATCTGCTCAAGACTTTTTAGTTTTATTTCTTTGAAGGGTTTTTGTAGTTCTAGATTCACTCGTTAACCAAGAAACTGCCTAAAGAATTTATTACTGTAGCACATTTTTAACATATATACTAGCATCTCTGGGGCATTTTAGAGCACCTGAGAATTTAAGAGGCACACATTTCAGAGTTTCCCTATGGACCCTTGCCAAGTGCCTACAAAGCAGGGCTACCTACATGGCACATGATGCTGTATGGCACAAGTACCCAGAGCTACCTCCAAAGATCAGCTGAGACTGATCCCTCCTCTAGATTGAGCACCTCACAGCTGCCCCAAGCACAACTGGCCACCGCAGCTTGGAAGGGGACCCAAGTCCACCAAGACATATCCCACTATGGCACGTGGTTTCAAAGATCATATGTTGGCCAAAGGGTTATAAAGTAGGAGAAAGGAAGACATGTTACCTTTTCATTATGGCAGAAATGGAAGTACTCAGTTTATTCAAAACCCTTTCCTCCTTCTGTGATGAGAGGTTAAAATAGAAAAAGCTATTCCCTTGCAGAGAACATTAAATGAATTTATATCTGCATTTTTAAGCTCTTGAGGAAACAGAATGGCCAGCACTGAAGGCAATTAGTGCACCAAACCAGACAACTAGAACAACAAAAAACACAGAACAATGATCTCTTATTTCCCAAGCTCAGATGTCACCATCACACTTTCCTATTCATGCAGCATACTGCATTTTGAAAAGCAGGGCTGTTTTTCTCTGCCTGAAAGGAATATGAAGAGTTCCTATTTTCTTTTCCTAAGTAGTTTTGGGCAGTCAGAAAAACAAAACCTTTTGGAGTGCAAACAACTGAACAGGACAAACCTGTGGCAGGTTTAGAATGAGACATACTGGGAGGTGGATTCAAAATACCAAGCTAATAAATTAAACTACTACAAATCTCAAAAACCTTTTGTGAGAATTCCCCCTGCAGCATCCCAGATGGTGTGTTATGCCTTTTGATTTGGAGAACCATGAGACAATCATAAAAATGGCCAAACAGTGGAAAGTAAGACTAGTTATTTTCTGCCACGGCCCCCCTGGACCACATTGCACGGTGCATTTTTAATTTGAAGAGTCAAGTCATGCAGTAACTGTGACATAATTAAGCAGAGGGAAATGGTATCAGTCACCTTCTGCAATGAACCACAGAGAAAAGAAAGCAACGCAATAAAATGGGTAATTAACACTGAACCTTGGATATAGGAAAAGAACTGCTCCCTGCCACCTGCATTAGTTCAACCCATTACTGGAAAAAAATACTTCCCTGTGCAGTAACTTCTATTGACACACGCATCTACCCAGCCATAAACATTCACACCATCTGCTCTTGTTACAGTTGAGTTCTCAAGCCAGCTTCCAAGCCAGGCTGACAAGAGTTCACATGGCTCTGATCCACCAGCTCTTTTCCAACTAGTTATTCATTTGCAAAGAGAATTACTAAGCCAACAGAGGGTTTCTTTTTGTGTAAGATCTGTCACTGACAGCGCCCAACTCAGCCAAACTCAGTAGCCAAATACCACAACAACTAATGTTCATGTATTTCTAAAATGTTTTAAGTAATCTGTCTCTTCAGTCTCTGGGGTTTTTTCCAGTTTTCTTCTCTTAAAAGGTTTTCCAAATGTGCATAAAATTATATGGTTCACAGAAATTTTTCAGCACTTGCCTGGAGACTCATCACGCTTCATCAATTATATTATCAGATAAAGACAGAATTTAAAGCACCAAACAAATAAAGGAAATATGCTACAGAAAGGTGAAATACCAACAATATTCTTCAGTCACAAAGAGTCGATGTGAAGTTAAACCATCAAGAAAAAAAGTCTCCCTGTTACACTGTTTATTTTCTTGAATATTCAACTACAACCCTCATTTGATTACAAGGTTACAAAACCTTGATCACTCCCACCCCTTCCATCACAGCTGAGAGAGCATTTTGTGCACATCCCCTGCATGTAAGGAAGCAAAAATAGCTAACAGTTGCTCTAATTTGGTAACACAGATTCACTGTTTTTTAGATCACTGGGACAAAAGACTGCTTAAAGGTGACCCACCAGCCCCTGAACTTCTTGTAGAACTACTAAGTTCACCAGGGCACAGAAAAAAAAAAAAAAGATGTTTTCATTCCATTACAATGGAGGACAATATACACGGCAAGCATTGCAAGCAAACAATAACCCATGTTGTTTAGAAGATAGTTTCTCACAGCATTCTTTTCTTAATTTATGTTTGCAGTTGACAAACAGACTGATCTTCTTCCAAAAGTACAACTAGAAATACCAGCACTCTGCCTCTTGCTAATCCCAGGTAAAGAGCAAAGCAGAGATAAAGAACTGGACTTCTAACCCACAAGCAGTCCTTTTTTTAGGACAGAAAGCAGCTTTCTTTTTTTTCAACTTCTTTTTTTTCTTTTTTCTGGTTTTTTTTCCCATCTCCAAATGCCAGGCATTTCAGAGAGCTTGGGAAAAGAAGTCAACATTGTGACAGATACACGTATGAAACTACCACACGAAGCATTTTTTAAATTGGAAAATAAAGCAGGCTCTCAGAAACACAGAACCACAGTGACTACAGTCAAGCACTATTTTATTACTGTATTTATACCACAAGCTCCCTTCTGCTCCTTCCCTCCTTCCCTCTAGAACTAGAGGTAAATCCATGAATTAGACAAGAAAGTGTTCTGTAGGACATAGATAACAATTTCTGAGACAAAAAACCCTACTAACACAGTTTTCTAGACCATGTAATAGGACAGTACAGGATCAAATAAATTAACCTTGGAGCTTACCATTTCGAGACAAATCAAGCTCCACCAGCTGCATGAAATTTGCTATTTCTGGAGGGAGCCGTTGGATCTCATTATCACTAAGTCCAAGTTTCCGTAACTTCACAAGCTGGAAGAAAGGCTGAAAGAAAGAAAAAAAATCACATTTCAGAAAATATTCACATAACTTACATACAGGCATGATAAATGATGAGGAATAACTGGAATCACTTTCAAAATGTGAGCTAATTTAAGCTATTGCAGATATTTAAGTTATGCAGATCTCCCTCACACCTGTACCGGAACGAACATTTTGTTTTCATTTTCACATGCAGACAAACTGTAACCTGTATTTTAGCTAAAATTAAAATGCATGTAAAAAAAAAATCCATAAAGCTTGCTGTTAAAGATCATTGCAGATAGACACTAGCAAAATCCAGAGTGCCAGCTTCAAGTCATTAATGGGGCAAGGCTACCAAGCAGGGTAATTAAAAGCATCCTAATTACACACCAGGGCTCATTAGGAAGTTAATGCAGAGGGACACTTCTAAAGAACAAGGTCCAGAAAACTGACGAAGAGGGGCTGACAAGGTCTTCTTCAGCTGTGAACACCAGAACCAACCAGGTTACAGAACCAGCCTCCCCCAGGCAGGCTTTTTTCCAGCCTCAAACACCCTCTGTTCTATGGCCCAGTTTCAGAAGGACGAATGAAAGTTGGGCAGCATTTCAGGTCTTCTTTGCTTGAGGAAAAACCTAGCCCAGCCCTGTCCACGTGAGAACACGGCACACCAGGCAGACAGCATGCTAACATTCCCTGACCTCAGCTATGGGCTCATGGGGTCTGGCAGCCCCCAAGACAAAATAACAATCAAACAGGCTAAGCTGAAAGTCAGGTCAACCCCAGGCACTGGGAGCAGCTGGTGATTGAAAAAGGATCATTCAAAGCCCATTGAGATGTAGGCATTGCTAAGAAAGTTGTGGAGCTCTTATCGCAACTTTCCTTCCTTCCAGGCAGGCCTTTCAAAGAGAGAGACTGCAAGGGGTGAGGATTTGTGCAGAATGAAATGACTTTACACACAAGTCATCTTGATCAAAACTGAACAGACTCCTCCAGTTTTGAGTGAGTTTTGTGCCCCTGGAGTGCACAGAGAGTTTGGCCCAGGAGTCAAACACGTGCATCTCAGCCACTCACAGCATGTGTGCATGCCTGCACCCCCATGGTTTTGCCACCCTAGGGTAACTGGAAGATATTGTAAATTTGGGATACCCACTTACATTTAATCATCTGCAATCCCTTCTAGGAAATTAGCACCTCTCTTTGAGTTTTTATTTTATTTAGGTAATGCAGGATGTGCTCTAAAAGTCACTCAGGTATGACTTAGATTGACACAAAAAGTGGCAGTAAGGCATCTTACTAGGACACAAGACAAAAGCAGTTTCATCAATCTGTATTACAAGACAGGTTTTCAATCTTGTTTTGACTGTCTTGTGGTCAAGATCATAAATCAGGTTTTTAAGTGCAAAGTTTTGCACTTCTGTATCAATCTTTCAGTACACACTGTGTCACAGAAAAATAAACCACAACTGAAATAAATGCCTTTTCCCTCAAAAACATGGGTTCCTTTTAGGGGATAAGAAGGACAGAGCTTTAAAAAGTTTATAAACACTCGACAGTAAAAGATGCGCCAGATCTGAATGTGGAATTTCAAAGGCATTTTTGAGTCAGAATGGCAGTCCTCTACCCTCCCCCATATTAAAAGTGTTTTATAACAGAGTTGAAATTTTAAGAGGAAGGTAAAATCCTCTAAAATTCCATATTTCTGGCTCCCTAAAAACTTATATTCCAATTAAAATAGCCCCAAATGCTTTTTAATCCTTCATTGTCCTCAAAAGATCCATAACTGCATTTTCATATCATTACCATTCCTACCTTAAAACAAACGTAGCCCTTTCTCTAAATATTTATTAATATGACTAAACCAAGAACCCATCAGAAGCTTAGAAAAGCACTTAAGGACACTTTTCTGAAAACATAGCAGGAGTACGCTCCACAGAAGAGATCCCAATCTGTCCCAACACTCCAAAATAAATACTTGCCAAAATGTGTTCCTCAAAGCAGTGTGTAGCTGCTAAACTATATGAAAGTTATAAATATTGATGTTCTCCTACAAATCTGATCAGAGCAACAGTTGTCCCTGACAGATATTCAATGGCAAGTGAGCAAAGACAGCAGGAATATGGTTAAAAGACAGAGCAGTCATCCAAAGAGCTGGATATCCTCAGGAAGGTTTGAGGGCACTCACAGTACCACGTGTCAATGCAGTCTGTATTTATTAATGTGCAGAGCACGTGTGCAACAAGCAATATTGCACAATATTTAAAGACATTCCTGTTCCTTCAGCTGACTACTACTTAAAAGAAAAACTGGAAGGTTTATTTTCCATCTGCATAACAATTTTTAATGAATGACAACATTTCCTAGATAAAATCAAACTTCAGTTACATGAATGGCATTTCTTTGAACTTCTGGTTTGTTGTTGTTTTTTTTTTCCTTTAAACTACAGGACTCAATCACCCTTGGATGTTTAGTGCATCCTACTCCCATTTCATTAAGTGCTCTTCCTTTCTCTAAGACACATCATTAGTTCTCTGAAGCACTGCTGGAGAAGCAAGCAACTCCTTTCGGCCATATATATGTTTTACCTTTCAAAAAGGCAACAAAGGGAACGAAGGGAAAAGAGGGAACCAAGAGAATTAAAAGCTTACTCAATAGAGTTCAACAAACATAAACGTATATATATATATATATATATATATATGTAGTGTATAAATATCGGCAATTTTTAAAATACATGCCCACAAGAAACATGGTCCTACTTTGATGTTTCTAACACAGTTCTGCCTCTATTTGATAAGCTCTAACATGATCCAAAGTGCAATGGGGCTGTTGGCCAGAGCAGCATATCCACCCAGCACGCTCTAATAGCTGGTTTTGATTGCAGACCCAATGCCTCTATGAGTATCTTGGCAACACTTGTAATGCTGCTTAGTTTAGCCAGCCTAATTAATAGTGCCTCAATGAGAAAAATAATGCCACGAGCATAAGCACTGAAGTAGCCTACAACTTGCTATTTAGTACCAGTTCCTGATCCTCAACTGAAGCTTTTCCTGCTATCAAAGAATTTATAGAGGTTTCTATTATATGTATTTTTTAAGAATATACATCTTGAACAGATCCATTCTCTCACTGGAAAACTATCCAAGACTCTCTCACCCAGACACATATTTATAAAAACTTCATTCTGACAAAATTGGGTTGATGTCAACCAACAGAAGAAAAAAAGTAACAGATAAGTGCATGACTCACTGAAAAGTATAAACAGACAGTATGATCCCACAGCCCTCATTTTTTATACTTTTTTTTAAAAATACCACTACAACTGGCACTCTATTCTAGAAAAAAAAAAAAAGTTAAGAGAATTAAGCCAAACTAGTAGGATATCTTCTTCCATGCAAGTGGCCAAGACAACCTGTTTCTTTCAATGGTTTTCTCCCAAAAGAAAAAATACTCATGCCAGAGAATTTTCCCTGAAAATTCAGCACCTTAGCTGATAGGAATAAAAAAACCATAAATGGAAATACATTAAAACAATAAACAGCTGAAGTAAAACACACAGGAGGGAACAAAGATGTATTTGCAGCTAATGCTGTTTAAGGGGAGGAGCAACATTTCAGCATCATCTGAGCTGCTAGAGCCTTTGCAGTGCTAGAGACATGCCACACTCCAAACCCATCTGGTACAGGTAGCATAACTAAAGGTTTACTGTGCTAAGCAAAACATTTCCATAAAAAGGCTACTACTAGCTATTGCAACCACAAATAGCAGCAAAGAGAATTAAAAATTCTCTTTATGCAGAAACCACTGCCTAATTCTCACAATGGGCTAGCATAAGCAGTAGAAATTAGAATGAGATGTAAAGGAGAAAGAAAATTGCAAATTAACTTGCTTCACAGTTACACACACACCAGATAGGATGAGTGTGTGGTGGTTTTTTGCTTCAGGATTTTTTTTTTGCAAGCACTTGAGCTGTTCCTGCCAATATTGAGAATTTGTAAGCATTTATTCTTATGTCAGATTTCCCTCAGATGCCAATATGGATTTTCCACATACACATGCTGCCTCAGCTTTTAAGGCTTCTACAGGCAATTACATTATTATATTAAAATTAATTAAGTAAGCTATAAGACAGAGTATGTTATTAGGTTCTGTTTCTTAAGTACATCTGATTTATTTAACCTGTTTTCCAAACTTACAAATGACCAACTAAAGGCTATCTGTGCTTTAGAATCAGGAAGTGGTACATAGTAATTTAAACACAGTTTAACTCCTAAATGCATTCTTGTTTTAAATCTTACTTTAGGCTCCATTTTCTTCTCCTACATTGTAAACAAAAATCAATGGGGACACCATTTCATTTGTTTACTTCCAATCACCAGCTGGGTGTCCTCCTTCGGCCATCGGATAAGGGAAATTACAGCAAATCTGTCCCCATACTTTTTTATACTGCTTCAGAAAGATCTTCTGAGGTCTTTCTTCAGGCAAACACAAGTAGAAGAGGTAACTTTAGTAAGCAAAGCAGTGGATAAGAGACAAGGTATCAAATCCATGAAATAACTTTGCAACATAGCTGCTCCCCATCAAGGTTCCCAGCCCCTTGCTTTTGGCCCCTAGGAGTTACCATTTTGTCTGCACTGTTGCTCAGCTTCAGCGACAGCAGAGGAAACCCAACCCACTTTAGGTGAACACACTGCTTGGTGGTCAGGAAACCATGAGGAAAACAAGGATTAAATCCCGCAGTGAAGCAGCACCACAGAATTCAAGCATTCAGCTTCCTCGGCATGGGTTTAATAACCAGGCTCTGGCACAAGCACACATGCACATTCCCCATCTGCCTGAAGGGCAAAGGCAAAGAGGGAAGGGTGAGCTTTTCCTCATTCCTCTCCACTCCATTTCTGTCAAAGTCATCAACAGAAAGGTCTTTGACACACTATCAATAGGGGTCACTCAGAGCGAAGGATTCCAAGGAGACAGGACACTCAGTGCCCTACACTCACCAACTGGTGGGATTTCAATATCACTTCTACTCCAGTCAGCCAGTGGACATCCCAGTCTGGAGCTCTCAGCAAGCTGTAATGCAACCTGCACTCCACTCCAGCCTCAAGACATCATCCTCAGTCAAAATCCACAACTAACTTGTGAGCAAAAAACTCTTTCTAGGATGCAATCCTGCACATCCCGTCTTAAAATCCAAGCCAGAGATTTCTGCCAGTAGCACGGGTGGGAGCGCTGAGGAAAACCAGCAAGAGCACAGAAAACAGACACCTTTCCTGTAGAAGCACATCCAAACTAGCTGCACAATAAAATGCTGAGGAAGCTGAATCCTACTCTGGATTCATGAATTGTGAAAAGAGATCTCAGCAGACTTCAGTAAAGATAGCACGGGCATTATCAGTTTGGCATCTCCCACAAAGCCTGCTAGCATCATCAGGACTCCTCAAGTCACTCTCTCTGCTTTCACCTGTGAGCAAGAACAGCTCGCAATAGGGTTTCACAAATACAGATCTCATGTGATCCTTTGGGCACACCACCACTTTCATTTTCAAACAAAATACTCCCTTAGATGCAGAAACAATTTCTGAGGGCAGGGACAAACTCACAGTGCAGCACAGCAGGGTCATCATGCAATTGATGACTCTACATCAAAGAAGCAGCTGATGAACTTCCTCTGGAGCCACGAAGAGATGCAACAGCAGCTGGTGATGGACAGCAGCACACAGACCTCTGCCTGCCTGCTCTGTGGCAAGCTGGCAAATGGACAACCACTCCATGCAGCTGAAGTCTCTAATTCTGTCTTCACATGTGCCATGAGCAAAGCCAGAACAGTTATACATACTTGGTATGATGAAAGATTGTTTCACACACCCAACCATATATGCAGACTATATTCAAGCTATCCTTTGGTCTTGCAACATTCCACTACCAACTTTGTCATCATGAATATTAATGAAAGACATCATGGAGGTGGACATTTAAGCAGGAGTCCATACAAAACATTAATAAAATTACTAGATTTCACAACAAGAGAATAATATTAATGAAACAGCACAGTTCATGGGCACATATCCTACCAGATGGGCACATATCCTACCCAACCAGATGCTGCAACTGCTGTCTCTCTTTCCAATGGGTACTTGAAATGAAGGCCCAACAGAAAGATCAGCCAGGCAAGAAGGGCTGCGGGGGAAGGCCTACAGAAGACAGAGCAAAAATTATACCAATGCCTCACTGAAGCTGCTATTCAACATCGACTTGCTACGCTTCTGACACCCTATTTTCAAAGCATCTGCCATTTTCTGAACCACTGACAAGGATGGGCCAATTGCAGGTCCTACTCTCAGTCGCTACCATTCCTTTTAAAAGACAAATAGGGGATTATCCACTCTCAAAAACCAATACACTGCAGCACTGAATCAAAATGCTGTGCTACCAAGAAAAAGCATTGACCAGGTTGTCTCCTACTGTTCCTGGCAGACAATGATTTACTTTCTCTTTTATGTCAATTAAGCAGAAGCAACAAAGGTTAAAGAGCACTCCATGCTGGAGCTGTCTGTTAGAGCTGTCTGAGAGGGACTACCTCTGCCATTAAGAGAGGCCAGAAAACATCTACTACAATGAAATATGGATTCATTGCAGTTAAATGCATTTGCCATTTGGAGGGGAAAAAAACAACCAAAGCCCAAATTAATCTCTCTAATGAATTTCTAGCATGCATTTTTCCAGTATACAAGACTGTTGGCAGGAAGCAATGTCTTCATTTTTGACCAACTGATATAATTAGAAAAATAACTCTATGTATAATCATAAAATTTATTTTAGAGGTACAGATGTATAATCTCTGCCCGCAAACCTTGTTTCACCTATGTACATCACAAAGAGAAGTTAATGCTACCAGTTTACTACAACAGTACGCACCTTACAAAAAAAAGTTAAAGGTATTGAAATGTAACTTAATTACTTTCAACTCAGGTCAAAAATCATAGAGCTGAGCTGTTACTACAGAAAACTGCCATTAGAAAATATTTCAAAACTGCCATTAGAAAGTATTTCAAACCAAGCACACTTCAAAAATCCTCTGAACAATCTCAGGGACACTAACAGGGAAGACTGACTTTCCTTTGTTTAGGAAACAACAGACTAAGTTCTTCTCTGCTTCCATCAGACTGTGGTCTTTCATTCGATGTCGAAAGGTTTACCTTTTCAAGTCCAAAGCAATACAACAGAAAAATCTGGAAACTAGGAGGACAAAACCCAGACATACTTACGGTAATAAACTTCTTTGTAGCCTTCAACATAGAGCTCTATGTTTAGAGGTATGTCAATATAAGGATCCAATGTTGCTTCTCTGCTAACTATTATGGCTTTTAATAATTCAAGCATATAGTGCATGATAGTACTAATTGACTGTAATCACAACAGGTTACAAAAGGTAACATAGTCTCAAGATACTGGTGCTCTTAGCAAGTATTTTAAGTAGCATTTGTAATACTGAAAAAAATCTCAAACTTTCAATAAAACTACTTTTACCCTGGGTGTACAGTCTGCTTCAGCTTCACCCAGTGGCACAGTTCTCTCTCTGACACTAACTGCAAATACATGCTTGTTCAAATCATACAGTGGTATTTCTTTAAGGATTTACAGTGAGATGTGCAAAAACACGATGGCATTATCAATGTAGAAAGTAAAACAATTAAACATTTGAGGGTGAATAAACCTTGAAAACCACAACAATTTAATCTGTATCATTAAAAACACCCAAGTTAAAGACAGGCAAAATCTTTGATATGCCCCCTACAGAATTATAAAACAGGTGAGGTTGGAAGGGGCTCTAGAAATCACCTAGTGCCCCCTCTGCTCAAAGCATGGGCCACCTAGAGAAGGTCACCTAGGACCACATTCAGTCAGGTTTACAGCATCTTCATGAACAGAGACTACACAACCTCCCTGGACAATCCATGCCAGTGTTCAACCATTCTCACAGCAAAAAAGTATTTCATGTTTCAGACAGTTCCCTGTGTTTCAACCTTTGTCCTCTGCTTTGTAGCAGGCTGAATTGCTGCTAGCATAGTCCAGGGTAAGGAAGCAAAAAGGACCTTTGCATAACATCCACAGATGTTTTATTCAGCCATGCAGTGAGATGATCACGTCCCAGACGCACACACATGGAGGGTCCAGCTTTCTCTCTGCAGGGGCCTGGGGGTGACCCTGGTCTCAGGCCAGTACAAAGGTGAGGGCCAATCAGGGAATAGGGAGGAGTGGCTCAGGGACACAGGAACAGACATAGGAACAGGGGAAGGAGCCAATGGAGTCTAACAGCTTTTTGAGGGAAGCTTCTTGTGTCTCCCTAGACCACGGAACGCCCCCCCAGGATCTCCACACACTGCCTCTTATAAGGTCCCAGGGCACCCCAAGCAAGGTTTCATGCTGATTAACATGTATTTATATACAACCATGAGCCTTTTTCTTCTCAAGGCTTAACAATTCTGGCTCCTTTAGCCTTCTCTCCTGAGATGCTCCAAGCCCTTAACAGTCTTTTTGGCCCCTACAGTGTATTCCAGTATGTCCATGTCTTTTCATTTGGGATACCCAGAACTAGACAAAGCACTCCAGGTCTGTTTCCCCAGGGCTAGCCAGAGGACAAGGATCACCTGCTGGCAATGTTTTGTGTTGCACAACCCAGGATATTGTTGGCTCTTTCTGTCATGAAGGAGCATTGCTGACTGACAGACAACTTGTTCACCAGGTTACCCATGGCCTTTTACTGGAAAACTGTTATCCAGATGGTCAGCTCTCAGCCTGCACTGGAGAACTGGGTTCTTTCTCTCCAGGAGTAGGTGTATTTCTCTTTACTGAAATTCATGAGATTCCTCTTTGCCCATTTCTCCAGCCTTTCCCTGTCCTGCTGAATGGCAGTATAAACTATTTTTTTTTACCAACCTCTTCCAAGGAGAATCCTAAACATACCAAAGTTTGTTTTCTCAAGATGCTGTTTATTGTCCTGTTCCTTCCTCTCAAAACCCAGAAGTCCACCACCTCATGGTCAGTACAGCCAAGGTGACCAAGGTCAGTACAGCTACTGCAACCCTGATCTTCACATCTCAACCTGCCTTTTCTTGTTTTTAAGTATGAGGTCCAATAGATCACCTCTGTCCATTAAATCCTTGAGCACCTGTGTTAGGAAGCCATCAAAGCACTTCAGAAAACTCCTGGACTGCTTATGTCCTGCTGTGTTGTCCTTCCAGCTGTCATGTTGTTCAATACCCATGTGAGGGCCTGAGACTGCAAACATGAGACTTCTTCCAGTTATGTGAAGAAGGCATCATCTACTACTATATCCTGATCAAGCAGTCTATAGCAGACACCCAAAACAACGTCATCCACTAATCCCAACCTGCCCTCAGCTGGCCCATCACCCATCCCAAAGAAAAACTTAACAAATCCCTGTTACTCTCATCCAAAGGGCAACTCCCCATCCTTGCCTTTCTGGCCTGTCCTTAAAGAGCCTGTGTTTATTCACTGCAGCACTCCAGCCACCTGAGATATCCCACCACATCTCCCCAAACCCAAGGAGATCTATGCCTTCAATAAAAGGAAATAAAGTTCCTATATATGTACAACTTAAGCAGCCATAAACAGAAATTTAAAGAGAGGTATAGTACGATAATCATGTCTTTCCACAGATTACTGGCCAGACAAGTGTCTTTCAGGCTTATGGTTGCATAATAATAGAAACAATGATAGAACAGTGAAACTCAGTCCAGAACAGGTTTTTTCCTGAGACAAAGGTATGGTATGGGAAGAACAGTGGGACTGTTTCTTAAGGAGCTTTCACATGATTTTGGTAAGATAACAGCACCCTGGATTTCAACACCACACATCACAGAGATACCGACAGTGCTGAACGTCAAGCAGCAGCAGACCAGCAGCATCTCTAACAAAGAAACTGGGGCACAGGAAGAGACCAGGGTTTAAACAGGTCTCTTGGGAAAAGCGTCTCACATCTATCTAGTAACTCTACAGAGAAGCTTTAGTATATAACACCAAGAAGAAGAAATGCAGTTGACAGATATAATTTGTAAGCTTAGAGATGTGAAATGATTCAGTGCTGCACTACATTAGGTTTACAAATGCCACATAAAAATCATTCCCCAAAGGGGAAAAAAGAAAACTTCCTCAGACTCTTAGGCTAAACTAAGTGCATAGAAAAAAATTTGAAAATTTTTCTGCCACTGGAGTTTTTCCATAAACAACATCTGCTAGAAGTATCATGGGAAAGTGGTCTTTATTCTTTGAGTTAAAGAACTGAGCAGCAGCAAGACAAAACAGCAGCAAAACAAGTGTTATAAGCTATTTCCACCACCCACAAATGCAAAGAATGCTGTGATTTAATACAAAGGCCAAAATATAATACTGCATTCAAGGGTTCCTAAGATTATTTTTCTTCCTATCACTGGAGAAAGAAATATGCAGGGATTCAGTTTTGTACTGCAAATTTGAATCACAGAGAAATTAAGCTGACAGGATGTATTTGCCCTGAAATTCTAATGTACGAGAGTAGAAAACACCATTTCATCAACTACAGACTGATCTATAGAATTGAAAGCATTTTACTTTTATCTGATGCTTTTCATTACAAAAGCTATTGAAACGCATCATCCAGAATGTGTTATTTTCTTCTATCACAGCAATTTGCCAGAAAGCCCACTCTTCAGTGAAGAATAGTTTTTGACGTGCAGCAAATGATATACTGCACATTACAGCCTGAGTTGAAAAATTCCTCAAGTTTTCACTCCCAAGGAAAATAAAAATGCTATGGGATTAGGAAAAAAACACACAAACTACATTTTTAAGTCACTCTATGCACACTGGCAACCACCTTTTTTTTTTCCAATAAAATCACATACACAAAATAATCAACAGAAGGCACATGGGATCCAACACAGAAGAAGGAATTATTTATGCAAGTTAAGAGCTACATTTTACCACCAACTCTATACATAGCCCATCCTTTTCAGACCAAAGGGTGCAGCTCTTTAATTTGTCTTGTAAAACAGAAGTGGCGAGAAGCATGCTGACAGCTAGAAATTGCTGTTCTGTGGGAAAACAGCCACATCTGCTGAGAAATGCTTTCAGAGAGACTTCATTATTGTGGAAAACCACCAGCAGTTTAATAGTATACAGCTTGCTCCTCCCGCACATCCCACCAGGCTGGCTTATCCTGCAAGAAGGGCAAGAGCAGAGGAGAGAACCTGGGAGGCAGCAGAAAGGAAGGGGAAAGAGCAGAGTACAAAGGAAAGATATTTGCAAGGGCAGTCAAGAACCCAGCACAGAAGGGGCAGGAGAGGAAGCAAAGCATCAGTAACAGATGGCAGACAGAGCTCTTTAGGTTGGAGGAAATAAGAAAGATCCTGGAACATGAAGGACAGGGGAGGATGGGAAAGTATGAACATGCAGGGTGAGGAGTCTGAGACACCAGTGGTAAAGACAGAAAAAGGTCGCTGTCAACATAAGAACAAGTTCTGCATCATGTAACTGGGGAACAGAGCAAAGAAGGGACCCAGGAATCCAGCACAGCAGCTAAGGAAACCCTGGCAAAGATTCACTTACTGACATGGGAAACCAAATGTGCAGCAGTAAAATTATATAAAAAACCTTTAAGTTACTCTACAAACAAAAATTATTACCTTGTATTCTTAAAATGCTGACAGACACAACTTGGTTAAAAAAGAAGTATTTGTAGGGAAAAGAGGGTCAGAGAAACAGTTCTTTTTCCGGTCCACATATTAATGCCCAAGGAAGCAAACATGGTGAATAGTAGAAATGACAGGGGCACCTCTCTCTGCTTCTCAGACATTTCTTTTCAGGTGTTTTCCAGATGAACTCTTCCTACCCTCTCCCCTTAGAAAAAGGTGAATAATTCTACCATGCATTTTGGTCTGCTTACAGAACAAAAAATAAAACTAGTGAAGTAATTCCCTCAACATGATTCAAGTGTATTCCTCGTTTCTCCTGAGGATATTTCACATGACTCTCATAACATACAATCCAGCAATAGTGCTGAGTCCTGCTAGTCATTTTTCTTCAAGATGCTACCTATCGTCTTCCATATTTTGATAGGATTTTTATGTGTGTTTCTTCTACTGGGTTTTTTCATTAACATCCTAACGTACGCCACGTTCTACTGGCTTATTCTAGAAAAAGAGAAGTTTTAAGTATGCTAGGAAAGACTACAAATTAAACAAAGCCTAGGACTGCTTCTGTATCTCAAAATTGAGATTTTAGGATGCATTAGAATACAATCTTTTACTGGAGTATTGGATCAAACCAATCAAAGAACACCTTTTATTGCAACTTGATACAACTGGGGGCAGAGAGAACCAGGGGGGAGGGGGAAAGTGTGTGCATCCAACACAAATTGCTTCATCAGCCTGACAGAAATGCAGCAGGTCCACATATTTCATCATGCCACTTGCTGATATTTATCTCCCTCAGAAAGCTTTACATTTGAAGGGATGAAAAAAAATACAAGTGGATGGAAAGTGGATGTCTAGAAATCAAGCCATCATCACTGTCTGACTTGTAGCCATGGTGAAGTTGGTAAAAGAACTCACCAGTATCTACTCGATTTCAGAGAAGCTTTACAAGACCTCCTGCCCGCTGTAGAAGACCTTTCAGATCACAGCTGCCCACACTGGGGAAGTGAGTCTGAACTGCCTTTGTGCACAATGAAGAGCTGAGCAGCAGAGCTGGGGTTTCCTCCTCCATCCATGGCAACTTCTGCTGCAAGTGACAGAGTTTACAGGGCAATTCTTCCTCACTGTGCCAAGGTGAGGCTTTACAGCAGCAATTTTCTAAGGGGCATCACAACCATCTCAGCAACACAAACACCTTATCAGTGTTGAAGGATTATATTATGGCATCAGCACAGCCCACAGGTGATTCACCAGGAATTGGCACAGATCACTGTGAACTTCAGGACTTCATCAAGCACTGAGAAACACCTCACTAACCAGCCACTGAGAGTTACATGATTCTCCTGAATTGTTCAGGCCACAGCTCAGCCCAAATCTAGCTTGATTTTGTATTACCACCTTACGTGGAGAAGAAACTTAATGGAGGTAAGGTCAGACTAATATAATGAATTACACTAAATTAAGGATGTATGTAACAACCACTTTTATCTATGCTGACCCAACAGTTTGTTAATTACACATTCTGACGATTTCCATGTTTTCTCTACCACAGGTATGATCTACCCCAGCTTTTTGCACTGATTACCAATTCTGAATCTGTACTTTGCATTGACACTACCCTTTAAATATAACAGGGATGAGCAATGTATGCTGTAGCTACCTTCCACTGAGAGATCTTTCATGATTCTCCTCAACCAGATTCCTAGAGGAGAACTCTCAGAACTATCTGCTGGTAGAAAAGTTGAACTGGGCTCTTCCCGTCAGTTTCACCTTCCATAGATTAGTTTCACATTGAGGACTGCAGCTCTATTTTTGTACCTGAAAATTTTGCAGAGTCAACATTTACATGAGGTGATGGCGCTATATTCCATTTATCAGAAATCATTAATAAGGAACTGACAAGGAAAGTTCATAGGTTTGTGCAGGAAGCCCCAATAAAAATGCCTCCCTGAACTGCTGACAAGACACAAAGTGCTTGGGACAGATATGTTTCTATGGCTGTATTTCATCAGATTCCTCCTAGTCCAGCTAAAAACCCACAAACATATTCCTACAGTATATTTAGGCACTCCTGTAACATGATCCATGCACATTAAAAAAAAAAAAAAAAGACAAAAAGAACCCTCTTTCTAACTTCAACTTCTGCTTGATTCCACCACAATGCCAAGGAGCCTAGGTTGATTTTGGGAGTTTTTTAACCCCCTCAGCTATTTCTTACAGGTATGGGATGTGATGCATAGTCACATACAACTAATGGGGAAAAAGTGGGTTTTTTAAGCATCACAGGGCAAAAAAAAGCTATTTCATATATTATGGTTCAAGGAATAGAAGAGAAACAGTAAATAGCTGCACTCTATTTACAGAAATTAATACCATATAACACCATGAACAGACATCATCCTTTACATTTTTACCAGTCAGTGGTGAATTTATTACTTTTTTTTTAAATCCAAGAGCCATGGGTGTCAATGGGATTTTAGTCACACGTACTTTAAATACCCCTGAAACATGATGTGCACAAGCCTGAAAGCCAACACGAATAAGAAAGGTCTAGTACAAAGGGACTCCTGAGTTTGGTCTGTGCACAAAGCCAGCAAAAACTGCTGGATGTAAAAATAGCACCCACACACAGGCTATGCAAACCAGTTTTGCTCTACTTCAGAAGGATAAAGAGTTCAGTCACAACAAGACGCAAACTTGTGCCTAGGTTTTTCAAAAGAAAAAGCCAAATTTAACGCGTCAGTCCAACCGAATATTTTTACTACTGTCTGAAAAATAACCTAGCCATCACGATTACTCTTACTATGTAGAGCTGAAAAAAGAGAGTGTATGTGAGTGCACTGAATTTCAAAAAGGAAAAAGTAAGGCTGTTTAAGTCTGGGTATGAACAGAGCAACTTTGATTCAGGTACAAACAAAGGTGCTTTTGAAAAATTTTCTGGCTAGTGAGTTCAGTTTCTTGGATTCCAAGTTAGTAAGAGTCCACATAGCTTTAAGATGTAGCTTCCAGATAACACTTCCCGTGTCAAACTCCACCAACCACAACTCGCAAAGGCTTCTGAGTTGTCCAAAGTTTAAAGAACAATCACGGGCAAAAAAGCCCGAGGGTCCTCAAGTCAGAAGTCGAGCATGCCTCCCACCCCTCTGCATCTGTGGAGCCGCAGTGCCTCGCTGGAATCACTCTCATGGCAAAATCTGCAAGTACCACCTGAAGAGGCACACTGGTAGGTACCACTTCAAGGTCTCAAAACCACATTGAATTTAAAGTGAATTCACCTTTGACAATAATACGAAAAAAAACCAGTATGCATAAAACTCTGAGTACATGCTTCAAATGAGAAGCAAAACGCTGACAACTGCGCAGGAGAGACTGACAGAAAAGGCTTATTCGCCTCTCGTCTTTTGCACAACGAAGTTTCCAGGGGTAGAAGGCAGAAAGGGGAACACGGTTATCTGCTGGAGGGTTTTGGTTTTCCCATGTACGGAGCAGATAGTATCTACCGAAAGGGGAAAAAAGGGGAGGGCTGAATACCCTCCAAGGTCTCGTAATTCCGATGACGTGCATGTTAATCACAATATACACTCATGTCCTGCGACTCCGGCACCAACCCCCCTGCCCTCCAACAGGACCTGTCCTGCCGCAAGACGCGGATCTCCACGTTTTGCTCCTGAAAGCTCATTTCCCATCAAACTCCGGGGAAACGCTAACCTGAAACTCCGGCTCTTCCTTTAACTCCAAGGGCTGCTGCCACAGACCCACGGCCCCAGGAGCCCCTCACCGCCGCCTCGGTGCGGACGCTGGACCGGGGAGCTCGGCGGGCACCTGCCGGGGCAGCTCACCTGGCCCCCCGCTCCCGTTCCCGCTCACCTTGGGCAGCTCGCGGAGCTGGTTGGCGTCCAGCAGGAGCTCCTCCAGGCTGCGGCTGTAGCGGTAGATCTCCTCGGGCACGGCGGCCAGCGAGCAGTGCCGCTTGTCGATGGACTCCACATGGCGGTTGCACCGCCACAGGGGGATGCAGTGGAACATCGCCCCGCCGCCGGGGGCCGCGGGGCGGGCGCCGCCGCTCACCGCCGCCCCCTCCTCGCCGCCGGCCGCGGGAGCTGCTGCCCGCTCCGCCGCCGCGCAGCGCGGGTCCCGGCGAGCCCGCGGCCGCAAGCCGCATCCAGCGCGCCGCCGCCACCGGCGGGAAGCAGCCCCGGGCGAGCGCGGCGGCCCCGGGAGAACAATGGGCGGGAGCCGGAGCGGGGCGGAACCGGGGGCGTCCCCCTAGTGCCTCTCGGCGGGCCGCTGCCCTCTCCGCCCGGGCATCGCGGGGCGCCGAGCGCAGCGCTGCCGGCCGCCGCCGCGCATTCCCGCGCCTGACCCGGAACACGGGCGGCCGCTCCCGCTCCCCCTCCTCTCCTCCCCCGTCCCGGCTGACATCAGCGGGGCCGGGCCCTGCCGCCCTGCCCCGCCCCGGGCCCGGACCCGGCCCGCCGCTCGCACACCCCCCCGCTCCCGCCCCGGCGCCGCCTCGCCCCGGGCAGCCGGGGGCGGGCGCCCGCACAACTTTCTGCCGAGGGAAAAAAAAAAAGCGGCGCCGGCACGGAGTTTTCCCCGGCTGGAAGCGTAACGTGCTGCCCGGGCGGCGGGGCTCGCACCGCACCCCTCCGCCCGGGGCACTCGCGGGGCGCGGCTGCCCCAGCAGCGGCCGGGCCGGCAGCCGCCCCGGGCGGCTCGGCCAGCGCCCCGCGCGGCGGGCGCAGCTGCCGTCGCACCGGCGGTATCCGCAATCATCGGGAGTGCCGGGGAGCGGTTTGGGACGCTCATTTTACCGACTCTGGGACATGCCGATCCCTACCTGAAGCGCCCGGGAACGCCGAGCAGGAGCGTGCTCAGAGCACGCTCACAGTTTATATTCAATTGTTAGAATAGTGTCTGGAAAGTAACACAGTAAAATGTATGGAACGCACTCTAGGTACATGGCCGTGAGGGATGTTTTCCCTCTCAAATTGCATTGGTCTAACATAAAATAAAAAAATAAAAAAAAAAGAGAGAAAGATAAAATAAAAGAGAGAAATATATACTATCCTCAAGGCTTTCTGAAATATGGAGCTTTTTAATCCACTTTCAAAAGGGTAATCATTAGGTCACAAGGGTTAACAAAGACAAATACTCCAGTGGTCTTCTGCCCGTGTCCTCTGGCTCTGGGCTCCGGCAGTCCCACTCCACACCCCTGTGAGTGGGGTGATGTGTTCCTGAGCTCTGATGGCAAAACAGTCTTAAAGGATCTCATCTTTCTGGTTGCATAATAGCAATTTTGTAATCTACACAGCAACACAAAATACTTTTGAAAACAGGCAGTTATCAGCATGTTCTTGAACTATTGCTAATTTCTTGCATAATTATAATTGGGTGCAGATACCTATACCTGCATAGGGAGAGAGGGAGAGAGGGAGTTTATTGTAATTGCCTCTGTTCTTCAATCCCTGCATGGTACCAACTTAATCTTACAAAATTGCAATGTATTTATTGTTGGGCTCTTCTTAAATCAGCCGGTAAACCTTACAAGCTGCACTTGTTAAATTTCTGTGGGAATTGGAATGACCTGCCTATTTTTTGGTTTTAAAAATGACATTTTAGGTACTTGCATGCTGTTTCTCTTTGCAGACCTACAAAACAAGAAACTTTTAAAATGTTAACTTTTTCTTATAAATATCTTTTAAAAATAGCTGTCAGAACCAATAGTTTCTTCCTTCCATCAACATATTCAGTAATTACAAAAGAGCATTCATAAATGTGTTCACATGTGCTCGGAAACAGGGCAGGCACACACCAGCACTCCCGAGCCTTCCCAGCCCCGCAGCAGGAGATTAGGTAACTTCAACAGCAGAAAATCAAACTAAACTGTTGTGCACTGGCAGACCTTGGCAAAGACAGGGATGCAGGAAGTTGCCCAGCAGATTTCAGAGGTGGAGATGAGGAGGAGCATCTCTGTCACAATCAGTGGGTCCCAGCCAGGGCCAGCCAGGAACTTCAGATGCACTTCTTGCAGCTGCTGGTGAGACTCGTCTTCCCTGATGCCCAGCAGAGGAGCTAGGTTCAGAAAATCAATCTTCTCATGGCAGCTGCAACCCAAGATTTGACCCTGAAGGTATTGAACCAGATGCAGGGAACATGGAGGCTCAGCAGAGATCAACTGAACAAATATTGAGGTAGATATAAGGCTCAAACTGTTCACAAGCCTCTGTGACCAACAGCAGATTTGCTGCCAAGATTGCTCTGCCTAAATTCAGTGACCTCAGTGCCTCTGTTCCTAGGGAGCCCTCTGAAGAAGTGAGACTACAGGGGAGCCATGCAGCAGGGCACATGAACAAGGGAGGGCTACTGCTGACTACCCCCAGTTTACCTAGGACATGCAGTACTACAAAGGACTACATCATGGGGATGGGATAAATCAAAGCATTTGAAGCTGGAGTACAACATGACTTGCTTAATTGCCGAACAGAAGGATGAAAGCATTGCCTCCTGAACTCCAGCTCTAAAAGCGGCACCTCAGGACCTCGTGTCCATCTTCTGCTTGTCTGGAAGCATTCACATTGTCCCACAGCTGAATCTGACAACAGGCAAGAGCTCTAGCAGTAGCCTCAGTGGAAAGGTTCTCTCACCATCTTACGCTGCTCTCTGTCCCACCGTCCTCTGTGCCATTTGGGAGGAATGCTCAGCATGCCCTCCAGACAAAGAGGACTTCAGATCCCAGCACTGCACTGATTATCTCAGATCAGCTTAAACAGCTTAAACCTTTCTTCCATGACATGGACACAAAATCTGACATGAGATGTCACTTCTGTAGATGCTGTCACGTGTCTCATGACTAGGTCTCACTGTGACAAGTCTAGGCAGTAACAGGAGAGTGACTGACAATCGGGTGAGTCTGTGTACTTGAATGAAGAATGACTCAAACTATTTGCACGCTTCTCATGAGTCTCAGGGAGTCCAGGGGACAGACTGATGGCAAGAAAGCTTAATACTTATTTATGAGATCTGCCTTCGCCAGCTGACACTCAATACAAGGATAAAGATCTTTCCCTTCTCTAAGGTGGACAGCTACTGTCATAGAATTTCAATAAAATCCTTGGAAGCTTAGGACATTAAATCAGTGCTAGTGCCCCTGGCCCACTGCAGAGGTGAAGGTATAGCCTGAAGCTATGGTGTGGAATAGGCATTGAGGAAGCCAAAAGGCAAACCAGTGCCATTCTTGAGGAAATAGTATTCTCACTGCAGAAAGCAACCTCCCAAGCAAGCAAACTTCTTCAGCTTTGATCAGTGTAGTAAGTTACTAGTATCTGTGGTTCTTCTGCACTAGGAAATAGCAGCAATAAAAAACCTTCCCTAAATGAAGAAGATATCTCATATTGGGACAAGTTTTGGTGGGAGAGGTCTTGAAAAAAGGGTAAGAAAAGAGACTTGTGATACAATACAGTAACTAGAAGCTATAGCCAGGCATACAAGTTGTGAGAAAGGAGGACAGCAAGTTGCCAGGATTCATACTAACATATACCTGACAACCTTATTACTTGGGGCAAATGTGCCCCCCAGGGATCAGAGCAGTGTTGCCCTCTCTGATAGAAGCAGTCCTGCTGCATTACACATTTCCACAGCAAGCGAAGGTGTGGCTCACATGCAGAAGGAATTAAGGTGTGCTGGTCTCGCAGTCCTGCAGGAGGATTACCTGGTTCCAGCTGCCATTTGATCAGAGAGACAGAGCCACTGCCTCTTCTGCAGGAGGAGTAGATGAGTGTGGGGAGCAGCTTTGTGCTTCTTTCCCAGCCGACCGCTTTCTTCAGTCTTGTGCAGACAAGGTCAGACTTCTACCAGCTCTGATTCAGAGGGAACAGATTAAGTTTGCTCTCACTGTGAGATCACAGTTCACATATCTTCCTGCTATATGATCAGGCAACCCACATCTGGGTTTGTGATAGTCCCTGTTGCCCCCATTAAATGGTGTTAAGGTGCTCATTAACAAAGATTGCAGCCGGTTATTTGCAGGATATACACAGCAGGAGGTGAGCAAACTCTCCTGCATGGCATTGCCAGCTGAGCTGTGCTGAGTGCAAGAGATCACCCTGCTGAACAGCTCAGTGCTTCCAGGGCTCTCTGTTGGGAATGACACCAGGAGTACCAGTTATACACACAGTCACTTCAGAGTTGAAACCTGGGAGACTGGTCATGACCAAAAAAATTAATGTCTGAAGTCCATTAAACAAAAAGCCATCCTTCAGTCACTCCAGCCTGGTCTGGGCATATAGCCAAGAGCTTCAGTGCTGAAAATCTCAATTTTTCTTACTAGATACCATCATCCTGTGTGATCCTGAACAAAAAATTAGGTCTCTGTGACTTACAAAGAACTCAGATAATGAAATGTGAAATACAGATAAGGCTGGACAGATCTCAGGAGTGTTCCTAGAAGTTATGGTTTGAAAGAAGCAAGAGCAAGGTCATGCTGTAGCTCCTCAGCACAGCTCAGAAAGAATTGCTTTCTGGCTTGTCAAAAGGCAATTCAAGCAAAGAATGCCAAGTTTCAAGTTGAGATTCTTAAAAAAAGGCCTAGAGCAAGGATATCCATGGGCTTGAGTGAGTGCAGAGGAGGTTAGTGCTGCTACAAGGAAAGCCGTAATACTCAGAAGAATCAGAATTTAATGGTAATGTACACTGTGGGAGAGAAAACATAAAGAATGGACAGAAATCGATTTTGCATCACCATAGTTTTAGTAATTCATAAAGCTCATAGTTCAAAATCCACTTAGCACTAGGAAAAGTACAATGAATAACTAAAAAATGCAAAAAAAAAAAAAAAAAAAACCAAACCACAAAAACAAAACAAAAAACACACACACAGATAAAAAATAAAGCAGGCCAAGTTCCTGAAGTCTCTTTCTGCATTCAGGACTTCTTCCTTCCCCCAGATTTCTAAGCCTCGCTATAAAAAACATGGTTACATGGCACAGAGAATCCAGGGCAAAAGAAGAAGAGTATGAAGACAGAAAGACCCAAGTACTATAGCTAACAGGACTAGTTTTGGGGAAAAATAATTTGACTAGCACTGGATTTCTGCTGGGAAATTAGTTCCCCAGCATCTCTGAGCAAATTAAACAGGAATACTACTGAACCCACTGTATCACAGCCTGCAGAGCTGCTGAGAGGCAGCCCTGGCAGGGTGCTGGAGGTAATTAGCACTGACATACTTCTCTTTGCTCAGTTTTGCTGGCTGAGGACTCTGGTCTCATTTGTTCTTCATTTCTATGTAAATTGTTTAGAGGAGGGCTGTAAAAACAGCAGGTAGGTGTGACTGTAAAGCGTTCCCATACCGATTACACAGCTACAGTTACAAATTATGGTTTAATCATCACAGGTACCACCACATCTACAAGGTTTTTGTATGCCTAGAATAACTGATACAGAATCACACAGTGTATTACTAGTACAAAGGCAAGGCTAAGAGCCACAATGAATTATTATAGCCATAATACCAAGCTGAAGTGGCACGTGCTCGTGGCAGCGCATTTAACACGTTCACTGTGGTTTTACAGTGTTATAAATAGCAATCACTGTGAGCAGAAGTTGTAGCATCTCCTATCCTCTCCACCCTCACCACCAAACAAATCACTCATGTTAACGTCAGCTTTTATTTGAACACAATGAGCTGTAATCACGAGGTATTACTTTGATTTAATCCTTCTTGCTTCAGTTTGGTTTGTAAGGAGTGGCCCGTCCTATGTGGTTGCATTGTATCCAGTAGTTTCATATTTCACACCAGCTTTCAAGGGCTGACACCCCTCATCTTCTTTGGCCAGGAGAACAAATAGATGTGTTCATGCAAATATGGAAAAGACAGTCTGGCAGCCAGGATGGGCTTTTTCCTTCTTTTTCCCCCCCCTTCCCAGTTGCTGAGCTGACTGTGGCAGCTGATGTGTAGATTCTGGGTCCCAAGCATTTTTTCAGGCTTTTGCTGTTTTCAGCTGGTTCCATACAACTTTGCACAGCAAATTTTGCTTCTTCAACCACCATAAAGAGAGCAAGTAGAGACATGCATTCAGGTCTATGTTTATTTTTTCATATCAACACCATGATGTAACTAAATAAACCTTGACTGGATATAGTTTGGTGCTTGAT
This sequence comes from Motacilla alba alba, assembly GCF_015832195.1. Lineage (NCBI taxonomy): Eukaryota > Metazoa > Chordata > Aves > Passeriformes > Motacillidae > Motacilla > Motacilla alba. Next base: position 24,216,720 of record NC_052018.1, on the reverse strand, counting down.
TTCCTTTGGCCAGCAGAAACAACAACACTGCTGGATTTAGCATGAAGTTTTGGCAGATACAAGATTTGGCTGGATTTGGCAGATACAAGCACAAGGTAGGTCACCCTGCTGCCTATCAGCCCAGCGTGAGGATTTGGGTAGGCATCAAACCTCACCGTCATTTTGTGATCTCTATTGGCCAAACGGTGAGAGACCCCCGCTTCCCGTGGGCTTCCAGCATTGCGAGGGTCAGGAGGTCACATCTCTCTTGGGGAAGCTGAGCTGGTGGTTCCCACCAGTGCAAGGGTAGCGACAAAAGAACACCACTTTGCATGTTAAGAACCCATGTCAGGAGCATTCCTACAGCCCATCATTTCGTGGACTCATTGATGGACCTGGAGCATGTTTTATGGAGAGGAGGAAGAAGCAGCTAGGACCAGGGCTAACGTAAATTTTACAGCAATTAAGAGGATTTTGACTGGCTTGTAATTTTTTTAACCTAGGGTTTTTTATATGTGGCTTCTTATTTTTTTCCTCTCAGCTGGAAGGGAATTCAATGCCCTTACAATAGTCAAATGGGGTATTATCAACAATTGCACACAAACAATTCCACATTTAGCACTCAGAAATGCAAGCTTAATGTTAAGTCTACCCTTCACTAATTTCCTATATTAGCTCATATAAATGCATGTTAATTGGAAAGCTGTACTTCAATGAATTTTACCAAAGAAGATTTTTTTTTTAATCATAAAATACCATGTTATAAAAGTGTTATTGATCTTCAGGAAAAAGAATGAAGAAATTTCTGACATTTCTCCTTAGAGAAAGATGAACTGAACTGTGAAAGTTGCTTATTTAAGGAATCAGACCAAGGACAAATAAAATACAACAGTAATTATTTGGAATACCAAAAGGAAAAATTATAGTAAGCCACTGCACCAGGTAAAATATTTTTCTGCCTTTAATCATGTCACAATAAGAACTGGCATTAAAAGCAGACATCTGAACCCACTGAGTTACCTGGTATGATGTAGCTACTCAGTAAAAATCACAACTATCTTCAGAATTAAATCCCTTTCTGGAGAGATGTTATGCTGAGGACTGAAAGGTGAACTAATAATTTAGGACATATATACAACAGGTCAATCTTACAGTTAGAAAAAAAATATAGTTTAAGAAATCAGTAGCATTAAAAAATAAATAATTAAAAAAAAAAAAACCTCTGCTTGTACTGTTGACAAAATGTCAGAGCTCGTGAGTCCAGTTCACAGTGCTTGTGAGTCAGCTACCCAGCTCTGTAAAGCCTGTGCTAAGTTGTCACAAATGATGGTTTTCAAAAGAATTTAGGTCAAGTAAACACTTGGCAAACAGAGATACAGTGGTGAACTGGGAAGTCCATGTACGCACCTCCAACGCTCTGCAGGCAAAACAGAAGGAGTAAATGGAAAGCAAAGTGGGCTGGGTGTGACCCTTCAGGAAACTCCTAACTGCAAGGAACTTCCAGCAGCCCAGAAGCTCAGCTAGATGATCACTGCAGGTCCCGTCACACAGAACTACTCTACCTATCCTTGGTCATTTTATGAGAAAAAAGGTTTCCCCACATACCATGTGCTCAGTTAAGACTGTTTTGTGTTGGAAGAAAATATTGAAGTTAATTCGATTCTGAGAAGATCTGAGATGACTGCAAATATGAAATGAGATGACTTGAAAATATGGGGACCAGAAAAGGGCCTGGTGCTTCAAGAAATAGGCTTCTTCCAGCTGACACCAGAGGTGCAATATACATCTTGTCTTGCCCATTGTGGGAATCCTGGCATGGAAGCACCTCCACCCACTGTGGATACTGCTCAGCTTTAATTGTGAAATGCCCACTAGTTTTCCAGCCATCACAGGAACACAAACCCTGAGCCTGGACATTTTATTCAAGTTTTTAATTCTGTATTTCTATTTCCAGTTTTTAGCACTTTGTCCAGGCACTGTGCAGAGGCGTAGGCTGACAGGAGGCCAGACAGGGGTGAGAGGAAAACCCAGTCTGCTCTAGCATGCTCCTTCCAGCCACACAGTTGGCAAGCAGCAGCTTGTAATTTTGGCTGTAATTTTGCAGCCTAGCTGTCCATACCACTTTACTGTGCATGGCGCCAGGCTCTTTGCTTGTGGCAGGGACTTGACTTCTCATCTCCCACTCCTTACCATGGGTTTCCTTGGTTTAGGCTGTTTAGGACAGCCTAAACCAAGGAAAGATAAAACAGTGCTTTCAGGTTTAAGAGTCGTACAGATGGGGTTGTCTCCAGGTAGAAGTGCTGCTAGGTCATGGGCTACTCCCAAGAAACACAGCCCACCCCAGGTCCACTTTCCTGTATGTCACTTTTCCTCCAACTTCCCCAACACAGCCATGGTCATCTTGTGGCTCACCCTGTGTCTCTTCCCAGCAGGAAGGACAAGCTGCCCTCAAGCAAAATCTCAGCAGGAATCTGATCCCAGGATAAAGATGTTGGGCCTAATACAGATATAGCTGTATGATGCAGTTTTTCCTTTATTCTTTTCAATCTCTCACTTCAACCCCGTGCATCTCCTACAGGACCACCATGAGATCACATCATTTATTTTCTGGAAGGTGGGAAGATTTATGCTGTATTTTTAATTGATCTCAGGGCTGCAAGCTGAAAAGAGGGAAGTTGAGAGTACACAACAGCTATAAATAAAGCCAAAACCAAAAGCATCTTGCCCTTTCTAGCTCCTGGAGATATTTAGCACCAAATGGGCAGCTTCTACCTCACACACAAAACCAAGCTGCTGCAGGGTTCCTGTCTTGGCTTCCCTGCTAACTTTCCTCAGCCGAAATCCCCCTCACCAGAAACAAAGGCCCTTTCTCTAATCTGGAAACCTCCCTAGGAAGCAGAAGGGCATCTTTTGTCCTTCTGTCATCAGGAGCAATGCAAAGAGATTATAATCTCCATCATTAGCTAGCCCAGTACTTCCTTCTGTAAGATCTAGTTTCTACTTGCTTGCAACCTCCCCAAACTGCAGCTGTCAGGACAATGTCTTCTGCCTTACATGTCTGGCTCAGATTCAGGTATTTTAAGAAAGTTTCAGCTGAAATTATCATCTGGTTCTAAGAATACACTTAGCAGACAATACACTGTGTGTATCTTGAAAAGATGCACAGTGGTTTTGCTGCTGTGACTATTTGCTTTGGACAAAAAAGAGCCTTTATACCAGAAAGCAGCAAGCTCAGCCTCCTGCCACCAATGGGTCTTTTGGTGCCACAATCATGAAACTTGTCCAAGATTCCTTTGGGAAAAAAATCAGTTCACAAAGGCCTAGCAGCATGTGCATGTAACAAGCCTAGTATTTAGCAGCTGAAAATCCTGCAAATCCTCCATGGACTGTGTCGTGCTGCCCAGGCTGTCCAGGTGCTGCATTAAGCATTCAGCTGGAGCAAAACACTGGTTCATTAACCGGCTGAAGCAAAACCAAAATTCCCACAGATCTGTTGTTAACATAGCAGGAATTTTTATCTACATAAGGACTATAGATGTGTGACCCACAGCTTGGAGTGGTTGCACAGCCAGCGATCTGGGATACAGAGCACCAAACAGGGAGAGTCACACTACGTTTGCTCAGCGTCATCCCATATTACAGCAGAAATAAAAAGGGTTTATTTGGAGTTCAGCCTTACTGGCTGCATTCATGCTGCTTATTTTGAGGCAGCTTTGTAGCCCATGCAAACTACTTACTTTGGGGATTGCTGCCATTTCTCAAGAGGTAAACCCTGGCTGCAGCCTCAGCTTTAAAGGACTCTGCACTTCCCTAACAAGCTGTGTAACAGTTCAGCAGCTTCCATCTGTCTTGTCAGTCAGTCCTACTCTTGGCTTCCTGTAGAAAAAAAAATGTTCCTGGCTCATTTCTAGAAGGGACTAAGTGTTGCCCACTTGATGAACAGATACATATGTAGGCAGCCTGAGTACAAGCTGCTTAAAAGGAAAATTTGTGCCCAGGAATAAGGTTTCCTAGCCTGAACGAATGCAGATGTATCTGTACATGGAAATAGATCAATTATTGATTTTGAGATGCACCAGGGCTTTTGTACTGAGGAAGCAAAATCCTCTGTGTTTGCTATAAATCTAGGGTTTGCTGCTTGCAAAACCTTTAATCTCTTTTCATCACCCCATGTTAAATCTCCAGTTTTACAATATCTAAAAGCACCACCCGACATTTTCCAAAGAGTTCTTCAAAAGCCACAAGAGGAAAAAGTAGGTAGACCCCTGCAAAATCCCAGCAGGCTTCAGCTCTCCCAGGATGACCATGAGCACCAGAAGGAAAAGTGGAGTGTCCAACCTCAGTACATAGATGTTGGACTCCAATCCCATTTCTTCTTCACCTGTATTTGCCACCACTGCTTGCATGGCCCACAATGCCCTTCAGAATGACAGAAAGGGATTAGTAAGTCTTCATCTAGAGGGACAAGACTGAGCAGTCTGCAGGCTGTCACCAGTTCCTAAGCAGTTTAGAAGCTGTGTTTTCTGAGACAATCATTTAGCCTAAGGTGAGCAAATTTCAGAGCAGTATCATAGTTTCTAGGGCAGGGAAATGACTTCTGATTCACTCCCACAGCCAAGTTACTCTCCAAGATTGGAGAAAGCTCATTTCCAGTCAACCATTTGCTGGCTCCTCAGCTGCTGGCAGCTCTGGGATGGGAGAAGTCCTGCAACACCCATGTTCTTCAGAAGCTGCACTTTGCTCCTCACTGTGTCTGCAGAGCCATCTGCTCCTACCACCCTTGGCTCTTGTCCCCGTTATGGAAACATAAGCACATACTTGGGATTAAGGTAACAGAATTGTGACAAGAATTGTGTCATCCAGATCTGCCCATGGTTGTTTTTTCTCTGTCTTCCCACTTCTGAATCTTTCACATGAATTTTGAAAGAAATTCATGAACTCTTGTTCCAGAGTCCAGAAATCACCACAGTTACTTAGCTGGAGCAAATTCCAGGACTGAGACTCCTATCAGGAGCACCCCAGGTTTCTGCCCACCTGAGCAGCTCTGGAGTCTGCAGAAAAGAATGCAAAGGAGTGAGCAACTTTCCATGAGCATCTACCAGTCCTGCAGAGCTGTGTGTGGAAACATAACACGTTAATCTCTTTTTCTGAAGCACTCACCCAGTGCTGAACTACTGAGTGAGGAGATAAATAAATGCATACCTGGCATCAGTCATCTTAGGAGACTGCAGCAGCTACAGAGGCTGACTCCTGCTGGAGAGGTGCCTTAGGCACCGGCCTGGTAAGAACAAAACTGCCATCCTGGTACATGAAGGGTAGGTATCTAGTATAAGTGTATCCATTAATACCAGAAGGTGAATTTCCCTAATGAAGGAAAGAAGCCTAGCCTTAATGTTTTTTCAGAGCTGGTCTTCCACTCACAGTAAAACCTGCTTTCACAATTTCAAACAAATGTTTAGCAAGTACAAGCTGATGCCTTGGTAGAATGTGGTTTAAGAGCAGCTTAAATTACAGAAATAAAAGGCAGAAAGCTAAGAGAAGTCGACCTTTTTTCCTTGAACTTTCAAACTGAAAAACATCAGCAATACAGATTTTCATGAATGCATTTTCCACATTTCATGAGCAAACATGAAGCCCACATGCACGACAGACAGCCCATTGTCAATCTTTCTGCCAGCTCAGATTTTTAGAAGTTGTTGGAGGGTGTCTGACAAGCAATGTCAAATCATAATCAGAAGACAAATGAGGATGATGCCATTAGAGCTGCAAGAATGAGGAGGCTGGGTGAGAGCTTTGGCTGCAGGGGAAGCTTGGGCTGAGAAATGCCCTCCGTGATGGTGCAGGCAGGGGAGCCTGCAACCAAGAAAAGGTGGGTGAAGATGGCTCATGAGCTGCAGGAGAAAGCAGGCCAGGTTGGATGGGGCTCTGAGCAACATGGTCAAGTGAAAGGTGTCCCTGTCCATGGCAGGGGCATTGGAACTAGGTGATCTTTGAGGGTGCTTCCAATCCAAACCATTCTATGATTCTGAGAGGAAGCAAAGTTAAGCTCTCTGGGCACGTGTAGCTACACACACAATGTGATTACCTAACCCTGGTAAAGTCTTTGCGGGATCAGACAATTGGGACTCCTGCAAGCAGAGGGATTTACTCTTGAGAATTCACAAGAATTTAAAAAAAAACCAAGATGCTGTAAACAAACAAACAAACAAACAAAAACAAAAACCCAACCAACCAAAAAAAAACCCAAAGCCACAGTAAAAACTGCAGTAAATTCCAGCAAAGGTAGCACTGGAAAAAGGAAGAAATGTAGTGTACTTCTCAGTGTTTAGGAATGCAAGTCCTGCAAAGCAAGGTGTTACATAAATTACTCTTAAGTCATTAAAAAAGCCCCAAAAAACCAAGAAAATAAGAGAAAAGAAAGAGAGAATTAAGAATGTTCTGCATCCAGCAGTAGTTCAATTATCTTGATAAGTGAAACTGATTCCATTGCTACATGGGTGGTAAGCTTGGAGTTTAGCAACACCCAATACACACAGAATATTTTTATGCAAGAATATTTTTATGCAATGCTCTGCAAACTGTCAACAACACATGGCTTTCCAGCTTATCAACCTTTGCAGACCTTTGAAAATGAGGACATCCAGTGGCTGAATATTATAACTGGGATTTTCATCAAGGATTTATGTCTGGGGTAGAACTTCATCAGTTATGCCAAATTTCTGCCCTTCACAGAGACCTGAAGTAGGTCATGTGTGGAGCAAAGGCATTTACAGAAATCCTCTGTGCTGGAGTGAATATTATTTAATTACAGGGCTCATAGTTGTAACAAACTGAGGCAAGCTCCAATCACTCAGCAATACCCAGAATAGATTGTTTCACCTTTCTTTCTCTGCTTCCCTGTCATCATAGGCTCGTGATAATAATTACATTAAAAAAAGAAAACCCAAAAAAGTAAAAACAATTTAATAAAATGCAAGCTTCCAAATCCCGTCATGTTTCTAGTTTGGTCTCTAGGTCTCTTATTTAGCAACAGAGAGTAAACATGGCTGTGAGCTTTAGAAACCCTCAGCACCTAGCTAGTCCCTTTGGAACCAATCTGTACAGCAAGTGTACACCATGTTTTCAGTAATTTAGCCTTAGAAGTACCAATTTGAATATTTACACCTAGTTCCTATATTACAATAATATTTAAAGATCAGTTGCAGTAGATAATCTAAATTCTAAATACACAGTGTAGGAGAAGAACTAAAATAATAATAAATCAAATTCATGCATTCCTGCCATGAAAGAGCAGTAACACATGACTCAAAAATATCACATTCTAGGATGAGAATATTGTGCCTTGTACAGAACATAGGAGAAGCAGAATGAAAATATGAAAAGAGTAAAGTAACATCTAAAGAAAATGGGCCACTAGAGCTTTTGCACATTTGCAGGCCATGAATTTCCCTAGGGAATGGCCTGTATAACATGTATAATATCACTGTCTGCTATAAGAAACATCTCACCCAACATTAGGCACTGAATTTCATTTGGAACTGAATGTTGCAGCTCAGAATTGCGAAACTGTGTTGAGTTTCCAGGATGAACGGGTTAAGGCCAGCAAGAAGAAAAACCCTTACCTTCCTCAAAAGCTGATTTGAACAAACGTCACTCTGGACTGTATCTACATTCCCCTGCATAATCCCTTGAAGATTTTTCAGTTATTGCTTCATACAATTCATACCTCTGAACCAGCAAAGCCAACTGCTTAAAAACAGAGGGGAAAAGAGCACCCCAGACCTCCTCCCATCTCCACCAATCCATTTCAACATGGGGTGCATGGTGCAGTCTCCACCTTCTGCTCCCACTGCTTTTTTCTGGTCTAGGCTGATTGTAGTTGCACTGGTTAAGTCTCCCCATCTGGACAGATGTAACCTGCTTCTCAGCTCACTCCAGCACAAAATGTCATTGCAATTTAAGCCTGTGATGCTGTAGCCTTGTCCTCCTCTCCCCTGCTCTCCCTCCTGTGCCAGCCAGCACTAATGCTCATGCAGGCACATTACAGACAGTTCATGCAAGCTGATTCAACTGGAATCCAATCCAGCCATCATGAGCAGCTGAATCTGCTCTCTAAACTACTTCAGTTCCCAATTCCATGGGACAAGTACCAATTCAATATACTTTTCATCAGTTGCATATTTTTAGACTCTGAGGCCACACTTTCAGTCTAAGCTTAAACCACTTAGACAGTGAGCTGCTTTAGGCTTATACCACTATGGCAGAAACTGAACCCAGTGCCCTTGTGATCAGCAAAAGAGAGGGTTTAGCCCTAAAACTCCCCAGCAAGAAAACTCTCTCACACTTTGCCAGTGCTCTTGCAGCCAAGCACAGGCTGGATGATTTCTCAGAAGGCTTCAGGTCAATTTTGACTACCCTGAACCACTCTTCATCCTAAACCTCTCGAGTCAGGCAACAACAAAAAAAAGCTCTTCTCCTTTGCCTCCCCTTCCTCAAGCTCTCCTGTGAATTGGTCACAGCTGTGGGGTAAGAGCAAGCTTGCTGATCCTTGTGGGAAACCAAACCAGTATGAAAAATACAAAGAAACAGACAATTTTTTTATTTCATTGGTTTTGAAGGCTGAATCAACACAGCATATAGTACATGAGCATTAGATCTGATTGAAGAAAGGAGGGGAAATGTTTGGTCAGCAGTTTGGGAATCTATTTTTACCAGTTTGGCTCACAGCTTAGTCAGAAAAACACTCAGCTTGGTGCAAAGAAGGTGCCAGGAACATACAGCAAGAGGAGAGAGCGACTATATCAATGCCAGTTTTATCAGTTCACATTGTTCTATCTTAGACTTGAATTTTACAGCTTTTTCATTTGGGAACTATATTTAGAGCCCATAAAAATAAAATGGTGAGCAAAAAGTGTGCTGGGAAATACCAGGAATCTACTTTCTTTGAAGGAGAGCTGTAGTGTTCACAGACTGACTCTTTAGAATTGTAAGACATTTTTCTTCTCTGGCTTGGGGCTCATAAAGAGTAGAATGAGAATTCCACCATGCATTTCTGGACCCTGTATTGAAAAGTTCCTGTATGATAGGTGGTATTTGGGGTGGCCATGCCTGCTGACTAACAGCCTATAAGCTTCTGTTGTCTTTCACACATTGTAATGTGGAAGCAAAGAGCATGAGTGAGAAATTCAGGTTATTTTTCTCCCCGTTACTCTTAGTGTTCTGTGTCTCTAGTATCTTATGTACTTTCTGGACCATTAGTGTCATACTCAGCTACTTGATTTTACATTGTGTTGAGGAAACCCGTGCACTAAGCATGTCAAGTAAAGGATCCCAGTCAAACTTTGCTCTTTGTTCCTCCACAAAGGTTATTTTAATTACGTAAACTTACAGAGGAGCTCATGAGGCGCACCTAAATTACAGGCAGCAGAGAGGGACAGGTGGGGAAAAAGTGCCTTGGAACTCTGAGAGGTGTTGCAACCTGTGGTGAAACTGGCAAAACAACTGAATACCAATACTGGAAGGTGCTTTTCTTCCCTCAACAGCACTGACACATGTTTTTTACATAGAGCCTTGCCAGCTCACAAGAACTTCATCCTGAAATTAGAAAGATCTTTCCAATTAGCATAGTTTTATGGCTAGATTATCCGGGCTTTGCACAAGGTATCTGCATTTCATTGAATTCATTATGAATGCAACCACAAAGCATGTACTTATTTCTCCAGAGGCTGCTTTAGATTATATGTTGACAAATTATATATTGACAGATTACACGGTGACAAGCAACTCATCCTTGCATTCCTTTCACCAGCCCATCAGACAGAAACCTCACTGTACGCAAGCTGAAAATGACAAAACAACCACATCACTTCCCGCTCATGTGTCTAATTTGCTTTCAAAGTGCCTGTTTTCATCTGAGAGGCATAAAGGCAAAAAATTTGTCATCCTTTCTACTTCAGGGAGAAAAAGTGTAAGTACGGTAAGTAAAAAAAAACAACAGCAAATATGTATTTTGATTTTTTCAATTATACAAAGTTTATAGAGCCATTATTGATGTAACAATCAAACTTAGATGTCTGTGGAAGCGACTAAATACTCCCTCCCCCTTCCACTTCGTATGGAATGAAAGCTGTTCTTTTCAGCTAAAAACATTCAGAAAGTTTTGCAGACCAATGGCTCATCCTCTACAGAGTAAAAATATAAATAAATAAATCCCTATTCTCTTTTAATACAAACCAGATGCTACAACATCATCATTTTGTCTGTATCAGCCTGAGCCAGTGATCTGGATCTAACCCAGTTGTCTGTAAAAGAACCCAGAAAATAGAAGAGAGAATTCCTGGCTATTTCCTGCTGAGGTTTGAAAATAGAGAGGCAACATATGCTGTGTTTTGAAGAGATTCATCCATCCATTCACCAGATTAGCTTACAATTTTGAAGTCCTAATGGACACAAGTTACATTTAACATATTGAAAAATAACCAATGTATATCACAGACCTTTGGTTTTCTACTTTAATGATAATGGATTTTTTTATTGGACTGTTGTGAATATTGGAATTCATCTGACTGTTTGAATGCATATTGCCATTCCTGTGTTTCTCAACTTCCAGCATAATTTTCTAGAATAAATCCCAAGTGCTGCATATTAGCACAGATTTAAATGGTTCAGCTTCACAGCTATCGCCTGCTGACCGATTATGGAAACAGCCTTTGCACAGCTACTCATCCACTGACACCCATTCCACCCCAACAGAGGCATTAATAAAGAGAGAGGATCTTGCCTGATGCTCAAAAAACAGATTCTGAAGGGATTGTCCAAGCAATGGAAAATTAGTTTTTCCAAGTTCGATCTGCATGCCCTCCACCTGTCCATCCACTGCAGTGTTTGGAGTCAACATCTCCACTCAGATTTAATCTCCGATCAAAGTCCGGAGGAATTCAGTGGATGACTCCTATTAACATTCTCCTAAGGTAAGCATTATCACCTCTGTGTCCTGGCAGCGCTGGGTTTCTCTAACTTTCTGAAACATCCATTTTGATGTAAGCTTTATCTCATGCAAACAAGAGATTTTTAGATGACCTAACAACCTGCTCTATTTAGAACGGGTAAAAAGAGGATGAGTATAAAGGGCCAGTGAAGCTCCCCATAAAGAGAAGCAGTGAGCCTCGTAGTCTGTACACAGATACTTTATGGCATATCTTGAAACTAATGTCACTCTCCATCAACCTTTTGTGCTTAATTTTCTGTAGTGGAAAGTGGCAGGCCATTAGCGGGGCACTCAAGTGAATTGCTGGCTCCTCCTGAATGAAACCTGGAGCTTTGCTGCCTGCCACAGCCATGCTGCCAGTCACCGGGCCAGACCGCAGGGGCTGGTGTGACAAGAGGATTCATTTTACATAGCTCAGACAGAAAATGATGGTGCACTTACAAGATACGTGAGGAAGTCTTCCCTCTAGCAAGCCTTCCTCTTATTTAACAGGGACAAGTGACACCTGATTACATTACAAAAAATGCAAGGGCAGACACTGCTTTCTGGTCTTTGTAGACTGCCATGCTGAGGCCACCAGAGCCATGCGTGGTCTTGTATGGAGACCAACATAGTTACTACTGCTTTGAAGCATCTTGTCTCAGATAAAATAGCACAATGTTCTTCCTCTGTGAAAACAAGAACAAAAAACAGCCTTTTTTTAAACCTGCCAAAAGGCATGGGAGCCAGGGGTAGGTGAGCAGAGGACAGCATGTTTATCTACTCGCTTCCAAATAGGCACAGCCCACTCATCATCGGAGGCTGTAAGCAGAGCTGCAGACAAGCAATACCTGAGAGCAAGGCAGGTTTTGGGCAAAGAAAAAGCTCCCTTTTTTTTGTAAATCCCATTTTCAAGCACAGGAAATTACTTTCTAAACCTGAATTTGAAGCACCTGCTTTCAGGAACACAAGCACCTATTTCACGCTTAACAACAAATCAGCAAGTCAAAGTGCAAAGAAAACAAATTTGGCAGATTGAAAAGTATGAGCAAACACTTGAAGACAGCAAACACATCCTAATTTTTGCGATTATTTTGGGATACATTAGCAAGGAACAGCTGCATCTCTGAAACTAGGAAGCTTTCATTTCCTGTTGGAGTGTTATGAAAAATAAAAAATGCCACTGGAAATACATTTATGGAATTATCTGTAATGAGGAACAGGGAATGGTTTTCATGTTGGAACTAAACTATGGTGACACCCCTAAAAACAAGAAAAGAAAAGCAAGCATGTGCAACACAAGAGGAGGCAGAGTACACCCTAGGGCTTCTCACAGAGACATTTCTTTGTATAGCGTTGCTATATGGCATCAGGAGCTGGAGGAGGAGGGGTTATGATAAAAACAGAAGGCACAAAGACAGACTGCAGGATCTGGGTGAACACAGGGGGTTGAGGGTGGGAGGGCAGGTAAGGATACAACAGGCTTTGGGTAAAAAATTAGGTAGAATCAAAACTCGCCTTACTCAATGTTACTGGGAGAGCTGTCAAGGCACAGTGCTACACTAGCATTTTGGATAACAGACTGAAAAAACTTTATATTATTCTTGACCTCTCAGAGGTTTCTCAGATCTTTCAGATTTTCCATGCTTGTGGCTTAGCATCTGTCTTGAGGAAATAAACCCTCTGAGCTGCACACCAACATTCTCGGAAAGGGGCTGTTAAGGCGGAAATGACCCAAACAATAATTTCCATAATTGCCCAGAGGAGTTACAGAGTCCAACTGTACCCAGCTTCAGGAAGAAACAGGGACCTGGTTCTCAGACCTTCTTTGCAGCACTTGAAACCCTCTGTAACAATCCTTCCTGGGCCATGGAGCAGCCACCAAGAAGGATGGACAAGTAGGGACAGGAGCCATGCTCCAAGAAGGGCACAGGAGATGGGATGCACAGCACCCACCCAAATCCTCACCACCCTCAGGACTGCAGTCTTGTGGTGACACTGTTAGCCTTCTGCTGTCAAAATTCTTACCACATTCTGTACCTGATAACTACCTTAAAAAGACTGAATAACCTTTAAACTTAGGTTTAATAAGCATAATAAGAAAAATGCAGCTCTTTGCTCTCTCCCCACAGGTAAGAGCCCTAACTTTCCCAGCATCAGCATGCTGACAGAGAAAGCAGGGAATAACAGATAGGCATCCAGGAAGACAGCCAGCACCCAAGCAAAAGTGTCTTCTCTCCAAGGGAAACAGTAGTGCCATAGGAAATTGTCATTTTTTGAGAATTATAGCAATTCACTCCTAGAAGAAAAGCATTCTCAAAATAATTCAGCAGATTGTTATAAACAAGGGATAAGAGATGAAGCTTCCTATTGCAGAGCAATGAGAAAAATACTGGTGAAAAAGAATGGCTGTCTTGTCACTGACCAGCTCAAAGATATCCGTGGGTTTTAACTACCAAGAACTAAGAATGTAAACAGCTGCTGCTAGTCACAGCAGCACTAAAAATATGGTCTGTTACATCCTTGGTTTTTCCCTTAAATCTTCAGAAAAAATCTTTTTTTGCTGTAAGTGCCATAATTTTGAGAAAATTATACCATGTTTTCCATGTTTAACACTGACTTATATGCAAAATATAGCTCAGTCTTATTTAAACAATCTAGAAAAACAGTTCATACATTATGCATGAGTTCTTCCACAAAGATCTTGATACAAATTATAGAGAAACAAGATACACTGAGTGTTGAAAGTTTTGATAACACTGAATGATTAAATAACTTCATAGTAAATCAAACTCTAAGGTCTTCTTGAGGAAACTCATTCCTATGCTTCTCTTGCTAGGCAAGCCAAAGAGACTCAAGCTCTCAGTAATGAAGAACATGCTGCTGTACCAACAGCAGAGCAAACACATGTACAGCTTACTACAGCTCTCCACATCAGGAAACTTCTGGAAAAGGCATTCAATACAGACCACAGACATTTCCCTTCTTAGGGACCCATACTTTGCTGAGAATGTTAAATTTTAACTTCTTATTAAGATCACTAGAACCTTTTATGATCCCAGTCAACCCTGAACATACATGGGATCTGCTGTTCCACCTGGATCCCTGTAAGTCTATGGGACCTGACACAACTCATCCAAAGATATTTAAAGAGCTGGCTGATGTCATCACAAGATCTCTCAATGACTTTTGAATGGTCTTGGGAATCTGGAGAGGCCCCAGCTGGCTGGAAGCTGGCAAATGTTGGCCAAATTTTCAAGAATTGCAAGAAGGATGAATTACGCAGAATATGATTTTGAAAGTTATTAAAAAATACCTGAAGGACGACACAGTCATCACTCACAGCCAGCACTGTTACTTTGATTTTTTAAGACTTTAAGCTTTTTGATGTTTACATTTTTGTAACAAACTTTCTCACATACAATTCTGTAAATAACTTATGTTTTGCATTATCTCATAGAAGAAGAGAGAATTAACAAACTGTTAGTCTGTCCAGTATCATTGGAGAGGTGGCACTGTCACCCTCCAATCCACTGTCACTTTTAAAAAACTATAAATGTTAGAATCAAAAAATAAACTTCTTTTTTATTCACCTTAAAAGCAACAGTGTCCTTGTCGTCATTTCGTGTCCTATAATAACACAGCATGGCTTCATAAGGGGAAAGTCCTACTCATGAAACCTTATTTCCTTTTACAACAAAGCAGTCACCTAGCTGATCAAGGGTGATGTAATCTTGGATTTCAGCAAAGCTTTTGATACCATTTCTCACCGGATCCTTCTGGACAAAATGTCCAGCACACAGCTGAATAAACACATCATGTGATGTGCGAGGCTCATGGGTCAGGCACAAAAGATGACAGTGACTGGGGTGACACCAGACTGATGACCTGTCACTAGTGGGGTTCCAGAGGGCTCCATCTTGGGCCCTGTGCTCTTCCACACCTTCATAAGTGACTTGGATGCAGGACAGGAAGGGATACTGTGCAAGTTTGCAGATGACACTCTGTTCTCATGCTCCCTTGAGAACAGAGAAGCCCTGCAGAGAAACAGACAAATCAGACAGCTGGGCAATCACGAACCATATGAAGTTCAACAAGGAAAAGTGATGGATCTTGCACCTTACCAAAGAAAGGAATTTTAAATGATGCCAGCTAATTAATCAGCTGGTGATCAACATCCAGGTCACAACAAAACCTTGTGGCACAGAGACCTCCTTGTCATAATGAGGTGCCAGTGTATCGATTTTGCCTCTTCAGAGCCACAAAGAATACTTTTCTCCTTACCTATAGAGGAATTGCTACCTCTGGTCAGGGCCTGTGATCTTCCATCCCTCAGCTGCAGAAGCAAACGCAAGTCTCAGGCTTTCTGAAAACCTGGAGAAGCTGCTTTGTGCATAAGCCTTTAACACATTTCATTCTTTAACACATTTCATTCTCTCCATGCTTTTCTAAATACCTCAGCCCAGAACTCAGCTGTCAGCACAGCTGAAGCATGATACTAATGCTCTGAGAAGTCACACTTTAATACACCACTTTAGTGGTTATCTAAAATTTGAGACAGACTAATTATCTAACTTTCAGACTGAAAGGTCTGAAAACTATTAAAAAGTACATCAACACAGGTAACTGTGGGAAAATGTGTTTTGCAGAGAGCTGGCTACAGCACAGCCATGGGAGAGAAAAGCTGAGAACCCTGAGCATCGTGAAGAGCTGCAAGCAGCAAAAGTGCCTTGTCTGGTGAAAGAAACTCACGTAACATGCAGAGCTAGATAGCATAAGGAAGAGTGCTTCAATGTTTGCCCCGCAGAGAGGTCAGCAACTGGAAAAGAGGGAATATTGCTTCCCAGTCTGGTCTCAGCAGGTTTTTCCCCATCTTGCAGGTTAGACTTCTTCCTTCTTCCAGAGGCTAGCAGTAGTTTGCTCCTCTTTATCTCTGCCTGAGCAGCTAAGTTTCCTGCTTCTGAAGCAGCATCTCTTTCTGCAGCCTCAGCAATTCCATAAACACAAAGGGATAGGGCCTGGAGATGTCAGAAAAAGCTTCATCTACTGCTGGGATACCTATTTACAGTTCTGTAGGAGGACAGCCAGAGAAGATTTTCCAGAGTTCTTCAGCCTTGTCCCTCAGCAAGTGCCATTTTTAGGTCTGTCACCAGGGATAAAAAGAGGGAACTTCTCTGTAAACAGAGTTCACATAACATATGCTGCTGAAAGCTTCCACCAGCACTTCCCACAGCAAGCACACAATTTAGGGCTTAAGCTACAAAGATTACAGTCATGACTTTGTAGTTTCACATTTAAAGCAGGAATTTGAAAGTTTTGCAATTTGAGGGGGGAAAAATAACAAAACTGCAACCTCCTGCACTATTCTGGCCTGAATTAGTTTTATCATCAGAAATTAGGAGAAACACTTGGATTCTGAAACTAGATTTCTATGCCTTTAAATAGTTGGCAATTTTCTGAGGTTTTGATGCTTCATTTCTGAAAAACTATGACAGTCTCATAATGTATTTTCTTCTAGAAAACCTAGCATTTCCAAGCTCCATTTCTAGTATAATTTTTGTCTAGGGCACACTGGTGAAGACATTGGGTAGGGTAGGTACAGGACTGTTAGACCTCAGATTCCAGGATGTTTCATCTCCGGGCCATCAGAAAGTTGGATTTGGTATGTCCATCTGTGGAAACAATCTTCTCAAGTCTTCTGGGATTAGTACATTCCTTTACACATCTGGGAATGCTTGTTTTTAATCTGCTTTTTTGTTGGTTTAGATCCAAACTATCTACAAATTATATTTATTTTTTGAAAAGCCTACAATTCTGTCTCTACAATGTATGTAGTCACAGAGCCCCTTTTTTGCTAACAATTAGGGCTGAAGTTTTAAAAACAACCCAAGACATGTAATCAAAGTAATTTTGTACAAAGAATTCTGTACCACAGAATAAAACATAATTCAGCTCTGTAAAAAAAGTTTAGAGAGGGAGAAGATGGGATAGCTGTGTAAGGATGCAACTCCTGTGTGCAAAACAGAAAACTGAATAAAGCACATTAAAAAATGTTTACCAGAATTTGTAAGAGAGGAGGCAGATACATTGCACATCACTTCCATTAAGCAGGAAGAACAACCTGTTCCCATTCTCATGTCAAGCAGCACAACTGCAGAGTGATTCATCACTTTCCTGAAAGGTTTCACTACTGAACAATGGCACCCAAAACAGGGACCGCTGAAAACCCAAGGCAAATGACCACAACAAGAAATGCTGAACTCAGCCCCTACACTGGATCAAATATGATTGATCAGAAGAACCCAACACCATTCTTTTTCTCCTCCAACTGATTCAGCAGATCAGAAAGGAAATATTTTGGGGGCTGGAGGCAAGAATTGCTCATATGGAAATTAGTGAGGAAAAAAAAAAAAAAAGAAAAGAAAAAAGAATCACAATACATTTGTCCTGTAAATAAACAAACCCAAGATCATTTCTGCCACTGTGGTGACCCGGAGAGACTTGTGCCTCCACTGGCAGTAACTAGTTACAACTGCAGAAGAACAATCTTGATAAATTTTACGTCTGTTCAATGGTAGGAATGGCTGAAAAGGGAGACAGTAAGCTGTCTAACCAAGGCCTTCAATCACCCACTCAAAAACCTCTCCTGTCTTTACAGGAAGGGCAGGGAAAGGAAATAAATAAAAGAACAAGGCAACTCTCACTGGGTGATTTGGGGTTTTGTCAAGCTGTGTTTTGTTTGGTTAGGTCTTTTTCTCCAACAGCAGTATACAGAGGATGGTCTTCTTATCCATCAGTGCATCAACATTCTTCACCACACTAAACCTTGGCACAGACATTTTGCCAAGCTTTCAGATGGCAAGTCTGAGATCTGCATTGTGCAAGGGGATTTATTTTCCTTCTGCTGAGGTTATCTCCTATGACTACCTGAAATCCTCAGACGTCCCCAGGTACCACACAGCCAATGGCATCATGCTCAGAGCTGTAACAACCTCCCTGCTCACAGGGATCCCAGCTGGGCCTCGCTTTAGCAGCAGCTCAGATACTGATCTGTGAACAGCAACAACTGACAACAGCATGCATGGGGCACTACACTGATGTCTACAAATTCTTCCAGAAGGATCATGCCAAACCCTACACCCCGTTCTGGCCTTGGCCCAGGACTTAAGCTAACATTTAAATGCCTGTAAGGTCCTCAAGAAGAGCTTAGCTCCTGGAATTCACATGCCTTCTGAGCAGGGTCTCATAAGATCGAACACTTCACCTCAAAACTGTTTTCCTTCTACCACAGGAACTGTTTAGATGGCAACATCACGCATCCTCCTTTTTTAAGTGGTATAGCAGTCGGGCCAAGCTTTCTTCTTGGGCCCAACCACTAAGAGGATGGAAAACGTTCCTGAACGCTATGAAACAAACACTGTCGGGAAGTGGAAAGTGGTTTCTATGCTTGAAAGAAGAAAAAAGCTCAAGAAGGAAATAAACATTACACATATGTGGTCCTTTCCACAACAGCAGGGCATTCCTCTTGTGCCCATATTTTTCTCCCGTTACTTATTTTATTTTCCAGAAATTAATATGGAAGTTGCCTATCACCTGGAAAAGCATTATGCTTCTGGGATAAAAGGCTCCAGAGATACTGCAGGAGGACTAGGAGCTGCTATGTGTTTTTAGGGAAGAGAACTCCATCGTGCACTTGTAACATTCAGTCTTTCTGTGAAATAAATCCCTTTTCCAAGCCGGATCAGAGGTCTCCTCTGATGAGATATGGCAGCCAGCCTGGGGAATATGCAACAAAACCAACCAAACATCTTTTACCCATCCACCAGGAATCACCTGCCTCAGGCCAATATACTCCAATACCATGTGTACTGTTAGGTATGTCAGATGCCAGGAACACATATCCAGCAATAATTCCTCTATACTGGAGTAACTGTATAGAGGGATGGAAGGCAAGAGACTGCATAAGCATCTACATTAGCATTCTGGTTTAATGCCGCTCGCTGGACTACGGGTGTCCCCAGATGGCTGCATTAAAAGCCCGATAGCTCAGCCCTGATAAGAGCTGCCCATCCACGCTTCAAGCAGCGCCTCCAGCCTGCGCCTTAGCAAGCCTTTAGTGATATTCAGCTTTGTGATTTTCAGCTCATGAGTGATTTCAGCTCTTAGCTTGCTAGGCTCGGCTGGGGCATGCAGCAGGCATTCGGCTAGCACGGGGGAAGAAGAGAGGGGAGAGGCTGAGTGAAATATTCCGCAGCGATGGCTTTTATTATCTTCTTTTCCGCGAAGGGGGTTCAGTGACAGCTCTTCTCTGATGAGCCGGGCAGAAACAGGGGTTTATATAGGGCAAAGGAGGATCGAGAATTGTCCAATGGTAAGGGTTAAAGGAAAGTGACCTATAGCCTTACAGAGAGATAAGCAAGGGTCTAAGAGTGGGAGAGAGGGGCTCCTAAGGTTCAGTCATCATGACTCAGCATTTTGCCTACCTTAGGCTGCCGAACGCCAAGGCAGGTTTGCAGGGCCTGCGCCTGCTACACTGGTTCAGATAAAAAGGGTATACTTTTGAAGTTGGCTTTGAATTTGCCTTCATGATTGATTTGTATTGTATAATCAAGAAGTGTCAAACCACAAAAACAATATTCCTCACAAAGATGCATTCCCTGAGCACCCCAGCACACTGCAGCCTCAGATAGGCATTAGTCCAAAGGAACAGACTACAGCACACACAAAAGAAAAACCCTACCTGAAAGTGCGTGTAGCACCAACTAATTTACAGTAAAGAGATTTGCTTGTCTACTGTATTTTCTAAATTAGAAATTGTCAGGATGACAATCTGATCCCATGTGCATCTTCTGCACATCTCTTACCAGAACTGTATCTAGAGCCTTTGAAGTGCAAGAAAGTGAGAAGAGAAAATTAAGGTCACTTAATCTTGAAGTAAAATTTGCCCTCCACATTAACTCTGCTACCATTGTCAAGGACAAGAAAAGTTACTGCCAATCAACAATCTAAGTCTATTAGTTAAAACAACTCTTTATCCTTCAGACTCCAAAGTGGATATTCCCATCATCTATATCTGTTCTGGATGGCTACAGCTGTGTTCTGTAATGCCAGAGCCAAACCAATGACTTTGTCTTTTCTTACACTAAAGGATACCACACTTGATAGAAACCTTCAGCTGAGTTTAGCTTCAGCCACCAACTGATTAGCAACAAAGAGTGGTACATAGGTCATTCAACCAGATTTAAGTCTTGTAAATAATGCTTCTGGGATGAACTGTTCAGGTAAGTATGATAGATGCTGCATTACCTCTCCTACTAGTTAATGCTTGTTTTGATTCCAGAAACAGCAAAAGCTTCCCTCAGCATTTCCAGTTCAACATGCATGTTTTCAACTTCCATTCTTTTTAGTGCAACTGTAATGCATGGAGAAAAAACACAACACAACAGCACACCTCCTGACTTCAAACCCTTGTATAAACAGGGCATTTGCACAAGCTGTTATGTATGGGTGACTAAGTTAATGACTGTAAAAGCCATTTTTAGTAACAGTATTTTTGTAATCTACCTGTAGTACCTAACATATAGGATGAGGAAATTCACACATAAGGTGTTTTGAGTAAGAGACATCATCTCAAAGGTTTCATGACAGCCTCACCCTGTTCTTCGTGAGGAGCTCTAAAATGCCAAATCCTATGGAAGTACAAAGGAAGAAATAAGACCTACTTGCAACTACTGAGTGCAATTGATAGAGCTCCTCCATTTCCAAGGCATGCCTTCAAGGCAAAGTCAGGCTTACAATTCAGGCAAATGAACCAGTTTAGAAAAAGAAACTACAAAGACATATCTCATTCTAAAACTAAACCCATTCATAGACCAACCCCCAATTGCAGCAGTCCCTAACTCTTCAAAGGACAGCTATCCAAGACCAAATAGCTTCTTCACTCTAAGACAACTGGCTGCGAGGTTGTGAGCTAGGCCTCTTCATGACAGAGTCACATATCAGAGTATAGTCCATATTTTCTTTCATCTCCACACTTACATACAATCAGAGAATCACAGAATTGTTTGGGTTGGAAAAGACCTTAAAGATCATCAATGTCCAACTGTTAATCCAGCACTCTGATCCTCAAATGCCACATCTACACATCTTTTAAATATCTCTAGGAATGACAACACAGCTACTTCCCTGGGCAGTCTGTTCCAATGATGACAACCCGTTCAGTGAAATATTTCCTAATATCCAATCTAAACCTTCACTGGTGCAACTTGAGACCATTTTATCTTGTCCTGTAACTTGGAAGGAGAGATCAACCCCCACCCGTGTACAACCTCTTTTCAGGTACAGGTAGAGAACAACAAGGTCTTCCCCTCAGCCTCCTTTTCTCCACGCTAAACCACCCCCATTCCCTCAGCCATTCTTACAAAAACTTGTGCCCCAGACCCTTCACCAGCTTAAACTAATAAATACATCACCTATAAAGGTTCATATAAACTGATTTGTCATTAGTGTGTACTGACCTTATTTCAGTTCAAGTCAGAAAGGAGCAGTATGAAAGGACTCGGAGGTTTCAGTATTTATTGCTAATTATTCACCCATGCAATTTTTCAGAACTATTTTAACTAAAGCAAATTAAACAGTGCTTACATGAACATTACTTTCATTCACTGTAGTATAATATACATACAGTCACATCAAATAAGCTTCAAATACACAACCTCATTTTATCATTGTCCAACTCTACTCCTGAGTGCTTTCAATGTTTTCTTCATGATTGGTGCTATTTCTTCAATAACAACAAAACAAAGAGACCAGTTAGGATTACAGCTATGAGCAACTTAAAATGGTATTAGTATAATATTAGGCATATTTAGGCAGAAAGTTAAAACAATTAAATTGATCATCTTAGGAAATGCCACTTACTTTTGGTAGGCTTCTTTCCATCTTGAATTATGGCACCTGAGCTAAAACTTCTACTGTTGCCAGCACGTGTGTCTCTCATTTCTGGAGTCCCTGTTCTTTTAAAACATGCAATTAAGAAAAAAGTTAGCATTTAATATCAAGCTACTATTTGCTCTGGCTCATTTTGAAAAAAAAAATCAAAACCAACAGCCTGATTGGATACATTTAAGAGACTTTATACATTTCAAAGTCATAGGATAATTCAGGTTAGAAGGGATTGCAGATGACCGTCTTTTCCATTTTATTTGTTGAACAAATATTACATTTGTAAGATTTCATGTCTCTTATTAGTCTTTAAAATCAAATAATCAGAGTTTGTGACAAATCAGAATAGCCAGCAATACCACTGTGATTCATAATGCCCTGTGCTCTAGTTTGCACCTTGTGTTTATTTTCCTCTTTGAACACAGCTGAACTGTTAACTAACTCATTGACAGAAAATGAGGGCAAATGTTTAAAAACAAAACCTCTGACACTAGCAAAAGGCACAATAACTAAACATCATGTTGCAATCAGCAAGACAAGGACTGAGGCAGATACATATACAGAGCTGGTGCCTCCTGCTGAGGACCGTTAACCCAACATAGCATTGAAGTGTCAGCTCAATGTCACCAAGCGTGACCAGCCCTGTACTCCTCAGAGCCAGTCACTGAGGATTCTGCCAGCACTCAGTACCACTGCACACTGAGTGAGAATAGCAGCCTGCTAAGAATCTGCATGTCTGCACACAAATCCTTAGAAGGATTTTTTAGCTCCTGCAAGACCAGCTTCTCGAGTGAGAATTTCAGCCATGCAAATTCTGCAGCTTAAAAAACCAATAGGTCAAAGCAGTGAAGTTTAACTCATTGTGCCTAAACAAACCCTCTGGTTCTCCAGAAGGCAAACCAATGACTCTCATACAGCTTCTTTCATGTCTGAGAAAAAAAATCATGCAAGGCTTGGTCTACATCATTCAGCTACTGGTCCAGAGACTATTGGAGCACAAAGGACATATGTATCTGTATGCTACTGTACTTGAAGCACCAAAACTGGAAAGGCAGGTCTGTCACAAGAATAATACAGATAAGATACAGAATCAACCTCCCACAGAGCAGCTGAAAGCAAAAGGGCAACTCAAAGTGCCTTAAGCTTATTGCCTTGGTGAAGGAGTATCTTTTCAATGGAAATAGCAACTGTATGGAAAGAACCTTCCAAATGTCACCAGCTGAAGGCACAGTTATGAAAATTCATTTGGTATAAAAGCTGAGTTTAAGAAAATTCTTACATCCAGGCTGCCCTTCCTAACCCATACTTATAACCACCTTGAGCAGCAAGTATGTTTGACTCAGCTTCTGAAATTCACAGGGGAAAAAAAAAGTATTAAAAGTTCCTGAGGTTCATTCTGGTCAGCTGTATCACACCAGGCAGCTTACTGGGATTTCATCAAAGCAGGAGAACATATGAGGCTACTAGGCAGGTTAATAGACCCAAAACATCAACAATGGAATCGCCCTAGGATGCCAAGCAGCTTTAGTGCAATCTGGAGAAAAGAAACAGCGTCCACTTACAGTCCAGCTGGGAGAGTGAATTCACTGGCACTTGTGAGAAATGTGCAATGACAATACACACATGGCAGAGGAGTACACAAGACTTAAAAGGCAAGTTTGTTTCTAGCTACTAGCCACTTAAAACAAGGAAAGCAAATAGAGTTATTCAGAACTTTAAAATTATTTTACAAGCATGATTTTGAACTGAAAGACACAAACTCAAAAGCGTAGTACACAGCACTTACTTGCACTTTGCTGTGGGATGAAGCTGGATGACAGGTCCTGCTGCCCCATGGATTCCTTGCTGTCGGCAAATGTTCCTGGGTGGTTTTGCCGCCCCAGTCACATAAGCCATTTTTACTTGCCTGCCTAATATAGAAGCAAGGAGCAGAGGATAAATGACTTTTCATGTCCTTTATGTCCAAAAGTCTTTGCATTACTGCTTAGAATCTTTAGTCCAACCAGTAAGGTCAGGATACACCAACGTATTGTATTAATGCATGTGTTTATTTTTAAGCAAATTTTAATTTAAGAGTAACAGTGCTTGTTCTTTATGATTTCTCCTGGAAGTACAGCATTAGTACTCACTGCAAAGAAATCACTAAACCAAACATATTGTCAAGAACAGCAGAAGAGATTGGGTTTTGTAAGTGGAAGAGCTAACCAGAGATTTTACCTTTTGGTTTCTCAGACTGAGCTGAAAGAATATTTTTTGTAAGGATCTTCAGTTTTTCTTCTCTCTGATTAAACAGTCTCCAGTACATTTCACGCCAAGACTCATATTCCAGAAGGCTCTCATTTTTAAAGTCTCTTTGGCAGTGTTTCTTCCACAAGTGGTCAGTCTCTTTTATAAACATCTAATTTAAAACACAGACATCTTAAATCAGAGATTTTAAAAAGAACATTTTCAAGAGTACCTATTTTCTGAGCCCAAAAACACAAGCCAAACCTTTGGTGGAAGAAGGTGCAGAACAAATCCCACCACACGTGCTGATACAGGTATCCACACCATAGCAATACCATGCAGGGACATTGACCACAGCCTGGAAACCACACAGCTTCAAGCAGCAGAGCTGGAGTCAGTGAGTCACGTTTACAGGCTAGACTTGTGCCTCACTTCAAGTGAGCCTGTGCTGCAGACACAAGTCTAGCCTGTGTGCTTCAAGTGGAGAGCCACTCTAGCTCTCCACTTGAAGCACACAGAGGAAAGGCTAATTTGCCTACAAAGGACTGCACACTCAGAACATCAATGTCCAAGTGCATCATGGAGCTCAAGTCCTGACAGTGCAGATAAATCTACCACATAACAGGAAATCTCACCCCAGCAACTTCCTGACTGATACGCTTTGCAGGCTTAATAGTTTGTAACTCGAAAACAGTTGGTTCTGACCTTCCCAGCTATTTCAGAGGTAAATACTATGGTCACTTTTTCTTTCTCATTTTTAGAAACAGAAATACTCTTGTATACACATTGTCTTCCTCTTAGTCATCAGTAGTAATTCTCCTGAATGTTTTAAACTTGAGAAAGGGAGACTTAATAACAACAGCCAAATTCAAAGAAATTAGTATGCAAGACAGAAAACCAGTGCAACCCATGGAGTTATGGAAATCTGTGGTTTCCCATATTTAACAAGGCAGAATTTACCAGATTACATTTCTCTACTCGAAACAATTGCTCTGGTGTGCAACGCGTTAGCACAGGCTCAAGAATTTCAAAGGGCACACCTCCTGCTTCTTGTAACACTACAAAAGAGGACAGCACTTTCAGTATCTCACTTATTTTACTCAATGGGTAACACCACTCAGTTTAAAAATAAAAAACACAAGTTAATTTTAGCAAGCACTAACACAACATCCTATGCCAGGCTATGAAAATATTTATAAATCAACAGTTCCATACTGACTAGCAGTTATACTTAAGGATGGATAAAGCATCTTTGAATAGTCATTGCCCCATCTTTACTGATATGCATAATTTCCTCCTCTGCCTATGCAATGAAGAATGTCTTGATCACAACAAACATGGGTGTGGAGGGGCAAAATTTTTAGTTTATCATTTATAGGACATTATTTTAAGTAAACTTGGACCTTTAAAAATTGTAAGCTTTCAAAACAAAGCTACATTTTAGCACAGTCATCAATCCATTTCTGCAAATGCTTTTCACCCTGCTCCAAATCACCATTTGTAGGGAGGGACAATATATTTTAGTAGGCCAGTGGCTGGCATAGAGAAAAAAATCTCATACCCCTATAGTCACAAGTGCTACAAATCCCCTGAAGTACTCACACTCAATATTGTTGTGAAGCATGCGGACACACTGCTCATACAGTGTAAGCATCTTTGAAAGGCAGACTGCCTTGGAGCCAGAGTAAACCTGCATTTTGGAGTTCAGTCTCTGTCCTGTGAATTGAACTACCTCATTGACTTGCTGGGGTGCTTCTACAACAGGTACTGTGGACACTGCAAGTGAAACATCAGGCAGGTTTCACAAGGCTTTAAACATTCAGCTCTGAGATAAACATAAATTACTTTTACTTACATACTCAAAGTATTTTCTTAATACAAAATTACTGCATTACAGCATGGGACCCTTGCATGTATTAAAAATTACAGAAGTTCATTCACCATCATCTAACTCCAAGATGTACACTGCAAGTGAGCTGCACCAACTGAAACCAGTCCTGCATTATTTATCTCCAGTCTACATCAGCTGTATTCACATCTCGATTGCTCTGTTACCCATCCACAGAACTTTACTAATCCTCCTGAGTTAGCTTAGAGAAGCCAGAAGCTGCAATAGCAGCGATGTCTCAAGATCCCAGTGGTAGGAAACCACATGAGAAGAGCTGCTAGGGAACCACTGGTACTTTATGTCACCTACCTATAATGATACTAGTGGTTCCTATGCCAAAGCTAGGCCTAGTGCCTTACATATTTGTTTTACCTACGATAATTTCTGCTAAGGTTTTGCCTGCCCTAAGGCATAGACATGAGTAAAGATAAATGGAGCCTATGAAACAGCCACTGGGTTTACACTTTCTCTAAGTCTGTGGTAACCTTCCTCAGCAAGCCATAAGAAGGAAGGCCTTATAACGCCCTTATCTTCAACATGATTTCTACAGATGAGGAAGTCAGGCCCTTCTTTGCCATGGACTGATGAGCTAATACAGCTTACTGGAAAAGGGGATAAAACATTTCTATGTAGAGCTATAAACACCTGCACTATTTCACATTTATCAGCTTTGTATATTACTTACCTGTAAAGTCTGCAGCATATGGGGGAGATGATGCTGAGATGCCTGGCAGAGTTTTAGGTAGTGGAGTATTAAGAAGCTCTTGGAGGGATGCCACTTTGGCCTGTGCACAGTTAAGGAAAGATTGCTTCAACATTATAAATTTGGGGTTAACCAGGGTTAAAACAAGCTACAATAAACCCCCAAACATTTATGCAAATCCCAAAATTAACTAGGGTACCTAGAATTCTTGCTTTTCTACACTAACATTTACTCACAGGATTACTTTGCAGTATATCCTTTCGTACTCCACTTACCAAGACTATACCACAAAAGGAACTTATTGAGACATCTGCAATTAGCACACAGGAAGATTAAAGAACAGAGTAGATATGTATTACATGTAGTAGAGCTAACGGGCTTTCAGATAAATCACTATTGAGGCATGGAGTGAATGAGGCAAAATTGCAAGATGACAAAAGCGTAATTCTAAAAGACAAGTAACAGCTTTATACCTAGTCCTGTCAAGTCTCCTAGATCACACTCAGTAAGCCATTCAGCCTAAAACATTCACAGCTAATTCCCTAAAAAGGGATTTAAAGATGCAGCAGCCTGTTAAGCATGGGTCCCTATAAATGGATCAGGTGCAACATCTAATTTGGGTCTCAGGTGGCCTCCAATTGTAAGTCAGGCACTTACAGGCCAAAACTTGCATTCCCTGCACTTCATTTAAGTATCTATAGTAACTTTTCACAACTGATTGAATATCTGAGGATTTTCCTCAAACAGTTTATGTTAGACTATCATACATAAGCCTCTACAATAATATTTCCCCATCTGGGACAGAAGATACCACATTCAGATTGCAGATCTTCCATAATAAAAAAGCCTAAAGCCTTCACATCACAGTGAAGATATCTGAAGATAACTAATTTTCAGAGCACAAAAGGTCTTCATTTAAAAGGTCAAATTAATACATAGTTTTGAATACACATTTTCTCAGAGGAGCTACTTAAGCTTTTTGCATTTCAAGAGACTAGGGCAGCTCAGATTATTATATGTATAATCTAGTTTTATATGCAATAAAGCATCTAAAGAATGTTCAGTTCCACTGCAAACATTAACATTCGGTATTAAAGAACCACAGCATCTGACAAAAGGACTGTTCTATACACAAAGAGCTGCAGCAGCCACAAACCAGGATGGTCAAGAAAGAAAAAAGGTGGACGTCTTCCCAAAGGTAACTGCCTTTGCATTTTGCAAGTTAAATGCAGATTAGTTGGTAAGGATCAAACACTACAGTAATATTGGAAACAATGCTAAAAATGCAAGTATAAAAACTTTATCTCTTCCCCCCCCCCCCATTGTAATTATTGGCAATTGCAATGCAGCTGATAGATCAGAGTCACGCAATCTGTTCCTTAAAATAAATACAGATAAATTTCAGTGAAATTAAAAGCCCAAAACACTTGTTTGTTTGCTGTTTATCTGCTGTTATCTCCGCCCTGTAGTGGTTTACCTTTTTATTAGGAGTTTCTGATTGATCACTCTCACATTTTTTTACATCTTCAACTCCCTCTTGTGCCTGAGAAAGTTTTGAAGTCTCTTGTAGTAATGAGCTGTTCTTCTCTTTACTGCACTTTTTTGGCCGTGCACCTGTAGAACAAGCTTTTCTCTTTCTTTTGTTGGTAACCTCATCATAAGTAAGATAAGATTCAAAAGACATAGTAGGGGGTTCAAATTCCTCATCACTAGATGATTTGGCTTGGTCTTTCATAACAAGATTTTGTTTTGGTTTCTTCACATGTTTAGGATTTCTCTGTTTGGAAGCATCCTTACTAGGCTTTTCTTTCAGGGACAATAAGCCTCCATTGACTGCAGAGGAATGCTGCTTTTTTGAAATTTTCGTGCTCTTTGTGGAGGTGCTCTCTTTGAACTCACTTTCTTTAGCCTGAAAATTGGTACCCTGGGAATCATGCTTAGAACCACTGCTGCTACATACTTTATTATCACATTCTTTTGGAGACTCAGAATTCGTACTTTGATGGGTCTTTTCACTACAAATATGCTCCTTATTCAGCTTTGTAGAAATGGGAGCACTGCTGGAACTTCTAAGGGCTGGTACAGATGTTTCAGGCTTCTCTGAAGGCTTAATCTCCTTGGAAACAGAAGATTTCATCT
Source organism: Motacilla alba alba (assembly GCF_015832195.1). Lineage (NCBI taxonomy): Eukaryota > Metazoa > Chordata > Aves > Passeriformes > Motacillidae > Motacilla > Motacilla alba. The sequence continues at coordinate 24,187,875 of NC_052018.1, read as the reverse complement.
CACATTTTTCTTTTTCATTATTTTTTCTTCCCCTGTGATCACTGCAACAACAAAAAAAATTACATCACATTCTGTAGCTGATGGTAAATTCTCAAACAATCTGGTTTTCTGATATTAGTAAAACTAAAAGCATAATATCACACCATATGTCATAGTTTCACAAAACCCAGAACTTAGTTCTACTGTGTTCTTACTCTTCCATTATCAGTGCAGAATCACAGAGCTTTTGGGTCCAGCACTGCTAAATATTGAAACAAGAATTGATAGCAAAATAAGTGGAGAGTAGGGACATAACCCTGAGCAGGAAAACAAACCTGGCAGTGCTATCTGCTTGTAACATGCTGGATACCACTTTTCACAAAGGTTCCCTGCATGCTTTATAACAAAGACATAGTGCTTGAAATAACTAGGAGTCAGGAAAACGCACAACATGCTCTGTAGGTGATACAGATTTACAGGTCAGCCTTTATGATTTGCTTATCACAGGTTCTGGTGTTTTACTTTCCTGTTGTTTGAACAACTTCAGATTTAAAATGCACTATTTAGTCAACCTATTCCCTTGGCTTTTTCAGCTCAACTGTTTGGAACTGTTGGAACTCCATGAAACATCTAAAGCAGAGAGGGCCTGGCCATGGCAGTGGTGGCTGCTTCAGTCTCAGAGGAAACTGCATCTCTTCACTGTGCCTCTTCCAGTGCTGGAAGGCCCTCTCAGTCCACAAGAACATTACAAGAAAAACCTCTATACAACCACATCACTGGAGAGCTGCCTCATTTAACCACCACCTCTGCGAAGAAAGAGCAAGTTTCCCAATTTCCTCAAGTGCAGAGCAGTGCCCATAATGGTTTAGTCCTGTTTGCACCAGCTGGGACCTAAGAACTCGTGCCAGTCACAAAAAGCAGCTGAAGTCAGAGTGTCAACTGGCTAGTTGACCCATAATGGTTTAATTGTTTTCCTCACATTTTACAACTGCATTCTCATTTCTTGCATTCAACTCACGTTCCAATTCAATGCACATGTGTCATTCCAAACACCTTCCTAAGTTTCCAATCTGTATTTTAAAATTATACTACAGCATAGTGACTTTAAAATTACACTACAGCATTCCAAATTTAAGGAAAAAAGTTCACACTTACCTTTTACTTTCTGGAGAAATAAGCTTTTTCCACTGTTTTAACAGACTTTTAGCTACATTCCCAGCAGAGGCATGTTCCCTAAAACTTTTAACTGTTTTGTCTATGCCAGTTTCCTGTTAAAGATATAGTGCAAGAAAGATGGGCAGAATAAATCACAACTCCATCCCAAATAAAAGCTCCTCTAAAGCTGCTACAAACAGTATTGGCCTCATATTCAGAGCAGTCCTATGGCAGCCAAAGAATAAATGCCCTCTTTATACTGCAAACAGAATTGAAGGAAGTAGTTATTTATAACCAAATATGGGGAACAAAATGCAGGCTTAATTCATAAAACTAAGATAAGTAATTTTCCTCTATTAAATGTACATATTTCAGGAATTTCACTTCTCTCAAATGCTGAAGCCCACAAAATGCATCAATACAAATTTCCTTTAGGTTTATGAAGTACATTTGAGCCTATTAGAGAGCATATATGTTGGGCATCGTGTAACAAAATACATCTCAACCAGTAGTACAGGGTTAAAGGGTCAGAGCAGCAGAGTTATTTTCACAGTATCATTAAGTCTTCAAGTCTCATTCTAGGGTGTTTTGTTTAAGCAAAAATATCTTGCAGACTTTGAGTGTTTGTAGAATCACAGATGATTTTAATAATGTATTATCAGTAAGCATCTCTGATTCATAAACCCTCACTTTTAAGATGCACACAAAATATGGAGTTCAGTAGGTTCACTGCAACCTGTGAATGCTCTTGCTAACAATTACACTCCTGTGAAGTCTGAGCTACACACATTACTCCCACATAAACAGCTCAGCCTCCAGAAAGGGCTTCCTTAAATTCACTTCAAGTATATTTAGCTTGTATATAATTTGAGCAACCTGATTTGGTAAGTCAGTTATTGCAAACAGATGGAAGAAATCTGGTGGGACTACTTCATAAAGCTATTTATGTTCTTCAAATGCATTAAAAATATGTGGAGCCCTCCCCTGTAAGACATCACTTTCCTCTATTTGACTTGAAGGCTTCCATCAAAGCCTGTCCCTTTATAAAGCATGCAAAATTTCTGGGAACATGAGTCATCTGCAGAAACCATTTGTAATTTTAAACAACTAATTGCAATATGAGATTATGTATTTTTTATTGGAAAACAAAATAAATATTGCTTCATTTTAGTAGAAGTCTGCTGGTGTCTAGCAAGACAAATGCCTTTACCTAAATAGTCCATTCAAATATCTTGGTAACTATATTTTTCCTCTAAATCTTCAAAGAATTCTCTCACAAAACCCACATTTTTCTTCTTTTCAAAACAGTCTCATTGTTTATAATAGCTAGAAACTTCACAGACCAATGTGAGAATATCTAATACAGAACTTGACAGGATGCAGATTGGATGACGATAAAAGTCACAGGAATCATTACTGGGGATTCCTCCTCTTTAAATGCAAGAAACTGACTTTGAGCTGCTAATGAAAGATGGGAGTTAGACAATTGACTTAAAGAATGATTCACCCATATTTACTTTAAGCATTGATTGAAGGCAGTTTTACACTGAAAAGAAGCCAACCTGATTAGCAAAGCATCCTCTATATGCTCAATTCTATCACTGTTGACATAATACTGCAGTCATCAAGGTGGATGACCAGCTTTTGGGAAAATAATCTAACCAAATAGGATATAAATTTAAAATTATAAAATGCAAGATGTTCACCACTTCTACAAATGCACACTCTTGACATTTACATAGTAATTCACTACAGAAGAGTTTAATTTATTATTATTGATCACTTACCACTAAAATATCCAGTGATAAATCCAAACCTTGTAGTACTTCAAGTGTTTTTATAATCTGGAAGGAAACATCAGATTTATTTTTTTAACCAAATACTTGGAAATCTTATTCTGTTCTTCTCATCCTCATTCACATATTTAATCCAAAAATGCACAATAGTGTTAAAAAGGAACATCCAGTAACTCCTGGAAAACATAAGCACTCCTTTACTGCACGTCAGGGCAGTGTTTGCAGTCAGTGCTGTGAACCAGTACAGTCCTGCCAACCCCTCAATCTCAGTAACAACAGAAAATCCAGTAGATAGTTTGAATTTACTGCTGCAGAGATTCCAGTAAATATTATTAACACAGTAGTAGAGGCTACATATATATGCCTACTCATGCTGTAGCAGTGGCCCTCATTTGCCACAGAGCCAGTACAAAAGCTGCATTAAGCAAAGCCACCCAGCAGAAATCAGCAAGCCTCACAGTCAGCAGCACTACTCCATCAATCCAGGCCAAGAAGGACAACAGAGCTGGTGCAAGCCCAGACTGCACAAAATAAGGTTTCGAAAACATAACTGCAATTTGAATTTTAACAAAACAAGCTCAAGCTAGAACAACTGTTTTCTTTTGCACTGTCAAAGCTTACACCTGTTACCAAACTCAACACTTCTATAAAAGCAGGAAAGATTTTTTCACATACAAAATACTCATCTTCCTACAAAAACTGATTTCATAACAAAGAAGTCACATTTGTAAACAGAGTATAAATTTCAACAGTATAACCCAGAGTATAAATTTCAGCAGTATAACCCAATTTATTTGGCAATGGGTAGCACATAGCATCCGAGAGTCCTGCAGCTAACCATACACAGCAAATTGGTCTCATCTTTCTGTCATTGTTTGAGAATGGCATTCTCCAATTTAGTGCTGCCCTAAAACACTCCCAACCACACACATGAAGCTATGTTACAGAGATGACAGAATTAATGTACAGCTGAAATAGCAGCATTTCAGAGGGCTTTCACAAAGCCTGAAATACTAGTCAAGCGTTCCAGATCATTGACACGTCTCAGTGTAACAGCAGGAACACAAAACACTACCCAGAAATCTTCTGACAACAAAAGCAACTAGGTTAATTTAACTAACTGATGAACTGTCATTTATTATATTAGATACTGTTTCTGAAATGGCATTGCAGGTGGTAAAAGAGGTACTAAAAATGAGCAGAAACCTCAAAGAAACAATGTACAAGTCGCACTCCAGGGATGTATTGCTCTACTGTTGCTCTAGGTCCCATTGATCCTATAATGCATTAGAGTAGTGGAATCCCACACTTGACACTGATCTTCATTGTGTTCAGTGGGCTCCATCTACACGGCTGGAATGCAGCTCTTCTGTAAATCATCCACCCTGAAACAGTAACAGAGCTTCTGAGTCTAGACAAGCACAGCAGAAATGCTTCGCAGCCTGGGAAAATGTGAGACAAGATAAAACACAGCTAGGACCAGAGGTAACGAATCAAATCTCTCCCAAAAAGTTCAGCTAGCCACAAAATGGCAGAACACCTAAAATAATTTTAATTAATTAATTTTAAAACAGCTTCCTCACCAAGATTTCAGAACCAGCACAAAAGCCATATGAAGTTCTGCTTATCTTAAAATTAGGCAATCCCCAAGAAAAGTTGTCATTGCCCATATTAACAGTTCCGAATGCTTGAGATGATCTGTGTCAAGTTAGTTCACTTTTATTCAATTAGAAGAATATATATCCTCATTGATTTAATTTATTTTGCAATGAAGGAGGAAGTAACCTACTGCTGACATGTTATATTGTGATATTTAACATGTCTAGATAATCAAGCAATGCAAACTACTGGGAAGAAATCCCATTTAGTTTGCCAGAGACAAACCTATTTGTGGAAGAATACTAAGGGATGTTTTCATCAAGATACAGAGAACAGGGATTTTGAATAGTTTCTCTTGATGGATTTTGGACTAAGTTAACTCAAAGCCAAGTTTATTTCAGAAGAAAATATTCAGGAAACAGGGAATTTCTATTCATACAACTTCAAACCAACAGGCTAAATTACAAAAGTACCTAGATGACAAGCATGTTCAAAAGCAAGTCAACACATTTTAATGAAAAACAAAACTACCAAAGTCTTCTAAACTACAGACCACACTGCTCGTTTTTGTTACTTGAAATGTATATCACATTTGGAAAATTAAGACAAATAACACTGTTTCATTTTTAAAAATAGAAGAAATGGATCAGACACATGGTAAGGTTTTTAGAAGTGATACCAACCACCTAGAAGCAGGGAAGAGCTCAGGCTGCAGGGCAATCAGCAGCTCTGCACGTACAGGACTAGTACAAGACTCTGTTCTGTAAGTGGACAAAGTAAATGGCTGCATCCAGCCTGCTGGTAGGAATCACACATCTCCAAGTTCTTGGGATTTAGAACCAAACTTACTTACAGACACAATCAGGAAATAAGCCAATATAATTTGTGGCAAGCATCTGTAGCAGCAGAGAAACTTTGTGTTTATCCTATTTGCTAGTGCTCTGATTTCTCTACCAAAGACAAAGCAAAATGCCAAGATCCTGTATCTATTGGGCTTTGGAGAAAGGTATACTGTGAGCCACAAGACACAGCAAAGTCTGTCACCAAAACCAGAGCTTGCTAGAAACACCAACTTTGTTGTCGTGACACCTATATATAGTATATGATTATAATTATTGCATAAAATAAGGCAAAGTTATGAAGTCTATTCTGAGCAGGCTTTCAAAAACAAAATAAAGACTGACCATTGAGGGATCCTTCTCTAACTATTTCTTTCACCACAGCATTTGTGGCCTATCTGGCTCTTATCTCACTGGACTGGATCTAGCAATTTTTTCAGGGAAGACCTTCCATATACACACAATACATATGTAACCCTCCACTGGTTTCCAGACTATTTTACCTCACATACCACTATCAGCTACATCCTCATGAAAAAACTCTGTCAACTTTAAAAGAGACTGTAAATCCCATAGAAAAATTTTGAGGAAAATTTATCTTTATATACAATTCCTAAACTAGTCTTCATATATAATTCCTAAACACTGATTTCTAAAGAAAAACCAAAACCCTATAGGACAGGGTTTTTTTTCCTATAAAATACATTCCAAGAAAAACCAAGACCTAGGTCTTCATGCAATATAAACAGGCAAAGCCTTATGGACAAACTGAGAGCCGGCACCCACATGGTGGTGTGAGACAAAAGTAAAGATGACAGGTAGGAACAAAAGCAAGCAAAGACGCAGGGAGGAAGGGAAAGCAGGGTTCAGTGGTAATAAGCAATGGGAAAGAAGAGTGTGAGCAAACAAAATTTTCCAGAGCCAAAACTGAAAGCAAAGTGGTAACAACAGCTGTCAGGTGCACTGGGTTTGGTCAACTTCCACTACACCAGTGTTCCTCCATCATCCTTCATAAAAGTGTTGTACAGTCTCCTCTTATTTTCCTGTCTGAGCCTGGAACCTCAGGAAGGATGGACCCCATTAACAGGTTCCCAGACCGTCTGTCCTCAGGGGACTGACAACATTTTTCTACAGTAACTCCATCTTCTCTCTTTCTTCACTCAAGAGCTGCATTTCCCTTTCAAAGAGATCCCTACGATTCTTTAGCTTATTCTCTTCTATAACAAAGCCTGTGAAACTCCATCATGTCAATAACTTCTGGCTGAGCTAGACAACTGATTTGAAAGAGCACCAGGACTTTGAGGAAAACATCTTAGAAAAACCCAACTCTGTCCCAAGCAGATAATCCCTATGCGTTCAGCTAACAAAAAAAAAAAAAAAAGCCCCCCCAAAAAACCCCAAAAACTAAGCACAGCTATTTACCTGAAACAATTGCCTAGTTTTGTTTTCAGCTACTAAATGTAATGATCTGTTAATTACACTAAAGGAGCTTTCTTCCCATCATCTTACAAAACACAGAAATAAATGTAAATACTAATCACACACTTTACCTTGGCTCTTTAGTTTCATTAAGTCATGCTAGCCAGAGCTACAGCCATTCTCTGGCTATCTTTCTAGCTAGGCCAGTGTTGTTTTTAAAAACAGTCCTCAGAACAGGACATAATATTCCTGTAATTGTCCTCTAATGCTATACAGCAATAACAACATAACCCTGCTAAGCTACCCAAAGATAGCATTTACTCCATAAGCCATTGCACTCTACTGCAATTTCATGCTCAACTGGTAATACATCAGAGCTCCAAATCATTTTCTGAGTCAATGCTTTCCAAAATACAGTCTCCTATGTTGAATGACCTATATTCATAGCTCCTAGCTGCGACTTTCCACTGAGCCATGGTAAAACATGTGTTGCTCAAATGAATGTAGCCTACCACATGATCAAATTTGGTTTCTAGAGGGTACTCACTTCATTTCATACAAATTACTTCAGTATGTGCAGCATTTCCCTACAATGTTTACTGTCTTCTAAATTAAGGAAGTTTCAGTGGCATCATGTCACAAAGAGATGCATAATCACTCTCCTACCCCCAAAAAAAATACCACAAACCCACAACCCAACATTGTTTTCTTATGAGGTCGGGCACCTCTTTTTGGTGAGTGCAACTGAAATCAGTTCCATGTATTGTATCAGGCATGTGCCTCTGCTGCTCTAATCAGCACCATACAGAAGCAAGTCAAATGCCTTGAAGCTTGCCTACACTAATTCACAACAATTAGTGTCAGCCAAATACCATTTGAGATAGATTTGGCAGAACATATCTACGTAACATCTCATTGAGTGGTATGGATCATGGCACCACCCTTCAATTCTACATCAGTTGCATCTTAACACCACACATCATTCCTTTATGATCAATGCCAATGAAGACCATTTCACTGACCTTTAACACTAGCACAGTACTTTTTTCCCCGTACCTTCCCTAGAACCATAAGCATCATTCAATAACTGTTCTTTCCTTTGTCAATTCTCTGAAAACTCAGTGGGTAGCTATAAAACCTCACACATCAAGAAGCTTTTGAAATGGACAATTATGTTCTGCATGGTTATCAAACACTTCTTAGCAATATTAAAAAGTTCAAAGACAAATATTCTCAATACGGAACAGAAGTATTTGACAACAACACTTGCCTACATACACATCTGTAATATTGATTTGCAATTCCTTTCACAAATTCCTAGAACTCTCCTTTTTGCCTTTAAAGATACTAACCACATAATTTCTCTTATTAGATTCAACTTCTGTTAAGAGTACCTTTCAGGACTGCCAATTTACAGCTATCTGTTTCTCACTTTCCCTGCCACTCCTTGAGCTGTGTTACCCATAAATACTTCTGTTTCACTAGACAGTTTTACCAGGGACAGAAGTGCTGCAGCACCACCATTAGCTCCATTTCATGCAGCACCTACTTGCAGCTATGCCACATACAAACATTGTATCTCCTCCCTTAATGAATCCAAATTAGCCAGAGTCGTTCTCATTTTTCACATTGAATGCTTTGAAACTTACTGGTTTGGGATCACTTAAAAACCTATTGCGTTAGAATTGTTTATTTTCTCTTCCTTTGCTACCTCTTGTTCAAATGGCGTATCAACACTAATCCCAAGTACAAATACAGACAATGTAATAGCTGATCGTTTCTGTAGCATAGAAAGAGATCTTAGGTTCATTGAACTGCAAATTAAAACTTCTGAAGAAGCACCTGCACAGATATTTGCATTTTAGACAGATATTGTCTACGTCACAGGCATTCAAGAAGATAAGCCATTATTGGCTATGAAAATCAGGATTTCTTCTATATGCATACACACATACTTTGAAAGCACACTGTAGACATGATTAATAGCTAAGATTCTAATCAACTACCAAATACAATGCCATTTTTACTGCTGCTCTCTGCCTCCAACCACAAACTTCTATCGAGTATTAATGTCTTTGAAGCCCATAAAGATAAAAACATCCTGTATTTTCAAAGCGAATGTAACCCTCTAAAAAATGTAAAAAAGAAAAAAAAAAAAAAAAAAGGAAAAACCACATTACTGTTTCAAATACACCTTCTTCAGTCAAATATAATTTATTATTTCATAAAACGTTGAGGCCAATCTGGCACACGCTACTCTGCTTCCATTTCCCCTGGGAGTGCCGGCTGCTCTGAGAGTGGGGCGTGTCTTGCTCCCCTCTGTCCCACAGCCTGGGGGTGTCCCCTCTGCACCTCCAAAGCCCGGGGCAGCCTCAGCATCTGCTCTGATGGCGCTCCGCACTCATCTCTGCCTGCTTCAGGCGTCCCTGAGCTACCCCTCGCAGCTACGGAGCAGCCACCCTACAGGGGCTGTCTCAGACGAACAGCTTCGTCCTTCTTGGACCAGGACGAGCAACAAGGCAAGGGTGACAGGCCCCGCTCCTCTTTGATGTGCGCCGCAAAATCCAAGCGGAAGCACCTATTTCGCACAGAAAAGCTCTTAAGAACACAAAATGACAGCCTAGCAGCTGCCACCGGGTACCTCCGCGGGCTGCCGCGCACGGCGCAGCCGCTCCTGCAGCCCCAGCAGCCTCCGCGCAGCGCTCCGCCCCTTCTCCGCCATGGCACCGCCGCCGCTCCGCCCCTTCTCCGCCATGGCACCGCCGCCGCTCCGCCCCTTCTCCGCCATGGCACCGCCGCCCCTCCGCCCCTTCTCCGCCATGGCACCGCCACCGCTCCGCCCCTTCTCAGCCATGGCACCGCCGCCGCTCCGCCCCTTCTCGGCCTCGGCCTCGGCGCCGGGCCTCCTCTGTGACCGCCCGGCGTTCTTGTAGCCGCGCCGCGCTGCGCCATTGGCCGTTCATCGCGGCCGGGCTGGTTGTTCGCTGCCCAGCCACCAGCAACAACAACCACAGCGCTGACTGCGTGCTCTCCTCTGCCCCGCTGGGCTCCGTTTGAGCGCACGGTGCGGAGCTGTGCAAGCGGTACTGAGCAAGCACAGCGTGGCTCGGGCGAGCCCACGGAGAGGGGTCAGGGAGCGGCCTGCCCAGGGAGCGCCGCGGCGCTGTGCGCTGTGTCCCTGCCAGGGCGGGCCCGTGCCAGCCCGGGAGCAGCCCCGGGCGGGCCCTGTGCTGCGTGCGGCAGCTGGGACACGGACAGTGTCGCTTGCTGCTGCTCATCTGCCTTGTTACCTGCAGCAGCCCCGAGGCCCGTGGCATCCCTGGCGACTGTGCGTGGCAGCGATGCTGCCCTGTGGAAGGGTGCCTTGTGTCGGGGTAGTGAGGCAGAGCCGCGACTGGCGCCCGCAGGCAGCCCACTGCTGTCCTGACTCGGGCTGAAGGGGACATCCTTTTCTTTAGGTCCTGCTTTTTGGGGCTTTTTTAGGGCCTGAGCACTTTCAGCAGCGCTCTCCCATGGATTACCTAAAAAGCTTGTGAGACGGTGTCAGTGTGTGCGCTGCGTGAGCTGCGCCTCTGAAGCGAGATGTCTGCCATGGAGCTTGCCGGGGCTGAGCCTGTGCTTGTAAGACTCCCAAGATGAATGAGTCCCTCCTAAAAAATACGTGTTTGCAGAATTTCCTGTGAAGTTACTATAGATGTATGAAAACAGGTACACAGAACACCTTTCACTCTTTAAAGTGGTGTTTGAGGGAAGTGTTAAAAAAAAGTGCAGCCAGATAACTGTAACAGAATTTTAAGTAGGCAAAAGTCTGGTAATTGCGCGTTAGGATTGCTGCTCTTGCAAAATAGATCTTATTACAGCTTGGCACACTTTATAGCAAATTCATCAGTAGAGAAACCAAAATAGCTGATAGGGCAATACAGTAGGTAGAGCACTGTGGTTGGAAATGGAAAAAATAAAACCAGGTCCCTGATGCAGACTGTCTCTCCAGTTACCATACTCATGTTTTTATTTAACAGAAATAATTAACTCATCTTCACAGAATGAAGAGACTTCATCAACCTTACCTTAAAATAGGCTATTCACAACTAGTCACTCCTAAGTTTTCTGGCCCAAAAAGTATAACATTATTTGTACAGAGTGGCATTTATGCAGAAGAAATCTTCAGAAAAATTCAGCCCACACCAGCAGTATGATTAAAGTCATTACTGAGTAGGGAAGTTGAGGGTCACATTGTCACATGAATTGTGTGATTGAAGCTGGAATTCCCCTTTGTTGTTTGAAAGCCTAATTATCAAACTACTAGATTTCCTGGGTAGAGAAAGATGTTCTTGCTACCCAGTTATTCTAAAAGATAACTATTTCAGGACAGCGGAGACAGTATTTAAAATCCCAATCAAACGAGAAAAATATTTTTAGCCCAGACCTAACTGAAGCATTTTTGGTATTGCTTGTCATAACTGTCAAGAGGAAAGAATTCCAAGTTTACTCAGTCCTTCAAAACTGCAGCCAGTGCTGATTATTACAAGGATTTGTTTGTTTGGCATTGATGCATGACTCCTCTTAGGAAGAAGTGGGCTTGACATACAAATATTACTCCAAAAATTGCTCTGACACTACATGCTCAAGGGGTGTGTTGTACCATCAGCTCTGCTGAAGGCTTGCAAACTCTCTTCTGACCTTTAAGGACCTCCCTATGGCCTACTTCCAGTGCTTAGTGAGTTTCCAAGGAAAGATTGAAACCAGAAAGAGGAATAGGCTTCGTTGGAGCTCAGGAGAAGAGCCTGGTAGAATTTCAGGGGCTTGACTGGCAAAACTAGGCAAGGAAGTGGGAGGAAATGATGGAGTACAGGGAGGTCTGAGTGACTCACTGGGGCTGGGTGCCTTGAACACAGTAACTCAGAGCCACCTCTGTGAAATCAAGCCCTGTGCATTTGTTCCGAACAATGTTGTTTTTACATTAATTCAGCAGCTTAAAAAATCTCACATTTCTTTTACATCCCTTATTTTTGAAAAGACTGCAGATTCCACTGAAATTCAGTATGCTTTCACAGTTACCTCCTGTCTGCATAAGGAATTTCACCCTTCTTAAAGGTATTACTGGTGTGATTACCCAGTACATTCAGATTAGTGCATTTGAAAATCCACCTGCAGCCCATGGGGATCCACAGGGGATGCAGAGATCCACCCACAGCCTGTGGGGGAGATGCCCACACCAGAGCAGGTGGATGCCTGGAGGAGGCTGTGATCCAGTGAAAACCCAAATGGAGAGAGAGAGCCCTTGCTTCCAGGCTGGAGCAGCCTGTCCTTTGGAGGACCGTACCCCGTGGAAGAGTGACCCAAGTCACAGCAGTTTTGGGAGGACTGTTTGCCCGTGGGAGGGACTCACATTGCAGCAGTTTTGGGAGGACTGCTGCTTATGAAAAGAGAACCACGCCAGAGAAGTTCATGGAGAACTGTCTCCCATGTGAAGCCACAGCCTCACAGGGGAAGGACTCCTCTCCCTGAGCAGCAGAAGAAAACCTCGGGTGATGAACTGAGCAAACCCCCCTGCCCTCTCTTCCTTCACTGTCTGTGGGAAGGAGGGAGGGGCGGGGGGGGCAGGGGGAAAGTGTTTTAAGGACTTATTTTACTTCTCATTATCCTCCTCTGATTTTGTTACTAATAAATTCACTTTGCAACTTAAGTTGAGCCTGGTTTGCCCTTGAAATATTTCTCCTGGTCCTTATCTCACTCATGAAACCTTCGTTATTTTTGTCTCCTCTGCCCAGCTGTAGCAGGGGAGGGTGAGCGAGCGACTCTTGTGGGTTGCCTGGCATTTGGCCAGTGGCAAACCACAACAACATAGTCGATGGAGACTCCCTTTTTACAGGAAATCACAAGGAAAATGTGATGGGGGATAGCTACAAATTACTGAGGAGATTATGATTTGACATAAGAGGAAAATTTTTCACAATGAGAATTTAATCTTCCCAGGGAACTAAGTGGTGGATTCCCCAAGGTTGGACACTTGTAAGACTTGCCTGAAGAGGGTACTGGGCCATGTGGTCAAGACAGTACTTTTGCCAAGAAAGGTGGAACCAGGTGATCCTTGGTATTCCTTCCAAACTGGTATTCCACGGTTCTATGAAAATGAGGCTTTGTCCTTAGTTTTTCGTAGCTGTGGCCCTAGTTTTCAAAAGGAAAGCTTGTTACCTTGCTGCTGTTGGGAGGGCTGAGCCTTATGTCCCTCTCCTCCAGTCTGATTTCACACATTTGACTGACTCTAATTTCCTATTCTGTTTTTTCATTCTCACCTTGTGATGTAGCTCCACCCACACAGTGATGCCCTTTTGTTCAAAATGACAAGTTATTACTTTGCAGCGGTTGTTGTAAAAGCCTGTCTGAGCCTGAAGGCAGCCAAATAAATCCGTATGATTAAGCATTATACAAAGCACAGCCAAGAGAAAATCTTCCTGTTCTCAGACTTCTACTTCCCCCGGTAGTCTTCCCCTCCTATGCAGACACTTGCACTCTTTCTGTCTCTCTTGTGGGATGAAATTCTCCTGGGATATGGAGGTTTGGCTTTATATGGTTCCTGAGGTTGCCTCAGGAAGGATGCAAGGATGCAGAGATAAATTATTCCAGTGTATGGTATAAGCCCCAAGTCAGGACACACATGTGAGAGACAGAAGATCAAAGTTCACATCTCTGAAAATATATCAGGATGTGAGACATAATCTTTGAAAGCTGTGACAGGTCTTTATGGAAGCAGTGACCTAACTCCACAAAACAGAACATGACTGAATCCCCATCAGCTGGTCTCCTTTCCTCTGCCTCGAGTTAAGTATGGAAAATCTAAGGAAGTGTAAAGTGCCAGAATTTCCATGGTGTTTTCTGTGGGTTATTTTAGGTCATAGAATAATAATAATCATAGAATGGGTTTTGATGGGACCTTCAAAGACCATGTAGTTCCAACCCCCCTGCCATGAGACATCTTCTGCTAGACTTAAGTTCTGTCCATCCTGGCCTTGAACACTTCCAGGAATGGGGCATCCAGTTCTCTGTGTCATGTTGTTCCAGTGCCTCACCACCCTCATCATAAAGCATGTTCCTTATGTCCAGTCTAAACCTGTGCCCTTCCCTAACCATAGGGCTTTCGCCCAGGCTCCCAGCTGGGAGCTGGGGAACCCAGTGGTTCCCTCTACACTTACCCGAGGCAGTTATTACCTGCTTAGTTATCTTCACCTTCCCCTCCCTTTCCTCTCCTGTACCTGTGCATTTGCAGGATCCAGGCTTGTCCTCCTGATTTCCAGTGGCCAGGCAGCCCAGGGAAGCTGAGCTCCTGTGGCTGGGCAGAGGCAGGGAGCAAGGCATGGAGAGGAGGGGTCATTTTAAAGAGCACCCGAGCACAGGCTCCGGTCTCTCTTGCTCACTGTGACAGCGAAGTGCCTCACTGAAAACCAGTGAGCTGGGACTTAAGTGGCCTCTGATCTTTCTCACTCTTTTTTCCCCACAATTCCTCTCTTTCTGTGTTCGCATTTTCCAAGGAAGAGGCATTTTCACGGACAGCTGTGGGACAGTATCTTTCTGAGGAGGGTAAGAAGTTTTTAACTCCTCGCTTTGCTAGTTTTTAGAAGGTGGCATTTTAAAGCAGGGGGGAGGCTGGTTGGTATAAAGCACTGTTTTGAGACCCCAAGTGCCCTTTGGCATGACTGGTACTTAAGCTAAAATAAAGTAGGTGAAAGTGAACAATCATAGAAAACCAAATCGCTCAGGGTTTTCAAAGTCAGTAACTTGGGTTTATTATAGGATTGTTTGATTTGTTTCAGGACGTTTGCATGTCCCGTCACTTACCGTGCTTGTACACTAAGCTAGCTTGTGAAATTTCTGCTGATGGAAAAGCGTTTCTCAGGAAAAAACTTTGGATAGTGAACATTTTTAAACAGAGAGCTTAAAATGTTGTATTTAAATGAGCTCTGCAATGATGCAATGAGGCAATTAACATTAAGTGCTACATGTATTAAAAATTTTAATTTACAAATCTCCAAAAATACTTAGAACAACAGATGAGGCTGCTGAAAAAATATATGCCCTCACCAACTTTAAAATTGTGACTATTCATATGTAAAGCTGTAACTATGTGTGTAACATACAAAGTTATCCAAAAATTTTGTTTTGCTTCTTTTTCATGCCAACAAATATACGGGACACTTGCAACATCATAGGGTTTTTGCAACAAAAGTTGTGTTAAACAGCCGAGTATACTAAAACACCAGCTATACCTTCAACTGAACCTGTCTTAAAATGGCAAGCTGCTGGGAGGTTGCTATTCTGGGAGGTGACTCTGATAGGTCTCAACAGATGCAGCCCTGGAATGCAGCCAGAGCGGGGGAGCCGGGCAGCAGCTGACCCCCGCGCTGGCACACTGGCATATCAGGGATCACAGCTCACGTCAGCACAGGCTGACACTGACACTCTGGGCACACATGGCCCTCTCCCTCGCCTGCTCTGCACATGGCCATCACCCAGCAGCAGCAGCAGCAGCAAAAAACTGCTGGTGCTCACAGGCAGCAACCATTCCTTTCTATAATTAAATTACCATTTTGTTACATGCTCTGTGCTTAAGGAAGAAATTATGTGCTAAGATTATAATTGAAATATTACTGAAGTTTTTTGATTTAATGATCTACAATAAACCAGTCATTTGATTTATCATTAATAAGCATTTTTTCATGTTCGAGTTTTTATGACTGCAAGGATCACAAAGAAAATTATCATGTGTAAATTGTTTTAAAATCAATGGATATACTGGAGCTAAATGCTATGTTTGAATCTATTTGAATGCTGATCTCCACAATTCTGTTTAAATTGTGTTATTGAAGATCAGTGCTTTCCATCATTTATATTTGTAGATACATGTTATTTGTTCAAAGTAACTCCTTTGTTAGTAGGGGCTGTCTCACATCGCGTCTGACAAAAAAGTGGCTCTTTATTTCATTGAAAGCTCGCCTAGAGTTGATATATATAATTCAAATATGTGTTCTAACATAACTATGGGACTGATTCTTCCCTTCCCATATGCAGAACTTGTTTAAAATAATACATCCTGATAGAGTTTGTATGACTTTTTTTCAAACAGAAGTTAGACATCTTCTCCCTAAATCTCCACAAAATCCTAAAAGTAGGATTATAGATTTCAAATTACTGATACAGAAAAGCGATCAAAGTATGCTATGAGCAGAAAGTCTTTGCACATCTGACACAGGAAATAGAACACTGTCAGCCTATAAACCCAAAAGTTACAAAAACCTGGAAGCAGTTTTGAGCAGGAACTAAATCTAAAATCAATATGATATCATATTGAAATCCTCTTTCTCTTTATGTCTCATCTGGCTTTTGTTTCTTTAAGAATTTTTCCCAGTTGTAATATTTCCTGGTCAAGTTCTGAACTCACCTGTAATTCTGTAGCAGCCCTGGAGTAAGGATGAACAAAGCTGGGGGCCTGTATCTTTCCTGTGCTTCAGGCTAATGAATTCAGGTCTAGAACGTGTATATATACAAAATTCTACAGCCTCGCAAACCCATTTAGAGAATTTGACTTTCTGAATGTGGTGATAATACGTGAACGTTAATTTATGATCTTGTTATTTAAAACAAAAAGGAATTGCTGAATTACTTGTAGGTATATTCTTCACAGCTGGAGTATTGATTATAAGCAGCCATGCTGCAACCTAGAATTTAGGAAGACAGATTATCCTGTGTGTTTGGTTTTGTGGTATTGTGCGTATTGACAAAGGTTAGATTTGTTGCATAATCACTTAGCTATTAAATTTCACAACTGTGGTGTTTAATTTTATTTTTAGCAAGTGCTTGGCTGTAATATTTCATTGCAGTCATGGCCCCTAAGAAGAAGAATGTGAAAAAGAACAAAGCAGATATCAACGAAACAACTATCATTGTGGAAGACGGCCCCCTCAGTAAACTAAATGGCTTGAATGGACTCTTGGAAGGAGGAAATGGTTTCAGCTGCATCTCATCTGAGGTTTCCGACCCATCATACTGCCCAAACCTCTTGGAAGGTCTAAGCAAAATGAGACAAGAAAATTTCCTTTGTGACTTGACTATCAGCACCAAAACCAAATCATTCAATGTTCATAAGGTAGTGATGGCTTCAAGCAGTGAATACTTTCACAACATCCTAAAGAAAGATCCATCCACTCAAAGAGTGGACCTCAATGATGTGTCCCCAGTGGGTCTAGCTACTGTTATCTCCTATGCTTATACTGGAAAACTTACTCTCTCACTTTACACAATAGGTAGTATTATTTCCACAGCAATTTATCTACAGATTCACACCCTTACAAAGATGTGCTGTGATTTTCTAGTCCAAGAAATCAGTGTTGAGAACTGTATGTACATTGCCAATATTGCAGAAACATACGGACTAAAAACAACCAAGGAAGCGGCGCACAAATTTATTAAAGAAAACTTCATTGAATTTTCAGAAACTGATCAGTTCCTAAAACTTACTTTTGATCAGATTAATGAACTTCTTGCAGATGATGACTTACAGTTGCCTTCTGAAATTGTTGCATTCCAGATTGCAATAAAATGGCTGGAATTTGACCAAAAAAGAGTAAAGTTTGCTGCCAACCTCTTAAGTAACATCCGTTTTGGTACCATCTCAGCCCAAGACCTTGTCAATTATGTTCAAACTGTGCCAAGAATGATGCAAGATGCAGACTGCCATAAGCTCCTCGTGGATGCCATGAACTATCACTTGCTTCCCTATCACCAGAATACACTTCAGTCCAGAAGAACGAGGATCCGTGGAGGTTTCAGAGTCTTAGTTACTGTTGGGGGACGCCCTGCTTTAACAGAAAAGTCTCTTAGCAGAGACATCTTATACAGAGATCCTGAAAATGGGTGGAAGAAGCTAAGTGAAATGCCTGCTAAAAGTTTTAATCAGTGTGTCACAGTGATGGATGGATTTCTCTATGTGGCTGGTGGGGAAGACCAGAACGATGCCAGGAACCAAGCCAAGCATGCAGTCAGCAATTTCTGCAGGTAACTGCTATTTCTTTGAAAGGGATGTAGGTATCTATTCCACAGAAGGTAGGTAGATAGACTAAGCTGGCTTGTGTCATGCAACATGAACCACTTGGATAAAGAAAAAGGGGACAATGTAGGGCAGGTATAGATGCTACTCTATATTAAACTTTGAATGAACAGAAATATACAACTAAAGTTATGCAAAAAATTTCACCATGGTGAGAAGTAAGGAAAAACTGAGAAAACTTATTCCAAGTGAAGGAAATAGTAGGAACATCAATAGGAAGTCATGGGATGATCTAAGAAGACTTTTCAAATTTTTCAAAGCTTTTGATGCCTCACAAAAAATTTGGAAAAACATATTTTAGATATTATGTCCTTCACTCTCTATTCACCATTCACCATATTTTCAACAGCTCTTGAATTGAATTTCATATCCTCTTTTTTAAATTTTTTTTTATTTTTATTTTTATTATTATCAGGAGTTTAAAAATAATGGCACCATTGCTTGAAGGCTGTCTTTTACAGTGTACCCCAAATAATACCTTGCTTCTAAAATGTTGCAGTTCCTATCTATAGTCATCCAGGACTGCACGGGTGATAGCAAGGTCAGAAGAGTGCATACATTAACATGCAATGTCACATGGGCAGTAGTCGTTTTTAAATAGTTCAGCCTAAAAGCTGGCAGTGCACAGTAGCTTGAAGCAAAGGCTGGGGGTGGGAAAACTTCTATCTGCCTTTTATCTACCAATGGACTATGGACATACAATGGCGTTACACAGCCACAGTCCCACCAGTGCTTCCTTTTCTGCTCTCAGAAGGAACAGTCCGCTTCTCCTGAGGACACCAACCAGAACACAAAATTAATGAATGAGGAACATTCTCTAAATCAACTTTATTGTGTAATCTACTTTGTAAGAAAAGTATCTGCTCTCTTGACCTCTGCCCTTAAGCTATGCCTCGCATTGTCACAAGGAGTTGTGTCCTCAGTGCAGACCTTGGTTGCAGGGAGGAGGTGGGGGAATTCTCATTGTGCCCTTAACCTTGAGCATGTTCAGTCACATCAGTATGTCTGTGGACTTGCAGATGACAATGCTGAATGACAATTAGTATTTACTTTCCCATAGTCTTTTTTCTCATATAGTTCTCTGGTCCCCTTAGCATGCAACAGAAGTGTGTGGGTCCACTAATGTACCTCACGTGGCATCTTCAGGAGTCATAATTTGCCATTTCCTATTTCAAAGTTGGTCATTTAAATGTCAAGGACCAAGAATGTTATTTCAGATAGCAATGGTGTTAGAAAGCACAGATGCTCTTTCCATGTAAAACTTACTCCATGGGAGTGCTGAGGAAAGCATACTCACCATTTTAGAAAGCACTAGGAGGATGCAAGTATAAATCACAACCTAAAGCTTTTAAAAACTCTCGGAGTAAATTTAGGCATCTTTGCTGTGGGTGTAAATTGCAAAAGAGCTTCTAAAATTTCTATTGTATCTTGAAATTATCTCTTCCCAGTATTCTAATGAGATTATTGTACAAAATCAAATTGCAGAAGAATCAGACTTACTTCTTTAAAATAATACCAAGTTTGAATGATACGAAAATATTTTTTCTCCAGTCAAAGTCTAAATTTATTTTAAAATTTAATCAGGAATACCAGTTTCATTACACTGACTTTTAATAGGCTAAATAACTAACTACAATTCTAGCAACTTTGCTCTTGCAGCAGTGGCATAGGAGTCGACTGTTACCTTCTTTTTTGAATCCTTTCAGATATGACCCTCGTTTCAACAGCTGGATTCACTTGGCGAGCATGAATCAGCGGCGCACCCACTTCAGCCTGAACGTGTTCAATGGCCTCCTCTTTGCAGTGGGAGGCCGCAACTCCGAGGGCTGTCTCTCCTCTGTCGAGTGCTACGTGCCCGCAACTAATCAGTGGCAGATGAAGGCCCCGCTGGAGGTGCCCCGGTGCTGCCATGCCAGCGCAGTGGTGGATGGCCAGATCCTGGTCACGGGAGGTTACATCAATAACGCTTACTCTCGCTCGGTGTGCATGTACGACCCCAGCAAAGATACCTGGCAGGATAAGGCCAGCCTCAGCACCCCAAGGGGCTGGCACTGCGCAGTGTCCCTTCTGGAGAGGGTCTACGTCATGGGTGGGTCTCAGCTGGGGGGGCGAGCGGAAAGGGTGGATGTTCTCCCTGTGGAGCGCTACAGCCCGTACACGGGCCAGTGGAATTACGTGGCGCCTCTTCAAACTGGAGTTAGCACGGCTGGTGCCTCCACCCTCAATGGGAAAATTTACTTAGTGGGTGGCTGGAACGAAATAGAGAAAAAGTACAAGAAATGCATTCAGTGCTATAACCCAGATCTCAATGAATGGACAGAGGAAGATGAGCT
Organism: Motacilla alba alba; assembly: GCF_015832195.1. Classification (NCBI taxonomy): domain Eukaryota; kingdom Metazoa; phylum Chordata; class Aves; order Passeriformes; family Motacillidae; genus Motacilla; species Motacilla alba. The sequence goes on along the minus strand of NC_052018.1, from coordinate 24,167,654 downwards.
GCCTGAGGCCACTGTGGGCGTATCTTGTTGTACTATATCTATGCCCAGCACCAAGACAAGGGAGTCCAGGGCCAGCTCAGTCTCTTCTGTCCCAGTCAGTATCTAAAGACAGGTCTAACCAGCAATAAGTAAAAATGTTTACCAGCGCGGCAATATAATTAACCCTTTAAGTAGAATTTTTGTGCTTATGTAGGAAAAACAAAATCATTGGCTTTGCAAATGTGCTTGGCCAGTTTTCATGAACTTTAGTACAGGTGGCATGAAACAGCACATTAGAGATAAGATCAATTTTCTTAGCAGGAAAAGAGAGTTAACCCATAACCAGAGAATTTCATTCTCTTCCTGACTTTGCCACTGACTTACTACACTATCTGTGGCAAATCATTTAATTTCTTTATGTCTTGGTTTCCTTACCTGTAAAATAGAGATAAACTTGCTTCAGAAGATTGTTATGAGGCTTTTTAATACTGATTTTTAAACTCTTTCAGAACCCAAAGTGAAAGTCAAATATGACTAGTAATAAATCTCAATATAGATCAGAAATGTGCCATGTCATCATAACATTGATCAGTTTTATTCTTTTCTAAGCATTTTCTATTTTCACAAACAGAAGGGAAAAAAAGGCAAGCCAAAAATACCACACATAGCATGTGTGGCACTTTCCTTTTGGCGCAGTGGTATTCACAAAAACTTCTCAAAGCATTTTGTCCTTCAGAAGGTAGAAAGAGTTCCTCATCTTCTGCCACGAAACACTTTAATTCCTGTATCAAGTGCTGTGACAGGGCTTTCAAGATCTGAATACACAAAATACTTTAGCTCCCATAAGCACTATGGGCCAGCCCCAAGGGGCTACTTTGCCAGATGGCTCTCCTGACCTCTGCGTACACCAGGCAACATCACCTCATCCTCCTCCTCATGCCAGGGAGACACCACTCTCATTCCAGGTGGAAAAACCTGGAAGCTGAGTCCATGCCAGGAGACACCAAGGGCTAATGGCATCTGAACATGGGGAAGATGCACAGAGCAAACTCCCTTACATTGCTCCAGCAAATAACCAGTGGAATGAGCAACAAAGATGGAATAAAGACTTCAGGATCTGCCCTTTAGAATTTGTGTGGAAAACAGGAAACTATGGGAAAACTCCCTTAGTAGAAATAAAGAGATACCTTAACACCTTTCTTGCCAGGTGTAGGCACAACAACACCCAGAGTAACCTTCTCCTGGGTATACCATTATGCATCTCCTTCTGAAGCCTTCATTACAGCCCTTTTTATGGACATTTCATTCATTTTATTCCAAAGGCTAGAGTAATGCTCTTTGTGTTGAAGTTTTCCCAGGAGTCTTCACTCGACTTAGTTTGCCCCCAAGAACTTTTCTTCCTGATTTCAGCATGAGGTGAGGGAATTAACCATGAAACCTAATCCTATTCCCATTGCCAAAGGGATGTGCAGCCCATCGTGTCCTGTGAAAATTTGATACCGAAGGACTGCTGTCAGCACAAAATGTCTACATCAGCACGAAATGTCTACATCCTTCTTTTGGGGAAGAAAAAGGAAATATAAGGAATTAAAATGATTTATTATAACCAGAAGGGCATTCACCTTAACCTATTCATGGAAGCTTCACATTCAGTTTCCTCAGATTATCATTGACACCTCCAGGCTTCAGTGTCAATGAGAAGCCATGCTCTTAGCAATGCTTATAAGGCAGACAAAATTTTATCTCATTTTCAAAAAGGGAACACCATAAAATTGTCTGTCAGTGCAGATGTTGTCGAGACAAGCATTTTCAGGACCCAAGCTCTTTGCAGTTTTGTTAAAACTGCATATTGAGGATCAGCCTGAGCGTGACATGGTGTTAGAGATGAAGTAATTCACTCTGTCAGTTGAGATTGAACTCCATGGTACTCAGTCCTGTTTTCTAGTTCTAACTTAGAGTTCATCTTTGCATCCTGACAATAGAACTTCAAGTTTCAAATTGTATTTTTGAGTGCTGTGTATTATTAGAATATACTGCCACCAATAACTTGTGGTCAGAGTAGCACAGTCATATAATTTTGATTCATTTAATTGCCATATAGTTGTTCTGTACTCTGTGTAATTCAAATAATAACAAATGTGGAACAGTGTAACAGAGTACTCTTAGTTTAAGTATGAAAATTCTGTTCTTGCCCATTCCAATCACCAAAAGCTTTTCCTGAAGGAGAGAAAAAATTTCTCTTTCCCCAAGTTATGACCACATGTTCCATATGAATGCGTTTAGGAAGTTCTTTAGAAATAACCATCTATTCCAATATTTTTTTTGTAATTTTTTTAATCCATCCAGTCCAATGAAGACACCTGTACAAATTCAATTATAACTGTATTCATGGTGTAGTTACTTAGTATTTATAACATATCCATGAGGTTGTATTTGTGAATTGAAAAAACAACTATTATGGCCTCAAACAGATATTGGATGGAATTGCCATATGCAAGTGTCTCTTTTTCCCTTTAGGAATTCAGTTCCAAAATGCCATGAATAGTCAGCCATTGCTGCATGCTTTCCTGTTTATGAGCTAGCACTTCATGTACATCAACAACCATCTTGTTTTTGAGTGGTAAATTATTTATGAATGATGGGCTAAGTGCAATGAAACTTCTCTCTTACTACTTAAAGGGTTAAAAACTTTGGGGGCCAAATCCTTTTCATCTTACTCACAAAAGAGGTTCCATTGACTTCAGTGGGACTGCTGAATAAGATGTACAGGATTTTGAACTCTTGGCCAAATTCTGGCAGAACAGTAGATAAAGGTGCCACACCCAGAAGGAAGACTGCTGCTCTGCCTCCAGTGCCCTTGGCCATGACAAATCCATGAAGACATGTGCTAGGACAGGAGCCAAATACAACTGGCCATGTGTTCCTTCTGTAGCACAAGTTAGGTACATACTTCAGGCCAAAAATCTTAGGTAGATTAACAATTGTATTGTTACCAATATAACACTACAGGTTTGCTTTACATTATTTTCTCTATACATCTGTTCAGGCTTCAACTGCACATTGAGCCAGGATTTGGCCCTTAATATGTGACACAATTAGCTGGACTTAAAATTATGTTGAATCATGCTACGTACTGAGCTATTTGTGACATTTTATGTATGATCTTCTTTTGTTAGAACTGTGAAAATTGCTTGTATGTTCTGTTTTATGGGATGGTGTTCTTTCATTGTCTGGTACCATATATTCAATCTCTACATGTTTGTAATGACATCTCAGTTGAAGTTGAAATACTGTCAATACAAAAAGAAGTTTTAAAGTGCAAGGAAGTACTGCGTGCGGTAATATTAAGTAGAGCAGATGACTTCCAACTGTATGAGATCCAGATTGTTAAAGCCCTACAGGGATCTTCTTTAATGCTATGTTAGTAGTAGGAAAAAAAAAACCCCAAACAAACAAATTAATGTAAGCTGTTATCCTCAAAATTCTGTATAAAACACCCATGCATTTTATACTTCAAATAGCTGTGCTTCAAATTCAGATCTGAGAAAGAACCTTTCTTCAGTCTGTGAGAGAAGCAGTTTGCAAGTGTTTGTTTTCTTGTTTATTCCTGACTCTTTAGTTGTATGCGAGAGTGTGTTAGAGATTGTAAAGGGAGGAACTTGCTGTTGGAAAGTTGTGCTGAAAGGAAGATGTTGTGTTTAGTTCTTAATCAAGACGAGATCATGATCATGTAATCTCTTCTTGAAGTTAACCTGCAAGATCATCTGTGGATCAGTCAAGAGTCCAGTAAACTTGAATCCTTCAAAGAGGGAAGCAGGCAAAAGTAGCATCCACCGAGCTCAGTGAGGTATTAAGAAGTGCTTTGTGTTGAGACTTTTTAATGGCAGTTCTTGCAGAAAAAAAGGATGCAATGAATGAAATTACTGAGTAAGAACATTTATATTATCCTGAAACCTAGATTAATTTATCTCGCAGTTCTAACTCTTACCAAATCATACTAGGTTTAAGAGCAGTTTTTCCTTAGCAGCTGGGCTTGGTAATTCTAATTGCAAACCCAGCAGTCACACAAATAGTTGTATGAGCATGCATACCTTCTTGCATTCAATGGGACTTCTGCTACAGAAGTTACTCTCAAGGATTTGTATTTGGAAAAATAAAATATAAGAACTAAATCCATGAGCAGGCAAACATCAATGTCTAATTAAAGCCAACATGAGGGTGTTGTTAAACTGATCCTCAATATCACCATTCACTTACCATACCAGCACATGCCATTTTTTGAGACTCAATTACCCTGTAAGGATAATATTTCCTCGGAATGGCTGCTCAATGAAATCCTATGTATACTCCAAAGGGTTTTTTTATGCGACACACAGGATGGGAGGTGCTCTCGTCCATGCAAAAGCCGAAATGGAGCCACTTAGAGCCATAAACAAACTAAGATTTTGTTCCCAGTCCTCAAGGATGTTTGAGAAATATGTGCTGGAAAGAAGCACCTTCTTCAACACATGCCTTTCCATAAGCAGCTTTACTTACGTTCTGTTACTGAGATTTTCATCATCTTTCTGATGAAAAGCAAAGATCAATTTTCAATTGTCTGTAACTTCAATTCTCAGTTGAACTGAATTTTCAGTCCATTTTAACTGTTTAGCCAAGCTGGGAGGTCTTTTTCAAAGTCTGAATTCACCTGCTCAGAGAATGCAATTGGACCCAGTAGTCCTCCTATAGGTTCTTGACCTTTTTATAATGAATCCTCTCTTCTGTCAAAGATTTGCTTTGTATAAGTACTCATTGTAATGAGTATAAGCACATTGTAATGCACAGATTTATACTTTGACTTCTCCTTGAAAGAGGAAGATCTCTTGTCTCTCTTAGTTTCTCTTTTCTTATCCATAACTGAGTAACTATCAGAGCACCAAAGAAGATGCACAGATGTGAACAGTACATAAAAGCTCAACTGTGAATCTATAAAAATCTCATTGCTGGTGGCCACAATAAAGAAAAGGACACATTCTGAAATGCCTGCTGGATAAAAAAAAAAAAAAGGTGAAACATCACAGGATATTCTGAGTTGGAAGGGACCCATATGGATCACAGAGTCCAACTTTTAAGTGAATGGCCTGTATGGGGATCAAACCCACAATCTTGTCAAGAAATGAGTGGCTGGTGCTCATTTGCAAGTGTGACCCTGCACAGAGCTCTGTTCCCAGAAGTTCCCTAAAGAATAAAGGAAAATACATGCAATTCTATACAGCTGGTGTGAGAGATTTGGCATACCTGTCTCAAAGAAAATTTTCAATAACAATATAGGCAATTAATGAACTTATGAGGAATAGGCAATTTCTGTCAGTAAGAATGGGAACACACACATTTAGATACACTGTGAAAGGAAGATGTTGTTACTCTAATTGCAGTCTTATCAGTTCCTTTATTGACAAGAAAAGTTAAAAATATAACTTATTTGTATAAAGCATTTTCCTGGCTTATAAGTATTAGATTGCTTATACAGAAGGGTTTTCTGAGTGTACACTTTAAAGATGGACTGTGATAACATAAGGGAACATAATACAACAGAAAAAAAAATCTGTAATTGTAACGTGAGAATGTTACTACTTAAAAACTAAAATTTGTAGTGCAGCAAGTTGTCATTAAGAGGAAAACACATGTTGGTATTTTTCATTGTGTGCTTTAAATAAAACTGTTGACACATGGCACAAACAAATTATTGTAAAATCAGTTGGAAACTGTGAGACTGCCTTTCTGACAAATGCCTGGTTGCAGTTGAAATGTGCTTTGTTTTCTGAGCCCTGGGCTGATCCTTGCTTTCATATCAGCCAACTGGAATGTTTGTACACCCAGGCTACCAAACCACCTTCACAATAAGCTGCACAATGTGACACTGGAGCCACTTTTATTTTTTTCCATTTTATAACAAAGACAACCACTTGCTTTTTTACAATTAACTTCACAGTCTTTTGTTGTAATCAAAATGCCTCCCGAGAAGTGATGATAAATCAGATGTCTGACTAGCAACTGAATATGTTTTCATTTGGATTGTATGGCTAACAGTACCAAAAATAAAAATATCTAAATTTCAAGGAAAAAAAATCAGTCCAAATTCTGAAGAGCAATTAAGTTGTGCCACAGATGAGAGGGTTTGAGATGTCAAAAATTGTTCCCTGTGTTGTAACACCAAGGATTGCTTCAAAGTGTTATTCTATAGGTCTCAACCTGAAGGGCTAGCTGGCCTGTGGCTGTGCAGAGGTCATGACTGTGGGTTCCTAAGATTCCATTATACTCAAGGACACAGAGGCTTTATCCTCTAAAATTTTCTACTTCATTACAGATTACCACAAAGATCACTGCTAGCAAGTATACCAATAGTTATTACAGCCAATATGAAGATTAATAAAGTGAATATGAATGAGTATGAATGAATACAAATGAATATGAATGAATATGAATGAATATGAATGTCAAACTATTACAATTATTATCAGCAATCAATCATATCAGTCAATAGTATGGTGTCAATCAACACTAGCATCAAGCAGTATGGTAGTACACCGAATGACAGCAACAGTCAAGTAGGTGTGTACTACTGCAGTTACTGGAGCTTGCCACTAAAACAAACTGATCAACAATATTATAACAGCAAATATGCTTTATATATATAATATTTACATTCAACAAATTAGCCAGACTTAAGAAGAAGCCAAATCAACCCAAAAGGGAGGAACAAACTGATCCTGGAGGGCACACACAACCATGTGTGGAAGAAAGACCCAAGAAGTGAGACAACAGACAGAGTTTCCCTTCAAAACAGATCCTTGACACAGAGTGTGGAGTCAGCCAGCATTCCCACTGAGTCCAAGAGAATGGACAGTTCATGTGGGATTCAGCTGGGAATTTCTCAGAGGGAGACAACTTTAGTCTGTTTTATAACAGAGAGACTTCAAGTGTGTGTAGGAAATTCTGCTTTGAGAATCTAATAAATTGTCTTAATTTCTATTTTTCACCTCTAACGGACAATAGATGAGTCTGTTTTCTGATTTTTTTGCATCAATTTTATATCTCTATGTTGTTTTCCATTTTCTCCGACAGTAAATTGTCATTTCAGTCTCTTGGGTTTGCATTTATTCCTGGTACCTTGGGATGTCTCTGGTTTCTAGGTCCTTGGCTACACTTTTCTCCCCAATCCCAGGCTGGCAGACCTTTCTCACTCATGATTTTCAACCAAAAAATTTTTCTGTTCAGCAATTTTCCTCTTCTAACCAGGTTGCTCACAGCTGGGAGAGCCAAGGCAGCTAGGTGAGCCTGCTGGCTCTGAACCAGGACCCATGCACATCTGGAGCAGCAGCTGGGCTCCTTAGGGCACCTGAAAAGCCACTGCATGCCTGTGGGTGTGCTTACCTGCACATCAAGTCTGGGGGACGGGACTTAGTTGTCTCAGTATCCCTTGTGCAGATGCCCCAGTTGCTGCAGAGCATTTCAAATGGCACTGGGTGTCCAGCTATGGCCACTAGGTCAAGCCTGGAGAAGGGGACTTATTTGCCCCTCTGCTCTCCACACTGCAGTCCAGAGTGAATGGCTGACCTGTGTGTTTGCTGATATGTCCACTAGTCCTGGCTGCCTTGGATAGTGATGAGGATTTTGAGGAAACAGAAGGGATGATTTTGCTTCAAAATTCAAGGATGGTTTTGAAGAGTCAAGCCATGAGTCTGTGTTATATAAACTGCTAGAATTAGACTACAATTAGACTATGATATAAAAGCAAAAATATTTTAAGCAAGTCTTGACAAATGCATTATTTGCAAGCATTGCTAAAGTAAACGTGGATTAAAGTAGAAACTATCTGGATCCTTTATTTCTTCTATTTGCCTTGTTACTTAAGAAAAAACTTATTTTTCTGTATTGCATTCTATATTTTAGAGCTTATTATGTAATATTTTCCCTTCAAAAACAGTTAAATAATATGAGTGAAATATTTGCTTAGCAAAATCTGGTTTTCTGTAAATTATCCATAATTTAGCACTAGGTCTTGCATAGATCTATGGTGTCCATTATAGCAACTTAAACCCAGTATGTAGAGGCCGATATATTGGTTTGCTGCTTGTTTTCATGGAATGCTTATAAGATAAATGTTACTCAATTCTATGGCACTGTATTCTTTTTTCATTTGAAGGACACCATGTATTTTATAAGTAAAATTCCTGAGTAGCACAAGAAAGTCCACCTGAATATGAGGAAGAACTTAACTGTGCAGGTGACCGTGCACTGGAACAGGCTGCCCAGAGAAGCTGTAGAGTATCCCTCACTCAGGAATCATCTGGACAATCCTGTGCCAGGTACTCTAGGATGACCCTGCTTAGGCAGGAGGCTGGACCAGATGACCCTCTGTGGTCCCTTTCAACACAAACCAATCTTGTGACCCTCTGATTCTGTAGTGATGTGAGAATAGCTGAGTCGGGTCAGAATTTTGCTGAATTTAATTAGAAACAGCCAAATCAAACAGACTGCTTTTGTTTTGTGATAGTTGTGTATGGGATTATCCTGAGCCAAATGGTAAATTTATTGAAGTTACTTCTCTAAAGGAAGATGATAATAAATTCACAATAAAGTTCTTTCAGTCTGCAACTTGTGTTCATTTCAGTGAAAGCAGTCACAGAACAAATTACTATTTCTCATTCTGTGTTGGGTAATGCTACCTTTTAACTACGGTGCAAATGGTTATGCAGGAAATATCTTTGATAAAGCCGCTCTCCAAATTGTTACTCAGATAACCAGGAACACCATGTTGCTTTACTGAACGTAGCAAAGCTTGTTTTTCTCAGCTGGGCGCTTCTATCTCTTGCCTTTAGTCAAGGGCACAAGGCTTGCCCAGTTAATTTAGTTTCAGTCTTCAATTCCGCACCTGATGCTCACGCATCCCGAAGGATCATAACTCTACGCGGGAGCCTAAAGGGTTTTGCTCTCCTGAATTGTTCCGGGAAGGAGACACTGGAGGGCACCAGAGGCCAGGGATGGCGCTGGGCTCCCCGCGGGCGACCTGCGGGGACAGCCGGGGACTGGTCCTGCGGCAGAGCCGGAGCTGACGCGTTCCAGCCAGCCCGGGCAGGCGGCCGTGCTGCGGCCGCGGGGACAAGAGTGTCCCACGGGGAAAGTGACGGCAGTACCGCGGCAAAGGCGGAGGAAAGCCAGCAAATGCCTACTTCAGCCAGCAGTGCTGGTGGCTCCGGGGAGCGGGAGAAAGAGGGGAAGAACATTCAAGTCAAGAGTTATTGCATCATGGGAAAATGCGTATTTCAGCAGTGGTCTTGCCCACTGTCCCTTTTCTCATGTCCATCTGTTGTCCATAAACATCTTGGGAGTAAAGATTTGCACCTCTGGACGATCCCAGCAGGCTGGTGCTGTGATCCTGAAAAAGCAGAGTGCAATTCAACAAGAATGAGGTGAAAAAATTCCCACTTGCTAAAATCAAAGTGAAAAATGGTGCATAAAGTTTGACAACACTAGCATCGGGGAAATGTTTATTGGATTCAGAATGAATTTGTGGTCACTGCAAGAGAGTACCATCCCTGCTTTCACAGGGAAAAGGACATCGTCTTGACTGGGGAGAACATACATCTTTCATGGTTTTGGCTCACACCAGGGACTTGGTTTGCATGTTACAGATACATGATCTCACCATCAACCTATCTGACAGTTTTCAGTCTCTTCTGTCAGAGCTGTTCCAGTTTGAATACATAACTTAGTATTTGCCACCCTTGTAGGGAAAGGAATACGTTTTTTTTTCAGCTTCCCAAGCCAGTCTGCTAAATGCTGGACAAGTTCTTGCAAGAACATATTTTGCTTTCATCCCATTGCAGTATGAACACATTTTTTAAATTACTGACATTTAGCAGATGGGAAAAACAGTTATTTCCTATGTTGCTGGGAGAATGGTGCAGCCAACAGATTCCTGGCCCAGCTGCTGCTCTAAAGCTGTTATGTTGGTCACTGCATACACTGGAGAGTTCAGCCAGTGAATTATGGTTTGCTATAATAAGAATATTTTGCTTTCCATTAGATCACACTCAGTGGAACAGCAGCAAATGCACTGAAGCCACCAAAATGGCTCTCAGTGACATTTCAGGGTCCCTTTGTTTCATTGCTGGTGTCAAACAAGTTCTGGCAAAAGCACACCTTGGCCACATTGCCAGAAGTAACAGATCAGCTCTTTTGAAGGAGGAACAGATGTGGCAGGCCAGGTGAACTGCACAGCCCTGAGACTGCAAAGGAATCTTAACAAAGCTGAAAAAATGAAAGCAAAGATCATAAATCATGTATTAAAACTCAATGCAGAGCTCTCTTAAGGTGTTACATGAGTAATAACAGCCTAAGATGTTAGCAGCAGCTTGAATTCTCACAAAATCCTTTGAAACAAAAGATACACCTGTCTCCTGGATGGAAATTGTTGCAGGGAATCACAGCAAAGAGACTGGTTCATGCAGCAAAAGCAGAGCAGGAGGATATGTCAGTTTGGGTCACTACCCAGAAGTGGGATCTGTTCATATGAGAAGTAAGTGTCTAAAGAATTCCCATAGGATCATATCTCTTTGGAAGGGCAGACCACTTAAAAAGGCCTGAGCAGTCATGCAAGTCATGAAGCTGAGGAGTTGCAGGTATTAGCTGCTGTGTAAGCTAAATGCTTTCATATCTACCACTGGTCCTTTGAAACACTGAGGACAACCCAAGGTCAGGAAGCATAAATTTAGATATCTATATATGCACTAGATATTAAACTTTCAGTTACTGGCAGTACAGTCAAAGGTACACTGTCAGCCAGTGCAGGCACATAAAGTGATTTATTTGGTCACCCACAAGTCCTACTGTAGGATAACCCAAGTTGCTCCTTAGGCTTTACTGACTGTATTGGCTCGAGACAAGATTCACACATAAATGTCCAGCACTGCCTGTGTGCTGGGTGGGTGTCCTGTCTGGCATCCAGCCATCCCAAAAGGACATGGGTTTCCCTTATGTTTTAAGGGAACATTTCAGACTTCTTAAATTTGTCCAAAGGCACTAACATTTAGGCAAATGAATCAAACCACTGGTTTCCACTGATCCATTGATCTCCACAGTCAAAATATAGACAGCAAGCATGTTTATATCTTTACCTACATGTAGGCATGTTAATTTAAGAGCCTCCGTCTTGATATTTTCTCTGCCCTTGAAAATTTTGTTGGCTAGAAGTTTCATTTTGAGGCTGTTGTGTCTTTTAATTTTAGAAGCTCTCATGCTTTGTTTCACTCACCTGAAATATGTCCATCAACAGTTCACATTCTCAAGCCTTAACAGGCTGGTGCAGAACAAATACATGTGCACACAGGTAGCTCTAGAGACTGAATTAAAATTTTCCTAATTCTGGCTTACTTGTGTTTTGCCAGAAAATCCCTGGAAGGCAGCCTTGTGGCCCTCCTTCAGCATATGGGGACAAAAATTGTACTTATGGGGAGTTATGGGTGACAAGGAAATTAATGTGTTCAAGAACATCAGAAATAACAGTAAAATAACTTCAAAGGAATGGTCAGTATTAATAACCAAGGACATGTATGGAAGCAGTCAGACTGGAAAATGCTGAGGGATGAGTTGTTCATTCATACTATGACCAGAAGGCCTCTGCTCCCTCTGCAATAGGATGGCAACAAGGATGTCACATGGGCCATGCTTCCTTCCACTGTGCCATGAGGAAGATGAGGATACCCAAACAGAGGTATCATGGACAACAGACAGCAACCTTGCCAGTTTTATGAAGAACAAAGCTTTTGAGGTTGAGATGAGGATCTGGCATTCACTGATCATCATGCAACATTGGACTCTGGACCAAATTCTGGTCAAGATCAGCTTGGGAATGATTGTTCCAGTTCATTTCTTTTGAACTTTTTCTCCCAGCCTGCATTCTTTTGTTTTTGCTGGAATGAAACACAAAACAAAACCTGCCTGACATTCAAACTGCTCTGCTGATGACTCACTGACCCACTCCATGGCTTTAAGCTAACAACTAGCTCACTTGCTGTCTCATTTGTGTCTTCTGAAAAACAGGGTAATGAGTTTTTGCTGATATGAAAAAGTCAACATTAATTGAATTGTTCCCAGAAAGTAAATTATTAAATAAATATGCATTAACAAGTGATCCTAAGACAAGAATATGCTTGTGGGAGCAACTGCATTTTCACTGAAGCCAGTCTTGAATAACACCCTGCCTTACAAAAGGCTGAGAGTCACTGTAACAAAGCACAAATTGCTACCAAGGTTATTAAGGTGACTCTTTTCATTGAACAGTATCACAGGGATCGGCAAATGATGTGGCAACTTCTTCAGCTTTGTTTTTCCTTTTGTTGTTGTCCATGGCTGCCCCTTCTGCAGGTACAGCTCGATCCTGCTTCTCAATCTCCTTCCACAAACAACTGAGTGCCCAGCTTAACCAGGCAACTTCGCGGGTCTCACCATGTCTTAGAGACATTGTCGTAACAATTTCCAGACCCTTCAGTTTACAAGGAACAGCACTAACATTCACACACTCAGAACAGAACTAGTACAGTAATATATTCAAATTTATTTACTTGCATTATCATAAATTTTATAGACACAGGCAGATATGTTGACTAGGACTTTCATTGTGCTCAACAAAGAAAAGGTCTGACCAGAAGCACTTGGACTGGGAGCCATGAGGTAGAAAGTAACAGGAAACAATCAATCTGAGGCAGCAGTTTCAGTATAGCAACCACTCAACCATCATCAAGAGTTTAGCAGGCCTGAGGACTTTCGGAGAAAATAATTGGGTGGCTATGAGGTGTTTACAATGACTTTTTCAGAGAAGAGAGAGTGCTTCTTGGAAAAATCATCAAAAGCACATGTTTGAAAATTATCTGTTTGGAAATGGAAAATTACTAAATTGCATCATAAGCTAATCAGAGGTAGGTCTTGACCTCTAAATACTGAAAGGGTTATTTTAGAAGTTGTTTTATCTGAGTAGTCACAGCACACAGAGTTGTGGTGAGTTCCTGGGAATAATCATTTAATTCCACAAACAGTAAACCTGGTGAAGCCTGGCTTATTTTGAACTCATGTTTTATTTTCTTACCCACCCAACACTATAACCTCTCCTAAAGCTCTTTATGACTTTCTCCTCACCTCAGCTGTATTTCTTCAGTATGTTTCTTCTCATGACCTCTAAATACCATCTAGTTGAAGGGCTCCCTGAAAAGGGACATGTTCTGTCTTGCAGCCTGATACCCACGGTGAGTGGCACAACCACTGCTGGTGAGCACACACTTCAGCTTTGCCTCATTAAATTTCCTTTCTCATATAGAGAACAGTCTTCAGAAGTCATGTAGAAATTCACTATTCTTCATCTCAGATGGTCATCCTAACAAAGCAGAAAAGAGAGAAAGGCACTTGTAGTCCATGATTCATCCTATCCCAAAATAGACATCTAAATCCGGCCATTTGAGTCATGGTTAAACATGCCAGCTGGTCTCCATTAATTGTAAGGGCAACCAAAGGGATTATCTCAGATGAAGACATTGGTACTGCAGAGGTCTAAACTTAGGTGAAATGAATCCTACTGTAATTCTTTTGAGCTCTGTGTCACTTCATAATGTTAAAGAGTCGTGGTTGGTTTCAAAGCTTTTAGAGTGGGACAGATGGATGGATACTGTGATTGCTGAGTCTTCCTTCATCTAGGCTGAAAATTCAAAAAATCTTCCCAATGGGAAGAGTGAGAAAACAAAAATATATTTGTGCATATTTTCACAGAGGAAGATGCTACAATTTCTACCACTTTTTTGAGCTCTCTCCATCTGCTCAACAGCCCTGTACATGTGCTTGTTAGAGCAAGGCACCTCAATGCTGGTGTCACCACCATCTTCCCACCAGATAAAATCAATGCATGTTGACAGCAAGTACCAACAAGTTGCCCTCTTCCGCAAAGGTGAAATTAGTTCATTTACCTTTTTGGTTTTTGTAAGCTTTTCCAGGAATTAATGTATATTTTTCTAGTCGGAGATAAAGAAAGAAGGTGATGAAAGAAAGAAGATGAAAGAGATATATTGGTTTCAACAAGATCAGAATATTTAGTTGTCCTGTATTGCAAAACAGAAAAAACAACAATTTACTAGTAAAGGACCTTGAAACTTTTTCTTGCAATGCCCTCTTTTTAGGACAGCCACATGCCTCTTTCTCCAACCCTGGAGCTAGCCAGCAAAATCCCTACTATGTGTTAGTGTGTAGATGCAGAGGTGCAACTCTGACTTGGTTTCTCCACAACTCTGACTTGGTTTCTCAACACACAAAGAAGTAAATTTTATGCAACTTTGTTGTGAAAAGCCTTCCTGAACACACAGTTGTACAATAAATGCTCATGACTTACCTTGTGGGTGAAATTCTAGGACAGCTGGGCTTGGGGCACCTCCCAGCATGTCCTACACACCATTTTGCATATTCATCCTAGGTTGCCACATGCCCATCTCTGCAATTTTTGTGGCTGCCTGGGAAATACTGTCTGAGGGCTCCTGCTCATGCTGCTCCAGCACTTCCATCCTGCTTGTGGCATGCTGTGGCATGGGGCTTGGTGCTCATTTGTGCACCATCCCAGCACAGGGAAGTAAGGATCAGAAAAATTTCACAAATGCTCAGAGAGCTCTGCTGGAGGTTGGTGTCACTGTCCCGAGGTTAACACCCCCAGGCTCAGCCATTCCACGTAACCTCACCCTGTGAGGAAGCACAAGCTCCCTGAGACCACCCTGCATCCTCCTCCCTGGTCCCCTGAGAGACAGTTCTCTCCCTTCCCTCGAGCTCTGCCTCCTGTGGGCACACATGTCCACATGGCTGCATGGAAAACCACATCACAACCCTGAGCCAGATTACAGCTGTGGTTTTGTTCCCATTGGCTGAGACTTCAACTGGATTAATTCCTTTGTTGTTCAGAACAGGCTTGTGGAAACTCAAGGGAGAGGGTAGGAATGAGCAGGAGGGAGGCAACACTATATCTTTAATTCTCGCAAATGTTAGCTTAAAAATACAATTCCCATTCCTGAACCATCTTCTCAGCCCTAGCACAGCAATCCTTTTCAGACTCTCCAAGAATGTGGAGAGCATAGCTGCTTCTGCAATGGGGCCACCCAAGTCATACAGCCCTCCAAGAGCAGCTGTTGTTAGAGCTGGAATGCAAACTGAAAGTGCCAGGAGAGGAGGTTCTGAAAGCGTTCACTTCAGACAAGTCACCAGGTTTGTGAAAAGCTAAACAAAGCAGTCAGCTGCCTGCATTGCATGGGAGCCTCATGGCAACCCTCAGGAAACTGTATAGAGCTTTTTGTGTTATTATTTTAATTATGTTTCAATTTAGTAGTGACTAAGCAACTTGACGAACTCTAGTTCTTCCCTCTGCAAAAAGACTTAGTAGGTTTGAGCTGTATCAGACCATGACACGTGATGCTGCTCAGTGACACTGGCAAGAGAGACCCAGACATGGTGCTCTTGCTCCAAGAGGGCTCCTGAATCAGTCTGGCCCTGTGCTGGTGAACTCATGGAAAATGTTGCTGCTGCACAGTGACATGCCCACAAATACTTTGAGGTTGCCTCCTATCTCTGTGCACCCCCCTTTCTCCCCCCAACTTTGAAGTGCAATTTTAAAAAAAGTCACCTGAGTTTAATTCCTGAAACTACTTTTTCTCCTGAAACTGTGCAAGCTGTGCTCTATGGAGTTCCATAATTCTGTTTACATCTGCATTTTCCACTTGAAGATTTTGGAAATAATTGATAGTGCAGAATATTAAAATAAATCAACTCACCAGACGAAGAGAAAACACTTCTTGTCATAATTATCCTTTTTTTCTGTTTTAGTATGTTTCCTACCAGTTTTGGTAGGGAAGTGGCAGAGTTGATGGCAAATTTGATCTGTCAATCCAAATGAGGAATTAAAGTCATTTAGGAATAACAGGTGCCACCTGGAAAACAAGCAGAGAACTTAAAAATAATTATGGCTAAATGTACTCATCTTTGCATTCCAGAAGGCTCCCCTTGGTCTCTCCTGAAGACAATACATTAACATTAGGATGAAATATTGGCATGCTGTTCAAACTTTTTACCTGAGATTGAATTATAAGTTACAGATGCTGAGTCACTGGTCTTTTTATTAGCTCAGAGAAGTAAGATGGAATCACTCAAGGATAGAGACCAGCCAAATATTTCCAAAGATAAGAAATGGATTCATTTTCTCTGAAAAAAAAGAGAATTCCTTATCTTTCTGGCTTCATTTGGTAACACATCAACAGAAAACCAATAGGAATTGATAAAAAGGATTTGTTCATTTATTTTCTTACAGAATATTTGATCCTTTTAGATTATTTCAAATAGCATCATATTGGGTCAAAAATTCCTGACTACCAAGGAACTGGAAACCTGATTTTCACAGTACTGTTGCCACGTATTGATGTAACTTACCATGGAAAACACCCCATATTGATTATAAATATATATAACCATAGTATGGCCAAACAACAATACAAAAACACATGCACAAATTTTAATTGTTTTAAACTCCAAGCAGTCTAAGATCTAAGCAGAGAGCAGAGATTTTAGGAGAGCATTAGAACAGCTAAACATTGTTTTAGTTCAGATGGAATTGTTCAGTTTGACAGAGGGAGCAGGGAATGTGGTCAGTGTATTTTGTAAAATGCAGCATCTTATGGGTTTGTTATAAAATAGTGGTGTTAAACTTTCAGAAGCAAAGACCCTAGTGATGGGTCAATAATTACCTTACAGCTTGATCCAGGGGAGCTCCTTTATTTGGTCAGCGCTTGCTGAAAAGCAACTAAATATTTCTGTTTATTTTTGGCAATTACATTTACTTTTGGTACCATCCCCACAAATAGCAATGTTCCATTTCAAAGTTGCAGTATCTACTTTTAGATCTCTTAGTATTTCAAAAGGATGAGAATATTTAAAATAAACTACATCCTTAGTGCAGTCAATCAAATATTTCCCCATCAACTAGGACAGTTTCTATTTTCTGATTCCTCTCAGGTTTAATTCTGTTTTGGATTCTGCTTCTGAGTGGCTCTGTAGATCTTGAAGAAGTCGGTGTGCAAGTGGGACAGCTTAACAAATGCAGAAATCTGAGATGCAGAAACTTGCTTCCTTCAGAAGTACAATATGCAGCTGAATAGCAGCTATTGTCTTTATTTTACAGTGGGCAAAATCATGTTCTATTTCTTAAGGAATGATGAAATCAGGACTGAAATGAATAATTTAGTGTTTTCTGATTGGTACCATATACAAATCTGGCATCAGTGTTTACAGGAAAAAGTGTCCAGTGGTTCTCCCCTGAAGTTCTTCATTTGACTTTGCAAGATTTCCATACAGCTGAAAATTTTCACTCTTGGAACCACTAAGAGTGCCTGCCGTTAGAAAATGTTGACAAAAATAGTTGTCATTACTGAGAACAAGAAAAGACATAAAATACACCTTTTTTTAGGAGGAGTTCAGTCACTGTTGTGAACATGACCAGGTGGGAAACATGCTGTTTCCTAGGCTGACAGGACTACAACTGGTCTCTTGGGAAGGTCTTTGGTAATTTGATGAAGAATTTCCCACTTGGAAAGGTGAGGTTACACAATACGAGAAACTCCTCAAATTCCAAGGACACAACAAATATGGGTTGGAAGTGCTGAGGGGGCCCTGCTCCTCCAGTCTGTGGAGGTTTATGAACCAAGAAGGGACTGACAGATGTGCCATCCCCACACAGTAATGCTGCAGCTGCTCTGCTGGGCCAGCCTCATGCTCTTGTGAAGGCTCCAAGGCGAGGATCAGCACATGGAGCCAATGGATCAGCACAAGATACACACTTATCACAAAGAAATTATGAAAAGCAAATACCAGATAGTTCTGTGCTCAGTCAATCTTGGGTTCTTCGGGAGCTGGGAATAAGCAAGTTTCATTTATCAGCATATCATGTGTCAAAGGCAATGAGAACACAGATGTCTTAGCATCCTTTTGGCACAGACTCCCTGGGAAGGGCAGCCTGTCTCTGAGTGCAGTTCAAAGGGCAGAGGGCATGTCATGAATCAAAAGCATCCTAACTTGCTGAGTTAAATGACATAAATGACAACATGAGTAGTGTATTCAACCATGTATACCACCATGGCCAGAGGCCCCCATACACCACAGCCAAGCCTTTTCTTTGAGACACCCCTCACAAAGGCCTTTGCTGCTCAGAAAGCAAACTGTGTGTGGGAGGGGTGGTGTATTCATAAGAGGCCTGCATTTTCACCTTCCCAATTTTGTGAAACTATGAGGTTATTCACACACACCACCCAAGCAAAAATGGCCCTGCACTGGAAGAAAACTGTTATTGCAAAGTCAATCCCTTTAATACCATGAAATGCCAGAATTAAGCTTGCCTTTAACGAGGCATCCTGTTGTGTACATATGATGATACACTTTTTAAATTAGACAACTGCATTGTGCTTCTTTCAAGAGATCCTACTTCATTCAGTACACAGGAACAGATGAGATTTCTTAATGAGATTCTAGGCAGGATTTTTATTAGCACTGGTCTTCTACACCCTCTTTTGTTTACTGAACTGACTCCCAGTACAGCTCTGAATAGGAAATTAAAAATGTAATATTTTATGTAATTATTTTCAAAGTTCAAGTCAACTGCAGCTGAGTTCTATGAGTAATCAAAGTAATCAGTAATCCAAGATGGTTAACTACAAAATGCAGACTAAGCAAGCTGTGAAAACCTAGTTTTCATGTCTTGTGTCCCCAGACTGTGTGACATAGCCATATCCAGCTGCATTTACTGTGGCAGTGCTCTTACCCTCATTGACAGTTCTCCACTCAACCCTAAAAGCTGATGTTTCAGAGAGCTGCATATTTCAGCTCAACCCCAGAAAATATACATTTTTTCTCTCACTGGGCACAGTTACACCAATGTCCTCAGGCTGACTGACTGACTGTTGGATGTGTTTGCACGGTACAGACTACACATACCTGAAGGTACATAGGGAAATACAAAGTTGAAAGCTTGAAATTCCCTCTGATCTATGCCAGGACAGACCACTGTATCCAATCCCTACATGCACAGACAAAGAAGAAAATAACTCCTTTCTTCAAAGGAAATCTGTCCACCTGAAGGACATAATTTTCCTCAAGTTTTGCTTAATCTGTCCACTTGAAGGTGGACCATTCCTCCAGTTTTCCAGGAGACAAAACATGAGGGATGCATTTGTACAACCAGAAGCACTGGGCTGAGAGGCAGTGGCAACTGCAACATGGGAATCTGGACCTTCAGGCTGACAAGAGGTCCAATATGCTATACCAAAGGAAAAAACCAGCACAAATAGCCCATTTGTTTAAAAAAAAAAAATTAAAAAAAAAAAAGAAAAAAAAGAAAGCAGTGGAAACCATAATCCATTTAAAGGTTTCAGAGGAGAATACGTTCAGGAAAACCAGCAAGTACCTTCTCTGTGTGGGTTAGCTCTTTCACCCATGACTTCTTAACAGCTCTAGGGTGTGTTTCTTTCAAGAAAGATGCAGGTTTTCACTTGTAGATGCCCTCTTGAGTGCCTGGCATACTGCACCCAGCCTCCAGCCACAAGGCAGAGGGCACAGAGGTCCAGTAAGTCCTGTGTTGTGTCTTCAGCCTTGTGTGTATGTCCTGGCCACCCTCTGCAGTCTATGTCTAGGCAATGGCCTTGTTCCCCAGCACTCAATTTGGCATGAATTGCCCTTGGACATGAATTGCCCATGCAATTAATGCTCCCACGTTCCTGGCACTGCACCTGCCCAGCCAAAGCAGGGAGCCAGAGGCAACAGTGAGTCATTGCTATGTTCACCCCAAGACATGTTGCGTGAGGAAGACAGGTTCTTGCTGTGTTTTGTTTATAATAGGGCTGAAGCTGTACTTCCCACAGAGCTTAAAAAGTGAACAAGAAAGCCTCAGGTGACATTTCAAGGGAGGATAGCTTGGGAGGTGCCTTTTCTTTTAAACTAACCTCAGTAGAAGAATGAGGATATAATCAGATTAAGTGTCAAAATGAATGATGAATCCACACATCAGATAACTGACCCAGTTTTGAAAGAATATCGTACTTCATTATTTTAGATTGAAAAACAGAATGGTTCAAAACTTAAGGGATTAAAACTGTCCCAACTGCAGCCAATGGAAATATTGTCTTTCACTTCAACAAAAACAGAAAATGTCTTCAGTTAATCTGGAAAAATCTGAAATGCTGGAGTGATTACTAGTTGCTGCCAACCATTAACTTTCCTCCTTTTCCTCCAACTGAATTATGCCAAATCTTTCACGGGCAGTAAGTTTCATTGCCCTTTACTTATTTGCTGTCTTGCTTTTCTACAGATTTTTGAGAGGAAGATGGAAAGCTGATCTGTTTCCAAAATTTATGATAGGGGGAAAATACAGCTAAAAATGAGGAAAAAAAAAGGAGAAGAAAGCCTACCTTTGTCCCATGGAGCTGGCAAGAGACATTATCACCTGGAGAGAGCTGAGGGGCAAGCTTACAAAATATGCCACTACTATTGACCACCCTCCCTCAGAGCAAAGCCTTGTTGCTGGTGCCTCACTGCCACACTGCAGTCCTAGCTTTACCCACTGAGACCCACGCTGTGAAAGGCAAAACCATAATGACACGGATAACATATATATGCAGGATGATGCTGGACTGTGCATGAACAGCACTTGGCCATTTGTTATTCAGGAGTAGTGGCACTTTACCACAAAGAACATTAACCCCATTTCCATTGCTGTAAAACTCTTGTTTCGTTTTTCTCCTCTTCCTTTCTCTAGACTCGGATCGAGTAACATCCTTTGCATTAGCTCTGGGCTCATCAGTACATTCATGCTTTGAGTCAACTCCATATGCTATCACAAATGATTCACCTTTTTTCCAGTTTAATATTCTTCCCAATTCCAGTAATTAGAATTGGCTTGGTGCAGGGTCAGAAATCACAAGCCAGTGCATGCAAGGGGAGGTAGGCCAAGGCAGAAGGAGGACAGGGAGAAGGGCACAGAACCTCTTTAAGTGGAAATGAGCTGTTAGAAAATCTCAAGCCCAAACATGTAACTTTACCTGGGAAGCTTTGCTGCAGACACTTTAATCCTTTGTTATGTGTCCTGCAGGCTTCTCCTAATAGCCATCTGCAGCCTGACAGTAATTATACAGCCTGGCTCAAAGGACTGAGCAATATTGTGATAAGATGAACAAAAAGAACTCCAAGAGAAAGCTACCTTTTCAATATGTTTAGAGGCCTAAATGTCCAGTAGTATCTACTGAGGTGTTTCCAAAGCACTCAGCCAGCCCTTGAGAGCTGCACATGCCTGTTTAGTTGTAGCATCTTTGTCAATCTATACCTTACCTCTCAACAACCTCCTGGGTCATTTAGGACTGCATCTTTCAGCAACAAAGGCTGAGAAACAAGTGTGGTAAGACCACCAAAGACCCTGCAGCCCGTGATCTACAGCTACTTCCAATAGTGGTGTTTATGCATCATGTGGAAGCAGCAGGGAGACAGCAGCTGAGAGCTGTTCCCTCACATAACTCAGTTTCTCACTGGGTAAAAGCAGACATATTCAGTTATATTCCACTCATTTCTCAGTACCTGAAGCTCTATCCAGAAATACAAGCTGCCAAAGAAAGATAAAAATGCAATGTAAAATTATTCAAATACCTGAACTATTAAATGGAAGGCCAATGTCATCTTTCTTGATATAGCCAGCCTATTTGCAAATTGGCAGTTCAGCCTCACTAATATTTGCTGAGCTAGCTAACAGCATTTTTCACTCGAGATGCCTGAAACATGTTTAGGCTTATTAATAAATTCAATCTTCTGTTACATGTAGTAATACACAGGTTTCTACTTGGGATTTTGAACAATTCTTTTATGATATAGTTAAAGCCTTTTCCTTGGTGGAGTGCCACAGAATTACACAGCTCTTATGAAAAAGATTAAAGAACTGGAGTCGTGAGAAATTTGAGAAGAACAAAGGTTTCTCAGGGGTAGATCCATATGACCCAAACCTGCACGCGTACATACACTAAAAGGGAGGTTATAACCAGCATTAGACTGAATTATTTTAAGCATGGAGTATTTTGCCTGTATCTGCTGTTCTTCCTTCTTGCTCTGCTGCTGTAGGCCCCCAGCAGCCTGCACTGAGGGAACCTTGCAGCCTCCTCTGCCTCTTTGTACCAAGCATGGATCCGTGCAGGGCACAAACCCAACGATGCTGCCTTGGTGCTGCTACCCAACAGCCATGGCTTTGGAAACAACCAGCTGGCAGCAGTAATCCAACAGGCAAAACCTGGGAATCCTGGTGCCAGCCACAGAGCGTGGGAGAGCTGCAGGTCTGGCAAGCAGATGGTTGCTCTTTTACACAACTGTGCAAAGTACAGTTCTTGTGATAAAACATTACAGTTCATGACAGGTTATTTGGGGCAAGGGTTACATTTCCCTGAGTCTTATCTTGCTGCCTGATGCATTCTTTGGCAGAAATGGGAATTTGGACAAAGATTAAAGAAGTTACAGATGTGAATAACGGGGTTACCACATGGAGGCTGTACTGCTGTTACTGGCAGAATTAGGAGAGGTTAGAAATGTGAGGCCTATAATCATTTACAGGCACAGGAGAGAAACCAGGCAGTTATTTTCTATAAATCTTAAATACTAGAACAATGGAGCCTTGGGGAATTTGGTAATGGGAAGCATGGTTTGGGTTCCAACTCTTACCTGGCAGTGCAGCTCACTGGCTCTGCTTTTTTTTCTCAGCCTGTAAAAAAACTGGAGACTGAAAACTGATATTAAAAAATATATAAAAGCTGCTACTAATGCATCTTACTTAGGAATTCTACTATTTTTTCACTAAGGATCAGTACTTTATTCTTAGCTGCTAAACTTTATGCAAAATATATGCTACAGCTTGAGTATGGCAGGAAAGATGAGACATTTGCTAAAGAGAAAAATATTATTTATTTATTCTGCTTTTCAACTAACTTTTGAATGCTCCAACCCACATTTAACTAATATTTGCGGGTTTGTGGATTCTTTTCAGGAGATGTTGATGATGGAATTAGGACTTTTAGGTGTGTTGTCCTTCAGGAGGATACATGTGTGCAAAAAAAGTGCACACACCTACACTCCTGCCTGTGGTGGGAATTCAAGTAACCAAGGAGCTCAGTTGCTTTGTTAAGATGCACACTCTCAATTCAGGCTTTTGTAAAGCTTAATTATCAACAGAATCTTTGGAAGGACTTTGCACACAGCCACTGTTTTTCTTATGTCTAAAGAAGAATTTCACTGCCTCTGATACTCACAGTGAATGAAGTGATGCATTAAAGACAACAGCTCGACATGCAGAGAGGATGAGAAGGTAGCCTTCAGCTTTGCTATCAAGCACCTGACCTTCTTTTATTTTATATTACACAGGTATCTACTAAGAAAAATAACCCCACAGGTCAGCCTATGGAAAAGAATATAAAGATAATCCTGTAATAAAGGGTCTCCATCTTAGAATTTGCTGGAAAGAAAATCAACTGGAAGGTAATTTGGAAGTTCTTGCTTTCTTTGGAATACTTTGTATCTTGTGCATGTCATCAAAGAGCCTCTTTAGGACAGATTTGGACACAGTGACAGCTGAAGTGGTAGGAGAGCACACTTCCGAGGGAACTGGTGGTGGCAGGACAAAAAGGTGAACAGAACGTAATGGGCAACAGTCACCATGCCAGACCACTCTGAGAGGGAGCAGCTCAGCAATGTGCACACAGAGTAATTCACACACTGCAACTGCTATTACTGCCCGCAGCATTCATGGCATGACTAGATATGCCCAAGTCAGTCAAGGCACCAAAATCATGTCCTGTTCACAGACACAGCAAAACAATACGTGGGCTACTCAGAAATGAGAAATTCAGGTTCCTTGCAAAAGAAACATGCCAATGAAGACCAAAGTGGTGAAACAATGTGATTATATTCACTTTTTAGATAAATGCAGGAAAATTTATAGAATGAAATGCACAATTCATCCTTACTGAAGTAAAAAACTCCAATCCTCAAAACCAATGGTTATCAATAAAAATTCACCAAAAAACATCTTAGAAATACACCACTTAGACTCACAACTTAATGCTACTGCAGTCATTTCTACATCAGGCAACAGCAAGAAAAAGAAATTTTAAAGCAATACTGACAAGCCACACCAGTGCCTCTCATACACTAACTGAGAAGTTGGCTTGGAGAGGAATAAGCATTATTAGTTAGACCAGAATAAGTCCCCATTAGTCATATTCCTCAATACAGAGCAAGAAGACTTTAACTGGAATATACATCAGAAGATCCTTCACTTGAATCTTTTCAGTGTCCTGACTTCCTTCTCTCCCCAGGCAGATCATTTAATCCAAGTTGCTAGTCAGCACGACTTTCTGCATCAAGAAATAATTGAGCACAGTCAGTGTCTCAGGAAATGTCTGGAGGCCTCCTCACTCTCCTCACTCAAAAGGAAGCAGTTATTGCATCTGCTGCTCACCTGAGTCAATTATACTGGACATAAGTGCATATCATAAATTATAGACCTGGAAGCATAAAAATATTTGGTAAAAAAAAAAGTATATTTTTTTTTCCTACCAAACATACCATTTGAAAACTTTGGAAGACAATTGTTTCATTTGAAGTCTTTTCATTTTACTCAAAGAATAACCCAATATACAGCAATGCCAGCTGAAAAATTACCTTGAACAAAACTGCTTTAAAAATTTTTTGCAGATGATTCATGAAGTAAAACAAATCATTCTTCCTTCTAATAACAGCCTCATCACAAGATGTCTCCTTGTTACTTATTACTTTTAATGACAGCCAGTAAAAGAAAGGATTCTGTAGGAGTGGCCTCACCTATGAGTCTACATATCTTTCATCTCTCCCAGCGGGTATATTCTCAAAGAGCCAAGCTATTCTATTTAGATTTAGTGGCAGCTGATTTGAATAGCTTTGCAGCTATACAAAACAAAAAATGAGTTATCCTCTGTGGAGAACGACAGGAACATGTCAAACAGCTCCTTGCTGTGCAAGACGCAAGTCACATATTCTCCTCGGATCAACCTGCTAAATTACTGGTACAACAGCCTTTCCCCTCAACTATTTCCTTTGGACTGTTTAGAAAAAGTAGTTAAGCCTTGGGGCTGGGGATATGGGTACAGAGTAAACTAATAACATCATTCAAAGTACTGCCTGTATGTTCAGAGAAGCTTTTTCTCATTTTAAGTGTATTTGAAGTAATTATACGTGATACTCAGTGTACTGGAAATAATTATACAACATTAAGCATGTGGGCAGATATTATACAATGGTGGTTTGTCTTGAAGTCATATTTTAGGTGATGTGCAAATGAACATTTCTGCATGTGATGCTGTCAACTTTAGACTGGCTTAGCCCTCCACTATAGATCACCCCACACTGCCAGAACACATACATTAGAGCTGACTTGTCACGCTGTTTTGCTAGAGATTGCAGTGTGAGAAAAGAATTTACATCTTTATCAGTTTTACTGGTGCAAAATGAAAATACCTCGATTTTCTGTTACAAACAATGTATTAGCTCAATAGCTGACGAGACTAAGCACACAGGACTGGAAATACAGCAGATATTGACACTAAAAGAACACAAAAATGAGCTGAGTTTAAATACTGAGAAAGACAGGACACTGAAAATGTGCTCTTGAATTGCAGGTCAAAGAGTAGCATTAGTGGTCAGCTGAAGAGTACAGACTGCGTAATAGCAGCCTGCAATATAGTAAAACTGATCTTAATTTCAAATTTTTTGTATGTTGCTGGAAATGTTTACAGTGCATTATACACCAGCACACTCAAAGCAGCTGGGATTATACCAAATACCCAATTCTTCCAGAAAAGTTTCTCAGTAACACAGGGCTCTTGCTGTCAGCCAAGTGAACTGAGAGCATGGACCCTAAACAATACAGACACCTTGGCTCAGATTCGTAAGATGACAACGTTAACTTTGATTTGATACAACAAGGCTTGCTCCAGACCCAGGCTCACTGCCCCAGAGCTAGAAAGGGGCTGACACAGCTGTTGGCTATCAGGTGCTCTTTGTCACTGCCAGGACTCCTGAGATGCTTCAGCTCTAACTCAAAGCTGTAGAAAAGCTGAGGCTGGGTGGCAGCATGATGGCACAAA
This sequence comes from Motacilla alba alba, assembly GCF_015832195.1. Taxonomy (NCBI): domain Eukaryota; kingdom Metazoa; phylum Chordata; class Aves; order Passeriformes; family Motacillidae; genus Motacilla; species Motacilla alba. Next base: position 24,141,429 of record NC_052018.1, on the reverse strand, counting down.
TATGGTATCTTGATATTTTGGTGCAATTGCCCTCAAACATGCAAGGCTTTGTCCCCTTAGTTCTGAAATAAAGTACAATTTGGCTTTCACATGAGGGATATGCCTCATCAGACTACCATTGCCAAGTGTGAGACTTTTCGCCTCTTGATTTTTCAAAAATAAAAAAGGCTATAGGATTTTTTAGCTAGAAGAAAAGATTGTTTTCTTGTCCACCAAACTAAGTCAACCAGCCTCTCCAGATCTACTGTAGTACCAACAACAGCACTGCTTTCAATCAGGCCAGCCTGTACAATTTCTGCCAAAACCATGCGTTGTTTTTTTTTTTTAATCATGAGCTCCTAAAAAAACAGCTCATTATAAATTGTTTGTAATTTTAACTATTACTCCTTGTTCTGTCAATGCTGCCTTTTGTGTAGAAACTTATGCCATTAAAATACTTTAGAGTAGTTTTACTTTAATATTTGGTATCTTCCACTAATGTGTTTCAGTTTTGTTATTCTATTCTCCTGGGAGCTTATTCCATCCGTTAGGCAACTCGTATCCTGGAATAAGACAAACCGTTCTTGTAAGTATAGTCATTCAGTCAATGAAATATCTAATAATACAGTTCATCCATTAGTGGGCTATGTCACAATTTAAATACCTTACTAATTCTCAAAGCATTGGTTTATCACATACCAGCCCTGCGGCCGATGATGAGCTTTGTGAATGGAACAATGAGGGTCCAGGAGTAATGAATTTCTGCTTCTCAGCAGTGAGAAACTTTCCCTTCATGTTAACGTTCAGCCTTTGGTCTCTTCATTTAGTAAAGACTTCACACTAATAGGCCTTCCTTCTACTTTTTACGGACTGTAAAACACACGCTTTCACACGCCCCCGCATCCTCTCTCCTGACACGATGCTGTTGCAATTCCCTCCAGAACAACCCCCAGATAACAAACTCATTTTCAACATCTTCACGAGCTGGGCTTGACACCACAAGATATGGGTTCCGCAGCCAGAGAGACGCAGAGGAGAACCCACGGGGGACGAAGGGCGACCTCTCTGGACCTCACCCACTCCGCGCATCACGTTTTCCCACTGTGCTCTGATCTGTAAAATACACAGGAGCGTTCGCACACTGTCCGCGCTTTGGGGCCTTTCAGTCAGGACCTTTATTTTGGCACTCTCAGGCCCACAAGGGTCCCTTTCCCCCAGGACCCGACGTGCCCCGTCCCGCCGGGGGACAGCCTCCCGCCGCCATGTCGCCTGGTGCAAGCGAGCGGCGCGTCCTCCCCTGTGTCCGGGGCGAGGGCCGGGCGCTCGGAGTAGCGGCGCTCAGGGTTGCTGCCGGCGACGGGCTCTGCCTCCCCCGGCTCGCTCCCTCGCTCGTTGCCCGGCGGCTCCGCGCCGAGAGCGCCCCGGGGCCGCCAGGCCGCGCTCACCCCGCTCTCGGCGCGGCGGGGGCGGCGCCTGCCGGCGGAAAGTGCTGAGTCACGGCCCTGACGCGCGGCCGCCGTCACGTGCGGCGCCGGGCTCGGTCCCGCCGCCGCGGCGCCGAGCGCACCCGCGGACCGAGCGCACCAGGCACGGTTGTACTCGCTCCGCTCCGGTTCCGCTCGCTTCCTCGGCCTCCCTCCCTGCCTCCCTCCCTCCCTCCCTGCCAGCCGGCATGGGGCTGCTGTCGCAGGGCTCGCCGCTGAGCTGGGAGGAGACGCGGCGGTACGCGGAGCACGTGCGGCGGCACGGCATCCTCCAGTTCCTCCACATCTACCGCGCCCTGCGCGACCGCCACAAGGACGTGCTCAAGTGGGGCGACGAGGTGGGTGAGACCCCTGCGAGCACGGCCTCCGCCGCGGCCTCCGCCGCCCCGTGTCGCGGGCGCAGGTGCCGTTCGGGCGCGGCGCGGGTCGGGCCGTGCTGCCCGGAGCGGGCCCGGCCGCTCGGCCGCGGTCGCTCGGCGGCGGGGGACGTTGCGGGCTGCCCGGTGGGGCTTTGTTTACCTCGCGCACACACGCGCCCGCCGCAGCTCGTTGCGCAGCACGGCTGCCCCGCTGACACCCGCGCCTCCGAAACGCTGGAACAACTTTCGGCGTTTCCGCCCGGCACCGCTCGGTTGCCCGGGCAGCCCCTCGGGAGGTGTATTCCCGGCGCGGTGATGCTCGGCAGCACTCGCTCCTTCTCCGGAGTTTGTTTATGCTCTCTCGATGAGTCTGAGTAAAGCGTGTCTGTGCCTCGAGTCCAAGCTAGTGCCTGCTCGGACACAGACTCAGTTTTTGGGAGGAAAGTGAGGGGAGCAGGAGCGGGGGTGGGCTGGCGGCTCTGCAGTGGCAGCCCTCTCACCGCGCCCCGCGTTCCTCCTGTATCCCTGCGTGAAGGGGACCTGCCGACCCCTGCTTTATCCCGGAGTTTCCCGGGCGTTTGGTACGCGCCAGCCTGCCTTCTCAACCAGGTTTAGGATGATCGCTCGGGTCACGGCTTGAACTTTGTTACAGGTTCTTTGTGCCCGAGGACCGTAACTTTAGTCACTGGTCTTGGGTGTGTTGCCTTGTAAACTTGCACTCATCTGTGCCACAGCCTAACAGCACTCTGCAAGGAGCAAAGGCTGCTTCCTCTGTTCATCAGTTCCCCAGGAGACAGGGAGCAGCTTCACATGTGCTGTACTAGAAACTGTCCTTGTCCGTGGTGTTGGTGAAGTCCAGCATTGGTCACTTGAAGGTGTTCCAGATGCAGCTGCAAGGAAGTTGGAAGAGCAGAGTAGGATACAAGCAATGTGGGGACTTGGCCATTGCACCTCTGTCTCATGTGCAGTTTGCTTTCTTAACGGCAAAGACATTTGTGAGAAAACTTCATTCAGGTAATAGCAGCTGTTCACAGATGCCCTTTGCCAGAGGAGAATGCTGCTCACCGTGTGCACTCTGAGAGAACTTCTCTCTTAAAGTCAGTTCTTTAAATGAACCCCTTTTATAATTCACGTAAGAGGAGGGCAAGCATCAGTGCACAGAAGTTGCTTCCATGAGTGAGTGGGGGGCTTGGCTTCTAAAATCTGTTCAATGGAAGTATGTGTAGTCTACAGCACAGAGTTTTGCAGCTAGAGTAGTGTGGACTCAGAAAGTTAAAAATACTTTTATCTATCCTTGTCTGACATTTGTGTTCCCGCGTGTCTTGTATGACTAAAGTTACACTGACAAAAGAGCCTCACAGTCTTGAGTCCAGGAATATAGACAGTTTTCCTGTTGCTCTGAGACTTAGCTCGAGGGTTTTCTCATTAATCTTTAAGAGATGGTACTCGTTTTTCAATGGGTGTTAGATTTTAGTTGTCCTTGCTTTCTCAGAGTGAGATTTCACAAGATAGCTAAGGCTGATCTACTAGCAAGCTGGTTCAGCTTCCCTCCCCGTATTCCAGGCTCCTATTTCTGCTGCCTGCCTTGTGTTGTTACTGGCCAGCTGAGTTCAAAAAGTTGACCCTGGAGAAATCTCTTCTTCCCTTCAGTTTTTTTAGGGTGGTTGGTTTTCTCAGCAGAGCTTCAGCTCTTTCACAGGTAGGCCCAACAAGCTCTGCTTAATGTGAGGAAAGTACCAGGAGTGTGTGGAGGAAGGGGTTGAGTACAACCGGCCCCTGCAGCACCTGCAGCTGATCACTTGGTAATCTTACATGCATGTGAGACTGGACTCTGGGAGCCTCATTCTTCCTTTGGCCTGGGGACCCTTCTGAGCAAAGTGTTTATGCTCGATAAATAGTGGAGCATAATGTCAAAGGAGATTCACAGTTCTCTTCTACCATGCCTCAGTGTAGCAAGAGGCAGGATTTTAAGGGCACTATCATTGCAGACATAATTTTGATAAGGAGCTGAGAGCTGTATTAGAATTGTCTGTGGGCATTCTGAGAAGTCAGGTAACCTGGTTCACTGTCTACCTCTTCATTTTAGCAAATACTAATAAACTCAGGTGTGTCAGCTTTGTTCTGCTGTGTTATGCAGTTATATATTTTTATGTAACATAGCATTTAGGAGTGTGTTAATGGACCAGGTACTTGTAGCCAGTCTGCTCTTGTGCAAACACAAAACTATACCTCGGTCTGTAGCTTACTGGAGCTGTGCTGTAGATAGGCTAATGCGGAGGGCAGTACATTTATGTTCCATTTTTCCTCTCAGATACCTCGTTGTTAGAAAGTGGCGCCACATTTATATGCATCTTAGATGAATCAACTGACTAATTGGACAGTTTTAATAAAAAGTCTTGTTTGCGCTTTGACCTTCATGTATAAAGTCATAGCCTGAGGGTGTTTAATTGTTTTAAAAACTTCTTGAAGATTGAAATCAAGAATGAAGATGATAGCACTCATGTAGTGGTAGAGATAAAATCAGAATAAACAAAATTACTTTTGTGTTTCTGTGACCGTGTTTAGTGAAAAACGTGTCTTGTAAATTTTTTTAAGGAATGTTTATGAGAAAAGACTTGACTTCTGCAGCACATACTGAGTTTGTCTTTCAGGGTGTATGTGTGCATACCTGAAAGGTTGTCCCCGATCTAGGTGATGCCATTGTGAAAAGGAAATACTGTGTTTGCTCATGAGTGTAGATACCAGCCTTTGCTTTGGTTCTGTTTTCATTAGGACTCCCACTTCTCATGTGTGTTGTGAGACTCATTGCAGAGCTGTGGGGGTCCCTTGGGGTGCTTGTAACCTCCTACAGACACCATTCTTTGGGGTTCCAAGGGAATGAAACTGTGGGGAAATGTCATGTACTGTTTCTTGGGTGTCAGACAGAAGTGTTAAGGCTAAGTGCTGACAGAGCATGATGGTGGCATCTGTTTTGAAGGGAGTGACAGCATCGCAGCTTACATTGCAAGGTAGCATTCCCTAGTGCTCCCATCCTCTCCTGAGTAAAGAGCTGTAAAGGCCAAAACACTGGTTCTGCTACCTTTGGAAAAGTCAGCTCTTTTATTGCTTGCAGTGTTAATAGAACTAAGAACTGTTGTCTGTTTTGGAGTAAGTTCTTTTTTACTCCATTTTCCGCAACCATGAAGCCTTTGCAATGGTAAAAAACAAAAGCCTACCTAATACATAACAGAGTAAGACTTGCTCTAAAAAAAGCTTTCTAAAGGTCTCTTTAAATTTGCATTTGCAGGTAAAGGTCTTCTGCCTCTTAATCATCCTTTTACCTCATTTAAAACTGACAGTTGACCTCCCTGTTTATGCTTGACTTCTCCTGACTGTGGAGAATACAAAACAGTGAACTGTCTCATTATCCCTCATCAAACTCCGCCTTACTATCCTTGCCTTAATGCTCTCAAAGTTTGGGCAGCAATTACATCTGCTGGTGAGACCCTGTCATGCTAACAAATACAATCTCCTTGTGTTCTCATCTTCCTCTTCCATCCAGTAATGTATGCTTGACGTCGTTGCAACATTGTGATCGTTGTTTATTTTTTTTTATTTTTGTGCAGCAGAATCAAAAACCTTTTCAGTACTCCATTTTCAGAACTCCAGTACAGTTAACCAGTTAACAGATATTATCTGAAACAATTAGTTTGTGCAGCTTGGCAGATGCTAACCTATTCTGCTGCTTCCCAGCTTTTGTCCCAAAAAGCTCCCTTCTGTGCCAGTGTATTATTAGTCTCCTGTGCTGTTCAGCACCTCTTGTCTGCTGATTGCATTCCTCTAACTGACGGATGTTGCTTAAATTTCCCTTTGGAGCTTAATGCGGAGACTCGGATCAGGCAAGTGGAATGGCTGGCCCTTGGCAGGGCTCACTGCTGCTGTTTTGTGCTGAGCAGGGACACAAGTGTAGAGTCACAGCATTTCACACCAAACTACTATGAAAACATGTGTATTCATATGTGCATGTAAGACTTGTCTTCCACAGTCTGTAAAGACTGATGAGGAGCTGTTTCAGCATAAGAAAATTTTGAGAAAGATGTGCCAGAAGATCTCAGAAGGAAGGGATTTGGAAAGCAAGCATGGGCAAAACATGACAATTTTAAAGTACAGGTGAATGAAGTAGGAGTCTGACTTGCTCAGCCTTGTTTAGTGAAATTGGACATAATGACACTTGTGTTGTGTATGAGTCTTGTTCCCATGAGTGTACGGACCCAGCACACAATAAGCATCTTCAGCTTTTTAAAAGTTGTTTTCGTAATGGAAACTTGAAGTGAAATTTTGAGGCCTTTAAATAAAGATTTGATAATGCTGTATATGAGGCAGAATGAAAAATGTGCCACTGCACTGCTTGCAAATTGAAGTCTTACTGAGTTAATTCAGGTTTGGTTTTAGTTCCATGTTTTCTTTCCTTCCTTTTACCTCTTTCTCAGTCCTTTTTAAACTTCTTTTGATCTTTCTTCTGTAGACTCAATTAATTCCTCTCCTTATCTTTTAGTTTTTGAATTATACCTTGTAAATAAGTTAAATGAGAACTAAAATGAACATGTGCTAATCGGCACTTCCTCATGCAAGAAGCAAAGCAGCCCTTCTCAGGAGCTATGAGAGGCCAGAGGTTTCTTACCAGAATGTCCCAAAGGTGTTGCTTCTGATTAGAAGATGCATGACTCTCTTGAAAGCTTTCTCCTTTTTCTTAATGAAAGGCTAGGCTGTGAAAAGAGCCGTATTTTCCTCTCGAGTGATTCTTTCCAGGGAACTAGCTATTGCATTTGTGTCTTGTTACAGTTTCTAGCCTGTTATGTTTTAGGGTGTTTCCAGGGCAGTAGCAACCAGTAAATGGTACGATTGGAGATGTTGCATTACAGTCTGCAGAACTTCAGACTGGTAAAATTATTGCTGCATATTCAGGAAATTAATTTGGGTTCAGATGCACACAGTTTGAGGCTTCAGTTTGCCTGTCACCCTTTTAAAATCAGGAACAAAATGTAGGGCATTTTTTAGCAATGGTGAATCTAGCTCACCAGCTGCATAAAATAAGTACAGGTACTATCCCTAATGTACACAGAGGAAGCTTTCATCATCTCTTTGCTGAAAAGTCAACCAGTGAGGCTTAGTGAGAGACAGATATACATGCATAAAAATGTTCAAAAAGAGATAAGAAAGGACCAGAACTGGTGAATGAGTACATTGAGAGAGCATCATGGTGTACAGAAAGGTAGTGTTCATTTCTCATTTTCCAACAAACTTGGCTAACCTAATGGGCCAGAAGAGCAGATGTCCTTTAAGATAATTCTTATTTTACAAAGCCTAGATGCCCTGTGGAATGAGATGCCACATGATAGCTTTGATGCTGAGATAGACATTGACTTACATAGACAACAAAAATTAATTTCTTTAAACTTTACATGATGCAAGATGGTTGTCCGTCTATCCAAACCACTTAGATAATTGTATAGCGAGTTGTGGGGTTTCTTTGATGTTTATCTGAAACTTTCTAACTAGCTTTTTGTTTTATATGTTATAAATAAAACGGAATCACAAAAAATAGTTGTTGCATTTTCCAGAATGTCAGTAATGTAAGATCTTTTAAAAATATTCATCCAAGTCATTATACAGATTCATCATCAGTACTATGATGATCTCACATTCTCACTTTGTACAAACTGCTGCAATATACCAGTGTGCAGAAAGTGCATTTTTAAAAGCTTTTCTTGGTCATCTTGGGCCTATATTAAAGCTAACGGCAGCCTGAAGTCTTTTTTTGCATTCTTGTCATTTTAAGACAAATGCTTTTAGTCTCCCCATGCCCTAGTTAAATTCCCCAAATAGAATGCATTTTTGGTTTTTTAATGCAGAACTTCCTCATGATGGCCTCTGCCAAATGTGACATGTGCGGATGCATCTCAATGGAGCTGTCTTAATCGATGTGCTGCTCACCCACTGGCAGCTTGGGGGGAAGCAGCACTCGTGAATGTTTTTGTTATTTGTCACGTGTCTGCTTATTTATCCTTTCAGAGCTTTATTTGGGGAAGTGGACATATATATAAAGGGGCAGTAGAATTATTTGTTTGCAAATAGACTTAGTGCTTCCTTTGTATCTCTTGTATGTTGTTTCAAATAGTGGCATTTTCTGGGTTTAGGTCTGAAGGTATGATGTTAGTGCATCAGCTTATGCTGCTTGACAGCCATGAGTGTGTATGTATACAACCTCTAAAAGGAATACACTAATGCACAGAAATGTAACTCCTTAATCTTGACTTGAGCAAGATAGGTCCCCTTGAAGAGTCTTCATGTTTATTCCTTCCCTGGATACTTTAACTGACTGCCATGAAACTACTTTTTCTGCCTCGTTTTAATCCTGGCATCAGGGAAAACCTAAACTAAACCCCCTAGCTCTCAAAATGTACACAGTGTGCTAGCCCCATGATGGCTGATAATTTTGCTTCATCTCCCTCTGCTTGGCTTTTCCGGTGGCTGGGTGATAAGACGTGTGTGTGTATGGTGTAAGGTTGTAGTGCAGCACCAGTGACCTCCCTGAGAGCTCTACTCCCAGATGCACTGTGTATGTGACAGTGCAAGACTCATTGTACTTTATACTGACATGCTCTTTGAAGATTTAAATTTGTAATCAGTGGAAACCAGTTTGGAAGGTTTGGGGTTTTGGTTGGTTGGGGGTTTTTAGGGCTGTTTTTTAGGAGTTTTTTTAAGTAGTGTTTTTTGCAAAGCAAGCTGCAGTTGGTCATAAATATTGACCTGCCCCCATAGTAAACATTGATTTCCTCCTTCCCAATCTCAGATTTTAATAAGAGAAGTTTAAATTACCTACTGTTTGTATATTCTGTTCACAGTGTATTTCCTCCTGTGGATATCAAGTGGATTGCTGTGGTTTTATCATGGGACATTTTTTATTATAATTTCTATTTTCCCTCTTCTTGCTGTGCAGATGCCTTATTTTAGTTAACAGTATGAGAAACAGTGAGTCGGAAGGATTAGTACAAGAAAGATTTTATTGTTGATGTTCGGTTGTTCAGATTTTTTACTTTTACATTTTTCTTTCTGATGCAAAAGGTGAATTAGAAACTTGCAGCATTTTGTTTCACAGGTGATTAAATAATGTTGTCTTTGCTGCAGAAATCTAAAGTTAACATGATCCTAGTCTTTTTAATAATATTAGCCTCAGGTGTTACATATTACAGAAGTCAAAGCTGACACTTCTTTCTGAAATGCACCACATCTTATTTCTTTAGAATCATGCAAAAGGTTATAACTTCTCAATTTTAATTTTCAATAACCCAGCTTCCTGGTTTGTGGTGTGTGCAGAAGGTCCTCTAGTCACGTTGTGTCATGCACAAAAAAATCTGCAGCCCTGATGTTGTCACATGAGGGGGGAACAGGCAAGAGTGCTTCTCTGTGGCTGGCTGTGTTGACTGAGATGAGAGCCTCTGCATCCTCTTTGTTTTGTCTATGATGATATATAATGTGGCAGAGCAGTTCTTAACTTTTTCATTATTGTCAATGTAATGTAAAACATGAGTTGTGTTTTGTTTCTGGGACATGCTTTCTGTGAATTGGTTTTGTTTAAAGCTGGCAAAAAAAGAAAAGCTGGTGCTTCTTAAATTGGATTGCCACTTCCAATCTGCTTGATCAAAATTAAGCATTTTGGGAATTACATTTTAATCTTGATTCTCCTGTTGTAGATTTTTGAAATTATTTCTGTGGCAGAGAGCATCCATGGTAATCTCATGAGTGTGGAAATGCTTGCCTCATGCCAGTGTGCAGTGTGGAGGCTTGCTGGCTAGAAACAGGGTAACCAGCCTCTGTGGCACTTCCAGACTTGTTTTCCTCTGAAATTTGCTCCTGAGGGCATTAAACTTATTGTAAGATAGTAAAGCTTTCATTAAGGGTACATTACCAGCTGTTCATTTCTGTGGCTCCATGCTTTATCACATCAGTGGTGAGAAGATAAGTGCATCAAAAAAACTCACCTTGGGTATTGTGTTCTACATCCATCAGAAGTATTTGTACCTACAGAAAATAATCTGCTTTTTCCATCTAACACTGAAAACTTGTGGCAGAGGTTCTTTAATGAACAGTCAGATTATTAAAACTTTGTTCTCCTTTAGACTGTCATTTAATGATAATGGTATTTTAATGATGCATTAACTGATGAATAAAGAACTACTTTTTTTTTCCATAAGTGAGCTTAATAACTAGAGAAAAGGGTATTTTCTACTGCATACATGAGGCAATAGGCATAGGCATATATGAGACAAACTGCACAAAAATACTTAAATGTTGGTAGTGGCTTTTGTTAACAGTAAACAATACCCATGAGACCTCATTGGATGTTCAGGAAAAATTTTCAATTTTCCTTAAAGCTCCAGGCCTGAAGGAGGGATCATATGAGGAGACTGCTAACAGTTGTTCCAGGTATGTTTGGCAATAGCTACCCAGTGGAAGGAGAAAGAAGCTGTCGTTAAGATTGTCCTTGAGAAACAGAGTGGTCCGTGAGTTACCTATGATAACGTTTATTTAGAATCACAGAATGGTTTGCGTTGTAAGGGACCTTTGGAGATCATTTTGTCAGACTCGATGCCCTGGGCAAGGACATCTTTCATTACACCAGGTTGCTCAAAGCCCCATCCAAACTGGCCTTGATCACTTCTGGAATGGGACATCCACATCTGAGATGGATGGACAGGAGTGTGGTACAAGGCTAATGCAGGTACTGTTTTTTACACGCAGAAAGCATGAAGCAATGCTTTTTTCATTGCTTTTCTTTTAAAAAAGAAGCTTCTCTTCAAATCATTCTTCTAAACTATTTTCTTCTATTATATAATCTTGGCACCTTACTTCTGAGCTTACTAAGGCCCAGACACTGTGCTTACCAGTGTTTTCATAGGCAGAAGTACCTCATGGCACATACTTTGAAAGTTAAAAGGATTTTAACATTTAACACTACAGCAGAGACTTTGCTCCCATCTATTAGATAGGTTCTGTTCCCTGTGTAGTTAGCACGATGGTGTTAAATTGAGTGGGAGAGGGCGGGTTTTTATATTGGGAAGCAGACCGCTGCCAAAGCAAGTATTTGGACAATGAAATGTTGCTATCCCTGCCTTAGAAAGATAATTTACTTGTCGGTAGAATTGCTGTGTTAAGGTTTAGGGCTTAACACTCTTCAGTGGTCTTAGGTCTAAGGAGAGAGGTTAGCAAAGCTTGGGGAGAAGGATGTACTATTGATAGCGGGCACAAAGGAAGCAGAAATTACAGGCCACAAGGACATTTGGCAAAACTCCCAAGGTAAGTAATAAACTAACAAAGCCAACTCAGCAGCTGCGTGGAGATCAGTTAAACTGGGTAGAAGGTAATTCCAACAGGGAGACATTCTCACCTCCATGGTCCGGTGACTTAAGAAACCCAGCAACTCAAGAGAAGTACTGAGCATGCAGACTAATTAGCATGAGAAGCAAGAGAATCATTTAACCAACAGAAGGTAGAATTAGTAAGAGAACTATGTAACTTGCAGTCAGTGAACTGTGATTTCTTTGCTAAAATGTATAAATGGTATAAAGCTTTGATGATAGGGGAGCTAGCAACCTTCTGTTGGTTATCACCTAGCTCCTTGCTTTTCACAAATTAGAATAAAGAAATAGTCAACCTTAAGTTGAAACATGGATGTTTCAGAGTAGACATCAGAAAAAAAGTTTCACCATTAGGGTGGTCAGGCATTGGGATAGGTTACGCAGGGAGGTGATAAAGTCACCATCCCTGGAGATGTTAAAGAGGCATCTAGGTCTTGCTCAGTGGTATGATTTAGTGATTTAGGACCTACGGTGGTGGTGTTGGGTTGACAATTGGACTTGCTGATCCTTACGGTATCTTCTAATGTTGAAGATTCTGTGATTAAATAGAGGTCCCTTGCGTTGATGTGTACATTGGCTGTGCACACAGGGCAACAAACCCGCATTTGGGACAACCCTGTGGCATAGGTGACAACTTCGAACTTCGGTCCTCCTTGTTCCTTAGAACTACCGCTAACGTGTTGTTTTTTATACACCTTCACTTTTAAGAAGCATTGCTTATGTAGAAATAATATGTGTAATTATGGTCAAACACTTCAGGCATTCAAACAATTTCAGACATGCTTACCCATTTCCAGAGAGCTGTCATCTTTCATTTTGCCTCCAGACAAGTCCAGCACAATTGTTTGACTTAATGAATGGAGAGTGGTTGTGGTACTCCACAGTTGAAAGGCTTCGAGGTCTCACTTGTATTTACAGAGGCGATATCAAAGAATTTTCAAAAGCCTGAAATTTTCTTAGTAGCCAACTGTGAGAAAAGGTCGTGGTGAGTGAAGTAGCAGTATTTTGGGTGCTAGCAAGCTAATGTAGCATAATGTTTCTTGAGAAGATTCAGCAATGGAGTGGAGCAGAGCTGGCGTGGAAGTACTGTGTAGATGCACTTACATTGCAAGCCAGTAATTAAGAGGAAGGAAGCCTCTAAAGAACAGTTTTTCCTTGTGTTGGCTCATAAGTAGTTCTGATACTCTGAGTATTTGCTTTAACTAAGATTGTATTTGCTTTTTTAATGCATTTAACTGTGAACAATAATTTGGTTTAGGCTTGCTCTGTGTCAGAACAGGGTCGGGGGTTGTACTTTCAGCTTTTGCTTTGCAACTTTGCTGGCCATACTGTTGTTCCTTTGCCTGTACAGTACCACAGAACTTCTGTGAGCCAGGCAGAGCAAGGGCGGTCAGAGAGATTCACCCAAGGACGTTGCGCAGAGCATTGTCTGTCTGCAGGGAGGAGCTGGGATGCCACGTCTTGTCCTCAGCAGCCTTGCAGCATGTGCCAGCCAGAAGACAGAGGTGTGTGTAGGGTTTGCTGCGCAATGAGCGCACTGACTGGAAACTTGGGTCCAAAGTGGCCATGACAGGATGCATCGTCCTCGCTGGCTCTAAGCAAGGCTGCTGGTCAGCCATCTGCATCAGTAGTTTGATCTGATGTGTGTTTTGATTCTTGCTAAGGAGCCTAGTTAAAATTATAGAGAAAAGTGAACTCTAAAAAGCTCAGCAAAATAATGAATTATGGATGTTGGGTGAAGCCCTTCATATTTGGCCTTTGGACTGGAATCTTTGCCAGGCATGCTGATTCTCTCAGCTTGGCTGCATTTCTCTGAACTTTGTTGTGGATAAAAAACATGTGAGAATTCTGTGAATGATGACCTGAAGTTGAATGTAAAAATGTGTGAACTCTGAATTTGTTTCTTTCTTTGTAGCTGTAGGCTAAACCTTTTGATGAGCCTAAATTACATTCTTTAAGGATGCCCATTCAGTCAGTGCCTCTGTTGTCAAGATGCTCTGTGGGTTACTTGGAACTGTTGGCAGCCATCTGAAGTTTTTTTCTTTTCTTATTAAAATTAATGGCAGATCATCTGTGTGTTAAGACAGCTTTGAAGATTTAGTCAATGTTTCTGGAGGCAAAAGTAATAGTTGTTTCTACAGCTGGATGCATAAATGCAATATATGCACTACTGTACTTGAAATATAAAACACTTTGATTTTTTGGGGTTCGCCTTCTTGACTTAGTGTTTCTTTACACTTTTGGCTTTTTGTGTTTTTTTAAACTTGCAATTTGGTTTGTAGAGAAATACAGTGTTCTTCCCACCAGCTCATTACAGCTACATTTGGAGAGGGATTTCTAGGACAGGAAGCTAATCACAGTAGCATGTTCATGTAAAGGTGGACAGATGTGCAACTTTGGGTCTCTCGACAGCAGCTGCAGTTCCTGTGCTCTCCCTTGTGCTACCCGCTCCCACAAGCAAGGTGGGGTGAGGCCAGGGATGTGGTGAGCTTGATGCTCATTCTGTGTCCATCTGAATGATTCAGACCTGTGGAGTCGCAGACCCCCTCTAGATTAGGCCAGCTCCTAGTGAGAATGATACTTTTACAGAGCAGGAGATGATGTTGAATGTGGTGGGAAACTGGAAGTCCCTATTTCTTTCCAATATTCAAGGTCAAGTGACACTGGAGAGACTGATGCTAGGCAATAATTAAAGCAGTGATCAGCTGTGTTCTGGTTGACTATAATCTGTAGAGATCTCAAGTAGATTATTGTGGCATAATACACACAATTGACAAAATATACCATGCGAGAAAGTGCGATCTGCACAGAAACCAGAAATCATTATTTTTTGTTCTCTAGGAGATTAAAATTTTATCTTAGGAAACATACAGCAAATGTATATAATTGCTGGATGAGTCCCTCTAGATTTTGTCTCTGATGAGATTCAGTAGAGTTACAAACACTCTTGGATAATACTGCTTGTGGTTTAATCACAAATCCCAACCAAGGGTTATATTTTTTTCACAGTAGTAAGCAAGAACTCTTCTACGGACACTGAAGCAACCAAAGACCATGAGGACCACAAATCTACTCACAGTGTGCTGTAAAACATGGCCCAAGTTCCCCGTCTTTTGGTTAGCTGCTCTCTTATTTTCATCGGACTTCTGTACAAAATAGGAATTGCCATGAGTTGGTATGCTGCAACTTTAACATGACCATCTTATGTGAGTCTGAGCTCCTGGGACTGGAGCAGTCACGTTTGTTAAAGACAGAGGGATGTAGCTCTAGACAGTGTGGGAGAATGAAACTGAGGAGCACAGTGCACCTCTGACAGTTCTAGCTGTGAAATTGCAATCTGAATTTTTAACTCTAAGTTGATGTTTGAATTAGATGATTTTTTAAGTCTTGGAGGCAGTGGTTCAAGACATCCAACAAAAGGCACTGCCTGTCACTGCCCCACTGGTCCAGCTGGGGTTTGAAAGCCCTGAAAGCATTACCAGTACCCTAGGAATGCATTTCCATTTCCAGTGCAGTATCCTGGTAATGCATGTTGACATGGTACGCAACACATCACAGCTGGGGGCTGGTTTGTCTTTTGCACTTCCCAGAACATTGCCAAGGATCCTCTGAGCTAGAGGTACCAGCAAAGAGAGTGTATTCATAAGTATTGGAGGGTCCAAGCAGTTGTTAGGTTGCCAAGCCGGGTAGCATTCTAAAAGTCTTTACAGGAGCTTTGACAGCAAGTGTGCATGGAGATCAGGAAGTTTGAGGTGGGGGTGTCCCAGGTTTGGCTGCTTTCAGATAATGTCTGTTAGGAGAACATATTCTCTAGTGCTGGGATGCAGCAGTGCTGTCACAAGTGGCTTACTGGATCTCGTGTGGGTTGTGGCTTGGAACAGGGACGGGGAGAGTTCTGGGAACAAGGTACGCTGCTGGGCAGGAGGAGAAGAAAATGTGGCAGCAAAGCTGAATCAAGCAGGAGTGAAAACCACTGTGCTATGCCAAGAGCAGGAGTGTCATAATAACAGAACTGATGCCGTCACCAACAGCTGTGGGCTTTCTGTGGTGCAAATGAGACACAGTGATAGTCTTTAAGAGCTCCAACAAGTGATGGGTGTAAATGGATGTCTTGTACAATTATTTTGGGGTTTTTTGTTTGTTTGGGTTTTTTTTCGTCAGCAGCAGAGACTGTTGGGATGACAGTGAAATGTTTGTGGGTTGCATATAGCTTGCATGGAGTTTTAATTCCTTCTAGAAATAATTCTGAATATTCTAAAATAATTTTGAATAATTCTATAATTTAATTCTGTCCAGAAATAATGTGGAGGCAAGTACAAATTCAGGATGTTTTTGGTAAAGGATCTCCAGTTGGAAATGAAGGGAAAGAAATTTCAAAGAATTTCAAGTCTTTATTCAAGATGAAATAAGCTGCAGCCATCTTTGCCAGTACTGCTTACTGCATTTGTAGTTAGTAATGTTTTTGAACCTTTGTAAAGTTCAGTTTGACATATCTTTTTATTTCACTTGATGCTTAAAATTGCATGCCAATGTGTTTGTGCCTGAAAAAAACTTACTTTTAATTGTTTGTTTTGTTTTTATTATTTACAAGGTGGAATATATGTTGGTAAAATTTGACCATGAAAACAAGAAAGTGCGTTTGTTACTCTGTGGTGAAGAAGTTCTTCAAACACTGCAAGACAAGGGGGAGAAGGTAAACCCCAAGTGAGTATCTGTTTCCAGTTTCTTTTTTTTTTTATGCTCCTGTTATGATGCTGTGCAAAATTTTGTTAACCTGGCTTAACATTCGAGCCTGCTATTGGTAAAACTGTAAACCACAGATACTGATATTTTCAGATAAATCTGGGTTCAGGAAGTGAAAGATTTTGAGCACACTTGCAGGCAGTCCATGCACTTTTTGCTTTGCAATTATTATGCTTTGAGATAAAGGAGGATGTAATGGTGAGCCCACAGAAGTTGCAGTTTGGGTGCTTGTTTTGTCTTGCTCTGATTTTGTGTCTGTGTGTATGCAGTAATCCATGTCCCATAAAGTACATGTGCATGTGTAGTTTCTTCTGTATCTCTTGACTACAGGAGCAAGTGAGGGCTGCCTGTTGTCTGTAGGACCACTCTCCCATTTTTGGAAGAACTAGAAATGTAGATGTAAGAGTGGTAGGGCAGCTTTTCCCTATCCTCTCCTGTGGAAAAGCAGCAGTGATCTGTATTTTCTGATTCTGGTTGGAACCCCAAGAAAACTTGAGACAGATGCTAAGGGTGACTGCAATTTGGTGTAGGCAAATCCTGCTTATTGTACTACACAGTAACACTATTTACTGCCAAACTGCACTTTGCTTTCTTTTCACCACTTCCTGATGGTGAGGTACATTGGAAGGTACACTATGTTCCTCTGTCAAATATTAGGAGATTTTTCTTGCAAGTGGTATTATTTTCTGAAATTCTCACAAATAATTCATCACTGGCTCTTCTTTCATTATAGTCACCCAACACTCTGGAGACCAGAATATGGAAGTTATATGATTGAAGGAACACCTGGACACCCATATGGGGGAACCATGTCTGAATTCAACACTGTGCAGGACAACATGAGGAAAAGACGACAAGAGGCTGCTTCTGTACTCAAAGAAAATGAGGCTGTTTGCACAGTGACATCATTTCCAAGGTGAGATGGTTGTTGAAGTGTAATGCCATGTTTCCTGTTGTCCTTATACACTTTTTCTCCTTACTGCATATAGCTAAACTGTTCAATGAAATAGAGAAAAATATTATTTGATTAAAGTACTTTGGCTTTTATATTCCAGTCATGTTTACTAAAATTTTTATTGCAACAAGACAAGCAAATAAGCATCTTTTACGTTTTTAGGTTGCTTCTAACCTGTGATGATTTTTTTAGGAGAGAATGCTGAATATTTGTAACATAAAGTGTTAACTCTAAGTAAAGAGTAGTCTACCACCTTCAGTTGATACAGAAAATTATATAGAAAAGGTTTCTCTTTATCTGTTTTGCAAACTGTGTTCTTTATAAGTAGCAGTTTTGCAAAACATGGCCAATGTGATCTATTTTTAATACTACTTTTTCACTACAGTACATGCAAGTTTCTAATAGTTTAGGGCACCTGGACTTAGCACTTCTATTATACAATACTCTACTTACTGAATCTAGAAAGGAGAGCATCTCTCCTGGGTTAATGATACCATTACAAAGGATAGATTTCATCCTTTTTATTGTTGTAAAGGAGTTCTTGAAGAAATTAAATTTAGAATGAACTTCATTATCTAGGAGAAATTTTGTGACATTCCTTTGAAATATAATTCTAGGCAGAGATTTATTACATTCGTTCTAACTGGCCTGGTCAGTGAAGTGAATGGAGATAGTTAGGCTTATAATGATATAAAAGTTGCTCTGCAGTAGAAGAGAAGCAGCTGGCCTTACTGGCTAGTTTCTTGTGTAATACAGAATGCAATAGCCCAAAAATCTTGCTGAGAGGAGAAACAATAGAAAATATGCCTTCGAAGCAGTGGTGCCAAAATATCTGCATAATGCCCTACAAATGCTGTTTTAAGAACACTCTTTGACAAAATTTATTTTCACTTTATTAGTTACACTAGATGTAATAAGAGTTTATTTAAAGTCCAGTGGTTAAGTAGTTGTCAGTGTATTAGAGAACTCTGTTTTCTTCCCCTGCAGTCTTACAGGTTTATTATGTCATTTGATAAGTTTTACATACAAATGTTTTGGACCCAGTCTTGTGGGGGAGGAGTTGTTAATTCCTTTGTAGATACAGATGAATACTTTTTACATCACTGTAGGAGCAGTACATTGGACTTCAGTGAAAGCCAGTAAGTAATAAAATGTAGTTTGTTTGAGACTTACGGGTCATTCCAAACATACTTTCATCCCTCAGAGATTGCTCTCCCTAGCCTAGCCTAATTTAGTTATTATTTCTGCCTTTTGCTATCTTCCCATTCAAGTCCTTGTTGGTTTGATTGGAGTTTTGCTAACCTGTATTTCTGAGGTTTCATAGGGTTGAAGTTTTTTGCCACATTGTCTCTACAATCACATGTACCTATGCCTGTGTACATCTGGGCATGTACACATGTATATAATAAAATCTCTGCATTTGAAAAGACAAAAAAACTTGTTAGAGTGCTGACAGAAGAAAGGTAAAGAAGTAAGCTTATTCAAATCAAAATAATTCAGTTAAAAGTAAAGTATTTGAAAATGCTTAAATATTAAAAAATTATAGCTTAAATACTAAATAAGTGTCCCAAGTTCCTAAATTTGTGAGCCACGACTGCTGGGCCAGAAAGTTGTTTTCTTTCTTGAGGACTGGAGGGATGCAGTTTACAATGTAGCACTTAGATTAGTGATGAAGCAGGCTTTACAAGTTGTAGGACAACTGAAACAAGGAAGAAGAAACAATATTGAACATAAATAATATTCTCAGAAGTGTGTTTCCTGATATTTTGAGTAGTTTGTTTGTAATTTTATCAGCTAACTTTTTTAAACTATCCAAATACTAGAGCCTTTCAACACAATCTTTGCCCTTTTCACTGTGCAACATGAAGAAACTAATCTGCTACTTTACCTCAACCTTGTCAAATGTTCCTTTGTCTCAGCTGTACTGAGAGCTTATTCTTGTTTCAGGTGACTCTGAAACTTAAATGGAGTTTCCCAAAGGGGAGGGGTATATTCTGATTAGCTTGCATATCTCCTAGCATTTTACACCTAATAGCTGCAATTTTTCTTTGCTTATGACTTTCATCTCATAGGGGCTTTCAGAGTTCTAGAAGCGTTATAAGACTTAGGATATGTGTACCTCTTTAAACTACCTCTAATTCTTACAGAGTTGGTTAAGCATATATTTTAAAAGGGGTAGATGGTGAAGAGTAGGGCTGGATAACTTTCTTTGGTAGCCAACCTGTATCCCCAGGATAAACTTTGAAGCATGGAATGCAGCTGCATGTCAGTATGAATAACAAGCATTAACACACTGAAATGTGTATGTACCCCACATAGTACTGAAGTTTGCTGCTTCAGCCACTGAAAATGTCCTTGTTTGCTGTCTAATGGTAGAGTAGTGGGGTTTCTTTAAAAAAAAGGCTGTGTTAACTACTGTGGAAGGTGGTTGTTGGCTGGCTGTCTACTAGAATTCTAATCTCTGATCATCTGACCATTCTAAAATCACAGTCTGTTTTCATTACAGCTTGGATCTCATTGTTGTGTTACATAGGTTAGGCTGTCCTGGGTTTACACTGCCGGATTGTATGCCAACACCAGTAGAAGGAGGAGCTTCAAAATCGCTCTTTTTTCCAGATGAAGCCATCAATAAACATCCTAGATTTAGGTAAGAATATTTGGAAAATTTGAGAAATCAAATATTTTATCTCTACCTAAATATCATAGACATATCTGCAAATTCTTTACATTAGAGAGCACTGTAGCTGGTCGCTGCAGATATCAGAAGGACTTGGACAGAAGTGATTGTGATGACATGTATTTTCTTTTCAAGATATTGTAAGAAAATTAATTGTTAAGTTAAAGGAACTTTTATATAATAGTTCACACTGTTACAGGGCAAAAAATGTTGATTTTGCTACTGCAAAATTGTTTCCGGTTTGAAATCCTATGTGTAAATGCTTCCATCACAGTTAATCCAGCTCTAGGTATGTCACACTGACATCTCTGAACCCAGTAGCTTGCCCTAGTTACTCTGAAATGGATGATGTACTTCTCACTGTAAAGTGAGGTTCTGGCCAGTGAAAATCATTCTCTTTTAAAACTAAGCATGCTTTTTAACTTGGCCTTATATTCTTCAGGTCTGTAGCCTTTTACTGTTTTGTTAGTATAGTACTGTGAAGTCCATCAAAATAAGACTGACTTTACTGAAGACAAATTCAGTGTTGTGTCTTTTACAGTTTGTCTTAAAACTAGGAAGAGAAGCATCCTGAAGGAGAATGCTCAAAATAAATAGAAAGTTGACATTCTGAAACCCTAAAAATTGTTTAGAAAGTAGCTGCAAAAATATTTGCATTAAGAGAAAATTTCATATAATTCAAAAAACTTTTTCTTTTGTTGTAGTACGCTGACCAGAAACATTCGACACCGAAGAGGAGAGAAGGTTGCGATAAATGTACCAAGTAAGTAAATTCAGTCTTTGTTCTTGTTCAAAGTAATTGTTTAGTCTCGTGCTCTGAGTTACTGAGTGCCTGTATTTTCCATGCAGTATTTAAAGATAAGAACACGCCATCACCTTTCATTGAAACATTTCCTAATGATGATGGAGAAGCAGCAAAGGCAGCTAAGCCAGACTACATATATATGGATGCTATGGGTTTTGGAATGGGAAACTGCTGCCTCCAGGTAAAGTGCCTCTGCTTTTAAGATGTTGCTACACATTGTCTTCTCTCAACACTTCCCTTTTCAAGACTTGTCTTATGTCTACCTTCACTTTCTTCAACTGATGCATTGTACATCAGTATAGCAAAAAGGGAGATGAAAGAACAAGTGGTATGTCTAGTATTCTAGTCTTCAAATCCAAGTATGTTGGGGTTTTGTAGCCAGGTTTTGCTAGCAGAGGGCCTGCAGGGGTGGCTGCTGTGAGAAGGTGCTTCTCCCATGAGAAGGAAGCTTCTCCCATGTCCAAGAGAACCAATGCCAGCTGGCTCCAAGACAGACCCACCATTGGCCAAGGCTGAGCCCACCAGTGACAGTGGTAGCACCTCTGAGGTACATACAGCAAAAAGGAGGAGGAAAACTGTGCAATGACACTGCAGGTAAAGATGGAAATGAGAATATGTAAGAGGAACAGCTCTGCAGGCACCAAGATCGGTGAAGAAGCAGGGGGAGGAGGTGTTCAAGGTGACAGAGTTGAGATTCCCCTGGAGCCTGCAGTGAAGATCATGGAAAGGCAGGAGGTTGGCATTGGAGCAGAGATCCACCTGCAGCCTCTGGAGGACCCCACACCAAAACAGGTGGATGCATGAAGAGGCAGGACCTGTCACCCCATGGAGTACCTGTGCTGGAGCACTCAGTTCCTGAAAGACTGAACCCTGTGGGAGGGACCCATGCTGGAGCAGTTAATTAAGTGTAGTCCATGAGAAGGGCTGTTGTGATTTAAACCCAGACAGCAACTAAGTACTGTGCCATTGCTCCCTCATACACACATACACCCCCTTAGCCCTGGTGGGACGAGGGGGCAAATGAGAAAAAGGTGAGACTTGTGGGTTGAGATAAAAACAGATTAATAATTGAAATAAAATAAAAAATAATAACAATGGTAATGAAAATAAGAGGGGGGGGGGAATAAAACTTGAGAAGAAAATGATGCTCAGCAGAACAGTTACTCACAACCTGCTGACAAATGCTCAGCCTGTCCCCAAGCAGCAGTTGGCCCCTCCCAGCCAATGCCCCCATTTTCTGTGTTGAGCATGATGCCATATGGTATGGGATATCCCTTTGGCCAATTCAGGTCCCAGCTGTGCTCCCTCTTGGCTTATTGTGCAGCTGCTCACTGGCAGAGCATGGGAAACTGAGAAGTCCTTCATTTATAATAAGCCCTGCTCAGCAAGAACTAAAACATCCCTGTGTTATCAACATTATTCCCACACTGAATCTAAAACACAGAACTGTACCCAGCCGCTAGGAACAAAAGTAATAATCCCAGCGGATGCCAGGACGAAGACTCATGTTGGAGCAGTGAACATGTTCATTGGAGGACTGTCCCAGGGAAAGCACCCCACACTGAAGCAAGAGTGTGAGGAGTCCTCCCGCTGAGGGGGAAGGAGCAGCAGAGACAACGTGTGGCGAACTGACAACAGCCCTCATTCCTCATTCTCTTGCACTGCTGGGAGGGGATAAAGTAGAGAATTTGGGAGTGAAGTGAATTTTAAGATCTAGTTTATATTTCTGATTGTTGTACTCTGATTTGACTTGTTATAAATTCAGTTAATTTCCCCAAGTTAGGCCTGTTTTTTCTGTGACAGTAACTGGTGAGTGATCTCCACCACACCAAGTTGGTGTGCTGGAGGGTAGGAAGGCTCTGCAGAGGGACCTGGACAGGCTGGATCAGTGGGACAAGGCCAGTTGTAGGTGGTTCAGTAAGACAAAGTGCTGGATCCTGCACTTTAGCCACCACAAGCCCATGCAGAGTTGCAGGCTGTGGGGACAGAGTTGCTGGAAAACTGCCTGATGGAAGAGGACCTGGGGGTGCTGGTTGACATCCAGCTGATCATGAGTCACTGTGTGGCCAGGTGGACAGGAAGGCCGGTGGCATCCTGGCCTGGATCAGCAATAGTGTGGCCATCAGGACCAGGGCAGTGATTGTCCCCCTGCACTCAGCACTGCTGAGGCCACACCTCCAGTGCTGGGTCAGTTCTGGGCCCCTCACTGTGAGAAAGACACTGAGGGGCTGGAGTGAGTCCAGGGAAGGGCAATGGAGCTGGTGAAGGGTCTGGAGCACAAGTCCTGTGAGGAGCAGCTCTTCTCCAATCTAATTGATTCTGTGTTCTCTCCCTGGCCTTACCTTGATCCTTAAGCCTTCTGTTATGTTTTCTCTTCCCTGTCCAGCAAAAGAGGGGAGTGATTAAATGGCTTTGGTGGATATCTGGCATCCAGCCAGGGTCAGTCCAGTACATCAGGTTTATTCTCTTGCTTTATGGAGTTTTTTTCTGCTAATATTCAAACATAATTGGTTGATTTGCTGAGAGTGTTTCCTAAACTGGTCAAGCCACATTTCATTGAGCACCTGCTCCTGAAACTCCAGCACTTTTTGAGTGTGAAAGGTCATCCTCCACTCCGGTCATCTTTTAGGCATGACCAAAGGACACTGTGGAGGTGGAAACTGAGCTGTCTTGTAGGAATGGGAGAGGTTTTTTAGTTACTCATTTGGGTGTTTTCCTTCTTCTGCACCCTTAGAGCAGAAAAAGCAGAGAGTGGCAAGAGGTTGTGGGAATAGTTTTAAAAATAAGTAACTTTCTCCTTTTGTACAATTTTATTTCATTTACAAACATCATCAACTCCTATATAAAGTTTCTCATTCTTAAGTATTTTTAGCTATCTGCTAAGGAGTTGTCTTCTCACTGCTTGTACCACAAATCTACCAAATCCATGTTCTCTGACTGTGTGCTGGAAGATGTTTTTGATTCTGTTTTCTGTCATTTGAACATGCTCACTTTCTGTGTTTTTTAGTCATTTGCCTGAAATATTCCTGTTTTACAGTATCTTCCCTTGAAATCCAGGTGCTGAATGTTAAGAGTGCTTTAATCCTTTTCATTTTCTGTTTGCTTTAAATGTTTCTCTGATGCTGGGCACTAACACCTGAGGTAATCGTGGTGTATTTGACTCTTGATAAAATGTGCCTGTTGCTGGCACTCTCTTGGAAGCAGAGCTAGGAAGAGGCTAGTGTTAACTCTCTGTAGGATTAAAGGAAATTCTCTGGGCTCTTCTTGTTTCATAGCAAGGACAGAAAACCTCATAAAAAGCATTCCCTTTGAGAAACTACAAAAGCTGTATAAATAAAAGTTCTTGGCAGGTGCTACATATGGTTTCTTGTCACTAGGGCAAATTAGGGTGAATCTGATGAGATAGTAAAGTATACATAATACTGTGTGGTTTTACAAGATGTTAGTTTGCCATGGTTTGTTTTATACCATCTCTCATACTTAAGACCAATAAAAGAAATCCAACCTTATTCACTCACTGTATGAACTTTAAAAACATTATTAAAGAAGCAATATTTTACTATTGCATACTGCTACATTTTATTATTACATTCTGGTAATAAGTGGCCAAATTCAAATTTGGTAGTCCTGTTACCATTAAAGGGAGAATGAAAAGGCTGGCAGCTGCTTCTGTATCAACTGATAATTCCTGATAACTGACTAGAAGAAAACATGTATTGCCCACCTATTTTTGTAAGGTAGTTTGTAGTATATATACTTCCTTTCTGGTTTGGGGCAGGGGGGTGGTCTTGTTGGTTTGGTTTATATTCCTTTTTTTTCTACTGCACACTAAGCTGCAACTTGGTTTGATGCATTTCCAGAGGTAAAAATAATGTCCTGATGAGCTTGGGCTTGGATGGCCTCCACTGGCAGAGCTTGTAGCCCTTCTGGAGAAGGCAGGGCAGCCATGCCCTTTTCCTCTCTAATGGGACATTTGCCTAGAAACCATGTTGAATCTCAGATTTAATGTGGTTTGGAATAAACATAAAAGGAAAGGGGAGGCAAATATTGTCTGGGGAAAGAGTGTAAGTGTCCTGTCAACCCACCCCCACTTCAAGGCTGGCTCCCTAGTGCTGGATGTTGAAAATTAATGATGCAGAATCATACTTAGCTGCTTTTCTGCAAGATAATTACTTAATCTTGTCTTTTAACCACCTGGGTTTTTGGTTGGTTGGTTGGTTTTTTGGTGAAAAAACAAAGCAAGCCACTTGGAGGATAGACACCGAAGGAATATTTTCTCCACAGCACAGCTGTTTTCTAATTTGCGGTGTTTCAATGAATATTGGATGAAGATTTAAAAAGACAAACACAAATCCCATATTTCCCCTATATCACCATCATCAACACCCCCCAAAAAATCCATCGCTGAAGGCACCAGTGAACTCAGGAGTTTTGGAGGGATTTGTTGGTTGGGTTGTTTTTTAGTCCTTACTTGAGGTGCAGTTTGGTTTAGTGGCAGGTTGAGAAGAAAATTTGTGTTTTGTGGGTCATTCTAATTACTATCCTTGTAAAAGGAAAGTCTGTACAAGTGGAAATCTTCAGGACAGCAAGCAGAGGTGTTGATTTAGAGCTGAAGCCTCTTGTATAATGTTATGATAGTGGTACAGGCATACATTCCCATCTAAGTTTTCTTCTGATCTCTGAATAGATAAACTGCTAAGACAAAGGGAGTTTTGAGACTGATCACTCTGGGCATTTTTTAAATTCATAAAGTGTTGGTTTACAAAGTCTAGAGGGTAAGGTCTGCTACTAGAAATGTGTCTTTTGTTTGATGCTGCTCTGAGTAAATTTCACAAAAACATTACAAAGGAGTTGCCTATCCCAGTGGCCTATCTGTGGTAGGGCTTCCAAAGCATTAATGCCTTCTGCAAATAATATTTCTTTTCTATTTTTTTGCTGGGTTCTAGCCTCCAATACAGAAAAAGATGGACTTTTTTTAAAATGGAAGTTACAGTAGACACAGGGATACTCTTTTTTCCCCCACAGTTTTTCAGGATCAAAGGCATCTTGAAATGTTCTTTTAAACAGGATTAGCGTCACATAAAACAAATGTTAAATCTACAATAGTGTCTGACTGTTGTTCTAAGTAAGTAGGTTCCTGGCTTACTTCCTGAAGGTGCATTACTCACCCATGTATATTCTAGATGTTAACTCAGTTTTCTTTGATTCTGGCAAGTGTATGTATATTCAGCCTCACCATAGAAGCATTATGGTCTGAAATCTTTTAATGAACATGGAAATGGTGTGGAAAGAAGCTTGTAATATAAATGCTACTGATAGGTGGGGCAGAAATGTGTCAAAGACTTAGGGGAAAACCCATACAAAACCAACCAAAAAACCCTAAAATATTTAGTGTTTGAAAAATTTCATTATATACTTGATTTTAAATCTTGGAAGACTGTGCTTGTTGTATGATGATAGAAATTTGATAGCAACTGTACATCTTCCAACAGGTAACATTTCAGGCTTGCAGCATTTCCGAAGCAAGGTATCTCTATGATCAGCTAGCTACGATTTGTCCCATTGTGGTAAGTCATGGACATCTGTCAGATGAACTCTTCCTTAGTAGCAGAAACTATATTAAAATTGCAGAAATATATTAAAAAAATAATACCCAAATTGCAAGCTCATGTATTGGGTGCTCTGGGAGAAGATTAGGTTGCCATGTGAGGCGTGTTACCTATTTAATGTGCAAATGACACCATAAAACAGATAATATCTGTTCCTTCTTGGCCCTTGTGTCAATTTCTTCCCCTCTGCTCTCACTCCCACATGCGTGAGACTTGTTGAATAATTTTAGAAATTGATTTGGGCAGATTTCATGAAAGCAAGACAAGCTTGCTCCTTAAAACATTTTTTAATTTTTCAACTGGTGTTGAATACCCTCTGGTGCTACAGAGGATTTCAGCTTAAGTTGTTTAAATCTGTCCGTTTTATAAGCATGTTGTCATAAACAACTGTTTATAACAGGAGTTATGAAACTAAAGTGTCTGGTCTGAATGTCGAGTAGATCCTGCCCTGAGTGAGGTATGTTCCAGCTGTGTTACTAAGGTGCTTGGCCAAACAAAAATAAACAAAATAAAATGATTGTCAGGTGAACTTCGGAAGTGAGCAAGCAGAATACTTGCTGATTTGTCTCAAAAGTGCTTCTGCCAGTGTCATTTTTGCATTCCTTAAATGCTAATCTGTAGAGGTGAAACATTTGGAGAGTATCAGAAGCCTCTTCAGGAATGCTAACCCTTGACCCAGGCATTTTTCAGGAGGCAGCAGTTGAGATATTTCTGGTTATTCATGCTTTGGCTGGATGTTAAACTGAAATATATATACTTCTTCAGCTCCTTCTGGATCCCTTTCTGGTGGGGTTGTATTTTGCTTTTGGTTGCTTGGCCTGTCCTTTGTTTTGATGTCAGGCTGTTCCATTTTAGATGGCGTTGAGTGCTGCGTCTCCATTCTACAGAGGCTACGTGTCTGACATTGACTGTCGCTGGGGAGTGATCTCGGCTTCCGTGGATGATCGAACGCGCGAGGAGCGAGGGCTGGAGGTAAGTCATGGCACCTAGTAAGTGTCTGGGGGGTTTTGGGCAAAAAAGTTGAATCTCCTTTAGTATCAAATTCTGCTTGTGCTCATCAGAATCCCTAATGAGGGAATGTGATGGTCTTTGTGGTAAATACAGGAGAGATGGTGTAAACACTCGCCTTGGTTGGCCAGTTTGTGTTAACAAACACATATTTTTAATTAGGTATGGAATCCCAGTCTTCCACAGCTGGCTGAAAAGAGCCTCAGTGATGAAACTTTCTAATTTATGCTTGAGCCCAAAAGGCAAAAATTGCACTAGATTAAATAGTGGGTGCTGCTGAGTAGTATAAACTAGAACTAAATCAAGAGAGCCAGGTATCAGAACTTACAGAGTTTCTCTAAGCAGGAATTTCCATTCAAGGCACTTACAAAATTACATAAAATAAATAATTTCTTTAATTTACTTGAAATATTTCTTGAACTACCTATTTTAAGGGCATCTCTAACAGTGTGCACATAGTGAAATTGTTGGTATGTGTTTAATGCTTTCCAGGTGCTTGGGGGTAATGGCGTATTACATCAGGAAAACATTGCTACATCTAGAGAATTCTAGTAAATGTGTCATGACTTATTTTTTGCTCAGATATATATGTCTGTAAACAAAATAGTCATAATTCCAGAATCACTTTATATTGAGCCTATATAAGACTCCTGCTTTTAATAATTTTAATTGAGCTTGTAAGGTTTTTTAAATAGGATAGTAATTCTCAACATAAGTGTCATTAGTGAGCATAACTTAGGTAACATTTTTAACAAGCTGTTAAAATATTGTATTCTTAAATTATATAGCCACTGAAGAACAACCATTATAGAATCAGTAAATCCAGATATGATTCCATAGACAGTTATCTATCTGAATGTGGTGAAAAATACAATGACATTGATTTGACAATAGACAAAGATATCTACGAGCACCTAATAAAGGAAGGTAAGTGTTTGCTTCATTATGAGCAGGTTAAGAATTATGTTTGCAGTGTGTGGGGGTAATTTATAGTTTTTGTTGTTGTTTGTTACAAACATTGTGCAGCCCTCAGAGTGATTGTTACTCAGGAAGTATCTGTGCAGAGTGGTCTTGAGAGGTTTTTTAAAAGGATTCATTTGTAACAGAAACTGTCCCTAATGCATCAAACTGAGTTTCTCAAGCTGGAATTCATGGTTTATTTTTATGGAGAGAGACAAACTGCTTTAGGAAACGTGGCACAGAATGCATCAGAAAACAGGAAGAATGGTAGCCACACCAATATTCAGCTGCCATTTCCAAACAAGAACCTGTTTGGTTTTTGGCTTTTTGCTGTTTTTAATCATTTCCTTCCTTCCTGAAGTCATCACTTTAACAGGATGTGGTGGGCTGAGGTAGCACTGTAGTGTTAGATATTTTCAGTCTTGTAAAAAAAATTTCCTAGAGCCTGTTTTGATATGTTTGAATTTTCATTTTGTAGGTATTGACCACCTTTTGGCACAGCATATTGCACACTTGTTCATTCGAGACCCATTGACTTTGTTTGAGGAGAAAATACATCTAGATGATGCAAATGAATCCGACCATTTTGAGGTTATGTCTAATTTAGAGGAATTTAATAAATATATATATATATATAATTGCTTATCTTCATAATACTAAATTGGAGGATAGCTGTATTAGCTAAGAATTTTTTCTTTTTTTTTCACTTCAGGTAGTTTTTTAGCATATGACTTTGCAGTTATAAGCACATTCATTTATTTATTTTATCTTTTATTTAGAAGGTGATGGCTTATACTTTAATAAAATATGAAGAGCCAAAATTATAGCTATGTATATAAATGTTAAGGGGAACTGTCAGTTTTTAAAGCTTCCTGAAACCTGGTTTGTATTTTATTTATGTAGAAATCTCTCTTTTACAGCTTTATGGGGTAATAGCTGTGGTAATATTAGGCCTTTTTAGTTCAGGACGTGTCAGCCCCTCGTGAAAAAATAAAGTCAGCTGCATGCCAGTCCCTTAGTGTCTTGTACATAATACTCAACCAAAATAGCATGAGAAGGCACAACATATTTGCTCCTAGGCTGGGTAGTTGTACTGTGGGCTTTAGGAAATTACAGCACTTAGTTTGGAACCACTTCTTTAACCTGTTACGCTGTTCCACGGAAAACACTAGGGCTCTAGTTATCTGCTCATTTTTCTTCAATTATATTATAGAATAATGTGCATCGTGATTGTGACAGGTTATTTCATGTGCTTTTCAGAATATTCAGTCTACAAACTGGCAGACAATGAGGTTTAAGCCACCACCTCCAAATTCAGATATTGGATGGAGAGTGGAATTCAGACCTATGGAGGTAAGGAAGACATCAGTATATACAAGAGCACATTTCCTTTTAAGTGGAAAAGTACCAGGCATTCTGCCATCCAGTATCAAACTCCTATTACTTGTGCTGTGTTTTCTCCCCTTTGATTTGCTAGATGCAAGTGAAGTGGACAGCAGTATTTAATCAGACATGGACTGTGGGAATGTAACTGACAGGAGAATCCACTGCAGTACATCAACGCATGCTAATGGATTTGGGGTGATGGGGAAAGGAATTAGGCTTGTATTAAAGCAGCAGTAAACAAAGCCCTATTTAGCTTCTAGAGACTGTATTTCTCTAGGACATTTCCTGGTACTGAACAATTCCACTGTCACAGTTTTAGTTTTTTCACAAAGTGCTTTTATTCTATAGTTGTCTGTTTCTAAGCTCTCTGGATTTAATCCTTTTAGAGTGGAAATTTAAATGCTGCTATACTTCTGTAATCAGAGAGCCTGAAGGTGCAGGTTCTTAGTCTTTTGAAACACGAGTGTGCTTTGCATCGAATTGCAGGGTTGCGTTTATTGCAGCCTGTGCGTGCTTTGTGCGCTGGAAGTCAGTGCTGGTGACTGCGCGTGTGGATCGCCCCTCGGCGAGTAGAGCGTGTGTGAGCACAAGTGCCAGCATGAACATCTGAGTCAAACTCTTCCAGGCTGTCCTTGCATGAGTGTGTTCCCACCAAAGTAATTGAATCTCTGCTCCTTTCGTGTCTAGGTCCAGTTAACAGACTTTGAAAACTCTGCTTATGTTGTGTTTGTGGTATTGCTAACCAGAGTGATTCTGTCATATAAACTGGATTTTCTCATTCCTTTGTCCAAGGTAGGTGTGAAAGATCTGATCTGTTAGAGCTAAATGCAATGGATCAAGGGGATTTTTATCCCCTGCAAGCTAGGGAATAATATTTGTCCACTTACAGAACAGTCATTTTTATCTTCCAGTCAGTTTTCATCTGTACCAGTACTTTGAATTAATTTAAACTCTACAATATTAAACAAATATTTTACTGCTGTCTCATGGAATTAAACATAGAGTGCACTAGCATTGCACTGCTGCAATGTTGAGAAATACCATTGTCACATGGCTGTTCTGAGGCTGGGAATGGGTACGTTTCCCCCATTTTGCATGCTGGGGAGAAATATGTGGAACTCAAAATAAAAGGTTTAGACTCATTTAACATGAATGTTGCCTGTGTCTCATGCTCTTATTCTGTGTTTTGTTTGTATGTAGAGGGGAGGGAAAGGAGGAGTTCAGTATGTTTAGTGTTACACAGTATTTGAGTGGAAACAAATACTGTTGATTCTGGTCACAGCTGTGGCTTGCCTTTAGACAGACAAGCCATGCAAAATGTACTTTTTCCTTAATCTTGGCCTCACAATTGCTGAACTGTTCTGTGTGAAACTGTCCTTGCATGTCCTTTTTCTGAGGCACTTGACCAAAAAATGTCTTTTTAGATGGATATTCCTGTCATGTTATAGTTAGCTTTTAAAAAGATCTTGTAGGGCAGAAGGCTTTTGATTTTACGCTGGAAAATCTAGCATAGCCGTAGTATCCTGTGGTTTTTCATAGAGCTTTTTCAATTAAAATGGAGAAAAATATTGAAGTCGTAAATTTACAGTAATCATACCATACATATATGGTATGATTTGGTATGACTTCTAAAAGGACATGTCAGGGAGTTCAGACTCCACGAATAATGCAGCAATTTAGCAGCTAGATTACATAATTACATTGTTATTTGAGTGTCTCAAAAGCACAAAAATTTTAACTACCAGTTAAGAGTAAATAAGAGGTCAGGTGCTGAAAGAACCTGAACAGAATTGGAGGGCTGGGGGGCTTAAAATTGCTTGAGCTTGCCAAGCAATTTGGCAGGTAATGCAACACAGAATTGCACAACCATTGGTAAGCCTGCCTCTTTCAAGTAAAATAATAGGGGGTTATGGGGCTAATCTCACTCTAATCTTGGCTGTCTGATTGAATGTGGTTGAACACTCGTCAGCTGGGACTGGAGTTCTTTCAAACTTCCAAAACAACCTGTTGTGTAAATAGGTTTCATAATATAAAGTGAATTGAAAACAAAGGTTTGGAAGGTAGGAAGTAAGTGAAGATTTTGCATAGCCTTTAGTTAAATATCAGACAAAGAATTCAGCAAATTATATCTCTTTTTCTGAAGACAGTATGGTAAAGCTAATGTCCAAAAGCTGTATGATGTTAAGTAATTCCCTGAGAACACACCAACCAAAGAACTTGGACAAAATCTTCCATCCAGAAAGACAGAGCAATGCTTATGTCATTTGCAGAGCAAATGTTGTAGTTTGGGGGACTTTTGAGTAGCCTGAAATTTAGAACTTCTTTTGCTAGCAATCTAAGTTTAAATATCTAATGTGTTTGGGATGCAATAGATACAATTCCCATACAAACTTAAGTACTTGAATGCTGTTTCTGAAAGTTTGTTTAATACAGTGATAATTCTTCTAAAGACAGTGATGATTTTGTTAATAAAAGCAGCAAATTATGGCTAGGGAAATTGAAATTTTCTTCTTCCATACTTACTTCAATTGCATCTAAATATGCAAAGAAGACTGCCAGAAGGGGTATAACCTGTTAATTGTAACTGTTCCTGTGTTTTCATCCAAAGTGAAATTAGCATAGCATGTTCTAACACGATACCATTACCTATTCTGCCGGAGACCCAGTTTCATAAAATGTCATCTATTGGTCGGTATGTCCTGGACACTGAAGAATGAAATAAAACTTAGCTTCATAGCTTGACCTTGTGTGATGAAATAGAAAGAAATATAGTAGATATTTCAACTTATGAAACACAAATGTGACAGTTTGATAGATTAACTTTTCTAAAATGTCACAGATCTCTTGAATTTTTTTTTTTGCCAGGTGGATGAAAACATGAAGGTGGCCCAGAAAAGAGATGCTGTACGACAGGGAATGTTTTACTTCAGAAAAGATATATGCAAAGGTATCACATCAAGTAATCTGACTAACGTGGTTGTGGATGTTTAGCACATGTCTTGCCTTCTAACCATTTTTTTCCTTTCTCTTTGTCACACATGAAGGTGGAAATGCTGTTTTGGATGGATGTGGCTCTGCACAGAATGGGACAGGCACCGACGCAGAAGAGTACACCTTAATGAGCATTGACACAATTATCAATGGGAAGGTCATAGCCTCTTCTACCTGGAATACATTCTATTCTACCCTCCCAGAAACCAGACTGGGTGTGTTTTATGCTGATTCTGTTCTCTTACACAGGAAGGAGTCTTTCCTGGTTTGATCCCAATTTTGAATTCCTATCTTGAAAATATGGAAGTCGATGTGGATACAAGATGCACCATCCTAAACTATCTGAAGCTAATAAAAAAGAGAGCCTCTGGTATGTTTGATATTTTTGGACATTGACTGACTTTCTTGGCATTTTTCCACTTTCAGTTGGCTAAGACTGATGGGACCTGTGGATGTCTCATTAGCTGTTGATTCATTAGAGCAAAGGACTGGAGTGTGCTCTCTGGCTTAAATCTTGTTCTATTTTGGATCTTTAATGTTTAGTGATCCACTTAAATTCACAGTAACTGATAGAGAGTAACAATCATGGTTTAGAGGGTGGTATGTACCCAGTCCTCAATTTTGCTTTTCAACACCAATTACTGCTGTTTTGCCACTGTATTGTCCACTTTGTAGTAGTTTATACATACACTAGTCCACTTTGCCCTGTCACTTGAGTGTTGTAAGAGTATTTGAGGCTGGATCTGATGCTTGCCTGGTACTACTGGTGTGACTCCAAAGCATTCATAAATGTAAACTCAGGTCTGCTAGACCTGGGACCTAGACTTTAGCTCACTAATAACAAAGTCCTTCTGTAAGTAGCAGAACTTCTTCAAGGCACAGCAGAGCAGGCTCTTACCCACGTTGCAATGTTTTTCAAGACAGGTGCATAATGACTTTTTATGTTTCTTCTTAAAATGCAGCAGTATAATGAGTAAAAGATGCAGGCTAAACTTAATTCAGAGCTGTGTGCTGAGCTCAGTCTGCACCAACTTTTTAACTTTTTCTGTGTAAATCCCCTGTATAACTGCATTGATGTAAACTTAGCTAGATGGTTAATTTTGGCCTCCTAAGTCAAGAATGTTTTTTTTCCTTACCCCTCTCCCCCCCCCCCCCCCCCCCCCCAAGTTTTAAACTAAAGTGCTGCACTCCCTTTTAGTTCCTGAAAATTGCTGTAGAAGCTTCTAGGTAAAGACCTTTCCAAAGCTGAGGTGGAAATGAGGATTTTGTCTTATCTGGTAATTCACTACTTTAGCAGTTCTTCAGAATGGTAACATGTTTTTAAACATTCCCTTGTCTGTTGTTTGGGGTTTTTTTTTCCTTCAGAGAAATGGTCTTGAGAAAACAGGGAATCCATAACTGTAGCAGGCCTTTTCCCTAAGGCCTAGTGACCAGCTGCAGGTGTTCCCCACCAAAGAAAAACTTTGCTACCTGGTGCAAAGTTGCAGTCGTTGCAAAAGTCAGCTCCTCTATTTACACAGACCTAAAAGCTGTGAGAGTTAGGTAGATAAGAGTGTAGGGTTTATAGTTCAGGTCTTACGAACTGAAATGACTTTTAAATGAAGCTTCTTAGGAACTAGAATTCACAGAATAAAAAAGCATTAGGTATTGTATTACTGTGCCACAATATTTCTCAGCTGTGAGCTTTGGATTATTCCAGTTTACTCTCGATCTTAAATCAAATGTTTCTGGTCCACAGCCTGTTTAGTATGAGTCATATCCACAAAGAGTGGCCATTTTTCAGATTTCTCAAATGGTGAACATTCATGAATTAAGACCAGTGACACCTTAGCTGCTGTGGCTGTAACCTTGCTCTGGCATAATTGATTTGAGCTTCAGTCACCTCCTCTCCTGCAGCACAGCAAGGTATTACCCTCTTGGTCTCTGTATAGCTGGTGTGTGACTGCCACCACTCAGTGAGACTACAGATCTGCTAGGCAGGCAGCAGCTGCTGACCACCACCAGTTATTAATGCAAGCAGTACTGAGGTAGCAGCATCAAGTGGTCCTTGTCCTGGTGTGCTCTCCTGGCTCCTGGCTGCCTGCAGTGCAGTAATCACAGAGCTTGATGAGCATTCACAGATGTGATTTCCATGATCTTTGCCTTACCTTTCTTGAAGCAGTTACACTTCTGCTGCTCTTAAAGTCATATAATAAGAAATTACACAGTTCTATTATATGGTTTTTGAAAAAAAAGTAATTCTGTAGTTTTTCGTGTTTAAATGCTCTTCACAGTTACTCCATGATTCACCTTCTAGTTCCTGTGTTGTAGGATCGTGTTTATCTACTCACTTGTCATCAGCATTCATAATTGTGTGGACCTCTCCATATATTGTTGCTCCTGAACTTACAATTCCCTTTGCCTCTCCTTGCCTGGAAGGTATCTCACCTTTTGGCAGTCAGTGGTGCCATACTCCCACAAGTGCTTCTGAGGGCTGCAGGCTGTGCTGCCGTGAAGGTGTGCAGGGTACAGCAGGGTGAGCACGGGGAGTGCTGGGCTGCCTGGCCACTAGGTGTCTGTGTTGCTGTGCACTGGACACTGCCCGGCTCCTGCAGCACTGGCGCCTGCACGGCTTGCACTTCAAATGTGTCTCTTCCTAAGCTTCACTCTGCTCATCGCCTCCACTGACTTTCTTGCAGGCCCCCTGCTTCTCACCGATGTCAGAAAGTTTTCATGTTGAGTTTTTAGTGCCTTCAACAAATAAAGCCTCTTGGGTAATTTTTTTCCTGCCTTCTTATGTAGAAGTGTAAACTCTGGCCTCATTCCTTTAAAACATTGCTTCTGGTTTTTGAAGCGCATTTTGATTTCTAGTAACCTCTTTTATTCTGTTTTTCTTTCCAGTACTTTCTGAAATTTTTCTGAATTGTCTTCATGTACATCTGTTCAAAACCACTGCTAGGATATTTTTAAATAGTGTTGGACTATTTTTACTTTTTATTTGTGTGTTCCTTCATGCTTTCTCTAACTTGATTCCTCTTGCTTTTTATAATATTCTTAAACCGAAGACTTATGTAGTGGAAGCCCTTGACTCTTTCCACTCTCACAGTGAAGCTGATGTTCTGGTAGCCAGTCATGAAAGTTTTTCTAGGCTCTTTGTGCATCCCATCAGCCCATCTTAATGTCTTAACAGTTGGAATTACCTTAAACTCGCAGTAGTTAAGGTTAAGGTTTACTTGCATGTGCTGCATTTAGGAGCAAGATTCAGCAGCCTGGACACTGGTGTCCAGCCAGCCCCCAGCTGCAGCTTCATGAGGATACCAGTCTCCTGCAAATGGTGTGTGTCATTCAGTGACCTTTTGCAGAGGTGCTGGGGACCCTGAGGTACCTGCTGACCAACCCAAGAACTGTGGAGTGAAGCAGAGGCACTGTGTACAAACCAGAAGTTGGTATAATTGGGAACCAGCCTATTTTGTGCTAGAGTAGCTGCCAGAGGGAGAAAGAATAAGCCCAGGCTGCTTGATCAAAACTAGCAGCTCAGTTGGATGGATCAACTACAAACTTACTTTATATAAACGTAGTAGTGCAGAGGTGTCTGTTGATTCATCTCAGCCAGATTCTCTGTTAAATGAAGTGTTTAAGACCTTTTGCTGTACAATCTGCTGGTAGCACCTGTTCCAGTTGCTTCTTCTCTCTGCATTATGTCATTGGAACATCTGAAAGTTGGAAAATTGCACCAGATAAGTGTCTTTTAGACTGTCAGGGATAGATCAGCTTAATTGTGCCTGCAGTTTAGCCATATTTGAAAACCAAAAAGTATAGGAATGTGTTTCTCAGGAATCTGTTTCTCATGAAAGCATGGGCTACTCATTAATTGTGGATATAGTGCAGAGAACTCTAGGTGTTCTGCTGCTAAATTAGGTGTAGAAACTGTGAAATTTAATTTCCTCTTGCCCACAGGAGAATTAATGACAGTTGCTCGATGGATGAGGGAATTCATCGCGCAGCATCCAGACTACAAGCAAGACAGCGTGATAACTGATGAAATGAATTACAGCCTTATGTGGAAATGCAACCAAATCGCTCAAGGCCAGGCAGAGTGTCCTGAACTACTGGGGGTGGGATTTAATAAGAAACAAAGTGGAAATAAAACTGACTCTTTGTAATGAATGAATGAATGCTTCTTAAATAATAAAAAGATTAAGCCTTTTAGCAAAGCACTAGCAAAGATACTGTGAATCTGGTACAGTTTCATGGTGTGAAGACCAAAACAGGGATACTGCACTATAACATGGGCCAATCTGCCTAAATAATCATTTAAGGCATCCTGAAATAGGCATATTCTTATTGTTAAGGTTTATACAATATACATGTAAATAGTAAAATATTTTTATGATTAACATCAATGTATTTTAATAACATTGTAACTAAGGTTATTGTGAATTAGCTTGTAACTTTTTTATGCTTAATATAGAAAGAAAAATTGTCATGAACAGCTTTGTAAATGTAATGGTACTTGTATATTATATGCATTCCAGTTACTGAATGTTTACTGTAATTTTTTTTAACCTGGAATGTGCTAATTTACCTTATTGTGTAAGAAAAAAAAAATCCTTCTGGATCTACCTGAATCACAGATACTTCTTCCTTCTATTTGGTTTTGAAAGTATGTAAGAACAGACAAATATATGTGCATCCGAGCTGTTGATCTTACAGTAGTTTCTCAGATGCCACAAGACCTTCATCCACTTGTAAACTGTAAAACTCAGAGGAACAGATCTGTCTTTAGTCAGATGGTGCAAGTCAGCCTGCCTGCAGATGCAGTTATTTTCTTCCCCTCTGAAATAAGCTGCATGCTGTCTCAGTTCAAAAAAATCTGCCCGATGATTTCACAAAAAAGTAGTAATTGGAGATGTGTCACAAGGGAGGTGGAAATGAGAGCTGGACATACAGCTCTCTTCACAAAGGAACCAGAGACGCCTGCTCTGGACTTCAGCCTGCTTGACTGCTCTTCTCCCACCCTGCTGCTGTTCCCATACTCAACAATGACTGCAGCACAAAACCAAACTTCTGTCCATTCTTCCTGAAGGTTGAGTTTCTCATTTTGTTAATTATAAATATTTTTGTCCGCATGTTTATTTTCTATAAGGTAATTTATGTAGGTGACTGAGATTACCTACATAGCTCTAGTTATGGACAATTTAATCCCCTCTAGAAAACAGTTTAAAGAGAAATTTTGGAATGCACTAATCCTTTGAATTGGAAGCTGGTGCTGGGAGTGACTGTAATCTATTTCAATTCAGCCATTGCATCTGTAAATAAAGCAAACTTAAGGGGCCTTTTTGATTTAGCTTCTTAACTGATTTCTAAAAGTGAATTGCATTAGGGGTAGAAGATGCAAAGCTTATGGAAGCATATTAAAATCCCTAAGATCTAATGATTTTTTTAAAAGAACTGATGGAGAAACTGCAGTGAGAGGTACACCAAGAAGCTTTTATGTACTGAATTACACTTCATTCTGTGTTCATAGGTGTGCTTTAGAGAATAAAAAGAATACTCTTTCTCTGCAGTGGTGAATTTGTTTCAGTTAAGATGTAGGCATATGCTAATTTAGTTTCTGTAATAAGGAAATAAAAATAAAATTTGCAGTATGTGTTGGTCACTTGCATGACTTGAACCCACAGTTTTAGATTCAAAAAAGGAGGAGTTGCATACCTGGCAGGTACAACTCATCCAGACTTACTTTGTTCACAGTGGAGCTTCTCAGGACTCAGACAAATGGTCTGACACTCCTACAGCAAAGAAGTCCTTCCTATCGTTAAAATTGTAGCATCTGTCTGATTGCACAGCATGAGCCACTATGCTTGGAAAACCCTTAAAAATAGTTGGAATGCTTTTCTGCTGGTACTGCTTCAATACATGTCCTTATTCCCTTTCAGCTGACATTGAATCACCCTTCTGGCCAGCTATGTGTCCTGTAAGATAGAAAACATTTTGTCATGATGCCTTAAAAGTTGTGGCTGGAAGTTTCCCTCCCGATTTCTTGTGTGCATGTTTCCAGAAGGGATGAGTGCGATCGAACACAGAGCTGCTTCTGTTTTTTGAGACGTGCATGGTTGCAGTGTCTAATGTTGTACATTCACTAGATGAAGAGCTCAGGTATGTGATCCAGCCTGTTTGTTATAGTGTGGTGAAGGCTGTCAGCACAAACCAGAGCTGCTGCAGGGACGGGGGCGAGCTTTGCCACTATCTTTGAATACAACTTAGAGGTGGCTCTGCTCTATCTGTGCCCACTCTCAGGTAGAGAAGCAAACCCTAGTCCAAGCCTCAAGCCCTGGCTGGCCTTTTGCAGAGAGCATGAGAAACTTCTTTGGGCTGTGCATACAGGACTTCTGGTTCTGCAGTCATTAAATGCTTCCATGGAAATAATGACCTTCCCATCAATCATGTGGGCAAAGGGAAAGGGAAGAAGTATCAGGCACCTGAGGTGAGTTGTGATTGATTCCTTGCCCAAAGACTAACTGTGCTTCAGTTGTGGCACTTTCAGTGATCACTGTTTTGGCCTCAGTTCAGCCCCAATAACACCCTTCATGCTTTCCACTCAGTTTTTAGCTAGGAGATCCCATTGTGATCTCCAGTGGTCTTGATGCTATGAAATCCAATTCCAGTTTTCTCTTGCATCAGACTATTTATGTTCAAATGTCTTTGTTTCTGGATTATTATAGCCATGCTTTTATCATGGCCTGCATCCTTAAAATGTCTCCCTTTTTGTGTGCACAGAGCTCTGCAAGCAGCTTGCCTTTTTCACAGTGGTGCAAGCCTGCTCCAGCCTGGGTTCCTCCCTCCACGGGGCCAAAGGTCCTGCCAGGGACCTGTGCCAGGGACCTGGGCAGAAACTTGTGGGTTTCCCACAGGATCACAGCCTCCTTTGGGCATCCATCCACTTTGCTGGGGGTTCTTCTAGGAGCTGCAGGTGGATCTCTGCTTCACCATGGTCTGCAGGGAATCTCAGCTTTGTCACCTGGAGCACCACCTTCCCCTCCTCCTTCTCTGACCTTGATGTCTGCAGAGTTGTTTCTCACACATATTCCCCTCTTCCAGCTGAGTGCAGATGTGCAGTTTTTTCCCTTTTTCTTAAAAATACTATTCCAGAAGCACTACCACTGTTGAGGATGGGCTTAACCTGGGCCAGCAGCAGGTCCATCTTGGAGCCATCTGCCATTGACTGTTGCACATGGGGGAAGCTTCCAACAGCTTCTCATAGAAGCCACCCCTATAGCCCGCCCAATACCAAAACGGCTCCATGCAAACCAAATACAGTGTTCCCTGGAATAAGATTCCCTTAGAAATAGGAATCTCCTCATAAGGTTCTCCTCCACAGGTAATGTGAGGAAGGCTTTGCAGGCTACAACGCTTTTTACACATTCCCTCTCAAGTATGAGGATTCACTCTGTACAGCAGTAAATGCAGGGTTCTGCAGCTTGTGTAGCAGCATTGTGTCTCCCTTTGAACAAAGCAATGTCTTTCCCAAAGAAAAGTGTAACTGTAAATGCTGGCTTATGAATTGAATAACTGGGCAAGATACTATGGCTTACGATAAGCAAGAAATGGCTGTAAACTCTTCTCTCAGTCTTTGAAAACAATGTTAATTTAGCCATTGAATTTAGTTATGTATCGCAAAGTTACTCCAAAGTTACAACCCTGTGACATGACACAAAGGGAAAACTAAAATCATGCTGACAGTGAGAAAGTAAAAAGTAAATTTTCCTTCACTTCCCGGTGAAGGAAAGTTAAATAATACCCAGAGCCACATTGTACCCAAAAAAATAGTGTTGGTACATGACGGCTCCTCATCATTGACTTCTAAGAGTTTGTGTTCTGGCCATAAAAATTATAGTTTATAAAATATTTAAGCAACAACAATTGTTCTTACTCTGGAAAAAGTCCAAGCTCCTGTTAAATGCAATTATCACAAGTAAGCAATTTTTATCCGATGGTACAGGATGGTACAGATTTTGATGAAAAATCTTAAGGAGTGCCTTACTGTCAGTGCCTTGACTACAGCCAGTCTGTGTGGCAGTGAGGAGTTGCTTGCTGTGTGTTGCTCTGGCAGGTCATGTTCAGAAAAGGTGACTGGGGTCAGGGAAAAGGAAAGAATGAAGGAGAGAAGCCTATTACCATCCTGAGAGGTTCCATTTTTCTCTCTACTCTTTGATTTGTGCTGGGGAAGCATCTGTGCCAAGACGACCTCAAGTTCTCCAGCATTTTTCAGTTCGGTTTCTTCTACCCCTTCAACCATTTTCTAGCTTGGACTATGTTCCTTCCCGTCTGTTCCCATCTGTGCATGCACAGGCAGAGCCGGACATCTAATCCTTGCCAGCTTACTCACCACATGGGCATTCAGAGGCCAAGAACTTAGAGTGTTTTTCTTGGCACCACAAGGGACTGGGACTCCTTGCCCAAAGACCGTCACACAGCTGCCTAATGAAAAACAGGAAAGCCTTCCAGCAAAAAAATACCTCTCTGCTGAGGGGAAGCAAGACTTGGCATCACCCACATTTCCTACCTTTCATCCCACTCTGCAGCGTTTCTGTGTGTTATTCATCCCACTGGCATCAGATACAGGCATCTGATTCTAAAGAGCAGTAGGACAGAGGATGGCATGGGATGTTAGTGGAGGCAAGCCAAGCTGGCAGCCAGCTCTCCAGACCCCCCAGACTGAGAAGAGCAGGAGATGGGGCTGTTGCACTCTATGTCTCAAACACAAACTGGACCACTGAGCACAAACCACTTCTGCCTATAACTTCTCACCCTGGCAGGGTGAACCACAGCAATGCAATATAAATTCCGATGCGATCCCTGGGCTTTGGCAGCTTGACCATTGCCAGCAAAATGAAATAACCTTGGCACAGAGAGCAGAAACTAGGCAGGGTCCTCGCTGGGGTGTGCTCGAGGCACGGGATGAGGCTGAACAAAGCTCATTGCTGCTAAGGCCAGAGCCAGCCCTAGGTGTCCTCCTAAGGTAAGAGGCACCGCAGTGAGCTGGGAGAGAAAACAGCTGTTCTCGGCCGAATAAAGGGGAAAAGGAACCAGAGCCACAGCGGCATTCCTGGTCCAAATCCTCTGTGGATTTATGGCCAAGTTGCTACTCACAGGTTAACCCATGAACTCTTCCCGGTGGGGTCACACAGCAGAGCAGCGGTTATCCCTCTCCATCCCTGCTGCAATCCCGCTGGGAAGGGGCAAACGGCAGATTAAGCCAGTGGTAGGGCTGCTGGGGACAACCCAGCTGGGAGCCCTCCAGGCAGAGGTGCTGTGTAAATGCCCTACAAGCAGGGCAGACCTCTGTGTGTGTTTGAAGAGCAGTCCAGACCAACGTTTGGTTTAGCCACACAATTGCTGGGAGCAAAACTGCCATGATCCAAATTAAAACATTTAACATTCCAGTGCTTCCGGACATGATACATCCTGAACAACCGTGTGAGGTGAAGAGGTGAATTCCCCTTTAAAATGCAGTTTGCTCTTGTTCTTAAAATAATCATTTACAGACAACAAACTTCACTCACTCTTTAAAAAAAAAAATCTGCCTGGTACTCCTTAGAGAATGGCATAAAACAACATATTCCAGATTTTTGTCTTTTTCCCTTTACTTCCAGTGCAGCCCAACTGGCACACATCCCACAGCTTCTTGTGGGGGAGAAATGCAGCCATTTTTAGAGATGCATATGAAAAGCAGAGCTCCAGAAGGGAGTGCCCACATATCCCTGGAAATTCATTCTGGTTTTCCACTTTCCATTCATCACAGCACATGTGATGTCATCAGTATCTGGCCATTCCCACTCAGGCCACGGGGACTCAAAGAGGTGGCATGGTTAGGAAGGGAGAAGGTAGCCAAGCATCCCACTTCAGTCCCTCCAGCTGTGACTCATGGCATGTTTGGCCTTGCTTCTAACTGATAAAGTGTGATGCTTACCCTGAACCTCAACACAGTGCCAGGACATTTTCCTGCCTCAGAAAATCAAAATCCACAGAACAGAAAGGAAACTTAGAGGATTACAACTGTGCAACAAGAGTATCCAGGGAAAATTCCAGCAGGCTGCTGTGTTTCTCACTGAGTGCCTTCTGTACTCATATGTTTGTACAAAGCTCTGTGTTAGTTTTTGAGATATACCACAGCAAGCTGCTCTCTGGGAAGAGGAACACTTCTTCCAGGACCACACTGTCCAGAGGGGATCATCTGTTAGCACACCAGTTGTCAAGACATCACCAAAGGGTTAACTGTTTCCAGCTCTGCTTTCATCCTGAAAGGGGGGGTTACCTCGTTTTTTCCTGATGCAGCCAACAGAGTTTTGTAGTGTCAAAACTTTGGTGCCAAGCACATTTACTGTTGCAATGCCATGCTACAACACCTCACAGCTGACATATAGCAACCAAAGGCACAGTGCGGGTCTAGAAGTGCCCACAGGATGATGTGAGGCGGTGACTCTGATGTTCTAATTGTAATTAACATGTAAGGCATTATGATAAATTTTATCATCAAACCGCACTGCCTTTACAACTTTTCCTTAGCTGTGCCTAGAGTTTGAGAGAGATGACATAGTGACAGCCTTGCCCACCCACTTCCTATCTTTTATCATCAACAAATACAGAGCATGTTTATACTTGGTTTGTCTTAGCTACTTCCTCGTAAACAACTGTTACTGGTGGAGCCCACTAGCTCAAAATCAGCCAGATTGGAGATTCTCCAATACCTATCATGAAAAAACAGCTCTGGGCTGTGTCCTGGGACACTGCAGGTGGCATGTGCCTCCAAGAGGACGTTATAGACACTTCAGAAATCACTGAACACTAGTGCTGTGTCTTCATGGCATACCTCCAATTGGAGATCAGCAGCTATGACAGGCCCTAAAACAGGATCTGGTGATTTAGCAGCTAATTTCAAAAACTCTTTCAATGGGGCAGGAAGCATTGATGTAACACCAAGTTCCCAGTTTCGAAACTTGCCTGATGTTTTTTGTGGGATAGGAAAGGAAAAAAATCTGAATCACATGTACCTAGCACCTAGCATATCCCAGCTTCTCTGTCCAAGTGTTCCCAGGAGCTCTGCCTGCTCCAAGAAGCAAAGCTAAACCTGGCCAAGAGAAACTGCAAAAGATGTTTTCCAGGGGGAAAGGCTAGCTTCATCATTACTTCCTTCTCTGCCAGCCTTACCTTTTCCTTCAGGACCACACCCTTTCCACCCCCTCCTCTCCCCAGATAGCACATCTTCATGGTTGAGTCTCTTGTCTGACTGACTGCTTCTTTTGTTCCTGAGCAAGCTCTGCCTCTTGATTTTACCCTGCCTGCTTGCCCCTCTGCAGCTCCATGTCAGCAATCCATGGGATGAAAAATGGGAGGCTGTGCCTGCTTCCACTACCCAGGTGGTGGAAGAGACACCAAAAACCTGAGAAGCCAGACATGGGCATGAGCCACACAACAGTCCTCTTAAAATGCCTCATTACTTAACATCATAAAGGAAGACTGCAAGGCTTATGCAGCCTAGACTTGAGGACAGAGTGCACAAGTTACAAGCTTGTGTGTGGCTTTTTTTTGTATATGGTTAACAAAACAAAATAAAACAAAAACAAAAACAAAAAAAAAAAAAAGGAAGAAGGAAAAGAGGGAGGTGCTAAGGAGCTCCAGTTTGTCCAAGTTCAGTTTATCTGGCAGCTCAGATTTCAGTGTGGGCAGAAGAAGACAGGTCTGGTGTAGAGAGCGAGTTCTAAATTGTCTGCAAGGAGACAGGCAAAGGAAATTCTGCATTTATTCAGAGACAGGAGAATAGACAGCTGAAATGGAGACCAGCAGGACAGGCAGCAGTGGTGAGAAGCTGAGAATAACCCACCAAAGGGTTAACCCACCTAATAAAGTGAGGTGATAGTCAGGAGGCAACCTAAGAGTGGGCAGAACAGGAAAAAGTCAGAGAAGACATAGATAGCAGGGAGAGTTTAGTAGTGTCTGTGAAACCTGATGGTCCAGGCAAGATAAATCTGGCACGTAATTTTTGT
Source organism: Motacilla alba alba (assembly GCF_015832195.1). NCBI lineage: Eukaryota > Metazoa > Chordata > Aves > Passeriformes > Motacillidae > Motacilla > Motacilla alba. The sequence goes on along the minus strand of NC_052018.1, from coordinate 24,097,052 downwards.
GTTTGCAGAATTTTATCTTTAAAAAAACTATTAAAAAAAACTTCTCTAATTTTGAGCCTCTCCTTCCATCAAGTGATTGCCAAGGAATGCCTTAATATTCTTACCTCATTAGCTTTGGCACACAGCGAGGCGGGCAGGAACTGCTCTGTGTCTGGCTCCCGTGGAACCAGTTTTGGACATGCAGCTGGCAGCCCTTTTCTAGGCTAAGAAAGCCGAGTAATTCCTTTTCCCCAAGAAAAGCTGGGGGTTCCATCCTCCTTCTGCTTCTTTCTGTGTGGCAGATAGAAACCAAAAAAGAGTGAAACATTACTGAGGTAAAACAGGAACGGCCTCAGTCGAAACATCAGGACTTGGTGCTGAAGAGAGGGTGAGGCTGGGAAGCAGCTGGGTCCAACATGACAAATGCTCACTGTGCTGATGGCTATCAGCCATGGGACAGCAGGTGAAGCTTTTGGCAAGTGGCACATTGCTTGTGCCACTGATTCTAACAAGAACTTAGTCTTTTGCAGACTTACAGCAATGTTTTGTGGAGATCAGGAGTGATAAAGTCCATTTATGGTGACATTTTTTCCCAAGATGAGTTGAGGCATCAGACCCTTGCTCATTTATTGTCCTCTACAAGGGCCTGACCTCCAGACCCACTTTTGACCTCCCAGGCATCTCAGCACACACCTCTCCAAACAGAGGGGTGCACCTGTGTAGGTCCAGTCACTGACCAAATCAGCAATGCTCAAGTCCCATTCCAGACTGAGGGATTCAAAGCAACAGGGTATCCACCGAGTGCAATAGTGGTCACTTTCTGTTTTTCAAGAAGGGCTTAGCTTCAAAGTTATTATGAGACCCTTGTGGTTAGAGCACTTCTCAGAAAGTGGAAGTTGTATGGTGGTTCTTCTTGGGCATAAGTCACTTTCTCAAGCAATGCTCCAAAATCTCTGGCTTCTGGCCAGTCCTAAGCTCTTCTAGGATCCCTGGGAAATAGGGTTTTCCCATTTGTGTAATCAATGCTATCCACTTACTCCATGTAGCGCTGCTTGTGTGAGGTATTGAGGGGATGTTTCCTTTAAATATCCAGCATAGGATGGGCAATCACAGTGCCAAGAGGTGACAAGCTTCTGCCCCAACAACTTCTGAGGCAGCTCAAACCCCCTTATAAAATTGCCCTTTCAGCTGGAGTATGGTGGGCCTCTGATCTTCTATAACTCCGGCTCCAAAACCCTAATGTTTGACCTTGGGTTTCTCCTGAGGTTCTTTGCCACAGGCTCCAGGTGAAGCCCCTTAGTGGAAGGGAAGGAATGTTACAGGGACAGTGCTGCTCAGCAGTAGCCAAAACACTGGTGTGTTATCAACACCCTTCCAGATACCGATGCCAAGCACAGCACAGTGAGGGACAAGTGAACTCTGTCTCGGTCAGACCCAAGAGAGATATGCTGATGCCTCTGAGGGTTTACATATACACAATCTCCACACAGAGTACCTAAACCAATTCCTTAACATAGTTTTTAAAGAGTCTCTGGTGGAGAGAAAGGATGGAAATTCTCCAGCCTTTTTATTGGACTCTGTTACCACAGAGAATAAAAGAGCGCATATTTGCAAACCTCTGTATAATACACATTGCGCGGTGTGAGGGTTCTTCCTGCCTAATCTCAAAACACATAAAACAGAGCAAGAGATGGCCAAGGCCAAAGGGGAATTTTCAGAAAAATAGAAGGCCTTTCATAACGATGCAGACAAAATAATTTAGAAATTGTTCTCCTGAAAACAGGTGTGTGGGGGATAAACATAATTGAATCATCTAACTAAACTGTGGAACTGATCACTGCAAGAGGTGAAAATATAGAAGGGTTTTCCAAGTGATCAGCCAAACAAATGGAAAAGATGTGGCTAGTAGTTAGATAATAGCATTGCCATTGCTATTATTGTTATTATCTGGCTTAATATTCAGTGTTCTGGTTACCATTGCCAAGGAAATCCAAAATCATGGGATGCTGGAATGGGGTAAATAAGTCAGAGAAGGACCATTTTGTACCAGCTGTTCCTTGTGTTCTTTCCCTAAGCATCCACATCTGCCAGGGAGAGAACATTGGCTTTCTGGTCTGATTAAATTATGTTCTTACAAAATTCAATGCTAATTGGGAAGCAGGCATAGTAGAAAGGACAGACTTCAGCCTATCAGGAAGACATTGGAAGCTGGATTGGAATTCAAGCAGTCACTAGCAGAGTAGAGAAGAGAATCAGCAACTTAGAAGAGGTCCCCTAGCAGGTAAACTCCCAGTCACCAGCATGCACAAGCCCTACTCCAGTGGGAGCCTTGTCCATGCCTGGGGGCTCCTCCTTGGAGATGGCTGAGCATGCAACTGAACTGAAGTCTTCAGCTTTCTGGGTGGGCCCTCCAAACACAGTGGCATTGCCCAGGAGACAGCCAGACCAGCTGCAGCCCTGTTACTGTGTTCCTTGACAGCAGGGTGAAGCCTGCCCAGCCCTCTCAGCAGTCACACAGAACAGGCAGGTGCCTCTCCTGAGATGACTGAGGCCTCTCACAGGGCGACCTGTCTAGCAGCCTTGACTATGTAGAATGTAAAGAAAGCCCTGCTGTTTCCTACTGACTTTGCTATGCAGCCGCATTTTCAGCTGTTCTGCTCCATGCTCCTGTTTTAGGTGAACACGAGTGATTCTCATCATCTCCCTAACTACTTAAGGTATGTATTAATCTGCCTCTAGTTGCTCCTTCTCAAGCCTGACTACTTTCCCAATGATGTCTTATAACCTGATTAATGGGTACAGGCCACATCCTGGGCAACACTCTTCTAAGAGCCTGTTAATATTAACTAGACACTTTGATGGAATTACTTGTTACTTGGAATCATGGAATGGATACCTAGCCCTACCCATTAGGCAGAAAATATTTGGGGCTCAGATACAGTCTAAGGAAAGCATAAACGACCTGTCTGGTCACATATTTGTACAAAAATATATGGTTAGTTTATTCCCTGCACAGCCCTAGCTCAAGCTCCCCTGCACTCTGCAGGCACAGCCCACAAGTCACACAGGCAGCATGCAGCCACACTGTTCAGAGGCAGGTAGAATTTAGCTCTATGATGTTTTGGTCTAACCCCAAGCCAGCAGCCAAGCCCCACACAGCTGCTCGCTCACTCCCCCACCAGTGAGATCAGGGAGAGAATCAGAAAGGTAGAAGCTAGGAAATCTGTGGGTTGAGATAAAGACAGTTTAATGGAAAAAGCAAAAGTCACACATGCAAGCAAAACAAAACAAGGAACTAATTCACTGCTACCCATGGCAGATGCTCAGCCATCTCCAGGAGAGCAGGGCCCCATCACATGTGACGGTGACTTGGGAAAACAAATGTCATCACTCCAAATGCCCCCCCATCCTTTTTCTTCCCCCCACTTTATATAGCAATCATGATGCCCTATGATCTGGAATATCCCTTTGGTCAGCTTGGGTCACCTGTGTCTCCTTCCAGCTTTCCATGCATCCCTGGCCTCCTCGCCAGCGTGGCAGTGTGAAAAGCAGGAAAGGCCTTGGCTCTGTGTAAGCTCTGACCAGTAACAACAAAAACATCTCTGTATTATCAACCTTGCCTTCAGCACAAATCCAAAACACAGCCCCACACCAGCCACTGTAAAGAAAATTACCCTAGCCAAAGTCAGCACATGGATACAAGTAAAGCTGGCAGGTGAATCAGCTCCCCTGACTATTTCAATTACTAATACAGGTGTAGCTTATGTGCCTCCCACCAACTTCGATTGGCAAAATCAGGTTATATCTGTAAATTAGACATGATGAAATCTGAAAATTCATGTACTCAAATATTTTCTTGGTTTTGTCACCTGACTCTCTACAGAACTAGAGGAATGTTACGCCTTTGGGGTTACATCCAGCACTACTTGATGATAAATCATGTATTATACAGGACCAAAGGAGCCCTTCACAGATGAAGAGGCTGGTCAAGCACCGCAGCTCCAGGCAAGAGCAAAGCCTCAGAAATTTATGATTCAACCTTGTATAAATCAAGCAGCATTTGAGTCTCATATAGCAAATGTTTTTTATATACACTGTCTGCATGTCCAACTTTTTCTAAAACATTTAAAAGCTACATCCTCACTTTGTGTCTGAAATAGGAAAGAGAGGTTCTCATACATGGAGGGGGTCTAATATAACTGCCTGTTACCTGTAATGTGTGCAGGATGCTTTCCTGATAAAGGAGAGTGCAGTTCAAGTGCATAGCAATTGGGAAATTAGGGAACAGAAGCACATAACAGTTGAGGTTGGAAGGAACCTCTAGAGACCATTTAGTCTACTCCGTACCACCCTTCTTAAGGCAGGGTCAGCTAGAACACTCCACCCAACACCATGTCCTCATGGCTTTTGAATATCTCCACAGATGGAGACTCCACAGCCTCTCTGGGCAACCTGTGCCAGTGTTAGACCATCCTCACAATAAAAAAGTGTTTTCTTATTTGAGATAGAATTTCCTGTGCTTGAGTATGTGCCCATTGCCTCTCATCCTGTTGATATCTGAGAAGAGGCTCTGCCTTCTTCATATCGTCCCATCTGTTATTTATATCCAATAAAAAGAAGAGAGCTTTCTCTTCTCCAGTCCAAACATTCCCAGCTCTCTCTGCCTTTCCTCATGTGACAGTTGCTACTGTCCCTTAACCAACTCTCGGATACTTCATGGGACCCAATCCATTGAGGTCATACCTTTCTCATCCAGAAGAGCCCAGCACTGGCACAGCATGCCAGGGCTGAGCAGAGGGAAAGTGTCACTTCCCTCAACATGCTGGCAACACTTTGCCTGATGCAGCCCAGGGTACTATTAGCCTTTTTTTGCCACGAGGGAGATTTGCTGGCTCGTGGTCCGCTTGTCCACCAGGATACTCAGGGCCTTTTTCTCCCATGTTATTTTCCAGCTGGTTGGCCTCTTGTCTGTACAGAAGCATGGAGCTATTCCTCCCCAGGTGTAGGACTTTGTATTTTTCTTTACTGAGCTCAATGAGATTCCTCTCTGCCCCTTTCCCCAGGCTGTCCAAGTCCTTCTGAGTGGAATCAGCTACTCATCACAATTTTGAATCATCAACAAATTTGCTGAGCTTGTCCCATCACCCATCACCAAAGTTATTAATGAAGATGTTAAGTAATAGTGGTCTCAGTATCCACCTTTGGGTACACTCCTAGTAACAGGCCTCCAGATGGACTTTGTGCCACTGATCACAACCCTTTAAGCCTGTCAAGTCCACAGTTGTCAGTCTACCTCATTGTCCACTTATCATGCACATACTGCTCTGCCAGTCCATGAGGATGTTAGAGGTGACAGTTTTGAAACCCCAGCTAATGCCAAGAAAGAGAACATCCACTCATCCACCAAGCCACTCTTCTCATCGTAGAAGGTCATGAGTTTGGATAAGCACAATTTCCCTTTTATAAATCCATGCTGACTATTCCAAATCACTTTGATCAAATAAGGCTTCTTCGACTTGCCTGAAGAAGACCTCAGCTACTACTTCTTTCCAATCCAGTAATCTGTACAAGATACACACAACCCAAGTAGGTCTATTCACTAGCACAAAATGAATGACCATTCAGCTTCAGGCCAGTTTCGAATGTAGTCCAATGACAATGATTGAGTTGTGGCAGAGATACACACAAGGAAAAAAAGAGAGGAAGAAAGGAAAAGAGAGGAAAAGATCAGAAAATGTATCATGGTTGGTCCAGAGTGTGATGTTGCTTTTTGAGATTAAGCAGCCAGAACGTTGCTGTGTGTGATGGAGCATCATAGGTCTGCTCTGAGTATCTCAGACTAAAAGAGTGTAACACTAAAAGCAGAAGGGGATCTTCTCCAAATAGAAGTTTTTTGGGGCTCTAAATACTGCATCAGGAAGTTTGGGCAGGATGTAAGGAGCATATCCTGATGTTCTGAAGGCAGACACCACCTGGAAGGATATCCCTCCTTCCTGTTTCCCTGCTACTCCCCAATCCACTCTTACGTTTTGGGGCATACCCAGGATCCATGGAAAAACACAGCACCAAAGGAGTTTTAATAGGTGTTATGCTTCCTCAAATTTGTGCCATAAAGCCTGATCGTATCCATGAATGTTTTATGAGGTCATTACCTGTGTCAGGTAACACATGACAGATAGGAAGTCACATCAACAATTTGGTTTTAGCTGACAGAGCATGCACATCTCCTCATATCTCCAATTTGTGATGAACAATGCCCTCATATCCTTACCTCTGCTGATGCTTGCCTTCATCTTCTAGCTTGGTGCCCTTTTCACAGGCCATTGGAGAAACTTTCCTGATCTTCTAAGCACAAATTCACATATCCTCATTCTTCACAGATTTCCAAGACCAATATTCCGTATTTCCAATGCTACTGACCTCATATTTCACTCCTCAACTTCAACCCCATATGGCATTTGTTTAAAAGATATCACACCTCAGAGCAGAGATGTGTTACTTATGAAGACTATGCAGAGCCATGCAAACCACTGCCTGACAGAAGGGCATGTCCAGAGCATATAAAATCAACTCAAGGTGGGCTGCTAGATGGATGGGTTCCCTCACCTGTGTTGCTGTGGATGCAGAGTTACAGCACTGAGGTTACCTTGGCATTAACAGACAGTAAATGACAGCAGAGAGCCATCCAGCAGGAAGGTTTTCCAATTGGAATGGGTAAGCAGATTATCTTTAATTTTTCTTGTCTGCTTATCCACTCATTGGTGATGTTGTATAACCTAATCTGCACTCAGGGTTTATTTAAATGTATGAAGGCAATACCCCTAGAGTCCTTTGCAAATGCATTGAACATATTTTGGGTAAAGTTTTGTTCAACATTTTTAGGAGAGGAAGACAGATCAAGAGTACAGTATGCCTGGTGTCCAGTCCTGTCCACTACAGCAGTTATTAGTATCCAATGGGTAGAGAGAGAAGGCTGTTTCTGATGAGCATTTACTTCTTTTGAATGTTGCATTTGAATTGTGCAATTACAAGAACAAAGAAAGCAACACAAAAACCACAAAAATGGTGATTTTGATAAAAGCTTCATCCTTTACAAAATCTAGAAGAGACAGTAGGTGACTGCTGCATTTAGGCCCTGTCCTTAACAGTCCATTTTGCAGGAGGTGTAAGGAATGGCATAAAATTTCAAATTACTGCAAGAGAAGAAAGTGATTATTGCTCTGCTAACACATGTACCTGCACACATCTTTCTGGCAAGATAAAATAGCCTGCAGTGTATCCACATTCTAAAGTCTCTTCCTACTACCAGAGGACACAAAACTGTTGCAAAGTGCTTTAAGTGGTTTCTCTTAAATTATTCTCATCTTCTGGTAGTTAGGATTACCACACATTTTAAGATTTTATGTGAAAACTATTATTTTGTTTTCCTAGCAAAACCAAAATCTCCTCTTGCTGCAAGCTAAATTTCTTGTGGATCCAGGAAGAAAGAGTAAGAAATCAAGCACAAGATTGTGCAAACATTAGAGCTCATTCTTGTGCTTTCAGTAAGGCCCTCTGTGGATGGCAAAAACACATTTGTACTTACCATCATATGTTTGGCTTCTTCAGTTGCTGCCTGGAAATAAATATTGCACTAGCATATTGCCAGAGGTCCGAAGCCCACCTGCTCGACCTCGGCTAGGTGTTTCTCTTCACCAGGAAGAAGGAGGGTCACTCGAGTCCTGAATAATTCCAACTGATTTATTGCAAGGTCCAGAGGTAGTAGGGAAACCAGAGGATAAACGGAGGAGCGGACAATAAATCAGGGAAGCAGTGAGACCGGGTAACAAACCAAGCTGGAGGGCACCAGGCACATATCTTTGGTAGTATTGTAAAAAAAAAATCACAAGAGCATCTCAGGAATATTTCAATGCTAATAATACCTTGAGCTTGTCGAACAGGCTTACTCAGTGACCTCGGAGCAAGCACTGAACTCTATAACTGGGAGGGAAAAGGGTAAACATGGCTTTCAGGAGAAGTTCAAATGTGCCCCAGCCATGGCTAGCTGTTTGCCACAGCTGGGGAATAGTTCACTGACAAAGATGGGAAGTGCCAATGCCATTTTCCCCAGCAAAGCATTAAAACTGTTTTCCCCTGCTATCAATGCCACTGCTTTTGATCATGCATTGGAAACAAAGGGCATCTGTTCTTATGGATTTAAAAACATAGTTTGCTTTATATATAGAAAGAATAAATCTGTTTAGTTTTTCTTCATTGTCAGACATGACTCTCTTTGGGCTTATGGCCATGCATGTCCAAACTCCAATTGTTTTCCCTTGTGCTTCCCAAGTGTTATTTTTATAAAGCAGTTGTTCCTCTCTAACTGGATAGCAGCAGAAGTAAATCAGCTTCCACGTGTTGAGAAACAAAGGAACAATGAAACATTCAGCCAAGCTTGACTCAACAGATTACTCTATTTTTTTTATACTTCCAAGGCAATTTGAAAGGAAAACTGCCCAAGAGCTCAGAGGATTTGGGAGGAGGTACTCTGAGCAGCAACTGTGACTCTTGTGGGAGATGAGGGGCCAAATCCTCCCCTCACTTAAGCTCCTGGAAATTGTGCAACTGCCCAAACAGAGCTGGGAGCATAATTTGATCCGTTTTCTTGCAGTGGCACACTGAGGGTAAATTACTGTGATTAAAGATTTATGTTTGTCAGTTGAAGTTCAGTAATTTGGTATATGACAGCGGCTCCAAATTTCTCAGCAGAATAAGTACAATTCAAGCATGAAGAGACTCTGCTTATGGTTCTGGGGAGAGGTCAGAGAGCAAAGTGGGATCAGAGCCACCAGGTGCCAGGATTTTGGGAGGAAGTGCAGCCAAGGTAGGCAGCCCACTGCTCCCCTGTCCCCAGCTCCCACAGGCAGCTGCCCAGCCTTGCTTCTAACATTGATGAGTCCTGCTCTGCCTTTCTCGGCCTGGGGCAGTTGTGAAAGAAGACTTGTTATTTCCATCCCTGCAGCCATCAGGTTTTACATGATCATCCTGTGGGCTGACAGCAAACAGGCAATGGAAGCCAGCTGTCACCTGGGAAGCTGACAGGGCACTTCTGTTCAACTGCCTGGCCATACACTTCCTTAAGCAGATGGCACTTATATGCAGGGTCTCTCCTGTCTGGAAAGCACATAGCTGTTAATAAGGCTAGGGCCATATTTTAGACCTTGAAAGCAATTTCCAGTTGTGTGATGTGAAACCCAGCAAAATTATTAAGCACCTTGCTCTAAGACATGAAAAAGAGGCAGAGATAGAGAGAGGAGGGCATCACCTACATGCCTTCAGGCAGGAGCTGCAGTAAGGACAGGGTGGGGACACATCTCCCTAGCACTCCTAGGACATGCAGAAAGGCTCCAAACCTAACTCAAATTGTTGAAGATAATTTCAACAGGCAGAAGGCAGTCATGTGGGCTGGAAAACAGCCAAGAGGATTATTAGCACTGTACAAAAAAAGGCACCAGGGATCAGTAATGATGGGGGCTATCTGATGAGCTGCTGCTGGGCTTGGAGCACAGGGTGCTGCGTTTCCCACCATGCTGAGTGGTTCTCCTGCCATTTGCCCTTTGCCCAATGACCAGCTGGAGAGCTGAGCAGCAGTGCTGACAGTCCCTGGCATCTTTCCCTTCCGATTTTCTGCATTTGTTTAGCAGGAGGAAGGTTCAGGTACTTGGCAAAGCCAGGGAGATGGTTTACCTTCAGCTGGCTGGACTGCTGGTGCTAGCAAATATTTCCAAGCAAGTGAAGTGTATGGATTCTGTTGCTGTTTTAAAATAAGATATGGTTCTGGGTTTTGCCACTGGTATTTCAAAAAAGATAATGTTACAATGGATTTTATATGAATGTATGTATTCTTTATAGTTCTACAGTTTATTTAGGCTATTCAAACTGCCATCTTTTTTCCAGGCAGCATTTCCTCATTACCATCTCTTCACACTCACCATGCTTTCTTTCTGCTTCTCAGCCCTGTCCTTAGGATAACTTCCTTTTGTTTTCTCATCAGTGTTCTACTAGCTTTCAGTTTTACTTATGACCTTCTCTTTTGATTCTTTTTCTCAGCTAACTAAACTGAATAACCAACACCATAAATATTTGTGACTTTGGTGATACTATATCATGTAAAAAGGAGGGAGGTACAGGAAGGAAGTATATATTTTTAGAAGAAAAAGAGGATGTTCTGAAAGTACCTGAAGACAGATGCCAGCAATGCTGGTATTGAAAAAAAATACCATATGCAATGAGTGAATGCTTTTCTGATCTGAATTTATCTGAAAGATGAAACATGGTCTGATGGAGGAACTTTGGTCCTAACCACAGGATTTAAGGTGACAACATGACCATGCAAATACAGTGTGAAGAAAGAGACTTCTGTGCTCCTCTAGTGAGCAAGGCCCAAACATCCCCATGCTGGGCTGTAAGGCTGCACTCAGTAGTCATGGTTAGAAGAGCACAGACTGACAGACTGGAAGAGACATTAGCCAGTGGACAGTCAGTGAGGGGAGAACATGCCCCAGCCCACTACCCTTCCTGACAGATAAGCACAAGTCTCCATAGTGGTGCAAGCTGAGATGCTGTGCCAGGCATGGCATCATGACAGCCACATCCCTCATTGTTTGCTAGAATTTAAAAAATAAATTCAAATTTTAACAAAAATCTGAACCATCTAAACATAAAGAGATACTTGTAGGTATCTCACCAAGCAAAGCTTCTGCTAATGACACCTACTGTACAAATACCATGCCCAGAGAGAGGGCTCCGAATAATGCCAAATGATTTTCTTCCTTAAGGTCCAGAAGATCTGCTGAAGAAGTCTCATAAGACACAAGACACCTCCTCTACAGTTCTTGTTTTCTTTTTTAAAGCTGTGCTCAGGACTTCACCCCTCCTGTCGGTTCTGGGAGCCCTGTGCTGCCTTCCCATCTCACGCACACCAGAGAGATGCTTGCTGAGGCCTGGGCCACTTGCTCCTGGCCAGGGCAGGGCACGTTTGCACCTCAGCTAAGGCTAAAGCAATGTGAAGAGGGCGTGACATAAATAATTAGTCCCTACCCATCTGCTGGGATGTTATCAGCACCTCAAGCTGCCCCTCGGGCACCTCCCCAGGCACTCCCAAAAGAGGAGTGAGCACGAATCGAGCCAAGCAGTACCTGTTCATGCCTCTAGCCAAAGCTCCTTGGCCTCGCCAGCAACAAAAAAACCCCATGCCTTCAAGTACCTCAGGGAGTGGCCCGCAGCAGCACATCCTGAGGCAGAACTGACTGTGGAAAATAAAACACGAGCTTCCCGGCAAGGGCTGGGCCATAGCCCGCACCTGAGTCAGCGCGGCTGCCCTCGGGGGACGCCGTGGGAGCGCTGTCCCCGCAGCGCGGGAGCAGCGCCGAGCCCAGCGCCGAGCCCCAGGGCCGAGCCACAGGGCTGATCCCCAGCGCCGAGCCACAGGGCTGATCCCCAGGGCCGAGCCACAGGGCTGATCCCCAGCACCGAGCCCCAGGGCCGAGCCACAGGGCTGATCCCCAGCGCCGAGCCCCAGGGCCGAGCCACAGGGCTGATCTCCAGCGCCGAGCCCCAGGGCCGAGCCCCAGGGCCGGGGGCACCCTGCTCCCAGCCCTCGCTCCCGGAGTCTGCACTCCTCCACTTACAGCTCTTACAGAATGTTGTCTGGTACATGAAACTGAACTGAGTACAGAATTTGGGTTTTTTCCCCTTCACAAGAGATGGGGAATTTTTTTTTTTCAGATAAAATAGCATTTTAAAGGAAATATGATAACTATGGGGGTTTTAAATAGCTTTTACCCAAAGTGATGTAAATAGTCATGATCCAAGATCAGTTTTCCACACAAAATCCAATTTTTAGTTGTCTAAAATCAATATGAGGCTCATTCCTTCTACTCTTAGAATCAATGGCAATTTGAGTTTAAGAAGAAGCTGGATCCTGGTTCTGTAAAAATGTAAACCAGATCTTTCCCTCTTTGCCATGATCTTTTTAAAAAAAGAAACCCATCACACCTTAGCTATGTTAGTTTACTGCACCCTACCCAGGCAGGTTGCTGACACAGTTCTACATGTGGGCAATTAGGTGTGCAATGTTGTGCTGCAAGCATCAACTAGGGATGAGCATTTTATAAAGCCAACATTGCACATCATTCATTTGGGATTTGCAAGCTTCCCCTGCTGATTCATGTCAAATCAATTCTACATACTGGAGAGTACAATGGTGCAGTAAGAAACACTGATAAATGTATTAAGCAGAGGCACTAGTCTGTGGTGTTAATACACACAGAGTGGAGTTCAAAGACCCCAGTGCCTGTGTGGCCCATCCTGCCACCCCTGGGGATAGTCATCCTTTAAAGCCGCAGCGCTGGGAACACTAAGCCTCCTTGTCAGAGCAATGTTCCAGAAGAAATCAGATGACTGCAGCTTTTAAAGTCAGTCTGGCAAAGGCTAGGGTTGAGGAAAGGGCAGGGGAACAGCAAGCACCTTGAAATAAAACACGGGATCCAAGTATAACAAAGCTATGTGTTGGAAGCAGGAGGAGAGGTAAGTAGTCTTGCCCACAGGTCACATCCCACGGAGCTCCTTGTGGATGGGGCAGGACCTCTCTGCAGCAGGCACAATACAAACACAGTTGAGGAAGAGATGTGCTGCCTAAACCCACCCTGGCATCCAGGCACTCATGGGGCAAACATACATTGCTGCTTCAGTGTCAGAAATCTGCCAGCTTTATGAGCTGAAACAGACTTATCTGCCTTCCTTTAAAAAAGACAACTCTCCACTATCAAAAGGCAAAGATGGACTCAGTTTTTCTGCCATTCTGATCTTAATGGGCTTCACGCTGTTGGCATTATTAGACGAGTCTTTACAGTGTGGGTGGAAACAGAGTCTGCCAAGAGCTCCAAAACTATGTGAAGAATGGGGGTTTCTGATAAGAGCCTCTGATGATGAATCTCCTGCTACTGCATTTGTGAGAACAGGGCAGAAGTCTGAGCTCTGCACTACCTTTTCTCTGCTGACAGTGCTCTCACTGCAGGGCTGGAACAAAAATGCAATGATTATAAAAAGTGACACGATCAATGATCCATACAAGGGATATAACAAGGAAACTACCTTGTCAAAATGATATGAGGAGCGGCTATAGCAAAAAAGCAAATAGATTCAGTGATGGTTTTTTTTCTTCGTAAAAGTAGGTTGAAAAAACCGGGATACATCAAAGCTGACAGTTCATTGTATTTGGCAGCAGTTCAAAGGTAGAATGTCTTGTCCATGCTGTGCAGGGCTCACACCCACCATCTGCAAGAGGTAAGAAACAAGGAGCATGGACACCTCACACAGAATAAAGGAGTGAACTGATTATTCTTCCAAGTTTCAGAGGATGTTTTATGCAGCCCCCTACACAGAAAACGCACATAATTTTTAATGAGAAACTACTGTAAGAAAATAACAACTCCCTGGCTTGCAGGTGGCATAAAGGAATTATGTAAAAAATACACTCCATTGAGCCTCTAATTCTTCTACTAGTAAACAATAAAAAGACAAGAAGAGCTGTTTACAAAGACTATCCATGTGTGTTAAGTCCATGCAAAAAGCTTCGTTCAAGTGAAAGGTGAGGGGGGTGTCAGGATATCACCTATCTGGAGGTAAAGCTTCAAAGCAGTTTTTCTCAGTGATAACTGCATCTGGAGTTGAGTGCATTTCAGCTCATTTTTAACTTGTCCAATTTTAGCATGTTGGTAGTGATACTATAATTATGAGAACAGAGGCACTCTCATATACATGCCTAGAAGAGTTGCTGGTGCTGAGGAGAGCTGGTAGCAGCAGTAAATGTCCTCAGCATACACTGAACTACTTTAGCTCTTGTTAAAATATACCTAAGGGCTCAGGTTCCTGCAGCTAACCAAGTGCCCATGCAGAAGCAGGAACTAAAAACTCTGAGTCCCCAGCAAAAGCATAGCATGGTACCTTTGATCTGCAATGTTTAGACTCATGCGCTTCATTTCTCATTTCCAACAGAAAGTAAGAGCACAAACGACTTAATTCTGTGGCTTGATGTGGTAATTCATTAAAGACCAGTAATTTGGCATTTCTGAGTTCCAGCTGTTTTGTCCTGACACAGAGAAGCCATCCTGGAGATGAAAGGGTCCAGGGACATCCCACAACAGCCATTCCCATGCAGAGGGTGGGGGCAGCAATGAACAAGCCACAGCAACTTCCAATTTTAGAATAATTCAGTGAATAAAATTACTCCAACAATAAAATGAAAGTGGCCTTTAGTCCAACTATACTAAAGTACTTCCTTTTAAATGAGAAAAACACAATTACAAGAACACAGAATGCCTCCAAATTTGATTAGATACAAATTTGGTATTTAAAGGTATCAAATCATAAGAGTACAGCAATTAGACAGTGATACAGTCAAAGCAGAAAATTAGATCAAGTTCAGAAACAAAATACTTTGTCACAGAAATCACAGAAAAGATAAACCTTAAATGCAAGAGACGAAACTGTGGTAGGAATCAAAAAGCAGGACTTGCCTCATTTAAAATGGAGTTATGTGGGAGAAATAAGGACAGACAAAAAACAAGGACTGGATCTCATAATTCCAATACTTTCATACAGGTGGCTGCTTTGAGATGTGGATGCATTAACCTTCTACTCAGGGAAGCAGTCAACATGACCCACATCCATCACATCATCAGTGCCATGAAGCTAAGTAGGATGGATACGGATGTGAAAGGTCACTCTGTAGATTCTGACAATAGTGTAACCATGCCATCCTCCTTTTTAAACAGACCAATAGACATAAGCAACCCTAATAATTGTTAGTCAGATATTGCTGCTCAAGTACTGAAAAGAAAATTTGTGTCAAAGGATTGGAAACAAAAATTACAGCAGACAAATAAACAGGTTTTAGCAGACTGCAGCTTGAAAATGCTAAAAATGCAATAAATTATGAAGGCAGGAAGTTGTAAAGAAGACTAGACCAAATTATGTACCAGAGGCACAGAAGAAATGTTAGGTGTCATCAGAATAGGTGTAAGGCCTAATGAAAAAAAGCATAAAACTAAAAGACAGGACTGTAAGCTCAAATGTATTTATACGTAACAGGCAAGTCTGGAGAAATGTTACCTCAGCAGCATTTAAAAAGAAAAAAAGTTTTGGAAGCAAACCCAAGTATTTTTAATACTATTTTCATGCTGAAGTAAGTAGACACTGTTTAAAAAGAGTTGTGAGGAAGGCAAGACACAAGAAATTAATGAGACTGACCAGAGCATTGTTTTAAATATAATTTATTTTCAAAAGTGTAAATCAGGCTTGCTTCTTTGAAGACCAGTCCCCAGAGACTGCAGCCTCTGCTCAAAGCAAGAACTCTTCTTTCCCAGGACCCCATCACGACCTTCTGTCTACTTCAGCATGGCTTTGGTTGGCAGGCACAGTCTCAACCTACACACTTGGGACGAGATGATCTGTGGGGATGGGGATGTTCTTTTTGGCTCCTGACCTTGCACAGCAGGAACGCTTCAGTATCTTTGGATATGCAGAGGAAAATCTCAGTCTGCCTAAGGGTGAGTGAATGGATTAGGCCATCTCTAAGACTTTTGCTTACTTACAGCCTCATGATAAGCCCATGAGGCTGCTCTGGATAGCAACCAGGAGTGTACCCAGCTTTTCCCTAGAGCTCCTTGGGTCATTATCAAAATTGCTCCAGGGGATGTGACATTTCTATACCCTTCTCCCATGTAAGTATTTGAAGTTTACTATGCAAGCACATAGTGGGAAAGAGTCCCTGCCCTGAGTTTACAGTGTGAGTGGTCAAAACAAGATAAAAGTGAGGGAGGAAGAGAGGAATATTCACTATTTTTTATCTCATTATCTACCCATATCTTGTATTGTTCACAGCTGGGAAAAAACTGCATTCCTAGGAGAATAAAAACCAAACCACCCATCCTTCCCAGGGAAAGCCAAAATACTTTTCATCTGACAAGAAGTAAAATACCTCCCACACAAAACCTGACCAGGATTGGTTGCTGTATCATTCACCAAAGATTACTCCCAATAGCTGGCAGGTTGCTGCTGATGGCTTACAGCTGAGGAGCCCCCCAGGGCCCCATCACAGTCCTCCTAGGTCAGCAGCAGGGCTAGAAACATCAACAGCAGCCACTGCTTTGAGTGGCTCACTCTTCAGCTGCACATCTCCAGAGAGCTCTCTGAAGATGGTCAGTGAGAATGGGAAAAACTCCCAAACACCAGTTATTTTATATGTTTAATTTTTATCTTGTTTTTTTTTTTTGTTTTTTTTTTTTTTTCCAACTGCCCATAAAATACATTCTCAACCTTCCTTTTTCCCAGGCAGCGTGAGTGGAGGTCCTAAGAAGGCTGCAAAGACCACAGGGCAAAGGCAGGTTCTGCCTTCCCAGGTGAGAGCTGGAATAATCCTTAAAAGTGGGAAAGGATATCTGAACACTTTAGCTGAGCGAACAGCAGAGACAGCACATTGGATTTGCAGGTTCTGCTGGGAAGATGGGCAGGGGAGGGCTCAGTGCTGTGCACTGAGGCTTTAGTATCCTGCAGCCAGGAAGGCAGGTTGCAGGCTGGTCTGCACAGATACTGGTAATTCAATAAAACAGACTATTGAAACACTATACAATAGTTTTAACTCAAGACAAATGTCCAGGTATAATGGTTTTCTCAAAATGCACAATAGATTTTTTATGCATACTTAAAGCTGAAAGAGGAAAGGATTTATATTAGGATCAGAGTGTTCTGTGGGGAAACAGTCTCCTCAAAAACATGACGACAGTGATCACTTAATAACTATCCTGACTATCAGGAGTTGGCACCATGAGGTCCACCAACAAAGCAGTTTGAATAGATTTAATACTTAAAAAATTCCAACACGTAATGACAACCATTCAGATTCATTACATGTTTTCAGACAAACCAGAGCATTTACAAAAATACTTTCCCTCATCTCTTTTTTTAAAACATGATTCACTGTTTGCTCTAAGCAGTAAGACAGTGTTTTTTCTCAACAACAGGATTATCTCAAACAGTTTACACTGGTTGTGATTGAAGAGAATGGCATAGGCAGCATGGAGCCTGAAGAGGGATTGCAACTGCTGCCCTTAACTGATTCTCTAAATCAAAACACCTAATACTCTTCATGGAATTAGAATGTTGTACTCCTACCAGCTCCCTTATACTGAGTAATATGACAGGTCCAAATCCCAGTCCCACTAGCTCTGAGATTAAGAATAAAATTGTTGTCAGACTGCAATTGACAAGGATGGATTTATGATTCTTTGGAAAACCACACATTGTTTTGAAGGATTAGATGTTGTGATCTGTACAGCAAGTCAACAAAAACACACCATAGTAGGAACAGACAAGGAGCAAGGCATCCAGTTACTAATGCAAAATAATGCAGTTTATACTTTGTTCACCCTACTGTGATTAGCATTAGCTCATATAAAATCACTGTCCTCCAGCAGAAGCTGCTTGCTATATATTATTATGCCCAATATAGGGCATAATAATATATAGCATATAGGACCAAGAATTTTTTTCCACTCTAGCCTATAAGAATTTTGCCAAAAGCACCCTCAAAAGCTAACACCAGTTTGTAACGTGATCATGCCTCAGAACAGAAAGTGAGTGTGTTCACACCAGTTCTGTGTTGGAATCTCAGAGCAGCAGCTTCATCCAGTCACTTGCTTATGTGTCCTAAAAATGCAAAATTGTGAAGAAAGACTTCCTTGGAAGCTTTTCTGCAACAGTCAAGTACTTAAAAGTTAGACAAAGCTGTACATACAGCATGAGGCATTTGTCATCTGCACAACAGAAGAAAAAAACACGTTCAGAAGAAATAGATGCTGCAGTTTCAAGCCTGATCCTTTAGTCCAGTGTTTGATCTAGGAACAGTAATCACATCCCATTTGCTGTGCTGATAAAGAGCACGGAGCTGCCACAGTCAGTTTGGATGGATGCCAAGGCAAACTCAGGCAGAACTGAAAAATCCCGTTAAGATGACTGAGTGGCAAATGATGGTTATTTATTCCAATCAATTTGTTCATTTACTTCTGGAAAATCTGGATTAATTTGTTTCTAATCAAAACAAGAACCTATTCATTACAGTGTGTATGATGAACCACTACTTCGTAGGCATAGCAAGGATTTCTAACAATCTTTTTTTAAAACAAGAAGACAGATTTGGTAACTCACCCCCCAGAAGAAGGCCATTTGGGCTTGTTTCCCTGGAACTAATACTTCCAACCTTTTATCCAGGCTAATTTCAAACACCATGCTTGTGGGCCTTCCATTCCAAGCTCTTTTGTCCTCTCAGTGCTGCAGCTCTCACTGACTTTTCACTCTACTTCCAAATGTTCCAGCTGTTCTCTTCCTACCCATACTCTCAAACAGTAGTATCTATTTAACCTCTTCTCTTTGTGTACCATTGATTCAGTGAGGATAGCCCTATCTGCTGAGGCCTCTTTGTCACCTCTGCTGCTGCTGCCTAGGCTGGCTCACCTAGGACTTGGCTTTCCACAGTGCCCAGATTTTGCCTCTTCTCTCTCAAAAGGCAGGAGTGCAATACAATGAGATACAGGTTAAAATTATATGCAAGGTGTGACTTATTTTACGTAAGCCCTAGCAATCCTTCTGTCTAAATCCTGAATAGTGTTTCATTTGCCCTTCTTTAAACTCTGAAGCCCTTCCTGAGCAAACATACCAGCAGCAATTTCATCAGTGCTCAGTGGTAAGGTCAATGGTAATGTCTTCACTCCTGACAAACCCGCAGATGCTCCAGGAGGATGAGGATGATGCTGGGACTCAGTACATCTGCAGCCCAGAATGATACTGGCCAGCTCCTACCCCTATTAAATGCCAAACATTAGTCCCAAAACATTTGGCATTGTTTGCTTAGTTCTCCCAAATGGGTAATTCGGAAATGACATTTCCCATGCTTGAACATTGCTCTTGTTCTCTGACAGCATGAGCACTTTGGAGAGACCTGGAGAGGGATGAACCAGCAGACCAGCTGGCAGTCTGGGAGTCTCACACTGGAGCCGGCCTGGCAAAACCAAAATCTCACCCCCCAGCTTCATTGTTTCCTCCATCAGCTGTTGTGTCATCCCTCTCCAGTGCCACTTACTTGGCACCCTGGGCATACAGAGTCTCATTAAAACCCCACACCAAACAAGAAAGGCAAGCTCCACAGCAAAGGGAGGCACAGCAGGTACGTGCCAGCCTCTGGTGGGCCTGGGGCACGCTTCCCTGCCTGTGGGATGCAGCATGGGGACCAGGAAGCAGCACATCCCCTTCCTGCACAGGCTGCTGCTCGCTGCTCACTGCTCAGCTACACTCTCTATGCCCTGCTCCATCTCTTTCTGCATCTCAAGTTCTTATTTTTTATTTTTAAACAGCCAGATTGAGTCTTAATTATTTAAGCACCTTCCAGATTTAGAAAGCTGTTTTGGCTGTGAAAGTAACACTCAGTGCAATCATCTCTCATCAATAAATCATGGAAACAAATGTGTATGCCTGTTGGGAAGGAATTTTATTTAAAGCACACTGAAAAGGGCTTTAAATAAAGTGTGAAAGATGTGAAAAGACCTAATGCTGGTCATGTTTCAGTAAGCTCAGCACATTTTGGCTCCAGTGAGGAAAAAATGGGACTTGTGCCTTATACAATTAAGATGGCTTGACTTCTCACAAATAGGAAGGGATGCCTCAGAAACATCCGAAATACAAACTTGTGCGAAGGGCCTTCAGAAAGGCACACTCACCTGACAGTTGTGCTGGTTTTCATAGGGTTTGGGTTTTTTTCCAAAGTGTTAAAACACATAGGCAAGGGTTTGGTCCTTCAGAGAAGTAAAGATTTGAGCTTTAAAACAAAAAGAGGAAAAAAACCCTGCAACATCAACCAAATATTCCTAACATCTTACTCTAATAAAAGAAATAAGATTAAAGAACAGTGGCATAGCCTCAATACTTACTTTAGTGAGAGATGTTGTCTTATCCCAGAAAGAGCTTAAGGAACATAATTTCTGATCTCACTGGGAAACACTCTGCATTATTGTACTCATAGAATGAAAGTATATCCTGGGTCAGAGGGACTCCCCAGGATCATCAAGTCCAACTCCCGACCCTGCATAGGGAACCCCAAGAGTCACACCATGTGCCTGAGAGCATTGTCCAAATGCTTCTTGAACTCTGTCAGGCTGGTGCTGTGACCACTGCCCTGGGCAGCTGTTCCAGTGCCCAGCCACTCTCTGGGTGAAGAACCTTTTTCTAATACCCAACCTACACCTCCCCTGACTCAGCTCCATGACATTTCCTCAAGTCCTGCCTCTGGTCACAAGAGTGAAGAGCTGAGTGCCTGCTCCTCCCTTATCCCTCATGCCGATGTTGAAAAGCAGCACAGTGAGGTCTCCCCTCGGTCTCCTCCAGGCTGAACAGAGCGAGTGCCCTCAGCCACTCCTCATGTGGCTTCCCCTCAAGGCCCTTCACATCCTTGTGGCTCTCCTTTTAACGCTCTCAAATAGCTTAATGTCCTTTTTATATCGTGGTGACCAAATGTGGTAATTGCTGACTGCTTCCCATAGAGTGGAGATAGTTGATCCTGAATAAACCCCATGCAAATTGCTGCTTGACTCCTCTCCTTTGCAAAGCAAAGCTGCTCTTTATTCATGTAGCATTTTCATTTAATTAACAAAGAGACAGAACAAACTCTTACCAAGGGGGAAAAAATTAAAAGGTCATCTTCCATCACGAGGGAATACGTGAGAGAGGGAAAGAAACAAACTGGTTTCTTCCCGTTGGCCATACGAACATCTGCCCCGTCAGGACCTCGGGAAGGTAAAGAAGTGTCTGGAGAGCATGGACAGAACTTTTCTTCCTCTGCTGAGCATCCCTGCCATTGGAAAGGAGCCAAAGAGGGTGCTTTGAGATTCCTTCCTCAGACATCTGACACTGTGGGGACCAGCTCAGCATATGCATGCAAACTACAGAGCAAAACCAGCAGTTTTATGATATGATTGAGTTAAAAATACCATCTACTTAATTGCAGCCAGAGCTTACACTCAAAAATGCTGTCACGTTGCAAAGCCCGTTACTTCAAAACACAGGAAACACCAACCGCATCTTCCCGGGACCTTTAATGCAGGCGCGCGGCTCACCTCCTTATGAGAGTCTTTAATTACACGGTCCCATATTGTTTTTCACAGGGCCCCCCGCTGCCATGGCCGGGCGGAGAGCCCTCAGGGCCCGAGGGCGCTCCCCGCTCCCCGCTGCCCTTCCCGCCGGGACCTGTTGGACGCGCCGGCCCCGGGCCCCGGGCGGCACGAGCCGCTCCCGAGCCGCCCCCGCCGCCCGATTGGCTCTCTGCCGCCGTGACGTCATAGCGCCCCTCCGCCGCCGCCCGTGAGCCCCCCGCACCACTCTGACGTCACAGTCAGCCCACGGCCGGCGGGGGGGCGGGGCCCGCCGCCCCGCGCCCGCCCCTCGGCCCCGCCCCCGCGGCTCGCAGCGGGACAGACCGGCCGGTGCCGCCCGCCGCCCCCCGCGCCGCCGCCGCCGCCGCCGCCAGGTAGGGCCGCGACCCCGGCCGGGAGGGAGCGCAGCGCCGGAGATCCCCGCCCGGAGACGGGATGCGGCGCGGCCTCCCGGGCCCGGAGGGGGATGCGAGGACGAGGGGGGCGGGGGGCACGGCGGGCGGGGGGCGCCGCTCCGCGGGGCGCGCAACAAGTGCGGCGGCAGCGCTGGTCGTGCGCGGAGCGGAGGGGGGGGGCTTGGTGCCCGACGGGGCCGCGGCCGGGGACGGGGCCGGCAGTGGCGGGCAGGCCGGCCGGCGAAGGGAGGGGACGGGGCGGCGGAAGGGACGGGGCTCTCGCCGGGAGCGTCTTTTCTCCGGTGCAGTTTAGTCAAGAGCATGATGCAATCCCGCATTGCCATGGATACTGCATCCCGGGCGGCGGCGGCAGCGCTTTCCGCCGTGCGGGGCACGGGGTGGGGTGAAATAACAGGGGCAGGAAGGGAGGAGATCCCGCACCTCAGCCCCCGTCCTCGGCCGTAGCTGCCTTCCCGGGGCGCTCGCGGAGGGCTGAGCGCTGCCGGACAGAAATCCTGATCCGGCTTTTTCCGCCGTGGCGGGTGTGTGGGGTGTGCGTCCCGCCTGCCCGGCCCCGCCGAGGCGGCTGCTGCCGGCCGGGGGAGCAGCCCGGCGGAGAGGCAGGGTGTCAGCGGAAGGGCTCGTCGGCCTCGGAAGGGAAGGCTGTTACTTCTCCTTCTTCCCGGAGCTCTTGCCCAGCGCCCCTGACCGCCTTACTGGTTTAGAACTGGAGCCGCTGGCACGGTAGTTCGCGGGTGTGAGTGTGGGACAGGGCAGACGCCGCGTTAAACCAGAGCCCTGGAGATGTGCAGTGCTGCTGAAAGGGGCCCGCTCGTTCTAAAACCTAGGTGCTTAAAGCGTACATGCCTTAGGAAATGGGCAGAAAAGGAAGGGCAGACGACAGAAATGTGTCAGTGTGTCAGATGCCTGTGCAGGGACTTTCTTAAAAACTTTATGACTTTGCTTTTATCTCTTCGTCTCCTGGAAGCCCTCGGGCACCAGCAGCGTTAGGAGCAGTGCCTGGGGTTATGTGAGGTGTTGGCTTGGGCAGTGTGTTTTCTCCTTCTCTGCATGCGCTTTTTTGCTTTTCTGCCCTCATTCCTTTCCCCTGATCCCCAGGGATGCAGCATCTGAGGATCCCTCTCCAGAGAGCTTTCCAGTATCGATCTGTGCTGTGAGTCTGCAGACAAGAGGTCAGTTTTGCAGACCTGGGCAGGAGCAGTAGCACCTTGGCTTGCTCAGCACGGAGGGCTCCTGGCAGACAAGAGGCGTCTCTCCCTCCGGCAGCTGGGTGCACTGCCCGCCGCGTGCCCCAGCCGCGGCTGAGCGGCGGTGCCCCGTACGGCTCATTTGTATTCTCAGTGCTTCGGGTGCTCTCTCATGCTGTGGGATTCAGTGCCATGGCCGAGTTCTGGTGGCTGTGACAGAAAACTCCAGCCAAGAGCTCCGCCGGCTCCTAGCGATGGCGAGGGAAAACAAGGCAGGGGCATGGCTGCAGTTGGGATGCTTCCCATCAGGAAGTCTCTAAAACCGCCCTGTGCACATGGAAACACGCCCTGCAGGGGAAACTAGAGGATGATGAGCGTGCAGGCGTCTCCTTTCGCCGGAGTTTTGGGCCAGGTTGCTTCCAGGGTGAGGTTATCTCTGCCAGAGCAGCTCCCTGCCGGGAAGTTAACCGGCTGAAGTTATCGCCGCGGGCCGCGGCTGGGCGGAGGGAGGGCTGGCGGCTGCCGAGGTTTTGTAGATGCCGGCGAATGGTGCTGCTGCATCAGTTTTAAGCTGCTAGCGTAGAGGGAGGGGATTTATTTGGTTTAAATAAGAGCTTGTGAATAACGCTAAAGAGTTTTGCGATGTATCCTACTCTAAGCCCTTCTTGCTCCTTTGGTGCAGTCACAGCCCGAGATCTTCCTCTGCTGTTGAAATACTCCATAGCTAGAGATAAGTCCTGGTGCAGGCTCACCGCTGCTAACAGCAGCTGAAGCTGTGTCAGGGAGAGTCAGCCTGTGGCACACGTGATCGTCTGATGCTGTTTAGCAATAAAAGCTGGAGTTTTTAATATAAGTATTCATGTATTTGTGGTGCTCTAGACATAGTCTGCTTCCCGAGCAGCAAGTAGCCAGCGCGTGTACTCTGGCTGCAGGTAGCTGTTCTTGCACACAGAGAGAGGAGTTTACCTGAAACTTGTGGTACCTGGAGATAGCTGGGATCACCTGGGTGGAGATCCCTTCCCAACTTTATGTGAACTTAGGAGCAAATGAAAAGGACCACTGTGCTGAGTTTGCTGAAATTAAGCTTGCGTTTGCCCTCAGTGATGCTGTTGCCAGGTCAAGAGCACTGGAAGAGATGCCAGAATTTTGCTTGACTTTACTGAATTTCGTACAAAGCACACATTACATATGTAATGCATGCTGGAAGCTTTTTGTGGTTTTTATTCATAAGTAGCTAAATGAATTTGTCATGTGTTCTGACTTAAGTCTCCTGTATTTTAGCATTCAAATGCAACCAGGGAGAGCAGCAGTGAAATGAATATGCAATGTGGCTTTGTCTTGCAAGCTGGCAAAGGTCTGCCTGATGGTCTCTGTGCCTCATGCTGGTTTTTAAAAGACAGATGCACTTTGTGAGTTAGTGCCTTTTACCTAGCAGCAGCTGATCAGATGGACTGTCTTTGATTAAAACTCATGCATATTTGGTACTTAAATATAGTATCATTAATAATACTTAGTTTATGTGCTGTCTGACCAGTCTCTGGGTTTACTTATTGCAGTATTTTTAGTAAGTTGATGTTGTTCTTAAATTTCTCAGCATGAATTCTTCTTGTTACATTCTTTATCTTTAGTACAGCCAGAATTGAAATAAAATATTTTGAATTCTCTAGTCTAATCTCTTCTTTCCCTGCTGACTTTCATTTTATGTTGTTTATAAGAGGAATTAACTGGGAGAAGATAAGTTAACAGAACAAAAAAAAAAGTAAATTTGAAATAGTACTGTAGATCCATCAGGCCTCTGGACAGTTCCTTTATTTGCACTTTCTTTTTGCAACTTGCTAGGAGCAGATTTTTGAAAATATGTTTGAAGATTCCGATTTTTGGGAGTGATGGTGGAATTGACAATGTTTTAGGATTTCAACCTGATCTGGTGCACAAGTCCAGCAGCCACAGATGGTGAGCCCAGCGCTAAGTGATCTAGAGCTGCCCCTGTGCAAGTGTGTTCCTTGTAAGGGACATTCAGTTGCTAATTGGTTAAATGCTCTCAAGTACTGAGCTGACCTCATTCCTTTACCTTCCTCGTTTTTGGGGCAGTAAACATTGCAACATCAAAAGCTTCTGTTTCTGCTGAGCTCGGTGGAAAAAAAAGACACCCAGACAAAGCACAAGGTTAAAATACTTGTCTTCTGCCTTCTTCTGGTGGTCTCAGCAACCCTCACTCGGTGGCAGACAAAGCAAATCTCCCAGTTAATGCTGTCTGCATCCCACCTGAGAAAAAATTTTGGGAGAGAAACAGCAGTTGCCTACAGTGCCCTGTTAAAAGAGTGTCATGCCTCTGCGTACTGTTGTCCCCTCTGACCCTCTTGGACCTAGTGCTGAAAGGATGTCATCAGTGTGCATTCATTCATTCTTGCTGCCGCCTGCCCCGTAGGCAGGGCAGGAGCAGTGTGGGTGGTGTGGAGCAGTGGCTGGATGGGAGGGTGGGCTCAGTGCCACGACAGGTGTCACCCTGCTACCCACATGGTAGGGGGCTTAGCTCTCTGGGTCTGGGTTCCCACCGCAAGGGCAGGAAGCCAGAGTGCCTGTGCTGTGCATAGTTTTTCCCTGTGACAGCTCATGCCAGGAAGGCTCTTCAGGACTGAGGAAGTCCTTTGGAGTGAATGGGCTCTTGGTGGTGTGGTTTTGGTTTTTTGGGTTTGTTTTGGTTTTTTTTGGTTTTTTTTTTTTTTTAGGACACGGAGGTTTTGTTCTCTGACTTTGAACTAGGAGAGGCAGGGGTGCTCTTTCATTGCTGAAGAGAAGAGCCACCAATACCTCTACTTATTCTTCTTGGCATGTTGTTTTACTCCTGCTGTCTTAAAGTGGTCACTAGCAAAATGTTGGCTCTTCTAAAGCTCCACTTAGATTTGGCAGCTCTTCCTTTAGGGCGAGAAGGCATGTATAGGTAATTATGCTATTTACTGTAACCTCCCCTGCATAACAGCTTATTCATTTTGTCTTCTTAATGTCCATCCTCTTTTGTTACCTTCTGTCATTACCATGTCCTGAATTGGTTGTGTGGGGGTGAGATCTATAAAACTGTTTAGACACAGGAATACCAGGAGGGCTGTTGGCCTCAGCTCTTGCAGTTTTTGTTTTTCTGTTTTTACAGTGTACAAAATTACATTCTTCCAGGCTGCAGCATAAGCTTTTCAAAGCTGTTTTGCTATATAATAGGTTGAAGAAATTAATGCTTTCTGCATGATAGTCAGAGTACACTTCTCCCTGTGCATCCAGACATGATGACATGACTTCAAAAAGCTGACAATAATCTTTGTAATGTAGTTGCTAATTTGTTCTGTGATTATTAAATGTGTTAAAATGCAGAGATTCCTGCAGTGCAGGAATGCACACTAGCATGAAAATGCTTTTTCCCTTAAATGGAAGAACACACAAGGACAAATGAAAAGGATAATCAATTAATTACATAGAAGTTGGTCTGTTTAAAAACTTTTTTCCAGGTCAGGTTGCTTTGCTACAACCTTTCCTAAGGCTGTTTAAATTCGGTATTGCAGCAATATGGTTAAGAGAGCATTGCTTAGGCTGACATCCCTGCAGTTCCTGAATGCTGATTGGTAAAACTGATTTCTAGCTGGGTTTCTGAGGGCACCGAAACCTATCCCCATCATCCAACAGAACAGCAGTTAGATCTTTGTTTGATGAGGGTAATGCAAACAGTGACATGAATTGATTTTTTGATTGACAAATCAAATAAATGCTGCCTTCAGTATTATTATGGAAATAACTTGTAGAGTTGCTGTTGACTGTGTATGCATTGGGTGTCCTTTTATCTATTTAATAAAATTAATCTCCTGAAATTTATTGCCTTGGTTTCTCTGTTTGTGTTTTGGCATTTAGAACATATTATCTTACAGGGCAAATAAGAGCGCAAGAGCAAACTTGTCTGAAGTATGTGGCTGGTAAATGCTTTCCTGCTATATTGGATGCATTGGAGAATTATTTCATTTTCTTGGTGAAATAGTTGACTTGCGTGAAACAGGAGTAAACCTCCTTACCAGGTGTAGAGATTTTACAAAAAATGCGTGCTGCTAAGTGCAATTGTCACTTCTCCATGAAGAAATGAATCATCCTACTTATGCTGAGCTCAGTGCTGTGAGTTGAGCTGGCCTTGCCATCCCATTGCAACTGAGTATTTTTCATGTCCTTATTAAAACTTTTTTAATTGTAGAGTTTGTGCTTCATTAATGATAGTTTTGTTAATGACCAATGGCATATTGGGCAGGTAGAAATATACAGACATGTAATGAACTTGTATTTAAGCTAAAGTTGTCTGTGTTTAATTGACCTCTGTGTCAAAACCTTGTATCAAACGTATGCCTGCCAACTGATATGCTTTGGGCAGTGACTAAATATGCTGAGTTGCCCTAGAATTTGCAGGAGATAACATTTGCTTGTGCAATACAGCAAATGTGGAATAAACCTTTCTTCGTGCATTTTCAAATTGTGCCCTGCACTTTGGTCCCTA
The DNA here is from genome assembly GCF_015832195.1 of Motacilla alba alba. NCBI lineage: Eukaryota > Metazoa > Chordata > Aves > Passeriformes > Motacillidae > Motacilla > Motacilla alba. The sequence goes on along the minus strand of NC_052018.1, from coordinate 24,069,709 downwards.
CATAACCCTCCTCTTTGAGACTCTGGTCAGTGATTTGAGCAAAGTGACTGTTCTTCTGTTATCACTTGGAAGAGCTCCTCTCCCTTTTGACCTTGAGAAAACTGTTTCTCTTCTTGCCAGCTGTCTTTGCAGTGATTGGAGGGTAGTTGCTTTCTTTCTATGCGCATGTTCAGGCTCTCTGCTTTAAAACACTTGATTTAAAAAAGGAGGTACTCTTGATTTCAGGTAAGGCTCCAGCTTTTCTGTATGCCAATGGGAGTTTTTGTTGGTGTCATCTTAAGGATGTTATCAGGGTTAGACAATAACTAACAAGTATTATTTTGCAGAATAATGTAGTTTAGTTTATTAAACCAAATACACCAATACACATATATCTCATATGTTTAGCTAGTTAATTCATGAGGAGGCAAGTTTGCAATTCTTTTTTTTTTTTTCTCTCTCACTTTTTGCTGTTAAAAGTTTGCTGGGAAGCATTTTGGGTTAAAGCAGTATTTTTGCTGTGCCCATGTTGACTAAAGAGCCCTTAGCAAGTGCTAATTGCGGAAAAATGCCTTCTTCCCTTAGACTCCATACTGTTAAGGTTTGGAGCAGACCACAACTTTGTGGAGGAGCAGCTCCTCTGCTGAGTTAAAACCAGCTCTTAGAAATGAATAAAAGAAATTTATATTTGCCACTACTGTGTCATTGTCACCATAGTGGTCTGGAAGTAGAGGTCTAGTCCTTGAGCTGATTCTGTGTCCTCGGGTTTGGGTTCACTTAAGACAATGAAGATTTGGGAAACTATAAGCCTTTATACCTTAATCTATGTAGGCTTCCCTTTTGATATGCTATTTCTATGCACATAATTGAATTAGAAACCTTCAGTTAACCTTTTCCTGAAGGAATATTTCTTGCTCTTGAGTTACTTTTAAAAATACTCATGTTTTGAATCATTATTTTGAGAATCATCTCCTTGCCAAACAGTAGGGAGAACTTTTGACTTAAATAACAATAATTAAACCTTTAACCAGTTAGGAGGATGACATTCTTCAATGTTTAACATCGTCCTGCCCTTTAGAAAAAGAAACTTGAGAAACCTTTTTGCATGTTGAAGTTCAAATGTCATGTTACTTTGGAGGCACGGCCTGTGTGCTTGGTGGAAACCATCTGTGGGGTCAGTTCATCCACAGGGCAGCTCGCATGCTCGTGAGGAAGGGCCACTGTGAGGAAGTGCTGCTGTTGGGAAAGGCACACAAATCTGGATTTGGCTTTGAAGGACACAGTGAAAGTTGTGCTTGCATTTTATGTATGTGCTTCTGTGGATTATGGACGTGCTTCAGGGCAGCAGATGCTTATGGTGAATGTCTGATTGTGGTTTGGTGGTTCATTTTTGTTTTGATGTCCTGATGTGCAGAGTTTGCTCTTAGCTGATCACAGACCCTGTGAACTGGTGCAAACTCACCTGGTTGTCCTAAATTAGGGTCATGCATTTATCCCTTGCATCTTATCTTTATCCCTTGATTCACTTGGTGTACCGTGGCATTTTGACATGTTGTTAAGGTTTGCATTAATCTTGTAAGCATGACTTTGTGCATGCATAAAGCCTCATTAATAGGGAAAATACCTGTGTTTGTACAGCATGGTGCAGAATGTTCTTTTTTTATCAACATATATGATATAGTGACAGAAAGTAAGCTGCCAGTCCAGTAGGCCTTGTTAGTTACGGATTTTTTCTCTAGGTCTGCAACATGCCTAAGCAGAAAAGCCTCTTTCAAAAGATTTGAGCACATTTTTTCATATTTTTTTGAATTCTGACTTGTTTGCCACCCAGAAGGCACAGCTTAGACCATGGTTGCATCTGCAGCTGCTTGTTTGCTCTGGCTGTAGGACGGTGAGTGAGTTTGCCAGGCCTCAGCCACTAGACTCAGCCATGGGCTGGGCTCTCATCTGCAAGAGCTTAAAACACAGTGTAAGGACTAGAGGAGGACACAAGTACGAGGGAACACCAGCAATATAGGGTGGCAAATCCTTACACAGAGATTGAGAGAGTTAGCACTGAGCAAGTCAGTAAGGAGTACTGCATTTGTTTGTTCAGTTAAAAAGGATTAATAGTAATCAAGGTAATCACAGAAAGGCCACTGTGTTTCAGTGTGGATCATTGCCCTGCTAATGCATGAATTGTTGCTGCTGCTTCTACTTTCTTATAGGTAAAAATTGTGCATGGCTATAAGTCATTTTTAGAGTTGACGGTGTCAGACCTCTTGTCATGTGAGTTTAAATAGTAAGAGCTCTGTGTCCTAGTTTCATCTGGAATAATTTTCTTCTTAGTAGCTGGTACAGTGCTGTGTTTTGGGTTTAGTATGAGAATAATGTTGATGACACAGTGATGTTTCAATTGTTGCTGAGCAGAGTGTGCTCTAAATCAAGGACTTTTCAGTGTTCCATGCTCTGCCAGTGAGCAGGTGCATAAGAACCTGGGAGGAAGCACAATGGGGACAGCTGACCCAACTGGCCAAAGGGATATTCCATACTGCAGGATGTCATAGTCACTGTGTAAACTGAGGGGAGTTGGCTGGAGGCTCCAATTGCTGTTCAGGGATGGTCTGGACATCGGTCAATGAGTAGCGAGCAGCTGTAATGTGCATCACTTGTCTTTCTTGGGTTTTATTCCTCCTTCTCTCTCTTGATCTCCTTTTTCATTATTATTATTATTGTTGTTGTTACTGTAATTGTTAATTTTAGTTCATTTATTAAACTGTTCTTAACACACAGGCTTTATCTTTTTCTGATTTTCTCCCCTATTCCATCAGGTCTGCTGAGGGGTGAGCAAGCAGCTGTGGGGTGTTATTTACCAGGTAGGGTCAAACCATGACATTCTGTCCTCTGGTTTTGCAGGCTTCATTAGGTTCCCAGGTAATTTTTTCTAGAGGCTTGTTTATTCTTTTTTTAGCCCTTTCAAAACTCTCATCATCTCCCTTTGAAGCACACAAAAGCAGGCTGCAAGTCTGGTCATGCCTTGCAGAATAAAAATAATATCCTTTGGTACTTCTTTGTATTGATTTCTTGCTCTATCACCATTGCTAAGTGGTTGCATTATGGTGCAGGAAGGGGCTGCTAATGTTGTTTTGAAATGCTTCTCTTTTTTTTAAATTCTGTCTTAATTGGCTCATACTTTCTAAATTCAGTGCTGGACTTGTTTAGATCAGAGACTCAAATCTAAACTCTAGTTGAACAATTGCAGAACTATGATGAATTTCCAGTTTTGCAGATGAATGCTTCTGGGTTTCACAAAACACGTCAGGCTCAAACGATGCATCAGCTCAGGTATCGGCTGCATATAGCACAGTGCAGCTGTTAAAGTACAGTTTTGCATCCTGAAGGATGAGAAACAGAGATGTTTCTCTGTCAGAACACAGTAATGTTGCCAGATTTTAACTTCACTTTACAGTGTATGAAAAACAATCCTCTTGGAGTGTTTTATTTACATCCTTTAGTGTTGTGTTGCCCTCAAAGCAGAGATGCATGGCCTTGGAAGGAGATGACCATCTTTGAACCTGTAGTGACTAAGTGGCCAACTGCACGTGTGAGGAAGCCTATCAGAGAAGTGATGTGGTTTTCCACCCCTCTCCTTACTTAATTTGTTGTTGCTGCACCTTTTCGCACTTGTGTATGTCTGTCTGTATCTATTTTTCAGCCTTTGCTTTTTAAACTCTAACTCACCCAGCACCCTGAAAGGTTGTTTTGCAGAATGGAGGAGCAGGGCTGGGTTTTGCACTGAACCGCTGAAAAAGCTCTGATCAGCCATTGGTGGTTCTGGCACATCCTCACTTTACAGCATCATTGCTCTTCTAAGATTCTTACCAAATTCCCACCTAACATGAGTCATTAACATGAGAGTAGAATATTAACAAAGGTTTTTTGGTAGTTTTTAATTTTTGTTTTTTCCCCTACCCTTATTCCTCCATTACATACCAGTTCCAGTGTGGGGATATGAGCTTGAACATTTGACTCCCTGGTCGAGAATAACAGGTCTGTTTATTGAAGGGTCCTTTCGCTGCTGTTTGGTTTAGAGGTGACACATATGTGTGAAGGGCTTGTATTACACAGAGATAAAAACATTGTGGAAAAATAACCTGCAACTATAGGAATGGTGTTTTGATACTTGAAAAATTGCTTAATGAAAGAGGTTTTTGCACAAAAACATGTTTTGCCTTTGGCATACAGTAAAAATAAAGATATTGTCTTGGTGAGATTCCAGAGGGGAAGACTTTGAGAGAGCTGCTGACGTGAGTAAGCAATTTAATTGCCTGAAGCATTATTCTGTATCCTACACAGTCTGTACAAAACACGTATGAAATAGGTGCACTCAGAATAGTACTCAGAATGTACTCAGGGCTTACTTGCTGAGCAACTTCTAATATGTTGACATTTTTATAATTAATGTGCAGAGTCTTAATATAGAGGCTGAAAAGCACATCTTTTGCCCAGAGTTTAAAGAGTTGTTTTACAAGTGTTGCTGATGAAACACTACTTGATTCTGTCCTTTCACTCCTGGCAGAACATGAGCACTTATACACTGTAAGTTAGGTTTTCACTTTGCTTCAGTCAGCATTGTTTCCTATGTGTAAATCACAAATTGCACAGCAATGTGTTTTTGTCATCTAAAAAATTTAATAATAAGCTTTGGGCATCAAGTGAAAAATACTTGGTATTATCAGAAAGTCAAACTTCCCACTGAAATTTAGTCTTGGGTTACTGTGTTCAAGATACATCTCAAATCACTAGTAAGGTTGTTGTTTGTTGTTTCTTACAGCATAACATGTTTCTTACGGTATAACATATAAAGCTGAGAAATAAAAGAGATTCTTCCCCTCTGTCCTCAAGCCCCTCAGGCCAGGGTGTAGCAAGAGGTTTTGGTCATATTCACTGTCTGCTTAGCTTATTATTTCCATCTTTTTCTGTGTATTTATTTTCATTAGCACCATTTTTGTTGGAATACTCTGTATTTAGATTGAATAAAACATTCAAGTTGCCTTTTCTTGAAAGAAATATTTTGTTGGTACGTCATGTGTTTGATGGTTACCTTTTCCCCCTTCCCCTACCTAACCTGCCTTGAGACCATCCTTAGTCCTGCAGTTTTCAAGGCAGAAACAGGCTAACACATCCTAAAATCCGTCTCTTTCATAGTTTGAACATATGAAGGTTGGGGTTTTTGTTGTTGTTTGCTTTTTACAGTGCAATAATCTGTCAGTTCATGCTACTACAATTATAATTAGGAAATCTTCTAAGCTAGCTCTGCCTGACATATCCTGTATGACCTTTTGTTACTTCGTGCTTTCTTTTTTCTGCAAATTTTGTGCTTTTCACTAGAAGCATTCTTGTATGTAAAATGTTGATTGTGCAATGCATTTTATTTTGGCCTCCTCTTAATAGCATTTTAGAGTTCTGCATTAGACATTCTACATCTTCCATTGTCTATCTGTTTCATTTGCCTTTCTTTTTGCTGTGGTTCCTTGCTGGGTGTGGTGTGATGGCTTTGCTCATCTTCAGCCATGTAAGACCTGTTTGTCATCCACATGTCTGCGTCGTGCTGCTGCTTCTCCTGCAGTAAATCAGCAGTGGGATGGACCCAGCTGAAAGCTGATCTTCTTGCTTGGTTGGTTTCCTTGGGGCTACCTCAGTTTTTCCAGGTTCCTTCCACCAAAGCATGGTGGAGAGTAGGGAAGGATGAAAGCAGCCTTGCAGCTGTGTCAAATCGGTTCTTGTCTGTTCCTTGTTACTGCCTGTGCCCTGGGTATGGCGGTATAGGTGGTTGTGTGGTTATGGTTATAGATGGAGCAGGCTGAATGGAGAAGCTAGAGCAAGGATCAGGTGATGTGGTGACTCTGAGCCTGAGGGCTGCTGATAGGCATGAGCTGGCATCACAAGTGGGTGGATGGAGGTGCTTATCTTTAGGAGAGTAAGTTGCTGAAGATGTTGTTTAAGAGGCTTTGCACACATTGTGAGGCAGAGGAGGCATGTCTGATGCCCCCTTTTCCAGGGGACTGCTGCTCTGCAGAGAATGGGATAGCTGCAGGGTTGGCAAGGAAGCCTGTCGCCTGCTGTTTGGCTGGATATTGCTTTGTCCCTGTATTTAAAGCAGATATATTACATCAAGTCACAGTGCTGACCCTGCTGTTGTTCCAGCGCTTGTGAAAGTAGGAAGCAAATGTAGCAAAATTCTTCTGCATCTTGGTGCTGGAGCTGGGGGCTCAGTTTAGCTGTGTTCTTCCTTGGAACAGATTTTAATGGCAGCAGGGTTCTCACTGCACCAAGAATTTGATACCTCTTATTGAAAGAAAAGAGTGGCTAAACTTTGGAGGAAAGATACCTGTTTTCCTAGAATTCACTGCCTGACTTCTGCAAGTAATTGAAGCCTTTATATTATGAGCTTGCTTGGAAGTTGCCAGATATGTGGAGTTTTTTTCCTCCAGTAGTCTATTTAAAGTTCATAGAAAGAGCAAGTGATAAGATCACACACAGCTGTACCATTACAGAATTTCCTTTTAATTGGTTGGCTGGTCTTTCTACCCTTAAAACAAATAATAAAATATAAGAAACTGCAGTACTTGCCTCCTGGATCCAGGTCTTTTGATGAAGTAACATTTCAGAAAGTGCTGCCAAAATCAAACAAAGGAAATGTGCAGGTACCAGTGCTTTGTTTTCTAACTACTCCAGGAGGCAGTCCTCTTTTATGGGCCTGTGTTACAGCAATGATTTGGTACCCCAAAAATTCTCAGCAGTAGTTGGTTTGACATGGGTCTGGTGCAGGCAAGGATGTTCAGCTCCTCAGGACTGACCAGGCTTTGCAGTCCTGAGCTTCTGTAACAGAAATGCCATCAGCTGGCTGCGTGGTTTTGGCAACAACAGCAATTTACAGATGTGCAAAGTGTTGTACCAGAAGGGAAAGGTGTGGGGGAATGATCTGACAAATGCATCTGTAAGAAATCTCCTGTCTCTTTGTTTTCTGTCTGTATGCCAGGACATGTCATCTTCACTTTCAGTACTCCTTCTGCATCCTGGGCAGGAACAAGGTCAAAAACTTGCTATCTATAGTGTTAGCACCTTTTTCCTCTAGAAAGGCAGTTAGGTATTAAAAGGCAGTTGATTTTCTAAATAATTAGCCTTGGTTTTTTTTTGTTGTTGTTGTTGGGGTTTTTTTTTGTTTGTTTGTTTGGGTTCTTTTTTTTGTTGTTGTTGTTTTGAAGGCAGGGGTTTTAACAGAGCTTATAATGGTTAGGATTCTGTCCTGAGCAGTACAATGCCATGGCATAACACTTTGTACCTAAAGTAATTTTTTTTTTCTTCTTCTACTTCTCAGAATGGTGGGAAAAGGAGGATATTTTTGTACCTTCTTCTATTTAAAGCCAGCTGTCGTTCATACTTGCCTGACCTCTGTTAGTACAGAGTACTCTGTTAGTACTCTGTTTACTTATGTATGATGGTACAATCTGGCATGATGTTTAGCATCTTAAAATGAAGGCACCAAGTATTGGTACAGCTGCAGCCACACAGGGTCTCACAGGTGTACAGCCAGAACATAGAAGAGTTTTAAGATTGACTTCTCATAGCATGGCTGACTGTATAAAGAAGTGGGGTGCGTTTATAGTGCCAGTATGCATCCTTTCTTATTGTAGGTAAAACTACAGAAATTAATTTGTATTGAGGAATGTAACTGCTTCAGTGTATTCAGTGCATGTAATTTTGTGTGCTGGAGCTCTCCAGAGAATTTCTCCCACAGCACTCCAGGTACAACCCCACAAGCATTGGAAATAGAGTAAGTACATGAATAAATACTTAACATACTGTAGCTTGCCTGAGGATGGCTTGTTTGTGTGCTTTTTCAGTGTGATCTGGTTTCCAAAACACAAGTGGTCCTCTGAAAGGTGTCAGTTACCCACCTAAACACAGGGGTTGTAGTTTCACATCTTAGCAGGGCATCTTAATTCAGGTTTTATGTGCACTCTTATCCCTGTACAAGTCAGATTTGCATGGTGTAGCATTACCTTTGTGACTGTCATGCTCAGCTTTCATGGTCTTCTAATTCCTCCACTTTTTATTGGATTGCTCTATCTAGTCAGCATGTGAACCTGAGATAACCTTTTTATAGCTAAGCCTTGTTTACAGGATAACTGCACACAGCCATTTTTTGCTTTGTACAGTGTTTCACATGTGCAGGAGAATTTTAAGTACTTTTATAAATTAGATGGCAAACTTCCATGTGTCAAGCTACTAAATGCAAAGGAGGTAACCAAGAGTTATATATCTCCATGCTTTGAGTTTTATTCTTGAGATGTCCCCGGGGTTCAGAGCTCAGTGCAGGATTTTGGCAGGAGGAAGTGGGCAGGTGGATGACAAATGTTCTTGGTGTTCAGATTTGGTGATGTAGCTTCAAGTGTTGAAGGAAATGAGGGACATGTGGAGGGAAAGTCCCACTTGTCACTCTTTTTTTTCCCTACTTATTCTTAAATTTTATTATGCAATTATGAGGCATGGGCATTTAAAGAAAAGGTAAGTTGAAGCTTACTGTCTTGAGTACACAGTGCTCTGGAATGTAATGGTCGTGCAAGGCTGGGCTTCTCCATTCTTGGTCCTACTGACTGTAGTCTCATTGGTTCTCTTGTTAGAAAATGTAATGTTTTGACCAAAAAGGCTCATTAAAATAGGCTTTGGGGAATGTAATTTTATTTTTCTCCTCTGTAATCACAGAGATTACAGGAATCCCATTATTAAAGGGGAGAAAAAATTTTCAGACTTCCTTGCCGGTGGCTTTTGAATAAAAGATATGAGACCAGAAATGAAAGGTAAAATCCTTATGGCAGCCTGAACTTAGCTTTTCCCCCTTCATCTTCTCAAGTCTCTTTAGCTTCCCAGGCCTCCTGAGGTAATTTTAAATTGTGAGCTGCAGCTAACACTGTTATCACAGAATAAGCTGAGGTGAAAGGCACCCACAAGGATCATCAAGTCCAGCTCCTGGACCCTGTAAAGGACCATCCCCAAGAGTCACACCATGGGCCTGAGAGCATTGTCCAAACACTTCCCAAACTCTGTCAGGCTGGTGCTGTCACCACTGCCCTGGGGATGCTGTCCCAGTGTCCAACCACCCTCTGGGTGAAGAACCTTTTCCTAATATCCAACCTACACCTCCCTTGGCACAACTTCAGGCCACTTCATCAGGTCCTGTCACCACAGAGAAGAGATGAGTGTCTGCTTCTCCTCCCCTCACAAGAAGCTGTAACTGCAGTGAGGTCTCCCCTCAGTCTCCTCCAGGCTGAACAGACCAAGTGACCTCAGCTGCTTCTCATGCAGCTTCCCCTCAAGGTCTGTCACCATCTTGGTTGCCCTCCTTTGGATGTTCTCTAATAGTTAAAATATCTTTTATATAGTGTGGCACTCAAAACTGCCCCCAGCACTTGAGGTGAGGCCCCCCCAGCTCAGAGCAGAGCGGGACAATCCCCTCCCTTGCCCGGCTGGCCATGCTGGGCCAGGACAGGGTTGGCCCTCCTGGCTGCGAGGGCACTGCTGATTGAGACTCAACTTGTCATCGACCAGGACCCCCAAGTTCCCTTGTTTTCCTAGTTACAATACCAGCACAGCTTTTGTAAAAAGATGGAGCTTCAGATTCAAAAAGTAGCTGTTAATATGCCCATAGTGCTTTGGGAGGGGGGCTTTGAGCAAAGCTATCTAGCAAATGCTGTGCTTTGGCTTTCCTTACAAAAAGTCAACTTGTTGCTCTTGTGCCATGTACATATTCCCCCTGTTTCCATCTAACCTAGTTTGTTACAGACACTCTATTCTGTTTCAATTAAAAAAAAAAAAAAGGAAGCAGTTCTTAAACCCTAGGCAGAAGTTCTCTGCAGTGTCATTGCTGTATATTACAATTACAGCAGTTGAAATAACCCTGCATGCTTTGCCGTTTCTTCCTCCACATTTTATTTCTGTAAATACTCCTTCAGTCTTGATGGTATTGCTCTCACAGCGCAGGGCTGTAAGGTGGCAGCGGTGAGGAGGTTTGCAGTATCGCAGTGCTGGTGTACGGGCACAGTGCTCAGGCACAGGATATACCCCCCTGGACACCTCATTGCAGGAGAATGTGTGCTCTTGTGAAAACCATAGTGCTGAGTGATGACAGATCTGCTGCTGCTCAGGGGGGCTCTGCAGCATGAAATGTCCTTGTCTGTAGATGGATGCTGGATGCATCCTTCTGGCATGTAGAGGCATTCATGAACCATTTTCCTCTGATTCTTAATACTTCCATTAGAGTGTTTGTGTGCTTGCTTCTAATTTTCTCTTCCTACTTGGCCATCACTCTTGGTGTTTTCCCTCTGTCTGAAGTCATCCCATGCCATATCAAGAGCTGTTGAGTGCAAGGGGATGAATTTCGTGTGAGTGTTCTAATCCTAGGACAGTCAAATCCTAATTTGAGCTATTTTAGATCTGCTGAAGGTGTAAATAAAATTGCAGGAACCTATTATTTCTCTTAACTTACCTATCTGAAGATCATTAGATCGTGATTTCATGAGGTATTGTGTACTGAGTGCAATTAGTTACTCAGTTTTGAAGTATCGTTTCTTGTATTTATTTCTATTCTGTAAAATACTTTCCTACCACATCTCTGTTTATGTAATAAGGTAACCATTACTGAGGGATTTGGGGGAATAGAATGACAGAAGAAGTAATGTCATGAAATTACATATATATATATATATGTAATACATATATATATGTAATTTAATGACATTACTTCTCCTATATATTACCCCCTATACACACCCCTGCCCAAAGTCTTTCTTTAGACCATGCATTTTCAAATGGTTTGAAATCCCACTGAGGTTAAACTGTTTGAAACTAACTTCTCTCCTTTGTCCCACATTTGTTGCACTTCTCTGAATTTTATACAAATTATTTATTTCTAAACTTTGTTATGCTGGTGCTGCTGGTGAATGTGAAAGCTCAGCACTGTGGGTCCTGATGTGTCAACAGCAGGCTGCAGGGTTTGCTGATGCCAAGGGGCCAAAAACCTGAATCACATTGCTAAAGATAGAGAATTCAAAATAAAGTTTAAAAATATCTTCTTGTATTTTAACAAAACTGAAGCGCAAAATCTGCAGCCCTCATGCTTCACCTGGTTTCCCATCAATTAAATATACCTACACTTTCAGATCAATGTGGACAAGAGCTTATTCTGAAGTCCTTTCTATTGCTAATATAAGCAAGATTGGGCCCTATGAGGGTGTTCAGAAAGGGAAGAAAAGGGTAATCTGGAGCTGGCAGGAAGTTGAAAGGCAAAGGGAACGCATTCGAGGGGCGGTTAAGGCTTGGGGAATTGAAAGGAGAAACTGGGCAGCTTTGGCAAATGGACAGAAAACGATGACAGCTTTGATTATCAGTGCTGTCTTCCAGTTCTCAAGCAGCTGACTGCTTTCATTTCCAGTACATGTACAAAAGCAAACAGCAGTGTGATCGTTGGGTTTTTGGAGGAGGGATAGTTTGTACTTTTGGAGGAAAAAGAGGAGTCACCTCTGCAGTGGCAGGGACTGGGAAACATTACTTTAAAGAGAAAACACAAATCAAGATTTCCAAAAGCAAAAGCAAGTGCCTAAATTTAGGCTTCCAAGTCCTAATTTAAGAACAGAGAAAGTGGCTGTTTTCCAAAAAGGCTGAGCAGCCAGGCCTGACAGCACATTTCTCTCAGAAGCCAGAACAATTATTTAGATGCCTATTTTGGGGATTTTATTAGAACTCGAGTTCAGGCACTTAGCTGTGAAAACTGGGATCTGTTTCAGGGAGTTCTTGAGCAGCTGGGTGAGAGCTGCAGGATCCTTCTGAAAGGGATCAGGCTCCCAGTGCTTTGAGCTTTCAGCTTAAAATGTTTTTTTTGCTGCTGTTTGATTTGCTCAAAAAGGGTGCCATGGGATAGAAAGCAAACCTTTATGTTTTTGTGCATCATCTTTACACCCGGAAAGTTACTCCAAGAAGAAACTCAAGAAACACCATCAAAGTGTGATGAAGAATTATTAAATTACTTAATGGCATAAACCCTCTAGAATGCATTTTTGTGGAAAGCATAGGAGAGAATTTCCTCTGAAGGGCAGAAGCTGGTTGAAATCCTCCAGTATGTAGTAGCCATTTCCTCAGAGAGTAGTTTACATGCATTAGAAAAGCAGGCTGTCAGTGCTGGCAGCCTGTTTGAAACACTTTCTAGAAATAAATTTTTAAAACATATTCTACAAGAAAAGCATGTTTGTGTGTAGGCTTTAAACTGTATTTTTGATTGTTACAACAAGAAGCGCCAGGACTTCTTGGTGTAACAATGCCTGGACTGAGCAGTAGGGCAGAGCTTTACATCTTCTGCCCAAATATTTGGGTGGCTGCTGGAGCATGGTGGCTGTCTCAGCTCATAGTGCCAGAAATGAGCCCAGGACGCCAAAAGATCCAAAAAACCCTGTCTGTCAAAATCCAGAGGATTATTGAAAATGTGGTATTATAATGATGTTGCTCAGTCTTGTTGGGGCAAGGTACAAGTTTACCCTTTGTTATGTTTGTGTTGCAGAATTAAAGTTCAGTAATTTTGTTTGTTAAAAGCATCAGATAGGTTTTTTTTTCTGGATTAGATATTTGGACTTGAAGGAGTGAAATGTCTTCCAGGTTGTAAGCCTGACTGCTTCCAGACTCTGATCCAATTTGCCCTGGTCAAGTGCCTTACTGTGCTAGTAAAAACTGGTGGGAGAGAGGATGATTTCTTTTTCCATTGTAGAAAGTCAGGTTAGGAAAAAAAACCTGGTGTATATAGAGGTACGTGTTTTAAAAAGCATTATGTGACCCAGTTGGGTCTTTTTTCCCTGACTGTAGGTACTGAATAAGGCTATGGATGTAATCAGTCATTTTCTGCAAGGCCTTGACACAGTGCCCCACAACATCCTTCTCTCTAAATTGGAGACATATGGATTTGATGGGTGGATTGTTTACTGGAAAAGGAATTGGTTGGATGACCACTCAGCGACTCAGAGTCCTGGTGGACGAAATGGTGTCCCTCAGGGGTCCATAGAATGACCAGTACTGTTCAGTGTCCCCATCAGTGACATGGACAGTGGGATCAAGTGCACCCTCAGCAAGTTTGGCAGCAACCATGCTGAGTGGTGTGGTTTACATGCCTGGGGTGCCATCCAAAGGGACCTGAACAGGCTGAAGAAGTGAGTTTTAGGAGCCACATGAGGTTCAGCAAGGCCAAGTGCGAGGTCCCGTACTTGGGCTGGGGAAGTCCACAACCTTGGGGGATGAAGGGATTGAGAGCAGCCCTGCTGAGAAGGTCTTGGGGGTACTGGTAGAAGAGAGCTGGCAACATGTACTTGCAACCCAGAAAGCCAGTTGTGTCCTGGGCTGCATCAGAAGCAGCATGGCCAGTAGGATGAGGGAGGGGATTCTGCCCCTCCACTCTGGTGAGACCCTACCTGAAGTGCTGCATCCAGCTCTGGGATCCTCAGCACAGGAAAGATGTGGACATATTAAAGTGGATCCAGAGGAGATTAGGGAGCTGGAGCACCTCTTCCTATGGAGACAGGCTGAGCAAGCTGGAGCTGCTCAGCCCAGAAAAGAGAAGGCTCCAGGGAGATCTTATTGTGGCCTTCAAGTACCTAAAAGGAGCCTACAAGGAAAATGTTACAAACTTTTTAATAGGGACTGTAGTGTTGGGACAAGGGGCAATGGTTTTGAACTAAAAGAAGGCAGATTTAGAGTAGACATAAGGGAGAAGTTTTTCAGTGAGGGCATTGAAACACCGGAACAGGTTGCTCGTAGAGGTGGTAGATGCCTCATGCACAAAAAACTTTCAAGATTGGATGAGGCTCTGAGCACCTTGAGTGGAAGATGGTGAGGTAGTTGGACTAGGTAAGCTTCAAAGGTCTCTTCCAAAACAAACTGTTCCATGATTCTGTGAATCGTGTGCCTTGTTGTGGGATGACTTGTGGGTAAAGGAGCATTGCTGCTGATCTGCTCATGTATGTGGTCAGCTGCATAATTTGCTTACCGTACTTTCAGTATTAGGAAATAGGTCAATCGTAGTGTTTTAAATGACCACTGGTTGAATTTTTCTGGGAGTCGATGTTTCTCTGAATTGGGAAACTATTCTGATTTAAAAAGGACCCTTGTAGTTGCTGCTGTTGAAGCAGTGTTTAATGTTGTGTGGCTGTTGGCAGGAGACTTGATGCATTTTCACATGACCCCCTCTGGAACAAAAGCAGATTGTTTCCTTCTGTTTTTCTGTTACACAAATGAGTTCCTTTTGAAACAATTTCTTTTTCTGCAAATTCTGGAAATCGACACCAGGAGTAGTTTTTCCTTTGCTAAGTCTTTTACAATCTGCTGTTGGATAATGCTGGCACAGAAAGCTTCTTTGGAGTACCAGCCCAAAAAAGCTGACACCTCTGCAGAGAGCCTCCTCCTCCTGGGAAATGAGATTTTCTTCCCGTTTTATGGAGAACTTCAATGTAGACTCTCATTTCTCGCTGTCTTTACTCTAGCTAGGCAGTTTGTTTCTGGTTTCTAACTTGTTTGATTTACATATATGCATTTTTAATGTCCAGTAAATGTAGCAATATATGTAACAAGTCACTTCTGCATCAGGCTTTTTTTGTATATTTTAGTATAACAAACCTTTGGTTTTGTACCAGCCTCTGCTTTCTGAAGCCTTTGCCTGTGAGAAGCAAGGTTGAAGTCAGATGCAGATTGTTGGCTGATGCAGTGCTGCATAACTAGACCAGTTAGTACTGGATGAAAAGAGCAACAAATTGTTTAAGTGGGGATCTCAAACAACAAAATGAATCGTCCAGCAGGGAGTGGGTTTTGTGGCAATATTTAATGAAAAATGAAATGAAAATGAAATGAAAAATGGGGTGACAAAAAAGGTGCTTACTCTAAATATCTTTTTTTCTCTTTGTAATTATATACTCATTTCTCACAGCCTTTCTGATGTTTGTGCTTCTGGTGACACAAGTTAGATTTCCTTATTCCTAGGATACCAGTGTGCTAGTGCTGTAGCCATTCACACAAGTGCTCAAGTACCACAGCTGGTGAGGTGACATAATCCCAAAAATGCACTTTATTCTGAGGTGTTTGCTTTCTTGGGCTGGGCTTCTTAAGTCAGAAAATAAAACCAGTATGAATTATGGCTGAAAAATAATTCTAACACTTCTGGTTATTTCAATCAAGCCTTTTTGTTTGTGTGGGGTGACCAGATTCCAGTGACGTTCCTGTGGCTTTCTGTAGTCCCAAGCACTGTGACATGAAGTGAAAATCCCTTCTGTGTGTCCCTGAGAGCCCCGCAGGGAACAGTGGGTGGTGGTGCAGGCAGAAGCGCTCAGGAGCCTCTTGGCCTCCTGCCTGGGGCCCTGCAGAGGAAGGGAAGAAGACCACAGAGTGGAAATGCATGACCTAAGCCCCTTGTGTTTGCTTGGTCCCATGGGAAGTCAAAGCCCCTGCAGGCCTTCCAGCACTGGCTCCCAGTCCCACTTGGGACTGGGGAAAGAACATAATTTGGATCCTGCTTGGCTTTTCTTGTTTGACCTGAATGAAGTTGAGGTTTCAGTCTCAGATGACTAAAACCAGAGGATATGTGATTAATTTAACTTGCATAAATCAGAAATCCCCTAGAGATGGGATTTTCACAGGTGGAAGGGAGATATTTCTTTAGGTAGAACCAGGGAAAAAAAAGAAGATACTGCCTTTTTTTTTCTTAGCAAATACATACGAGCTTGCGTAACTGTACTGGTTGATGCTGTGGGTATACTGACAGCTTTTGTTGCTTATGTTATTTTCTCATAGCTAAAAATTGTTCTTAATATTAGTACTTTAGGAAAGGAGAAACACCACAAAGTGAAAACCATTCTATTAGAAGTGGATAAATTTTTATTAGTGAAAGTACAGTGCAGTTCTGGATAGAAAAGAGGAAATTGGAAGAGTTGGGGTTTTTCAGTTTGGTTTATTTTGGTGGGTTATTTGTTTGTTTGGTTTTTTGGGGGGGGTTTGGTTTGTTTGGGTTTTTTTGTTTGTTTTTTCTTAAACAAGAAAAAAAATTGCATTCTCTTCTCTTGAGAGCAGCTTTGTGCACAGTTGTCCCTGCTTGTGGACAGCGTTTCTGCTTCTTTTCTGCTTTAATTGTAGTGAGGTACCACAAGGTGGGTGCCTCGGTGTACAGACCGGGTGCTACCAATAAATAGTGGCTGTGTGAGGACCTGACAGATGAGATTTAATTCACTCTTCTGATGTTGGATGAATTTTATCTGGTAATGTCTTATTAGTAAGCAGGTTCTGGAACTGGAGATGCTGTATTTTCTGCCCGGACTCTGCAGCCCTCTCTGTCACTTGGTGACTGTTGATCTCTTGGTTTTATGGGCTGTTAATCAGAGCTGTAATCAGTCACCTATCTGCAGGTGATAGCAGAGCCAATGTTTACTTTTTTCCTCCTTTCCTCCTCTTCCCTTGCTAGCCTTGCTAGTGATTTGAGACTCTTTGTTAAAATAGCTTCATAGTCTTTATGTGAAAATTTCAATGTTGCTGCCTTTCTCAAAGACCCGTCCTCCTCCTCATTAAAGGATCTTTCAAGATGCCAGCTTTTATTTGTGTGTACAAAATACAGAAATAGAAGGAACTTCAGGTTAATCTGAAATCATTATTTTAAGCTTCTGTGCATCTATAACTGTGATTAAGTACTTCACTGGGAAATGTAGCTCGTACAGCAATGACTGTCTGAGGCTAGAATAAGCTTTATGTGCTTAATATATGCTGAGAAAATCCATTATATTTGCTGGAATTTTTGCATACTAGAATTTTCTTTGTTAACCCTAACAGAATGTGTTCAGATGCTGAACAGTAAACTATTTTCCTGAGCAGAAAAACTAACTTTCTCCTTTTCTTTCCATTTCAGTAGGTTGTATAATGGAGCTTATGGATAAAACAATCAATAGTTACTTTGATGTTTGGCTTGGACCCAGAGGTAAGATTTCTCAAAAGTTAATAAATAAATGCATAATATAATATAATATAATATAATATAATATAATATAATATAATATAATATAATATAAACCAAACTGATCTTATTAGAACACAAGAAACATTTTTCCTCTAACTTGACATTGACAGGTGACTACTTTCTTTAGGATCTCCTAAGCATCAAAATATCTGACAGTGTAATAAATAAGAGTCTATTCAATGCTCCTGATCTTTTGACTTGAAGAGGTCATTCTTCTTACTATCAGTTAAGCTCATGTTGTTTGTCTTAGTGGGTGGATCACTCAGATCTTTGCTGCTTTTTTTTAAATTTAGTAATAGCTTTTATTCCAAAACAGCCACTTTAATTTGCATTTAATGAAATAAAAAATACTCTTGCCTTCATAACTAGATCTTCTCTGGAATTTTTCACTAAAAATATCTATAGTTTTTGGGAAATACTGCTTCTTTGAAACCATTCTTTTTTGAAGAAGCAATAGTTTTGGTAGGTTTTGCCCTGGGAAAAACTCTGCAGGTGGAGAACTGCAGTCCTGGTCAGTGTGAGGAAGCCAGAGACTGTGGAACCAGGACAAGCAGTGGCCTCATGCTGCGGGCCTGGGTAGGATGGTCCAGTTCCACCTGGTTCTGCCCAGGGGGATTAAATGACTGCATCCTGCACAGTGTGTGCAGAGCAGTGCTGTTCAGTGGCATGTGCTTTCTTCTTCTGACTGCTGCAGTAATGCCTTTTCTCTGTCCCACTCAAGATCCAGTGATGGTGCCCCTTCTTCTCAGGAGAAAGTCCGCAGGAGATGGAACAAGCCTCTGATTCTTCTAAGTGTGTTTTCTGTTTGCTTTTATTAGTGTCTCGGTGCCCTTGTTGTCTCTCTCTTCATACTAAGCCTGTTTAAATTAGCCTGGACGTTCTGATATAACATATTGCATGTGGTCTGGCATATGGTCTCTGCTGTATGAGAAAAATCATCAACCATAAAGGTGGCAGATCCAAACAATGCCCTGCCTTGCCTACCTACTTTCCAACCTACAGTTTTAAGGCCTCCTTTCATACATTCAGAATCCATGTACGACTCTTTTAAAATTAAGTCAAGACTGTGAATGACAGCAGTACTTGAATTGTTCGTTTATAATTTGGTTAACTTGGTCTCAGTCCTTCGGGCTGACTTCAGTGAGAGGAGCGAGGTACTGTGCTGATGTGGACAACACAGATGTGGTTCAAAAGGATCACACTCATGTTCCAAGTAGTCCCCTAAAATTCTCTGATTGAGGGTGGTTTATGTGCTTTTCCGGAGAAGCTGGTGCATTGCTAGCCAGACTGGTTACTCAGGGAGGACTGACTGCTCTGTGTTCCATTGCTCATTCAAGGACTCCAAAATTTAATTCTTTCTAATAGCACATACATAAGTCTAATTGTGTTAGGATTGACTGGAAAATAATTATGAGGATCATCCACCTATAACTACAGAGGAATCTGCTTCACTCCTAGGTTTGCTGACTCTAGGAAATAAGATGTGTACTATCAGAAAGGGTTGGTTGAAGAAAATAAGGGGGAGAGATTTGTTGAAGGTTTTCTTTATAATTACCTGTGGTATTCAAGTGGGTGACAGTTCTGAATGGTAATGAGTATTTAAAAATAATAGTGGTAATAACTTAAGAATATTTTTGCCTTAGGAAAATAATTATTTCTGCTTTCATAAATGCGTAAATAAAATATTGTTTGTAATTAGCAATGTGGCCAGTAGTAGAAGGGCTTGCTGCACTTCCGTTGTCTTTCTTTGGTATTTCAGCACTGGAATAGTTTTGGGTACAACTATTTTTAGTTGTGTTGAATTCTCTCCTTACAAAATCTTAAGTGTTTGTATGTTTTTGTTTGTTTGTTTCAGACCCCAGAGTAAAAGGATGGCTTCTTCTGGAGAACTATACACCTACCTTTATCTTCTCAGCCTTGTACTTACTAATTGTATGGCTAGGACCAAAGTACATGCGGAATAAGCAGCCGTTCTCATGCAGGGGTATTCTAGTGATCTACAACCTTGGACTTACACTGCTTTCTCTGTATATGTTTTATGAGGTAAGACAAAAAGGGTTGCTCATGCTTATTTTGCAGTGTCCGTTTTAATTACATTGGCTCATGTTGAAAGTAGAGCAGTGCCTCTGAATTCGGGAAGCATCTGCAGAAGTGTGCAACCATTTTCAATGTCACTTGTCTGGGGAGAAAACCCTAACTGTAATGTTACCTCTAAGGATGGCGTGAAACAAATCTTGACTTTAACATCTTTGCTGACCTTGGTTAGCATTGTTACAAATGCACTTTGCTCAGTTGGTGGAAGTGAGGTCCTGATCTTTC
Source organism: Motacilla alba alba (assembly GCF_015832195.1). Taxonomy (NCBI): domain Eukaryota; kingdom Metazoa; phylum Chordata; class Aves; order Passeriformes; family Motacillidae; genus Motacilla; species Motacilla alba. Next base: position 24,050,343 of record NC_052018.1, on the reverse strand, counting down.
AGCATGAACTTGGCTACTCCTTCAGTAGCGTCTCCTTGCTCAGTGTGATTGTGCTGGTGGACTGTACATAGTACTTTGTAGCAAAACTGCGGCTTCATCTGGAGGGCAAAATGTTTTATTTATTTGTGTTTAATCATGCACACACTCCTTGCATCTATTTCTGTAAGCTTGCAATAGGTTCTTTTGCATCCTCTTAGTTTTGCTGGGAAATGAAACGTTGCTGAAACAACGCCATTGTGATTCATTTGTTTATTTGAGCTTAAAATCTAAACATACAAATAGATTTCAGACTGAATTGAACTTTCTGTGAACTTATTTCCTTTCATAAAAACCCAAAGATTTAGGCAGTGTAAAGTCTCCACTTCCCTGAGAGCTCTTTAGCTGCTTTTACTCAGAACTGTCTGTTTTTGTTCAAGTGCAAATTAAGAACTATGGTAGTGTAAATAATGATGTGGTCAGAAAATTACTCTTTTGCTTTAATGTACAGAATATTCTGGCACACTCTTAACCAAAGTATTTCTTCTTTCTGTAAGGAGATATTTCATTTTCAACATCCTCTTTTCAATTCTTTCACTACAGTCTTTTCAAATACAGCCTAGGACTAAAAACTACTAATCTCTCTTTTTTTTTTTTCATGAGCTTAGAAGTGTATATAAGCTGCAATTCTTCTTAAAGTTTGTAGTTAATTCTATAGTGTTTTACAAGGTGAGTGTCTAGAGATGAAGTGATTTAAATTCAATGTTATTTCTCTTGTGTAGTGAATTGTCTACTCAAAATTCATTGGGTTGGTTTATTAAGTAATTTGATACTTAATTGTTCAGTTGGGGGCAGTTTTGGATTCAGTAGGTACTTGGAACTACTTGTGTTCTTGATGTGCTTATATTTCTAAACTCCTTGTCAGGGTGTTATAATCCAGAAAAAATGTGTGTTGATCAGTTCAGTTTGTCTAAATGTAGTGTTGATGTTGACTTCAATGTCCATCTGCATTATTTGATGCAGGTATTATTTACAGTTATATAGTGATCTGTTGTTTTAACTTCAGTAATGTTATTGAGAGTTTAGAAGTGCAGACTTTTCTTCAGTTGTACCAAGTGTGAATACTTGGAATAATACTCCTAGTTTCTAAATTACTGTAACATTCTGCTGTGTTACAAAACCTGCTGGTAAATTTAAACAAGAGAAAATACCCAAACTGTTGATCCTATAAATGTCTTTCTCTTGCTAACAATGAATTGGTTACCAAGGGAGGACTGTTCATTATGTGCTGAAGAAGTCCTCATACTTGTAACCAGATAAATAGCTTTTATATTGTGGAGCAATGACACACCTAAAATACAGTGAATGTTAAGACCCCCCCTTTCCTATGTAATGAAATACTTCATGTGAAAATAAGTGTTGCTCTTAATCTAGTATTATCCATACAGAACTGTTTGTTAGTATTGTAAATATACCTTCTCCTTGTAAATGGGCATACACAAAGCTAGAGCATTATGGAGATTATTAAACAGAGATTATAGTGGCAATAAAATGTGGTTGGCAGCACTTACAAGCTGGATGTGAGGGTAAGTGATGCTCTGCAACAAGGAACTGATCCCATAAAAATGCTGCAAAGCAGAGAGCCATGCTGATGTAACACCACACTGCTTGATGTTTGCAGGGAGAGAACCAAAGGGCATAGGGAAAAAATGAGTTCTTGCACCTCTAAGTATGTTCTCTGTCTGAAGTACCTGCACGGCATGTGATACTCTTGCTCATATCTTATCAGTCTTGCAAATTTTCCTTTGAAGGATTAGCCATTTATCAGTACTTTATAGTACACTTATTTGCTTTTAAGACAGAATGATGAGGAACAGCATTCAGAAAACTTGAGTAACTCCCTGTTCTCCTCCTTGTTGTAAGGAACTCTCAAAACTCCATTTTGAGTTTCAGTTGGATTAAAATTTTTCAGTCCTACTGTGAGGAAAATCATAAAATGTCATCATTTATGAACTTGTTTAGTAGCGTGTCTGAAAAGAAGTTGCTTTAATAGCTTGTGTACAGTACACCTGAAACCCTACTTTGAAGTTTTTCCTGAGTTACAGCTATGGTGATTCAGGTCATGATTCATAAGCATCACAGCTCAGTTTGCATATTATGTGACCAGAACAAGATGTTAAAGTGAAGTATCCTCCCAGCTGGAATGAAAAGGATGACCTACTTGGTTTTCTGACCTTTATGTCTGAATGATTCTAAGCAATAACATGGGGAAATTTGGCATCATTGGATTTGTGTAACTTTAGGTGTTGTGTATTTTGGTCTAAAATCACTAGAAATTTTAGACCTGTTATGTGGAATTCGTAATAGTTTCTATGTGTGCTTGCTGTACCTTTTTTATTAGGATATTTAATGACTTGGCTGGGTTTTGGTACTTGCAGAGAAGTGGACTGCTCTTGTCAGAGACAATATAACAGACAAGGCAGATCTAGGGGAGCTGGAGAGGTTTTTCCAGGCTAATTTGTCACATACTTCAGGAGGACAGGATATTCTTTAGGGACAAACAATGCTTTATTCTGTAAAAATCTACAACGCTTGGACTTTAAGGAGAAATAACACTCTTATGTCTCAGGCAGGGGCATCAAGGAATGCCTTCCTGCGTGGTGGAGAAGGTGCCTACAGGGACTGGCAGTGGGGTTACAGGATATGGGCTGATCACCTGCTGGCTGGCAGCCTGTGTCTGGAGCTGCAGGAGCCGCTGGAACAGCAGAGGCAGCACTGCTTCCCCTGTGGGATCCCTGCTGGGATCGCAAGGCTGTGGTCCGTGCCCGTGCAAGGGCCCATGCCTCTCTGCTTGAGTCTCAGCTGGGTAACTTAGCTAAGAGGGGAGAGTGCCAGGTGCCCAGTTAACACTGCACACAGACCTGTGTTATTTTGGGGGAGTTTGTTAGCAAAACTGGCCAAGTGATCTGGACCACCTGGACTTACATTAGAGAAAACTGGTCAGTGATGAAGGCTCGCTTTCTTAAGTGATCTCTTTACTGTCTTTTTTCTTCATCTGAAAAATTAATTCCCTACTGAATCTGCCTGAGGAAGGCCTTAGATTTTCCTGATGAGTGAGGTGTTGCATATGGTGTAGGAAAAGTCTTAGGAAGTAGGGAACCCTGAGCCGAGGTGCTGTGTCACGAGAGCCATGGGTGGCAGCTAGGCTGCTCTTTCCTCTCCCCTTTCTTTCTCCACCCTCCTCCTGAAGCTCTTATCTCTGCCATGGGGTAACTGCATTCATGTAAAGATAAAGTTCTGTATCTGTACAGGCATTTGCTTGCTTTGATCAGACATGAGCTTCTGTTTCTCTTCATTCTAATCTAGCTCTGTTTTGAGCCTTGTAAACCCGTCACGCCTTGACAGTGTGATGCAGTGCTAGGTCCCTTATCTGCCCCTCTTCAGTGAGTCTCAGACTTCAGTTTTATCATGAGAAAAAAAACAAAGTCCTCCACAGTAACACCTCTCCTCCACCCAGTCAGACCGGTATAAGTGTCCTGGCCTATTTTGGTAGCAGAGGTGATAAAAAGACATGTGCCACAGCAGTTCAAAGAATTCAGCAACAGAATTACAAAATGAAAGCAATAGGAAAAATGAAAACTTCATTGCAGGGGAAGAAAGTGTGGGTTGTTTCAGCACAAATGGAATCTTGAGCTGCAGGTTTTTCCCCTGAGCAGAGTGGCTTAACATTGAGTTTGGGTTCTATTTTAATTGGCTTATGAACTGTCTTTTTGTGCTGCTTAGAAACCATGTGAAGTGGTTTGCTCAAGTGCAAATGGTTATAATTGGCCTTTTCTGGACCTGTTAATTTCTCAAGAGAAGATTTTCCTGTGGTTGTCCATCAGCAGTGCCATCAGCAGGTCTGGACTCCTGCCATCCTGAAGATGAAGGACTTCTGGAGAGAGCAGGCAAGGAAGGAAAGGTTGTCTGAGGCTGTGTTGGCAGAGGAGCCAGCAGTCTGTTTCTGAGCAGGTTTCAGACCTACTGTACAGTGGTGTAAGGAGGTCTTGGAAACGCTGGCCATCCAGGGAGCAGACCACAACTTAAATGCACTGCTGGAAATTTCTGACCCCTCCTTACCACTTTTGGGGTGGCAAGGAAGCAGCTTCCTGGGACTGTACACCTGTGCATAATGGAGCCATTTGTGGTCATGTTTCACAGTCATCTCTCGGTTTTGTTTTCTGAAGCCTTCCAGTATGGGATGAAAGCATTGTGGGTGCAAGAAATAATGATGCCGGGCAAAGGAGCAGCTGGCTAAATGGGGAAGAAGATTATTTACATGTTGTATGTTGCACTGAGTAAGGTTTGTGGGCAGCAACAGCAGTTTGTGGGCAGCTGTAGCAGCTTTTAACCAATTAGTTCCTTCTGGAAAGTGGGGAATGAAATTATTTTTGTAACTACGCTAGCTATTTATATGATAAAACATGCTGACATTTCCTACAAATGTTGCTTTTCATATGTCATTTGTGGTGTGAGAGTATTACAGTTCCCAGCATACAATAATACGTTCTTTTGTAAACAAGGGAGTACTCAGGTTGAGGTGAAGCCACTGCTCATAGCCACACTGATGCCGTTGTCCTTTAGAGAGGTGGGATCCATGGAGACACCTTTGGTTGCATTACACTTTAGATGGTGAGCCTGTACTGCTTGCAGGAAAAGTGCTGTGGATTTACTATGCCAGCCTTTACTGAGAAGTTTATGCAGTGCAGCATTAATGATGGATGTTGTTTGGATTAATTACGATGTAAACAATGTGATTATCCTTCTATTCCTAACACTTCCTTGAGCTATGAGAACTGTATGAAAACATCTGTAAGCTCTTAACATGGTCCCTGTGCAGTGTGGCATTCTGTCTGAGGCACTGGTGGGCGCCTGCAAGGCATGCAGTCTTTCCCTCAGTGGCCTGAAAGTGGCTTGGTGCAAAGCTTGCTCTGGGGCACAGCTGGTCCTTTAGCAAGGAACCACTTTTGAACTGGTGTCCTCTGCAGAGCCCTGCAGCCAGCAGAGGAGTCCTTCCATGGCTGCCTTCCCTTTGTTGCTTGGGTAGGGAAAGTGCCTGGCTCTGCTGCTGATGTGCACGGCTGCCCTGCCCTTGCTGTGGCAGGGTGCTATTGATTTATCTCTAATACAAGAGATACTTTGAGATCTGTATATTATGATATCACTAGATGTACATTTTTTCCCCTTTATTGCAGCAATAATACCATCTCAGAAAGTCAAAAATAATGACCTAGGCTGACTGAGTATTTTAAAAGCTAATTTAGGAGGAAAATGAAGCATGAAGGAAATAACATTGGGGAAAGGTAGATAATTTAAGTGATAATCTTTATTGAACCTCTTAAAATTAGCTTACTGTTCACAGTTCTGAGCAGCATTTAGTCACACCTGTTATTGTAGTCCTTTATTCAAGTGATTTTTTAAAATGACTTTTAGTATAAGGAATTTCTACTGTGGCTTTGCAAAGCTATTTTTTATCCTGCAGATAGATAAGGCCAAAAACATACAACTTGCTTCTGCCTTTCAGATGTTTTATGAGATACCTAACAATTTTATTTCACTTGAGAGTTGCCTCAAGTTGTTCCTCCTCTCCTCATGCTATTCCCTAGAGGAAGAACATCTTTATAAACAATGTTCAATGATCCCCTCTGTTGAGATATTAAGGGGGATCTTGTTCATCTCTTTGCCCATGCTCCTTTCTCCCATTCAACTCTGAACCCGTCCTACCATCTCCTACCATCTGTGAAAGGGTGAGAACATCCAGCATGGGTCTTGTTTCTCTAGAGATTAAAGCCTGCCCCTCCACAGCAGACACCCTGTCATCTGCATGACTAAGAGTTGGTCATTACTCTTTATAGTGACTCCGTTATGTTTGAGGTGTTACTTGTTATGCCAGGAAGTCAGGCAGGCAGTGGCATATCCTGCAGAGGAAGTCACTTATATTGGGAAGGATATAATATGCTTGGGATGAGTGAATTGCTTAAAAAGATCTCTTGAAGAATGGCAATGCAGTGAAGCATGTGTAGTTAGCTGTTAAGGAGAGCAAAGCTGAAAATGTGCTCTGTCACATGGTTGAAAAAATTGTAGTCGCATCTCTTGAGTATAAAATTTTTCAAAGATGTATCTCTTTCCAAAAGTAATCAGAAGAAAAATGTATTTACTGAACTTTGGTTATTTACTTTCTCTAACAATGAGATCATCAGCAGAGAAGGAGACTTCACTCTGAAAATGCTCACAGTGTGGGATAAGTGGGGATAAAATGTTTCCTCCTATTTTTATTCTGGTATACCCCAATTGGGAGAATTTATTAATTCACCCTTCACTATGATTCAGTCACTGCTTGGAACTTAAATTCAACCTAATGCCACCCTCAGGTGCCCAGGATTTTCTTGACACCAGATGTCGGGGCAGAGCCACTGTGGAGGTTTGCAGGTGTCATGGAATTCAGCCTTCTCTTCAAATAATGCTGTATTTTTTTATTTGTTCAGCTGGTGACGGGAGTATTGGAAGGAGGATACAATTTCTTCTGTCAGGATACACACAGTGGAGGAGAGGCCGATATGAAGGTACCGTAATCGAGACTTAGAGCTGGAAATGTTTCAAATTGTCCACTTGAGTGTAAGTGGAGAGCAGAACAGTATTGATTATGCACATTTTGGTTAAACTACAAGCTTTTTTCCTCCTTTTGCAGTACAATATACAATGCACTGTCAGACATAACAGTTAATCTATGGTATATTCATGGTTGGTATTTTTGTGAGCAATTATGTGCAAATTTTCAAGAGTCCCCAGATGAAGACCTGGTCTTCAGACTGTATCCAACCACTCTGTTTTGAGACTACCCTTCTCTTTCTGAGATGTGGTGGTGATTTCTTCTGGTCACACTTCTGACCTCTCCTTTACAGAGAGCACTGCAGCACCAGCTCTGGTTAAATATTTTCTTATTTCTCCCAGGACAACCGAGGTGCACAGCAGTAGCCTCATGAAGCAGTCTTTGTCATCCTGTTTTCAGCTGTAGCTGTAGATTTGTACCTCGATCTGCTATGGAGAAGTGTCTTCAATCCTAGTAGTGCAGGACAGAATCTGGATTTTAATCACTTAGATAACAAAAGAGTTGAAAACCCCCACAAAGTGCAATGCTTCTAAAACTTGTTTCCTCCTTCCAGATCATACGTGTCCTCTGGTGGTACTATTTCTCCAAACTCATTGAGTTCATGGATACCTTCTTTTTCATTTTGAGGAAAAATAATCATCAGATCACTGTTCTGCATGTCTACCACCATGCAACAATGCTGAACATCTGGTGGTTTGTTATGAACTGGGTGCCTTGTGGTCACTGTAAGTACTGGGTTATGGTGGGGCAACATCTGTATCAGGGGCTTTGTTTTGGTGGTCTTTTGATCAAACCAAACATCTCTGGTACCTTCAGCTGCAGGATTTGTTCTGTACCATATTAAGCTGCTTTGCTGAATTGCAGCTATTGTAGATGGTTGCAGGAATTAAGCTGCCAGCACAGCCTCTAGGAAAGGAATGTCTATGTAGATTGAAGAACTTGTGTGGCAGTGTGACATTTATCAGATGCATTAGCCCAGGTCAGATACCCATCAACCTTGCTTTCTCTATTTTTGCTGTAGTTACAGATCCCCTGATGAAATAATGCTCTTTTCCAAGTCAAGCCAGAAGCTTGTTTCAGCTGTAAAACGGCTAAAAGTGACTCTAGTCCTTCTATCTGTAAAATTCACTTGAGATATGACTTTCTTAATTTAACCTCATAGCACTGGCCATAACAAATGATTTCAAATAAAATATTGTCCTCTGAGCACTAGTGAACATGAGCAAATGGATCTTAAGTGGAAAATTTCCATGTTTCTCTTGTCTAAATCCTGCTAACCTTTGGCAATCTGAGTTCAGTTCTTTACATCTACTGCATTTAGCTGGCTTCTAGTTTCTTAACTGCATTATCATGGCTTAGCTGTGGTTAAGATGTGCAGCTTATAGCTACTGCCTTTGTTGAACACTCCAGTCAAGAGAAACCTTTTCAAACCCCATGGATGTGAGCTACTGGCAATGCAGACTAAGAGGCTGCATTCCTCAGGAGTCTGGTCTCTGAGCCGAACAGCATAGAAACTTGTATTTGTTTTGTGTTGTCAGCACAACAGTGAGTAATACTGAACTTAGAAAAAGTCTGCATCTGGAAACACATTCTCCTCCAAGGAAGTCAGTCCTTGTTCATACAGCAATCAAAACTGCGTGTATGTAGAATCTATCTTGTGCTCATGTGGTCTTGAAAACACTTTTGTACTGTTTCTAGTCATGTGTTTTTCTTCTTCCAAGCTTTATGTTCTTTTATGTAATCACAGCTCGATGCAGTTCAGTGTTAAGCTAGAAGTTTCTTTAATGACTAAAGGTGCTGTAAAGGACGAATAAAATAGCTAACTTACAGTTTCTGAAGGTATCTGAAGCTTTTGGTTACAAATGACAAAATTGGCTCCTGCCTGGAAGGAAGTGAAATCAGCCTAAAAGTAGATGGGTGGAGCTATTGATTGTTTGGTATATGAGCATTCCTCCTTTTTATCAGTTTCCTCAGTTCCCTTGAGAAACCATAATGTAGATGTAAAAAAGAGTAACTTGAGGAAACAAAACCAGAAGGCTGGTGTAAAGCACAAAGCTGCAAAGCAGCTCAGCTACTCCACTGGGCAGGCAGAATAAAAAATAGGGTAAAAAAAGAACCCTCTTGCTTTTCTTCTAAGAGAAATCATATTTTAAATAGTAACATTTTGAACTTGTTATTTTTAAGGTTCCATGAAACAGCATGTTCCTTCCTGGTAATGCAGTGTACTTTCTTTTTCCCTTGCCCCTTTTTTTAGCTTACTTTGGTGCCACACTGAACAGCTTTATCCATGTCCTCATGTACTCCTACTACGGGTTGTCTGCTGTTCCAGCAATGCGTCCTTATCTGTGGTGGAAGAAGTACATCACTCAGGGGCAGCTGGTGAGTGACTTGCTCTTCAGTGCTTCAGCAGGCTCTTGTATTCGTGAGGAGGTCCTCTTGTCTTTACCAAGTCAGGAAGTTTTGGCAGGGGATAGAAGAAGAGAGAATGAGAGCTAGTACCTTCTACATCTTGTAGTGCCTACATCACCTTAGAAATCCAGCTTCTGCACGTCTGTTTGCTCTGTTTTCAGGCCGATGGGGGACTGGGGATGTACACGAATCAATGCTGAGGTCTGTGGGATCTTTCTCCCCCACACCATGTTGTGTGGCTAGATGCATTTGGGAGTTGCAGTACTGGAATTTCTGGGACTCAGTAGCCAGGGAGGAGGCTTTTCTTACAAGCCCTCTTGAGCTAGCCTGCTCTTCCCTGTGATGGTTGGTCAGGCTGGGACAGACCAGAAACCGAGTGCAATGCCATCCACAGCTAACAAGGGCCATTCTAGTCCTGCAGGACAATGCCTTTTCTGTCCTACTTTTGCATGCAGTTGCAAATGGTTTATTAAAAACTATTCCGTATTTCTGCTCTCTTTCTGCACTTTAAATGGGCAGATTTTTCTCATGTAATTCTGTGTTGGACTCCTTGTATCAGTTTGCATTGTTTCTGGTGTGTGCCGTGATGAAGCCTGACCACTGTGTGTTGGAGGTGGTAAGAGCAGTGAAGTTAAGTAATACAGCACATGCTGTAGTGATACTGCATGAGAACCAGGTTTCAGTGTGTACAACACGTCAGAACACCACAAGGAAATGTGCAGGGGTGTTCTCTCTTCCCCATATTGTAGGGGGGGGAACTGAAACCTAGAGATAATTTATTTTGTTATATTCTTCTTCCCTACCCCACCCCACCCCTTCTCAGAGCTGTGAATAGTTTTAATAACGTTTGCTGATGATGATTAATAAAATTTACTGCCAGCAATTCACAGTGTTGATTCTCAACATGGTTTTTTTAGCACTGTTCTTCCTGAAGGATGGCTAAGTATTGTAGTTAAGGGCTCATTATTTTCATGGGAGGCACGGAGGGGTTGCTTTAGTTTGAGGTTTGTTTCTGTTTTTCTTTCCAGATTTAGGCTGTATTCTTCATCCTGTTCAAGTGCTACAGAGTGCAGTGTCTCAGTGCTTCAGTTGCTCCCCTGGCTGTTGTCATAGCTGCTTTCACTTCCTTGCCTGCTCTGCATGCATAGCTGTTAGGGCAGCAAAATAGCAGAGCAGAACAAACAGTCTTTCCCTTTTTAAATAAACATTCCCTAATCTGGTAGCCTCTGTGTGAGGATGAATTTTGCCTAAGGCCCTCTGCATCACATAAACCCAAATTCGGTTTTTCCAAAAGAGATAATTAAAGATAATTGGACCCTTATCCTCCACCCTGGCACCCCAGCTTCCCTGCAGCCTTTATCCCAAAAATTCTTCCACTGGAGCCGTATGTCAGACAGTTCCTGTCTGTGGGAAGGGATTGCAGGGGTCTGTGTGTAGACCAAGTGACCCCAGGTCTTTTGCAGCTGAAGCAGTGAGATGCAAATCTACTCTCTTAGGATGGTAAAGTCAAATCCCACTGAACTCTCACTAGGAAGAAGGTGGTCTTTATTCCTTGGGACATTTATATATATCAGTTCTAAGTAAGTTACTCTAATGTTCTAAAATGGAAAAATACAAATAAACACACTTAACAGGATACCACAATCTGAATGTCTGCTAACTCAGGTTTACAGAGAAAACACTTGCCAAACACACAGTATTACATACTCTTTACTTGTTTTGGAAATTATTGTTGAGGTTTTGGTCACTCATGTTTTTTTTTCCTTGTTCCATTAATGTGCTCCATTTCTCTTATTTTTGTTTTCTCTCCCCAGATTCAGTTTGTCTTGACAATCTTCCAGACCAGCTGTGGTGTTGTTTGGCCATGTGCATTTCCTCAGGGGTGGCTGTATTTTCAGATTTCTTACATGATTTCTTTGATTATCCTCTTCACAAATTTCTATATTCAGGTAAAAGTAACATTCATCAACTCTTTCTAGCATTCTGCTGGCTGTATCTCACTGGAAGGCTGTGACAGATAGACCTACTTTCAAATCTTCTGATGATTTGTACCCATCATTCAGAATGCTTAGTAATTTCAATAAGCCAGTTATTAAAAAAATGGCTTATTGCAATTTTAACTGCAGGTAAGGGAGAGGAGGAGCTTTATGTAAGACAAAGCTTTCCAGTCTGAAACAAACCAGCAGCATGTGAACCTGTGAAGCACCCGAAGGAATTGTTCATTTCTGCTTTTACAAGTGGAAATGCTTGGTTTTTATCCAGGGGAACTTCCTTCACAACATGCAGAAATAAAGTTTTCGTTCACTTCTACAGGCACTTTTTTGTATTTTCATATGGAAAATAAGTGGATTTAGTTGTGTTTCTACAAATCTGATTTCATGTTTGAACAGATCCAGACTTGGCATGTGTTATTCTGAGCAGTTCATAACTGGGCTCTGTACAAAGATGTACAACTACTGTCTACAGAAAATCATATACTACTGTCTGCAGAAAATCAAACCAACAGCCTTCTGCCCCCAAACAAGCAAACTCTGTTATATGTTTCAAATGTCATTTGTGAGATTTGGGCATTTTGGTTCCTGTGAGAATGATTCACGGGGGGAAACACAGCAGCCTTCCCTGTCTGTTTTTCTGGTACTTCTTAAAATCAGTCCCATGATTTCTATCACTTGCTGCATCTGAACATGCTAATTAAACTTTATAGTATATTCCAGATATTACTTGATTTTCTTTGTCAATTTTGCTCACATATTAACTTTTAATTGTTTAAATTCCTTTCACACAGAAATTTGGGGAAATGTGCTTTTGTCAGGCACCTGAGCCCCTTTGAAAAAAATTTATGTATTTTTTACTATATGTAATTTTTTTGACAGTCTCCCCAGTCCTGTTAGTTTTTGATTCTTGTGTTAGCTAATGGAAATTCTCATCACATTTCTATCTCTGAACTTCCCTCACTTGTATTGTTTACCTACCTCTTGTTCTGTCTTTGTTCAAGGTACTGTCACCTGCAGTGCCTCAAACCTCCTTCCTCACATGTCATTTTGAGTATATTCTTATCCCGTAGTCTGCTCATAAAATTGCTTCCCTTGTTTCTGATTTACTATTAGTATAACACTGCCATCATACTGCCAAGCCTTTTTCTTTTCCAGTGAACTACTCCTCTCACTGTGATGAATGAAAGGCGTAGTGTAGTCTCATAGACAAAAAGTGGTTGAGCTTGTTAGACTCTTACCACCGGCACAAGGTCTTTAAAAATGATGAATGCAAGTTTACTTTTGTGTTTCTAGAATTACTGTGAAGAAGTGGTTATTTATATCTAATTAAGCAAAACCATGTGTCTTTCCTTGTATTTTAGACTTACAACAAGAAGGCATCCTCGAGGAGGAAAGAGTATCAGAATGGCTCCATGGCCATTGCGAACGGGTACACAAACAGCTTTTCTTTCCTTGAGAACAATGTGAAACAAAGGAAACAAAGGAAGGATTGAAGACCAAACTGAAAAACCATTTTGATAACCCCAACAACAAAATCATCTGATTGTAAGCACAATGAGAGTTGTGCACTAATACTCTAATGGCTACTGTAACTATTCCTGCCTAGAATAGTGTGATTTATGTAGGACTTAACCAGTGCAAACACCCTAGAAACTGTATACAGAAAATAAAAGTAGGTTAAAGTTTAAAAATAATTCTGGGCTGTCACTGACCCTGCTATAGACTATGGAAGGGAGTATTATCATATTATCCAACACTGCTGTTGCCTTACTAGTCAATACGATAGGTGCTGAATTATGATTCACAATTTGAAAACACTGTAATCTAAACCTCCATTTTTTTTACTATAGATCATGCATGTGATTGTAGAGGTAATTTGTATGATGCTGGTTTCAGTAGATAAACACACATGCCTTAAATTAAAAAGCAGGGCCCAAAGCTTATTACTGGTTTAAAAATTAGGGTATGTTTCAACTTTTCAGTTGATTGACTTTTTATCAAAAAGTCACTTAGAGAAACCCATTGATCATTTTACTGTTCTGTATGTGATACACGATGCTACGTATCTCTTACTCGATACAGTGAAATTGGAAATGGCGCATTTAGTTTTGTATATTTGGCTTTAATTGACTCAACAGTCACAAAACAGATGGAAAAGTTATTTTGCCTTTTTAATAGATCTTATTTTTTTATTTGAAGTACATCACTAACATAAAAGTAATTGGCGCTTACACAGTCGAGTAAGATTTAAATATTGTCTCTAAAGTTTAGAGCATATACAGGGTGGACCCATCTATTCTTTTTACTTTTTTTCTTTTTTTTTCTTTCTTATTTCTGAGAATTCTTAAATGCTAAATGAAGAGTGGTTTTTAATGTGAAACTGGCAGTTTCAAGTGTTATTACCATAGCCATATCCATATTTTAGGAGCTACTGTTTAAGTCTGTGACATATCCAAAAGTATATTTCAAAGTGGAGCCAGAAAGATGCTTTTCTGATGGAATTGTCTGTATGTAAGTTGGTATCTGAACTGTTCTTCATGTAGCATACATTCACTTTCAAAATGTGCCTAACACAAAGACTTTTTTTTCCCAAATAAGCAAGTTTAAACAGTTTAAGTCATAGCTAATGTTTTTTAAATGTTACTGAAATCTGCTGGAAGTGTCTGTTTCTGTAATGTGAGTTGTGTATATCACTGGTAATGTTTTGGCTTGTTATCTAAGGATTTGGTTTGAGTGCTGGTTAAAGTTACTCCTTCTTGTAAAATGCTGTCTTGCACATACGAGGAGTCAGTTGCAGAGCCAGTATCTGTTGTTGGTATTCTGGTATCTTCCATGGTGGAGTCCATTAAGCTCTGAAAAACTGAATTGTGCAAGACATTCTGCTGGTTATTGCTCAAGTTTAACTATTTGGTTTTTTGATACTTATATAAATGCCAGTTTTAGCACATTTAATTGTTTTTAAATATTCTTTAAATTTTTTGCACATCTCTTAAGGAATTAATAAGTTCTCTTACTAGTCTTGTGGGTTTTCATTCCTCGTTTCGAAGGAGACAGTGTCTGTTATGTTTACATTATCAAAGCTTGTGCGTGTGTCTTCATTTCTAGGTACTGGTTTGCAGAGTCTTTACATAGCTCAGTACAGCAGCTGTAATGTTCAAAATAGGCTGTCTAAATGTGCTAGAAATAAACTCTTGGCTCATCTGAATATCCTTCATTGTTAATGTTTGACATGGTTTAATCATTAAAACACTTTTGATGACCTCTGCCTGAATTTTGTGGGTCTGTACAGATTTAAGGCATTGCCCCATCCTGTGTCAAGCCAAGGAGGAGCCACCATGATGGAAGAACAGCTGCAGATATTCAGGGACATTTAGTGTACCAGAGATTTGGCAACACATTCTTTACAAAAACCTTTGGCAGTTACTAAACACTATTCCCTTGCCTCGCTGTAGAAATCTGGTCCGTGTGATGGATTTAACTCCCGCTGGGATTACTGACTCACTGAATGCAGAGCAGCCCCAATAGCTTGGGATGATGAGTGCCAGGAGCAAATGTGACTGAGAGGGACTTCCTGCCTCCCTGTAAAATGGGGATAATACCTCTCTCCAGAATGGAAGCATTTTTGCAATTTCCTTTTAGCTCCCCTTGCCCCTAGGTGATTGTTTTAGAACTCTCTCTGATCTGAGTGTTATACACATTGCAGCAACCCCAGACAGGCTGGTGATGGACTTCGTAACAGAGAGCTACTTACATGGCTGGCTGTTTGAAGAGCCTGCAAGGGAAAAGACAAAAAACATAGACCAGGGAAGTGGGTTTACACTTTGTGTGAAAGGCTCAGAGGTTTCATGCTCTTTTGGTCTCCTCTGGGAGGGTTCTCTTGAATGCCTGAGGTAGTTGCTAAGACAGTTTCCTCTCTTTCACATGCCAATTCAACTATGGAATTGTGTGTTTCTAACTGCTCAATAAGATGCAGTTCTTTGGCTGTTAGGCCAAATCTCCAGGAAGTACCTGGAAGGCAGAAACCACAGCACCAACCTGGCCTCCCTGTGTGAGCCAGCAGAGATGGGGCTGCTGCACTGCAAGCCTTTCCTTTAAAGTTAATGGCACATGGTGACAAAACCCAGTGACTTTGTCCAAAACTGGCAGGAGATGTGACCTTGGGAACATCAGCAATGTCTACACCTGTGTGGCAAAAACTGTGGCTCCTGGATACTCTTCTACAGTCTCAGCAGCAACTGAATAGTGTCTGAGAGCTGGATGGGTTAGATCAGACATCATCTTGCCATAACTGATGAACCCAAGCACGACCCTTGCGTCTGCCCACCTGGCTCAGCTTCCAGGGCATCATCTGACCAAGTAACAGCCTTTGGGTTTCCTCAATTCCCTGATGACACGTAGTTTTCCTAATAGCTGGGATTGGTGCCTGGGACTATGAGAGAGTCCTCAGAAAGGACTTCTTCTGAGGGCAGGAGAGTTGAAAAAAGATGAATTGCTGCCCACAGGAGGGAGAGGTTTCATGTAAAGGTGCCTGAGGAGAATGACACAGTTCAGTTACTTGCAGAGAGAATGACCAAGCTACAAAGCATTAGGCTAAGATCTTGTGCAGTTCATGAGCTGACCAAATCCCTCCCTGCACTCAGGCTCTACAGCCTCAGTGATGACATGTTAAGCTTTTGTTCAGCTGTGAATGGGATAGGTAAACTCAAATGTCAGAAAGCAGCTTTTTTAGGGTGATCCTGCTGTTGACATTGAGTGCTGCGTCCTGGATGTGCAAGCCAGCTGTGGCATTGGGATCGCTCAGGAACTGGGATTCTTAGGTTGGCAGGAAGAAGAAAAGCAGTGAACAATTACAGAAATCTTTGTGGTTGACTGTGTATTTTACTTGATGCAAGAGAGATACTAAGTAAGTGTTGGAGCTTCTTATAGGACTTATAGCCCCAAAACTGGGGTAACAAATGCCCCAAACCTCAGCTATTCTGGAGGTTGCCTCTCTCTTTGATATTTGGTAGCTGTCTTGTGTTTAAGTTGATAGTGTGTTCCTTGTATGAGACTGGAATGTATGTTGTTAAAACGTATGCATTATTCAAAAAAAGACATGTAAAAGATGGATGCCAAAGAGAAGTATAAATAAAATCAGAAGCCAAATTACTTGAGCTGTGTGAGTTCTGCAGGGAATCTCTTTGAGGCACTGCAGGGAATGGTGAAATACAGGTAGAGATCTGTTAGAGAAATGCCCCTCCAAGCTGTATTGGTACAGAGGATTAACCTATATTGTCACTGTCATCCTCTTGCCAAGAATTCCTGCACCAGCAAAAGTGATTAGTTGTGATCATCAGGATGTCTCACAAACTGATTTATAAAGCAAACTTTGATTCCATTTTCGATTTTTAATTCATTTACTTTAAATAGATAGATATACAAAACAAGGTCCATATGTTTCTCACTTTCCATAGGATGCATTTGTATGAGCAGAGGAACCTGGAGTCCCCAGGGCCTCCCATGACATGACAGTAGCAGAGGCATTCATTTTTAAGTCAAAGGTATTAAAATAATATCCAACAGAAAGAAGGGAAAAGAGCAACAAAGGTCCAGTTAAAAAAAAAAAAAAGTGTATTATGTTTAAAATGAGTCAAACCAGGATGTGCAGGATGTGGAGAAGGAGGAAAGAGATTTCATGTCTTGTGTTTCAATGATATATAATATAGGTACTATGTTTTCTATAGGAGGAATGTAAAAAGTCTCTGGTAGATAGTAGACTTGGTAGTCTGATTTCAGTATGATGACAGGTTTCAGAATAAATGTGAAGAGTGAGTAAAAGGAAGTAAAAAGAAAATGGGAAAAAATGTAATAGTGCTTTTCTGGAAGTAATCACATCTGATTGACCCATATTGGTTTTTAATATAAAAAATACTGTGTAGATAGAGAAAATAAATCTTCCATCCCTCTGGAATAGGTAGTATTTTTAATCTTGGAAATTATTATGTAAACTAGAGGGTGTGGTGACCAGCAACAGGATCCATGGACAAGCAAGGTCACACTGATGAGCAGATGCTTTGTCTCAATGCTTTCAGCCAGAACGGAGTACATTAATAATGTTTTAGGAGAAACCCTGGTATAAAAACCAGGACTATTTGCAACAGTGTTTGGAGATGACAAATTAAGAAAGTTCTGTCAGTGCCAGGAAAGATTACATCTCCTACAGCAACTACCTTGATGGCTGGAGTAAGAAATGGAATTACTGTAAATCCCCCTTAGGCACCAGTAACAGAATTTCAGCTGTTTCCATGGGAGTTCCAGTTGGATATGACTGAAGAGAAGGAAGATATATTTCAAATCATCTCTTCAACAACTTAAAGCTGCATCTGTGAAAACAAAACAAAACAAAACAAAAAACTGAAAAAAGGAGGAAAAATCTCTTATTTGCTAATTGGTCCATTTTCAGTAGGAGTAATGTGCTAGCATGGGAGGATGAGGCTCTAGCAGGACTTCCTTTTGATGAATACATCAGCTCTCAAGAAAACTGATTTTAAAAGATCTGCTGTACAGAAGAGTTACTGGAATGGGCAAAGAAATGGTGAAGTTCTGCAAAACAGATGTTTAACACGAACAGTGTTGAGAAGACATGTAACCTCAGCCAACACAGGCATCACATCCGTAAATTCAAATTTTCGTTAAGGAAAATGAGCTGTTTTAAGTGTATGACACAAATCAAATGGGTATAAGCTACCCAAGAGTCTTCCTAGGCTAGAAACAGGGAGAGTGCTTTTTTTTTTGGTGGAATATGGCTCTGGAGCATTTTTCCCATAAGAGTAGTGTGGAGGTCTGGGGGATTGCTTGAAGATGGGTCACTGACCACTTCTAAAGCTGGTAAAACCAGGGATGGGACCCCCTGGAGTGCTGCTCTGCATTCCGGTAAAAAGCAGCTGTTGGTGCCTCTGTGAAAGTATATCTAAGAAAGGGCAAAACAGAGAGAGGAGTGATGCAAAAGTGTGAGAAACAGCCCTGCAGACACCAAGGTGGGAGAGGAAGGAGAGGAAGGAGGTGTTGCTGGAGCAGATTACCCTGCAGCCTGTGGAGAAGCCCATGGCAAAGCAGATACCCACCCTGCAGCCCATGGGAGGCCATGTGGTGGAGCAGGACATGCCCTGAAGGAACTGCAGCCTGTGGAGAGCCCATGCTGCAAGTTTTTCCTCAGGAACTTAAGCACATGGGAATGGCCCGCACTGGAACATGAGTAGGAAGGAGGAGAGAGGAGCTGCTATGGACTGATCAGAAACACCCCCACGGCACTTGGAGCGTGGAGGAGGTAGAGGGGGTGGGAATGAAGGAGTGAAATAGCCTTGGAAGGAGGGGGTAAGGAGTAGGTGTTTTAGTTTTTGTCTCTGTGCCTCACATTCAGCTCTATTTTAATTGGAAATAAATTAAAATTAAATTAATTAAATAAAATAAATAAAAAGAAATTGGGCCATGACAATTATTGCTGAGTAACCTTACTGTCTCTGTCTCAAACCTCAATCATTTCATCTTATTTCCACCCCTAGTCCTGTTGAGGAGGGGGAGAGAGCAGCTAGGTGGGTGTCTGGCAGGTGGCCAAGTTCACCCCACTCCACATGGACACTTTGTTCTTTTACAAATCAGCAGTCAGGCACAAGGCAGCTTCCTTGATCAGAAGGAAGATCTGCTAAAGGCCACGAGGTACCAGGCACCAGAAAACCTGAAGGCCATTGTGGTACACCTAGCAGTCTTGTAGTCTGGGAAAATAGGAGTGAACCAACTGCTTTGGTTTTGGGTGATTTTTTTTGGTTTTTTGGTTTTTTTGGTTGGTTGGTTGTTTTAGTTTCTTGTTCTGTGGGGGTTTTTAATTTGTTTTGGTTTTTAACAATTTTTTTTCTTGTTTTTTCCAGATCTAACACATGTTAAAGCAACACATTTTCCAGGAATCTGTCCCATAATTCTTGGAAAGTTTTTAAAGGCAGTGTAGGAACCTCCTGTGTGCGAATGGAAGGTAATGCAGTGGCACAATGTGTGAAGGAAGCCTGTGTTCAGAAGGTCCTGAATTCCCTCATGAGAGGAGCTGCCTCACACCCTTCAGGCAGCTGGAGCTCCAGCTCAAGCAGGGATGGTCCATCCATGTGCCAAAAAGAAACTCAAAACTGTACTCATTGTAACTTTTCATTTGGGAGCAGGTGAGACTTCAAGTGAACTCAATGTGTTGGCATAAAAATGCAATCCCCCAGAGTTGTTTACACCTGTGCATTTGCTGCTCCTGCACTGGTGTAACGGGGAATGCACAACCCCTGGGGCACAATTGCACTTTTACTACCTGAGACTTGCCTAAGTGGATATTCACAGCATTTCCACCGGGATTAGACAGCACCAGAGGTAATTTAATGTGGTGATAAGCTACTTGGTAAAAATACTTACAGTGAAATGAAGTGAATTTTTTTTCCACACATACTGAAGCAAGGTATTGTGGTATTTGTGTAATTGATTAGACATATGGTGTCTCATCCCATTTAGCAAGCAGGAAGCATGCCTTTATCAGCTGTTCTGTCTGCTGCTGGAGGCCAAATGTTTATTAAATGCTACTAATTCAATTTTACCAGCTGTTGCAGGAAATCAGAATCTCAGCTCACCTACCAGAAGTAAGAGCTTTACGAAAATAAAATTTTAAACAAAATTTGTAGCCTTGTAGTTATTTAAGTGCATTTCTTCCTTTAAAATCAATGGCATCTCAATGCTTCAGTGCCTTTCTAAGTCTAACACCTTTCTGTATATTTAGAAAGGATTGCCTCTCTGAAAGATCTTCTGTTAATTTATCAAGTTGCTTTGTTTCCCAAAGCACTTGGGGTTGGAAGGGAGTGTGAGACCAGCTCTTGGTGTGCTGGGCTATTAGGGACTTGAGACATCTTTGATGCAAATGCACTTTTGCTCAGTAGAATAGTGATGAGTTTGTGAGAAAGACCAGGAAATGCATCCCATGCATATAGATGGCATAACTATTATAATCTAACTAGTATCAGCTGTACTTCCTTTTAAATTTTTTTGCCAAGATTTTTTCAAATCATCATGAAAAAGACTCTTCTGTTCTCAGAAGTTTTAATAATAAGGTAAGAAGTAGTCTTTACATCTGACTCTGTTTTCCATGCTAAGTAGATGTGAAGAATTGCTGCCCAGTCCTACTGTATAAAGCTGTACAAGTAGATTTTTAAATGAGTGGGAACTCCTGAAACCAGACCAGGCAATTTGGTGGTGAATGCTCTGCTTGGTTTCCTGGTATTTTCTCAATATGCAGTATTTGCCAAAAGTTTCCTTGCAACATAGGAAAATAGGAATAATTAACAACTAACTCTCTCTTGCTCAGAGAGGAGCAACATACAAGGTTTCAGAAACCTCCAAAACTATGGGGCCAACTACCTGGCTCCATCCATCCAGAGCACTTAGAAAAAAATTATAGTCAATGTGAGATTTTACTTTCTGAAGTAAAAGTAAAAAAGTCCCAAAACCAAGTAGACAAATACCCACCCCCAGCTGCTCACAACCAAACCCCAGTCATCTCACCTTGCCAGGAGAATACTAAAACTAAACAAACAAACAAAAAACCCAAGCACACCTATGCACCTATGTTCAGTTTTGCCTTCTGGCCTCAAAATTGGAGAGAGAAGATCTAAACAGCATCTGCAGAGGTGTTTTGTCTCTTAGGCAGATGATTTTAAGGAGGTTCAAGAATGGTGTAAGCAAGCACCGGGGTTTTAAACTTAATTCTCCAATAATCAGGAATGGCGGAACCCAGGACTGATGTCAGCCTGGCTGGCTGAGAGGGGGAAGTGGAGGAGGTGGCAGAGGGAGCGGGTAAGTACGGGAGCATCCAGGGCCAGAAGGGGTGTGGGGGATGCCCGGGGGCTGCGCACCCCGGGGGATGCGCTGGGAGCCGATGCCCTCTCCTGGCGACACCTCAGAGGGGACAGCTGGGTACACGCTGGACAGAGGGGACACGCTGCTGCTCCTGCACCCAGAACCGGGAGAATTTATTAGCAAGGTGCAGCTGACACCAGTGACAAATATGCCAGCAGTTAGTACAGGCAAGGATGGCAGATCAGTATCTAGATAGAGGGATAGAGATTTCACAGCCAGAGACTTTTTCCTTGCGATTGCACTGTAGTGTGTTCTTCAAAGATCATGTTTAGCCCTTTCTTAAATGAGGAGGACTGGGCAGAGAGGTAAGTGTTAGATAAACAGAGCTCCTGACCTGTATTGAAAACATCTGCACAGTAGTTTCTGGTGGTAGGACAGATTATCAGATTGCTTTTGAATACCACATACAAGAATAAACCACGATGTTGTCTTTTATTTCACTGTTGCAAAGACTTTGTAATCAAGAGCATTTCCTAGTGTGGAAACGAGTCATAAAGGGAGAGAAGATTAAAAGCAAGCATATCCTACATAATGGCTTTTATAATGCACCTGACCTTGACTGCACAAATAACCTTGGGAACTTTGGCCTTCATGGAAAAGCAGGAACTGTTTTGTTTTGAATTATCAGAATACTGATCTGTGCATCCTGATAGCCAGGAATATTTCAGAGCATTTTATGGGTAGAGGTAAATTTAAGCAGGGAAGAAAAAAAAGAACAAATTCATTAAACTCAGGCCAAATCTCAAATCAAATGTATTTTCTCATTAAAGCTTACCCTGTAATGGTTCTTAACATAAAAAATCACCAGCTGTCCCGCACATACAAGTGCCTGGTAATTATTTAATAGCACTCATTATTGACCATGCTTTATAGCAGATCAATTCAGGTGAACAAAACCCAAAATGTCTGGCCTTGTAAGAAGACCATGAAGGCTGGTGCTAGGACAGCAGGTTCCTCTGCATTACAGAAGACAGCATCCTCCCTGACAGCATCCTGTCCTTACTGACACCTCAGTAAGAAAAAGCTAGTTTGGAAAAAATGAGGAAACAGTTCAAAGGAAAATATATACAGGAAGCAGAAAACATACAAAATTCCAGGAAAAAAGCTAATGGGGAGATAGGCTCTAGCAGGCAAGAATGCCCTCATGGCATTTTGAGAAGAGGGACAGGAAGAGAAACTGGAGAATATGAACTGAATTGCTCTCATTTTCAGCAAGGCAAGGGAGACTGTGCAGAGATGAGAATGTGACACCAGATCAGTTTTCTGACTAGCCGCAGTCGCTGTCTCTCTCAGCAGTAGGTGTTTGAGGAACACCCAAAACCATCCTTGCTCTCTGCAGAGCAGCTACAGCTCAGCTTGACACAAGGGTAGGTTTCCCTCAAGCAGCACTAAGAAATATTTTCCCTGTCTTTACTCCTTTCTTCCTTCGGCCTTACCTCAGAAGACCAGGTCCCCATCTAGGCTAGGATTTGCTTCTCGTGACCTCCGTCTGGGTCTAACCATTGCTGGGTCTGCTGCCACCCCGCTGAGCCTCCTCCTCTCCTCTGCACAGAAACCTGGGGCTGCACTTCCACCACACATGGGGATGTTGTTGTTTGCTGCAAGCATCTTCTGGACTAGGCTACCTGGTCATGTTTTGTTGAGTGGGGACTCCTCTGCATTTCATAAGCCTTGTCTCCAATCTTGATGGCTCTTGCTGAGCTGAATCATTTAAAGTATCTGTAGAGGGAGAAACCGGTTGACATCGGAGAGACACAAATAGCATCCCAATACTGGAGTTGAAACAAGTGCCATAGATCCTTGTGGCCATGTTAACCCTTGATGCCTTCAACAGTGCAGCTTTGTGGGTCATGTGGGAGCACCTCTCTCCTGGCACCTGGCCTCTGTCCTGGGCAATGGGAGCTCAGCAAAAGCTGAGACCGATCCTGTAGGAAAATCAAAATACAGTGCCAGTATGGGAGCACTGGAAGAGGTAGGAAAATGGCTACTGGTCTTCCTCCTCCCCTCATTCCCTCTGATCTTCCTGGGCCCATCCTCAGCATTATGCTGTGCTGGATTATTCCCTGAGGAAGTGAGGATGGCCAGCATCTGGGAGTGAGTTTTCAGCCTCTCCTCGCTGAAGCTCCTACAGTAACATACTGTGCCCTCAGGTACTCCTGGTGACAACTTCCCTGGGAACCCTCCCCCAGGGAATATCACATCCATTGCCTGAACACCAGGTGTCACTGAGGTGCTAAAGTAACGTTTCCTTGCTTTTTATTTCAGATGGTATTTTTCAGTTATTTTGTTGAAAATATCATGGGTTTTTTTTCCCTATGGAAAAAATACATGTCTCCATTTCTGTCAAAGTGATTTACATAAAAACACAACACAAAAATACTCTCCCACAAGCAGTACTGAAACATAACTTGAAAGAGAACACACAGCCTTCAGTGTCCAGAAGTCTGCTTGATATTTGTCATACTAAAGCAGCCATCTATAAAAGCAAGCCTTGTCCCTGCAGCTGCTGAAAGAGCAATTCACTTCTGTGGAGCAACTTTTTCTCAGAATAATGATCAGAAACATATTTATGATTGGACCAGAAGTGCACTTTTGTTGCAGAATTGTAGTAACTTTTCTGTCTATTGAGATGCAGGATACTCTCAAGGGAAAGGTTATACATTAATCATTTAAGGTATAACATGAAGAAACGAGGTCATAAGGAGACTGAACAAGCTCTAAAAATAATCTGGTGGAGAAATGAAGAAGTCTGCAAGATGCAAAATTAGAGGACACTCTGACTTGACTCTTTTGTCCTTTGAAACTTGAAGATCCCAGATCAAATCCTGACTGGGTCTTTAGGAGTATAAGAACTGAATATGTAAAGGTAGCCTCCCAGGTTTAGCTTTTAATTGAGTGAGACTGTGTACCCTGCCCACCAATGTTCAGTAAGGATGACCTTTATTACTAACTCCACTGGGCTTTTAGGCAAAATGAGATATTTGGAAGTGGCTGGTCTATACCTAAGATGTCTGAAGTCTTTCAATTGTCCTCACTTTTTGAGGCTGCCTATTGGGAAAGCACCTGTGTTTCTGGGTCCTCTGTCTGCCATAGAGCACTGAGATTCAGGGAGCTGTAGAGTAAAGAGGGGGACACCTCACTGCTGTGCTCAGCTGCCTGAGGGGTGATAAGCAGGAGGATGAGAACTGTTTTCTTGGCAGGGCGCAGAAGAAGACCAAGAGGTGAAATGGAAGGACAAATGCATAAGTTGCAGCAAAGGAAATTATGATTAAATATATGGAAAAAATCCTTCACAATGAGAGCAGTTAAAGACTGGCACAGGCTTTCCAGGGAGGCTGATCTCCATCCTTGGATATGTTCAATGGGTCAGGCCCTGAGCATCCTACTATAACTTTGAAATTAGCTTTGCTGTGAAGTGGGTGCTCTCCAGAGGGACCCTTTATCCCAAATTATTCCGTGATTGTGTCTGTGCAGAGAGACAGAGACAGACATCTGAGATTTAGTTTACGAGGGGAAGCAACTGTGATAAAGTCACTACTCTGAAAAAATGGAAATCCAGTGCCTTGGACTCAGCCCAAGCCAAGCATGCCTGAACAGGAGTGGAAGGCTGATGACAGCTTTGTAGCATATGGACTTTGCATAGATGAACTCTGAGAGTGACTGAGAGAGAGCCTGGTTTGTAACCAGCACTGCTGAACTACCCATTAGTAACCCAATGATCCTCTTTGTTTCTCTCTCCTAACAGGATCCAGTCAAATAGAAGAACAAGACTTAAAGAAAGGCAAGTTATAAAGATAAAAGAGCAAAGCTGGAAGAGAAATTTGTTGCACACTTGGGGATAAGGAGAGAAAATACTGCCAAGGGCTTGCAGGTGATGTTTTTTGGAACTTGGTTCACCAAAGGAACAGCCTGCTATCTCCTACTGACAGAAATAAAGGCATTTCTCAAAGATGTGTTGGTCTTCTTCATCAGGGCTCTCTTGGATTGCATCTGGGAGATGGTGCTGCTCTCTGTGACAGAATGGTGGCCGATGGCACCTACCATTCCCTCTGTTACTGATTACACAGTGTGCTAAAGCATGAATGTCAGCTACCCTTACACTGGCATGCCTCTCAATGTCCTGACTGTCAATACTCGCTGGCTCCAGGCTTTCAGCGGTGCGGAAGACAGCTTTGTTCCTGCCCTGGGACACTTTGTTCTCCTGCTCTGCCAGAGCCCCACAGGAACATTGCTGACTCCTTCCTGTAATTGCCTACACGAGGCAAAGTCAAAGACTCCCAAGATTAGGTAGCCCAAATCACGTTTGCTGGGATTTTGCTTGTATTTTTCTTTCCCCTCTTTTTTCGGTCTATGTTCTCATTTCGTCCACAGACAGTCAAAGACACAGATTTCTATCGGTTCCATACTGTCAGGAAAGTAAAAGCACATGAAGCAGGACAAGGAGAAGAGAAAGGCCGGGGGAGGGGAGGGCCGGGTTGGGTGCGGTGCTTGCTCAGCCATGAGCGCAGGGCGGGCAGTGAGTCACTGATACGGAGCGCGGGCAGCCTCTCCAGCATTTCCAGCTAGCGAGATCATTTATTGTAGTGAAATGATTCAGTGACCTTAAGAAGCAGCCAGAGGCTTTCTCTGGAGACTGCTGGAGAGACAAAGTAATCTAATAGATGGGAAACTGCACTGAATACATTTTTTTCTTGGTCTTGTTAATGATCTCAGCATGCACAACTCATTTCAGCGCTCTGAAAATAGTTGGCAAGTTGTTCCTGAGATTTTCCAATCATTTTAGGGCTGGTATTCAGTTACCACTGAAGATTATAAGAGGTCTTCTGGCTGTGTAGTGTTAGCTTCCCAAACTGATTTTCGAGACCTTTTGTAACATAGGTGTCCATCTCTTACTTATTAAAGTCACTACAGAGCACTTTCTTCTAACAAAATAAAAATAAAAATCCACCCTAAGGCAAAACTAAGGCACAGTTTGGGTGCAAACTGCACACTGCTCGGAGAAGAAAAAAGCAATTCAAAAAAGCAGTGGGTTTAGGTGACTTTTGAGGTTTGTTACTCCCAACTTTACAATTCTGGAACATTTTTTCAATTTCATGCAACTGTGCTAAATATGAAGGCACAGCACATGAAATAGGAGCTAGTTACATCCAGGACAAACAGACAGTGTCTGTCCAGAGAACAATTTCAGCACCTTATACATGTCCCTTTCAAATCTGTACTTAGGAATGGTTACCTCCAGTTCCCACAGGATTCAAATGGGAACTTGCCCTTTGAGCAGCTCAGGTGACATAGTGATTCCTGGAGTTATGCTGGAGCACCCACAGCATAGTGGCAATGGTTCTCTGTTCCATCTCTGTAGAAAAGTGCTGATTTCTCAATATCCTGAAAGTCAGGCCAAGTCTTCTGCTGTCTGTAGACTGCAGCAAAGCTCTGGTTTCTTACCAGTGAAGAGCCAGTAGCAGGAAACAAATGCAGGAAAACTGACACGGGCAGCTGACTGCCCCACAGCCTGTCACCTTGGGATACTCCGGAGCTGTTCAACCAAGGAAAGCTTTGAAGGTGGCTGGAAGTCTCTTCACCTTGTGAATTATTTCCATAGTTTGTCAAAGACAGGGGCAAAAAATGGATGAGAGCAATGTGTAAGGGCATTGTGCATCCCGCACTTGCACAAAGCCCTTTCCTGTCTTGTCCTCTGTTTTCCCTCTGTGTTTCATTACGTGGTAGGTATGATACTAACAATAGATGTTTATCCCAAATCCAGCCAATTTTTTTATGATTTTCCCTAAGAAGTTGTTTGTTCCAAATAAGATGACTAATCCAACTTTTTTTTTCTTTTGAAGAAAGAGTTTGTTGAATAGGAGTGAAAGAGGCAGCTTAAACTTTGCATTCCAAGTAGTTTCATGTTTCTACTTTTTTTTTCTGCTGTTACATGACTAATAGATGTTGTAATTGTTGCTATAGTCCCTTTACACAAATTCTTTTAGATAGTTAAGTGAATTTTATGGCTTTTTAAAAAAAAAAAAAGCCTTGATGAGTTCAGCTATTGCTGTCAGCAGCACTCTCCACCTCTGGGATGGTCACTCATTAAAGTGATGTTCAATCCTCACTTTTCCACATGTGCCTCAGAGAAGCTGCATGACAAAGTCTAAATGCCAGTAGCCAGTACTGCCCCTTTTGTTGATGTTGCTTTTCTCTATTTTCCTGTACAAAATCTTCTAGGGATTCATTTCTGTGATTTGACTTAAGGGATCCTTTAAGGGATCAATAGATACTAGTAATTTTGTGAGCCCAAATATGCACAATATGCAGCAAAGGTAGAAGATACCATTTTTATATCCAAGGTCATTTATAAGAGCATCTCTTGTTTGTACTACCTTAAAACTTACATAGTTCAAATATTTTACATTTTAAACGAGGAGGAGGAACAGCAAAATTAAACAGCAGCTATGAATGGAAATCATCATTTGCAAAGCCAGAGGACTAAACCATAGTCAATACCTTTGGAAAGGAGAGAAGGCTCACCAGATGAAGAAGGGATAGTAGGAATTTGTTTCTGAGCAGGGTGCAGGCAGTGAGCTTTTGAAGAAGGCATGAAAACTGCTGCCAATTAGAGTACTACGACACTATTTTAGCAGCCCTCTTCAAGTTGTAGTTCTTCATATGGACCTTTCCAGATCAGCTTGCTGCCTTTGTCAAGCTGGTGTCATGCACATACTGTGGAAGGAATATTCCAACTGTGGACAAGAATATTCTGACTTTCTTTGTCTTTCTCACTTTGCAAGAACTTCTGCTTAGCAGCTTTGAAGGTAACTGGAAAGGGTGTAAAAAGCAATTTTCACTTGTTTGTCAACAACAATTAAAAACACACATTTTTGCCACAAAATTAGATGATCCCCAGAGAAGCAAGGAGCTAAAAAGCAGCT
The DNA here is from genome assembly GCF_015832195.1 of Motacilla alba alba. Classification (NCBI taxonomy): domain Eukaryota; kingdom Metazoa; phylum Chordata; class Aves; order Passeriformes; family Motacillidae; genus Motacilla; species Motacilla alba. The sequence goes on along the minus strand of NC_052018.1, from coordinate 24,022,477 downwards.
AGAAAAAAGGTAATTCAGAAAACAGCAGTAAAATTATTCTGGTCTCAGTGCTTTGATGTGAGTTGTACAGCACCACAGGTCCATTGTTTCCATAAGGTTAAGATGTATAAGTGGCACCATAAAATAAGTAGGAGTTCCGGCCATAAGTTGTGGGTGTCCCTGCAGGATTCTGCCCAAACACACAAGTTCCCTGTCTGCTGCTGCCTCTCATTTGTTGCCTTCCTTTTTTTGGTGGCCCCATGAAGACAAGGTCTAGGTTTTCAGGGCAGTCAATGACAGCTTGCTTCTGGTTAATGGACACCATGCTGTAACTTCTGTCCTTGGTCTCTGCTCTTCCATGTTGATGCCAGTAGCAAGGTCCCTGGTCTGTGGCACCAGGACCACACTGCACAGTGCCCTCCCTCGCTGCTGTGACAGATACAAGTCCAGAGACTTCAGTTCAGTGCAGTGCAAAAAAGCTGCTGGACTTCTTCATGAAGGACAAATGGACAAGCAAAACAAAGAGAAAATGAAAGACAGGCTTGTCCTTTTGTGCTGAGAGGAACACGAGGTGTAAGGAAACCCAGTGGTGCTTACCAGACTCCTGCTGCAGTTTGTGCCACAGCATGACAGCAGATACGTGGGCAGTCACTGGAGTGTGTCATCAGATTACCTGAACATTGCTGCACCGTGTTATTAGATATGCTGAAAACTGCACTGTATCTAGTTTCAAATGCACAGTCCATCTCCTGAGAGGCCAGTGGTTTCTTTGGAGCAGTCTCAGAACAACCTGTAATACCATGCCACTCATTTGGTTGGACTTTAACAGCAAGGCTGTAAAAGCTAGAGCCAGCAGAGTTAAGTAACTTCGGCAGAGCAGCCTGGTAATGCAGCTGCACAGCTTCCAGTACCTGACCAGCTACCTTGCTTTATGGAGGCATCCCCACTTTTGGTGAAGTGGAGGATCAGGTTGTAGGAGTACCTGACAAGTCAGTCAGTCAGTCATTCTGCAAACATGATTCAGTCAAGGCAAGAGCGGAGGTCAGCCTCAGAGCTAAAGAACAGACCAGGCATCCTGGGCTACTAGTTTTGCTGCCTATTATTCTATACTAAAAAAAAAAAAAAAACTACTTGGAAAATTTGTAGGTGTTGTAGATTGTAGAATATTGTAGTGCACTTTACTGTGCACTCTCCAGATAGCTGGGGCATAGGTGAGTTTGAATGGAGAAAGAAAGTGAGGCAAGGACCATGACATGGAGAGCAATGCTGCTGTCATCACTTCTAGGAAATGAATCTGTTAGCATGTGAGGACCTTAGCTGCAGTAGAGATTCTATTGTATTTTCAGAGAACGTGTTGTCTTGTGCCATTGGATTGCATTACTGGAGTTACAGGTATCCTAATATGAATCCATGCTGCCAGTGAAACAAGGTCTGCCACGTGGCTACCACAGATAGAACCAGGAGAAAATACAGGGAAGGTGCACAGGCAAATGTGGGGGTGAAATCCCACCCACAGGGGTATTGTAGGTGTCACACCAGCTCACAGGCCTGAGAAACTCAGTTGTGTTCCCTCTCCTGGAGGAGATACAATAGCAGAGACAGGCAAAACTTAGAAGAAGAGAGATTTTTCTCAAGCCAGTCTCAAGAAAGAAATAGTTTAGATGTGCACTAGTGTGATAGATAAGCACCAAATGAGAAAAGGGCATGCTGGCCATAATATTGACAAGGATGCAATAATGATCACCTGATCAGTAAAAGCAGGGACTGCCCATGTGGGTGGACATACCTGTCTGGATTTGGCTTGTTACCAGTTTCCATAAGGCAGAGGTGTAGCTGAAGTTTTGTGAAGGATCTACAGAAATAGTTGCTGGGGACTGCTATGAAGGCCAAGGAGAAAATTTTTGAATAGAGGTATTGGAGCAGCTTTTGTTGGGTTGCAGCAGAGGAGACCAATGGCATGGAGGGAGCTGAGAAATTCCAGGGTGTGACAATGTCAGGAAGCTACACCAGACTGGCAAACCTAGGCTTATAGCTGGGATTCTTCTCTCCTAAAACCAACAGAGATAGGACCTGGAATCAAATAGATAATCAAGTGCAATCTGGCACTCCTCAAATGGTAAAAGATCTGATCGTGTGTCTCTGTTAACATTTCCATCAGCCTGCTGCACACTGAGCCAGCCCGATAGGAAGAGTAGCTGTGATTTCTGAGGAGTAAAGAAAGCTGTGCTCTGTTGCAAAGCAAGTGACCAGAAAGAAGCTCAGTTTCCCCACAAAGTGCTCCTTCCAGTGCTCAGGCTGTGGAAAAGTTCTTCTCATTCTTGAAAGTATGGCAGACCAAATTAAACGTTTACAGTATTGCCTGAACACTTGAATCTGAGACATAACATGGTCAGTAGAAAGAGGAACACACACAGGATCTCCAGAGCAGCTGATTATACCAGAATCTGGCTGTTTGAAGCTAGGGCATGGTTAACTGATAGGAATTTGTTATGGAATTACCTGCAGCTGAGGATGGATTTGGTAGATATGATACTCCACCTGACCATGGAGAAAAGCAGAGCATGCTGTCAGAGATATCAGAAATTAGTCAGCTCCAACAACTCAAAAATTAGAATGCATATTGCAGCAACACAGTGGGAACAAGGAAAACAGCAATCAGAGTGACATACCAAATTCCTGTTCTGGAGCAGAGGGACATGAAAGACAACTCATTTAGCAATTACACATTCTTTAAATCACAAAAGGGAAAATCACAGAATTGTAAGGAAAAGAAAAGCGCCGCATTCAATAAGTGAGCGTCAATCCATGAAATGAGATTTTGCATGCACATGATGTTCATGCCAGGCAGAACTGCAAAATTAAGTGTATTTATACCAGATGCAAAGGCAAGATGAGAAATGGAATATCAGATCAAGACACAAAAGGACTTAGTCTTTGAAACTAGCAAAATAAGAAAGCAGAATGTCCATAAACTAATTTTAAAATTCCATCATAATACTGTCACTAAGAGATTGTAATTTTTAAACATGACCCGCAAAAAGCATTCCAACTAAAATTTTAGATAATCCATAGAAACCAGCTAAAGCTGTGCTTTAGCTATTCCAGCTAAAGCATGTGAATTTGTGATCTCAGTGAAAAAACCCACAAAAAAAACCCAAACCAACAAACCCCACAAAACAGGACAGATAATTTTTATGGTCAGAAAGATGAACAAATTATGCCAAAATTTTACCCAGACCTACATTTTTTACAGCATCAAAACATTACTTCTGATAAATTGCCCTGATGGTTTTGCATCTGTGGAATAGCTATCACTAATTTTACCCCAGTAAGTTAATATGATGTGTAGAGCATCACATATTTTGCAGAGTGTCTGATATGTTAAGACAGAAAAATTAAAGAGGTCAATAAAGTAAATAAAAACCTAGACTTCACTGCTAAAGAATTATAGATCACAGTGTTAATAAAGAGATACCAAGAAATAAAGTGAAATATGTATTTGTATATACTCAAGCATTCCAAACAATGATTAAAATGAGCTCAGGCCTCAAACCTTTCACTTGGAGCTATGTTCTTCACATGGCAGGAAAAGACACAGTCCTAGAATTTGATACTAAAACACTGTCCTGGAGAAAAAAAAAAATGAACAGAGTATTGATACTATTCTGTTCAATAGTAAGTCATTCAACTACCAGGCTCTCAGCTGAGAACACAGCTTGGAAGCTAATTCAGATATGGGTGGATATCAGTTTCCTCATGAAGAGGGGCTGAGAGGCCTGGCAAAAATATTTACCCTCTGCAATACAAGTATGTGGACATGAACCTCAGCTGGCAAAGCATCTGAAAAATCATGCCCCCAGCTGCATCTCTCTGCTGGAAATAGCCAGAAAAGTAAAATAGAAAGTGAAAAATGGGAATCTTGCAGCCAAATGACTGTTTAATTGACACAGAGGAAAAACTAAGATGGTTGCAGGCAGTTGAGTAAGAGCTGTTCAAGAAATTACCATCCCAAGAGCAGGATTTGAGTATCCCCTCAGTAGACGGTCCATGTGTCCATCCTTGGTCTGTGCAGTACAGGCAGGAGCACACAGCACCTCCCCAGTGCTCTGGCACAGACACACTGAGTGTCTGAGTAGTGGCCTGAGCCCATGAGGGCAGGAGTGATGTAAGAAAAAAGAAGCCAAGACATTAATCAGTGTTTGAGCTTTGAGATGAAATCTATGTTAATCTTGTTGTTTTACAATCTGTGGTGTAGATATGTCTGTGTTATGTAATGTGACAACCAGAGAAGCCTGCAGACTATGTCACCTGAGACATCACTCTAGAAAGAGGATGTTTGGAAAATGTAGGAAACCAAAACTTCTTTTAAAAAGCATTTTTAAAAAATTGTTCACTGAATGTGACTGAAACAGCAAAGGCAGGAGAACTACATCATCTACAACTGACTTCTTATCCAGAGCAGTTAGAATTCCTAGGTATGATTAGTGAACAAAAATATGAGCTTATTAGCTGTTACAGATCTCAAGGGCCATTAAAATAACAGTTTTGAGGAAATAATTAAAGAGAAAAAAAGTGTAAACAAAACCAACCAAGGATTTTAAAGTATTTCCATCTCAAAATACGTCCATCTTCCTTCTAAGGCCCAAATCACAGGGGAGAAGCTTCCACTTTTGGATACTGAATGGCAAAGATAGCATAAGCATTTCAAATGATGTTGAATATAGAGGTAGCCAACTTGAGGATATGTCAGGACACTCTGAAAACAAAAGTTTGTCTCATTGCTTATCAAAAATACGCAGCACCCCCAGTGCATTTTTCCACAGGCAAAAACTGTCTTCCCATTATAAATGACACGTCTGTTTGCAGTGAGTTTATGTTCTGCATCTGGAGATAATCGCATTGCTTCATCCTGCTGCCACAGTTATCAAACAGAAAGGCTGAACTGGAAGATGAACTTGTTGTTATTTTTAAGTTTACAGAATGTATTTGAAAAAAAGAAAAAAGTCAGGCCAGTCTGGAGCAATGTTCCTCAAGGGGTATCAATAGCATCTTGGTATAAACATGCACGTTCCTTGGTTCCTGGGGAGCAGCACCATGAAACTCTGCAGTAATAGAAGTGGGACGAGAAGCATGCAAAGGCAGACAGCAGCAGTGGAGGAGAGGCAGGAGAGCTCCCACAGCAGGGTGAAACTTCCAGTGTCAGAAAAAATCATGAACTTGAGGCAAGGCACAAAGGCAGCCATGGAATATAGTGTAACATCAGCTGTTGGTGGGACAGGTAGCTCAGCCCAGGTAAAGCTCCACTGACTGCATCTGATGTCACTTAAAGGTTGTCATCACTGAAAGATGACACCAAAGAGCAAAAGGAAGACTGATGGAAGCACTGACTGAAGAACCCTCTTTGTGTGCTGGTAAAACGATGCAAGAAAGGAGCCTGACCTGGAGACTGCCCTGTGACAGGTGACATCCACGTGTTCCTGCTGCCAGCCACCACCCTGTGGCAGAGCCTGGCAGCTGGACAGCAGTGGGCAGCCCCTGCAGGGACAGCTGCTTTCCTCGGGTGCTGCTCTGCGGGGTTTGCAAAGCCCTCTCCAGAGCAGGAGCCTGAGTGCAAGAAGCCTTTTTCAGCTCCAGGCAATTTTAAGTCCTCAATCTCTTGTTGTAGATGGTTGCTGAAGAACTGCTGAAATCTATCTGGTCTTATGGTCTGCCAGACTGTCCTTCCAAATAAGATTTCACAGATGATATTGAATTAATTTAACCTATAGGCTCATGTAAATTGGTAATATACATAATTTATTTTAAAAATTCATAATCCTTTTCCTAAGTGGTCAACACCAAGTACTTGTAGGAAAAATAGAGGAAATTTTCCAAATCCTTGCTAGTTAAGTCATAAAATATGTGGCTTAAATCTCTTTCTAAATGTATGTAAACTGTCTCAGATATTATATAGAAATAAGAATTAAATAGCAGATCTTCCAATATTATTTCTTTCCTATGTTTTTGACTTTGTCTTTTCTAGTGTTCAACTTCCATGACATATCACAGCAACACTAGTAGTAATGCTGTAGTACAAGAGTCTAGAGAAATAAGTAGTGGAAGGCTTTGCCTGCAAGTAGTTAAATATGTGTGATTAACTTCATTTTTGTGTGCATTGTGATGAAATTATCAGTGTCTTTTGTTAATCTTTAGGGTAATATTTCATTATTGTTTTAGCCCTATTAATATAGTATAAAGAAGAAATATTGCATTTTCTCTAATGAAGAAAATTAAAAATCAATTTCCAAACCATCTCATTTAGAAAAGTAATTTTAAGAGCAATGAGACTATAATTTTGAATTGTGTAACAAATCAATTCATGTTTTAGAGCACACAGTAGTCAAGGGTGATTTGTTTAGCAAATTCAACTCAGTTTTCTAATGCCGCTCGTATTTTGTTTGTCATGACCTTACTATCTCCATTTTCATTGTAGAACAGTAGGAAAATACATGGAGACCTAATGTTTCTTACTGAGGTTTTTATTTCTGATTTACCGTGTTCCCTTCTCCTCTGCACTAACATCTCATTTGAACCTGTTGGTTGTCCTCCCAGTACAGTGCCCTCAGTTCAGATCCCTGAATTTGGTGCTGACTACCAGGCCCCCTCTGTGGGAGTCAGTTTCCGTGGAGGATGTTTTGTTTCTTTTTCCCCCAAAATCTGAGCCACAACATGGGGCAATGGTGCTCTGACTATGCTGCCAGAGAGCCACACAGCCAAACATCTCAAGCGCTCTGCAAGAACTCGCAAAGTCTTCCTTTAGAGGTGATAATATAACATGAGAAAGTAAGATCACAGGTATTTTATAAATAAGTAATCTAAGGACATGGAGGCTAAATCCCCTTCTGAGGGCCATACATATATGCAGAGCCAGAAACAGCAATGAAATACATTATGCTTTTGAAAGTCTATGTACGAGACTATCAGGTAGATTTTACTTCTCTCACTACTCAGTAGTCTTTAATAAATCCTTAATTGGCATAACTATAGTGACCTTCCTGAAAACATGGGAACTTCCAGAAAGAGAAAACTGAATCACTTTTTCTCCCCTTAGCAAAGGAAGCAAGGTTTTTCATGCATGGGATCCCTGAGGATTAAACTCAAAAACATCTCTACTTTATCAGCCCTGTGTTCAGAACAATCCAAACCACCGTGGATCAGCCACTGTGAAGAAAATGAACTCTACCCCAGACAAAACCAACACAATATTTTATTAAACTTGGCTGATACTAAAATTCAGAGTAGGGCAGCCACATACTTTAAAAATTTCAGGGAAAACCTGTTGGTTTTAACAAACATACCTTGGTGGGGTTTTTTTTTCAGTCTGCCATTGAAATAGGAAAATGCAGATAGCCCAGCCTCCTTTTCTATACTTCCCTGGTGCAACTGGTAAGCTCTCAGAGATACCAGCAATATTTGAAATGGTGGAGCACCATTTCTTCTGAAGTGGTGGAGCAGACCCCTCTTTTGCCACCTTTGTCACATGCAGAGTGAAAAATATCTTATAGGTAAGGAGCGACTCAAAGACCCCTGAACAGCTGCTGAGCTGTTCAGTTAAGTTTGGCTCTGGGGGCACAGAGCCAGAGTTGGATCAGATGTATGAAGAGCCTGTGAGCAGAGTTACATGGCTACAAACTTGGCATGAGAGGAGATTGAGCAAAGCAAATCAGATGCCACAAGCACGATTTGCTTGCTGCTAATGATGTCTCTGTAACATCACAGGCTATCTCTAAGCTATATTTTCCACTGCCTTGCTGGCTTGCAAAACTTTTAATGGAACAAGTTTTTCTGGCAGAAGAACACTGATTTTTATCTTTAATGAGCAGCCTCTCTATCATTTAGCTTCAGGAAACAGCTTCCTGGTTGTAAACAGCTTGAGACTGCTGACAGCCAGGCAACTTCAAAAGCAGCCAGGAGCAACTTTCTTGCTAACTTTGGGAAGGAATTCAAAAATGCTGAAAGGTGCAGGTGATTCTGTTATGGAGCAGGAGGACTCTGCTTCCCGACATGGAGAAATGACAAGTTGGGATATCAATGACATCAAACTTCCCCAGGTACGTGCCTATGTCCTAGAAACTTCTTTCTTTCTGACCAGTCATCTCCACCACTGATCTTAAATGCTTTCTCAGTCATCTATGACTCATGGCCTTTATTCTCATTGTCGCCTCGAGGTATGGGGGAGTTTTGCTAGAAAATATTGAGAAAATATTGACATTTCCATGCATTTCTCCTTCAATGTATTATTGAAAGAGCTGTTGATGCATGAAAAATAGCAATGCTGCAAAGGCATTGTTTTCACTGGTGGATTAGGTGCAGAGAAAGCAGAGGAAAAAAAAGTGCCTCCTGCTGTGGGCACTTAACTAGAGCTGTCCAGGACTTGATTTTGCCCTGGGTAGTGTTTTTTGAGAAGGGAGCACAGCACCCACCACTGCCTTGCTACTGTGGGTGTTCAGTGTCATTGCAGATTGGGCTCCAGCTCCAGAGCTGTCTTCCCACATGGAGGCAAGTCTTTTCATGAGCACCTAGGGAAACCTTGCTTCATATTTGCAGAGGCTTGCTGAGAGGCACAATAGTGATCTTCCCCCTCCTCTGTCCTTTTCTGGTTCTCTTAGCTAAAAGTTTCAACCATGCTCTCCACTGAAAGCCCACGCACCCTGAACATCAATGTCACCTCCCTGTCCCTCAGCTCTGCATATTTCTGCCAGATTCCTCCTGCTGCTGTCCTTCAGTGTCCAGCTCTGCCTCTCAACTCCCAGCTCTGCCTTCTGACTGGATCCCAGCCTCCTCCCTACTATAACAGTGCTGTTTGCTCAAAGCCTCCATGTTCCATGATGTCCCCTTCCCTGCCCTCCAGCCCAAGGTCACCTTCACCTGCACTTCAGTCTGGAGGTATCATGGACACCCTTCCCTACACTATCCAGTGGCTACCAGGGGAGCATGGGAATTTTTCTCTTCTTGGTTGATGCTCTTACTGCTGTCATGGCTCTCAGTTCTGGGATTAGCAATTTAAAGGAAATTTCTACTAAGCTTTTGTATCCCTTACAATAACTTTTCCCTCAAAATCATCATCAGGTATGGTAGATGCATTTTACTGTATTGGCTGTACCCACTGATGTACACTGATGTACAACACATCACTTTTGTGATGGTCTTTGATCACATCACATCATATTTGATTTGGGTCTTTGGATTTTTTTCTGCGGTTTTATTTTTATTGCGCCTTACTCTGTTGTCTCTGTTGTCCCTGAGGCATGGTGTTTGTTCAGGGGTGGTTTTTTGTGTTTTTTATTATTTTTGGTTGGTTGGTTGTTTGTTTGGTTGGTTGGTTAGGTGAATGAGAACAAGCTCCCAACCAGGCCTTCCCGACGCTCTGGGGCCTGTGGGGAGCCAAAGAGATTTGTGTTTTTCCTGCCTTATCTCCACTGCTCCCTCCTGACAACCAGCATCACCTGCTGGGGTGCTGGGATCACCTAGGCTACAGGAAACCCAGCAGAGGCCCAACTCTGCTCAGCTCCTGGACAAGCTTTTCTCTTTCCCAGCCTAAAGTGTGGCTTGCTTTGCTTTTTCTACAGCATGTGAGCCAGACAGACTGGTTTCAAGAATGGCCAGATTCCTATGTAAAACATATCTATAGCTCAGAGGATAAAAATGCTCAGAGGCACCACAGCAGCTGGGCAATGAGAAACACCAACAACCACAACTCTCGCATCTTAAAAAAGTCCTGCCTTGGGGTGGTGGTTTGTGGTAACAACTGCTCTACCTTGGATGGGAGGAAGATCTACCTCAGACCAGCCATATGTGATAAAGCCAGGCAAAAACAACAGCGTGAGTACAAACATGGCAGTTCATTGTATGGCAGTTCATAAGTGAACACAACATAGCAGAAATCAAAGTATAGGATACCCTTTGGATTACCCAGCCTTCCTTCTGCCATTCCTTATATTCCAATGCAATTCTTGATTTGGAACAGTGCATTTGAAACTTCTTATTGTTGGGGCGTAGTCATCTGCTTGTTTATTTTCTTTTTTTTTCCTAATAATTTTTTAATCTCTGTTTCTGCTGGTTAGGGATTGCTTCCCAGCCTTCTCAGGCCCATGAGTGAGGGTACTGAGAAAGCTGTGCAGTGCAGGCAGTTCCTGCACTGCCCTGCTGTTCCTGCCCACCTGCGTGTTGGTTTCATTATTGCACTGGCCCAAGAGTAACTCAGGAGGCAAGTCTTGCAGGAAAGAAGTTGTTCATAAACTGTGATGACTGGAAAATAGGCGCCACAGTCACGTCACTGGAGCCAGACAATGCAAACAGAGAACATGAGCTGCACACACATTTTTAACAAGACCATTCCAAACAATTGTGATTGCTCAGTAGAGCTAGCACATACTGATTTCTGGATCTGATGTACATTTTAGCTAAAGAAAGGTATTACTCAGGTGCTCACTGAGGCCAGAACAATGTTCTCTAGAAAAATATATGACATTCCAAACACTGACAAGAGAAAAACTAAAACCGACCATGATAATAAATATTAAAATTGTAATAACATTGTAATAGAAATATTTTTGAAGGTTGTATTTAATAACAGACAGAATAAAGGCAATGATTAGTTTGTTTATATTGATTTTTGCTTATGTTTGGAAGTTTTTCACATATTTTTTCTCAGTGTAATTTCTGAACACCAAACCAGAAGTGTCAATCTGCCACCAATGAACCATTGTATCACATGGGATTCATCTAACTGCTGCTGTGTAGAAAATGTTTCCCTCTATCCTTGCTCCAGGGAAATGCTGTCCAAACTGCAATGGACCACTGCGGCTCCTTTCCTGCCGAGGCCACGGTGGTTACCCAGTTACCAACTTCTGGAGGCATGAAGGCCAATTCATATTTTTCCAGGTTGGTATCAAATTACCTAACGTTATGCAAGTTAATTTTAAAGACTGGTATTTTAAGTTTTATTTCGCAATTTTTTTTTGCTCCAACAAATAGGGGTTATTGAATATGACAAAGTCATATGACTGTAAGGAGAAAAAAATTTTACAAGGTCCTAAGCAACCTGATGTAACTCTGAAGTTTGTCCTGCCTGTGCAGGTTGAGCTAGAGGGCCCTTCCAGCCTAGATTAGCCTATGCTACTATGATTTTACAGCACAGTGTGTTTTTTATTTAGGCTTCTGTGAAAACTTGTTGATTTTGAAGTGTTTTGCCTCAGGTACATAAGAACCAACAAATCCTCAGAAATACCATATTATGTCTTCTCCTTCTCCAAGGCACTACACATAATCATGAGGGAATCTTGGAAGATGAAATGGTTGTACCCAAGGGACTGTCTATGGGAAATGCCATCTATGTATTATATGTAACTTATATCTGGAACACAGTGTCTGCAAGTGTTTAAATAATGGGCACTATTTCTGGAAGCTCTAGTCCTGGTTTAGTAACATTACCTCTTTCCTGCTTTCCACTCTTTCACTTATGTGCAGGCTAAAAAAAATTAATTCTCTGTGGAAGCTTATGGAAATTAATATTCAGATAAATATGTCTAAACTGTAAAAAGAATTAAAGTGACTGCAGCGACACTGTAGCCAAGCTGCAGAAGACCTCTGGCTTCAGCTGGGGCTCTGTTCGGAGCACTGTCTTGTACAAAAAAATGTGGTGCACTGATTTTATTATTTCAAAGGGTTTCTACCCCATCCCACTTCATCTGGGATATGCTTATTATTTGAGCTCACAGTAACTAAATCCTGTTAAATACAAAGCATTAGGCCATAATATGTGATTTTGGCCTGTGCAATAAATTCTGTTCCCTTAAGATTATTAACAAGGCTGCTTCTACCTTTAATATACCATAATTACTTTCTAAAGTCCAAAGGAGCTCACGACCACCCACGTCCAGAAACAAAACTAGAAGCAGAAGCAAGAAGATCAATCCAAAAAGCAAAACCAGCTTTTTCTCCGTCTTCTCTAAGACTAAAAAGAATCCAGGAGATTGAGGTAACTCTTGCTATTGGTCAATGAAATTTTGGTCAAGTGATCTGTGATTCAAGGCATGGTGGAGGCTGTCTGGGCTTTGGGTCTGGGTGGGAGCAGGCTTTGCATCTCTACATTCTGCGTGCCCATGATCAGGCTAAGAAGGACCAGGGCTGTCCTGAGCATCCTGCTCTCCTTAGCACTGTCATCCACTGCCAGCACCTCCTCTGCAGAGCAAGTTTGCATCTGGTGGCAGCAGGAGATTGCATCTACACTGGTGAACAAAGCAGGGCTGCAGGGCAGGCTAAGTTTCATCACCATTCACGTGGAACTTCCTGTGCATAAGTTTCTGCCCATTGCCTCTTGTTCTGTTTCTTGGCACTACTGAGAAAGGCGAAGGCATGCTCCACCTCTGCTTGCTCTCCTTGAGTTTCGGCAAGGTTAAGAAGGGGAAGGTGCATAACCTGTACCTGGTTTGCCTGGTTTGAAGGCAGAAGAGTGCTTTGAAGGACTTTGTGAAGCAGTGATGTTAAAACATCAGCTCTGATGGGTGTGGAAACACTTGTGAAAGTATCTCCAGAGATCCTTGGGACTGCCTCACGACTGAGGAAGGGAATCCCAGTGACTTTCGTTGCAAAGGCTGTGTTAAACTCAGCTGTCATCACCAGTATTCACATGCAGTTTGTCTTTTGATATGTTAGGGGTGGTGCATTCCCCCAACCTGGTATTAGAGATAGTAATCCATGCTCCTTCAGCCACAGACAGAAGGGATAATTGCTCTGGGTGGGGACAGATTTCTTAAGTGGAGGACATGGAGAAGCAAGGGGATCTGGGAACCCAAGAAGCAGATAAAATACGCACACAGGAAGTTAAACCCATTTGAACAGAATGTGAATTTAGAAGCTGCAGCTATTTCTACTGGAAATGCTCAGGAGGACACTAAAAACCAGAACCTCTTGATACAAGTGCCTGGGAGCAAAAGCATAAGAAAAAAACAGCTGATGTGTCTAATTGTCTAAAAAACACAGCAACAATGCTTTTCCTATCACTGGTTTAGTTCTGTCTCCATGAACACTTAAATAGTTTCCACCCAGGAAATATGGCTGAGCCATGTGGCTTTCCTTCTTTTATAACTGAGCCTACTGGTCAGCCTACTTGCTTAGGTCAAATTTCCTGTAGACATGCCTTCATCTTTCCCTTCCTAAAACGTCTTCCTGAGGCTTTCACTTTCAATTGTGTGTGATTAGAAACAGACTAAAGATGTCACTAATGTCTAATAGTAGAGCCTGCTTTTCGGCTGTTCTGACTCTGTACAGTCAGACTTAGACCATTTATCCTCATTGGTTTTCCAGTTCATGGCCTTCCAGAAGATTTTCCTTGGGAATAACCCATCATATTTATGTTTTGCCAAACTAGCTGTGATACAAGTAACTCAGGAGTCTGATTTGTCATGCAGAACCTGTGCTGCTCAATCTGCAAAAATATATTCCAAAAAGATTCATTTTTTAATGTGTTCAATCTGGAAAATGTATTCTGAAGAGAGTCAGTTTTAATGTGCTCACAAGAAATCAGGGAGGAGAACTTCAGAAAAAAGGTATGAGCCCAAAATAGAGCAAGTGATTTATAGGATGGTCTCTCTATGGAATCTGTGGCAGGTCTGTAGCTGAAGGTGGGCTGGGTCCTACACCAGATTGTTGGAATTTTTTTCTCACAATGAGTGTAGAACAACTGAAAGGCACTTTGCTGCTCCAGCAGTCTGCAAAACCACTATAATTAAATGGATGAAAAAGCAGAATTATAAAGAAGAAAGACCTGCAAGCATTCATTAGAAATGAGTGTTCTGAAAGGAATTAAAGTTTGCATAATTATAATCCAATAATTGGAGCAATTAAAGAAGTTGTGAAATATCCAGAACAGAAGACCCAGAAGAATAATTCTTGTGTGCTGATCCCTGCCTGAATGAAATTTCTGTTTGTGGGATAAAAAAATGTAAAGATAGGAAAATTTATTAGTTAGAAATAGACTCTAGTAAAGCTGAAGAATAATATTTTTGTAGTGAAAAGAATCAGTACAAAAAAAATCATACTTAGCTTTTCCAGTCTCCACAGAAAAAGAAATCTGTGGTGTCAAATGTATTAGCTTAATTTCATTTTTAGGTCGTTCTTCAGTATATGCTGGCAGTGGACCCGAAGGGCTGTGAATGCAAGGTCTAAACAACTCTTTCAGTGTAAAACAGGCTTTGGGCAAAAACTGGTGAAACAAACGCCGAGCCAAGAGCTGGGAGCTGTTCAGTTTGCCCCTACAGCCCATGGGCACCCCCCTTATGGTGGGGGAGGCTCTGTTATGCCGTCTGCTGTGTTGCCTGTGTTCACAGAACCACAGAACGGTCAAGGTTGGAAGAGACATCTAAGATCATCAAACCCAACCATCGTGTTAGCTGAGTGCCTTCGTAAGCAGCTCACAGAGGAGAGGTGCTACACCACACCTTGTTTTACTAACCCATGCCTTGCTTTCCCAAGTCTCTGGCAGGTGCAGTGCCGACACAGGAGCCTTTGCCTTTGCTTCTTTCCAGCCCGGATGCTCACATGCCGCCTGCTAATTTCAGGGGACATTTAAGCAAAAGCTCCCGGGAGCCAACGCTGAGCAGCTGCTCTGGGCAGCTTCCATACCCAAGGACAGCTGGGGAGGATGGGGCCTCCAGAGAGGCACCAGCCTGGAGCCGAAGCCTGTCCCTCAGGGGGACCCCCAGAGCCCAGAGGCTGTGCAGCGTCCCTGCCGTACCCAGCACAGCCCCTTCTGCCCAGCAGAGCACCCGCCTCAGCGCCCAGCATGTCCTGCCCACGGCAGAGGGTGGCCATGATCCCTTCAGGTCTGACGTGGGCCCTTTGGGAGATGGATCCTGTGGGACGAAATCCCCGCTGGCCTACAGCGGCGCCTGCCTCTGTCTGCCGTCCCACCCTGCGCCTCAGGGAGGGCCCTGCCCCATGGCCAGAGCGGCACAGCCTCACCCACAGCTCTCGCTGCCTCACAGGGGTGGGGGAGGGCACCAAGTCTGTCTCAACTACTGCAACAACGACATGGTTTTTAACCTGTACCCATTACAGTGACTGGGTTCAAATGTCCCTGCTTGCCCCTCCTCTGGCAATGGGTCCAGTTCTCCACCCCTGTGGCACTGCTACCACAACAGGTCTCACTTTAGCTCCTCTTGCAGGCCCCAGAATGGGCTTTCGTACCTTGTCTTTGTTCCTTTTTATTTAACAGTCTTACTTCCCGCCACTGTTTCATGGATCTAATAAAAGCTATCAGCTCCTCTTACAGACTGCCTCGCTGCCATTCTGGTTTGGAAGCATTACAACCCTTCTCCACACACAGCTTGTTCAAGCCTGTGGGACTGTGGAAGGTGTAGATGGATGATCTCAAGGACCACAACTGCCATGTGCAACCTTCTACATTCTTCCAGCTTCTTCAGGCAGTCCCTCTTCAGACCTAAGTCCCTGTACTGCACCAGCCGTGGACACATGTTGTATAGAGCTGGATGCAGGACTTCACATGGGATCTTATGAGAATGGGGTAGATGGGGAGAATTCTCCTCCTCCACATGTGGCCACATTTCTTTTGATGCAGCCCAGGATACGTTTGGGCTTCTGAGCCGCGTATGCACACCGCCAGATCGTGTCCAATACACCAACTGGCCTCAGTCCTTGTCTGCAGGGCTGCACCCAGTTTCTTGTATGTATATATTCAAGGTGCTTTGCTGCTTTTTCCAGGCACTTTTCATTTCTTTCATTGCAGACTGTAAAGAACCCTTCATCATCCCCTTTGCTGACCACTGCCATAAGCTGTATTTCAGCAGGACCCATCAGTTCTCTACACTTGTTTAAAAAACTAGGGTGCCAAATAGGAATTTTCTTGCCCGAACTTAATAGCTCAGACACCTTTGGCAAAGATTCCTTTATGTTTTCCTACAACTGACATCTGCATGGCTTTGCTGCATGACTGGCCTCTGCTGCTCTCTGGACTGGGTTTCAGGGACCACCAGCTGCCACCTCTGCAAGAAAGAGCTGAGGGATGTCATGTACAACGTATGGAGCCACATTGTCTGGGAGGACAGTATTACAAAACAAGTGGCAATAAAAACTTCATAGTACCTCACAATGGGATGTATCATGTGTTCATCAGATAGGTTCAGTCTTAGCTTTTCTTTTTTTTTCCCCTAGTTTTTATATTAGTTGCTAGGGAAACCACTCTCCTGGTGACGGATGTAATTCAGAGACATTTACAAGACAAGAATGAATTGTATTTATAGAGTGTTTCAAAATGTTTATTGGAATTTGTGAAACAGGATGCACAGTGATTTAAGTGGAAAAAAATCTAAATGTAGATCACAAAATAACAATGTACTATTGTACTATTGTACATGAAGATCAACTCACCAAACTTTTTTTTTAGTCATTGAGTTAGTCCCACACTAATTCCAAACTTGGCATGTTTTATGATTTTTTCAGATCATTAACTCAAAGAAGGAAACTTTGATCAACATTTGTAACACCTCTAAGACACAAAAAGAGAAATTATTAGGAGCCATGAACACTTGTGCTTCAGGAGGTGAGCTGCAGGACTAGGGACAGGCAAGGCCACCGGGGCTGGTGTCCCATAGCTGGCATTCCTCAATCCAGTCACAGAGGTGAGGGACCACACAGCGCATGGCGCCTGCCACAGCCATCTGGCTCTGTCTCACCTTGTCTCTCCTCTGAACTCCTTGCCTCTCCACTGCAATGCTGCCAGCATCACCTCTAGCAGTAGTGCCAGTCAGATGTGCGGCTGGGAGGCTCCTTGATAATTATTTCCACACCAAAGTTCTATCAGTTCTCCTTACACTCACCAACCACTTCCTCTATTTTTAGGAACTTCTAGCGAAGGGGATTTGATAACCAATCCTATTCCATGGCTTCTCTGTTCCAATCCCAGCTGTAGCATTTTTTCACTTACCTGATTTTCTTTCCTGCAAATCAAGCATTTCTTGAAGTCTTTTAAGATGGGTAGCATCCAGTTACTAAGTTTCACAGGCTTCCTACGGGTCTAATACAACCAAACCTCCCTAAAAGATAATTACTACTGACCTTTCTCCCTGCCTGAAAAGGAAGAGCCTTTTTGTTGGTTTGCCTTTGAGTCTGAATCAAAAGGTTTCTAAAATGAAACCTATTCCAGTGATCTCAGCTCCCCTGAGTAGCTCCCTGCCATAGAAGAGCCATGCCTTCTTGCAGCTTCCATGCTTGTAATCCTGCACAAGCAGGACTGTCCCACAGTTTGGGGGGACCTAAAATTCATGTAGTGTTCATGCAGCGTTCATCACACCCAACCTCTTTCCAATAGAAATGCGTTTCAGGCTCAAGGAGGACAGGTTATTCAGTTTTAAAAAGGGGGAAACAAAACCTTTATGATTTTTCTAAGGTTAGAAACAGAAAGTCTTCCCAGATTTATAACCTGCCAGGGTAATTTCCAAGCTTTTGAAGCAACTTCTGTGCTGGCAGCAACTCCCTCCACTTCAGGTACATTCAGCGTGGTGGGTCAATATAGCACCAAATTTATTTCTGTTTAAAAAGATATCAATCCCATCTCTGACCTTCACAAAAATTATTTTTTTAATGTGTTTGGGATATGTTAAAAGAAACATGTATGTATCATTGCTTTAATCCTCTTTTACCAGTTCTAAGGTACTGTGGCCAGCTGGGCAGTGATAAGAATAGTAGAATCATAGAATGGTGTGTATTGGAAGAGACCTTAAAAATAATTTAGCTGAAAACTCCACTGCCATAGGTCAGGACACCTTCTACTACAGCAGATTACTTAGAGCCCCTTCCAGGCCCCCTCTAGGTACTGGAAGGCGCTGTAAAGTCATCCCAGAGCTTCCTCTCCTCCAGGCTGAGCCTAGTCTTCACTGAGCCTAGTCTTCACTGAGCCTGTCTTCACTGGAAAGGGTTTCAAGCCCTAGTTCTCTGAGCCTGTCTTCACTGGAAAGGGTTTCAAGCCCTGTGATCAACTTAGCGGCCTCCAATGGACTTATTCCAACAGGTCCATCTTTCTTGTGTTGGGAGCCCCAGACCTGGATGCAGCACTCCACTCTAGGTGGAGTCTCACGAGAGCACAGTAGAGAGGGAGAATCAGAGATGAACGAGCACTGGATGCATGATACTCTGATCCCATATTTAAGAAAATAAAATGAACGCTCAGGTTATTCAGATTAACTCCATGAAGAAACACCAATGGACCTGTGAGGATCCACCCACAGGTGGATCTGTGACCGTGTTCTCTCCTGCAGAAAATGATTTTCTGCAAGGCCCAGGTGCAGCAAAGCATTATGAAGCCAGCAGAGATGCAAGGATGTCAGGATGTGGATGATTACACAGGCAAAATAGTTTCTTCTGGCTTATTGCTGTTTCTGATGGCTGTAGCTACTGGCAAAACTAACACAAATCCCCATACATGGCATGGATGATGATACTGCGTTCCTGAGCTCTTAGCTCTGAAAGCACTGGCCTAAGTATCTAAAGGCCAATCTCTGTGCTTGCTCTGAAGCAAATATTTTTGTATATAAGGGCTCTTTTGAGGCCATCAGAGCACTACAATGTTCCTCAGAATCCTACATTAGCCAGGCTGTATCTTACAGAAACCTAACTTTGATGTTTGGATTATTTTGACTCATGCAACATTTAAAGGAACTACCTAAATAGTACAAGACAGCAACTGCACACCTGAATTTATTAGTGCATTTATCCTGAGAACATCGGATTGAGAAAGGGTAATGTTTTTGTATCAGTCACAGCAAAGGGAATATGAGAAAGCAGAACAGGGATCTGACCCACATCTCTCCATCCCTGGGAACATACAGTGTTTCTTCTGGCTTTCCTCTCCCCAGGACCTCTACTTTTGCATGTGAAAAAATTGCAGGTCAGACTGAGCAAAGACATATTTTCCTTTTCAACCCCTTGTACAAAGAGAAGATTGGCAAGGCTATGGACTATTTTCTACAATATGGTCCTAAATGCATTCTCTATATTTTTAAGTGAAACAAGGTTGTCAAACTTCTGGTGGTAGAAAAGACTCCAGCTGAGAAAGCTTTAGGGGATATATCTCCATTCATTGTAGAGAGCTTTTCTTTCCTTGTGGTCTTTGAGATATTTAGTAATCTGTGTGTCTGGTATTCCTGGCAATTTTGCTCTGATTTCCCTCAGGGTAGTAATTTGGGGGTTTTAAATAACTATGCTCAAGGAGTCAGTGTTTTACTTCATTGCAAGCAATATGTAGAAGTGACCCTTGTGGTGGCTCTCAGCAGGGATATGGATGGGAAAAGGCACTGTACTGAATCAGGATCAGTCAGCATAGATTGCATGAGTCAGGTTCAACTGCTTCAGGTGTTTAGATGTGCAATTCAATTGCTGTTCATGCTCTGCTTTGATTACTGATTGCATCTATTTTACTCTGACACCAGCTGACTTCCTTAATTTTTCTTTATAAACAAACTGCATCATTTTCCCATCCTCCTCTGCCTCTCCTGGGTCCCCATGCCATGTAAATCCTCTTCCTCCCTGAGCTGCTGCAGTCCCCAGGCACTAAGGGGTTTTTGTCATTCACAAGGTGAGCTTCCCCAACACTGTTCATCTCCTGAACCAGGAGGACTCACCATCAATGCAGGGGAAACAGGTTAGGGAATACTTAAACAAACCCAACATATTTAAGTCCATGGGCCCTGATGGGATGCACCCATGAGCAGAAGAAGCTGGCAGATGTTATTGTGAGGTCACTCTCAATAATCATTGAAAAGTCATGGTGGTTGGGAGGGTCTGAAGACTGGAAGAAAGCAATGTAACTTTTGTCTTTAAGGAGATCAAGAAGGAGGATCTGGGAAACTACACACTGCCCAGCTACACCTTGAAATGTGCAAAGGCAATTAAAAAAATCCTCTTCATAATTTTACAAACACATGGAAGACTAAAAAGTGATTAAGGCCAGTCAGCATGGATTTATGAAAGGGAAATTGTGCTTAAGCAACCTCAGAGCAGTCTACAGTGAGAGAACTGGCTTGGTGGATGAGGAGAAAGCAGTGGGTATTTTTTATCTTGTTATTAGCCTGCCCTTCAGCAGAGTCTTCTAAAACATCCTCAGAGACAAGCTGATGGTATGGGATTGTTAAGTGGACAGTGAGGTGGACCAAAATCTCTGCTATTTTGTGGTTGTGGTAACAGTTAGGATCAGCCATAGCTCTTCTCACACCAGAGAGCTGCAGTCTCAGTTGTTTCTGTCTGAATTAACCATGTGGAGTGTGGCATATCCAGAAAGTTATCTGAAAGGTGGCATATGAAAGACACCCTGGGGCAGCAGGACACAAATGTGGCATATGAAAGACAACCTAGGGCAGCCTTTGTGGCCCTGAACACAGCAGCATCAACAATGTGATTGCCACAAGCATGCTTTGCTCTCCTTGTTGGATCATTTACTTTCTGTGAGCAATGTGAGATGATCTCCTGTACAGCTCAGATAATCTCTTAAGGGACAGGACAAACAAGGAAAATCTTTGGCCAGCTTTTCACTCTGAGCTCATTTCTGCTGTTTCCAGTTAGTAAGTGAGGAAGTAGAACTGTCTCTGTCTTGGGGGGGCATGCCTCAGATGAGTGTTTTTCATTTTGCCAAATCAGTTGTGTCAAGATTTAAACTTCACATCTTTTGGTAATTGTGTCATCAGTGATGTGTATTCTGTTTCCAAGGGTTGCCCAATCTATTTGTTCTTCTGAAGACAGACAGTCACAGAGAATACAAACCACAGCAGAGTCCTCTTTGCCCAGTGCTTTCTGTGCCTGGTGGAAACTGTTAAGCGAAGGTCAAAGCCACATGGCAACTGGACATCCAGCTCATTTTTGCTTCTAGAAGAGATAGCAATTTCCTGTGCCAGGTCCCCCATCCCCAGCAGAATGTCCCTGCCAGGACATGGCATGGACAAGTTGGTGGGGCCTTCTACCCCAAACACCAGGTGAGCAGTAGAAGCACAAGGGCGTGCTGCTGACCTCGTGTCTACAGCCTCTCCTGGCACCTGCAGGTGGTGGCAGCCTTACACTGGACTCTGGCACCAACAGCAATGAGTAATGGCTGCCACAAGAACAGCTGCGACCAACCTAATGTCTGTGGATGCTATAAACATTGGCTGTCATGAAAAGCTGTTTGCCAAAATCCAGATTTTCTCTGCTTAAGTCACAGCAAGGACAGGAGGTAACAACCATGGTCTTCAGTGCAGACCAGCAGTGGCTGTGGGCAGAGCAGGATCCCTGGGGGCAGGGCCCTCCAAGATAACAGCAAAAGCAGCAGTACATTTCAGGGCAGAGAAGGGCTGGTTCATGTTCATTGCCTATAGACTTCCCTGATTCCCCAGACAGAGGAGTGGGATTCCCTGCCTGAGAGGCTGGAGATGGTAGAGCAACGGGGTACACATGGCATGACTAGAGACTCACTGACTCCTGTACTCAGAGGAAAACTTAGGGGTAGGAGAAGAGCAGGAGAAAAAAGAATGGATGTCCAGTCTTAGGATGGGTGAATACTGGATGAACAAACAGGCCTTGGCCAAAGTGAGTTAAAATAAAAAGTAAATGTATGGTGTCTTGCCAGTTTACTCCACTGGAGTCAATGATACATTTTGGTCTCTGTATGCACAGGAGAAAACTTTAGGTCAGACTGTAATCCTGCTCTGACCCTCCTGCACTTTAATGCATTCAATCACCCCACTAAGGACAGAACTTTCCAGAAGCCCCAAAAACCTTCCAAGAGCCACCCCTACAGAAATGAAAACCAAAAAAAACCCCTGTTGCTCTTTGCACAGATGGGTTAGTGCTTGGGACTCCAAGGCTGAGGAAAGCCTCAGCCAGCAGAGCAGGTGTGGCAGCCTCCTGCTGATGAGGGATTCGTGCAGAGCGCAGGATTACCAGCACAGACCACCATCACACCACCAGCATTATGGAGAGTGACAGATCAAAGCAGTGAAACACCCAAAGCTCACCTGAGGAGCATCAACCAGCAGGTTACTCTGCTTTCCTCTCTTCCTTTTGCACAACACACAATGCCCCAATGGGAATGGGCAGAGAGAAATTTTCCCTCCAGTTCAAGCAAGGTATGTTCTGTTGTTTTTTTTTTTTTTTTTTTATAGCTCAATAATTAATAATAGTTGTGTAGCTAATTTAACAGGGGTTCTGGTGTTACTTGGCTTGCTCTAACTTAACTGAAGCATTTAGACTGAGTACTTCATTGAAATAATACTAAAACTCTTGTCACGCACCAGCCTCCTCTTGTGAACTTCCAGAAAATTCTCCTTCAAAGATAGTGAATTATTTACAGCTTAGCTCTGCTCCCTCACAGTGCCTTGTGGAGCCCTTCCTTGGAGACCAGAGGAGTTTACCTCACTTGTTAAATTTGCTTTTAACATTTACCATTAACGCCTTTATGCACAGCAGTACTGACAAGGGTAAGAAAGAAAGGTTCGTGTTCAGCCAGAGGGAACTAATCTCCATGACCATGATTTGCACGAGGAGACCACTCACAAGCATGTCTGTGTCCTTCCTGCAGCATAGCAGTGAGTCCCAGAGCCTCAGCGCCGGCTCCCAGCCCTGGCAGCCCTGGAGAGTGCTGTTCCATGGCACCCAGCAGCTGGGCTGGGGTGCCCTCAGCAGCTTGGTGAGTTTGCAGACTCTCCACACAGCAGATCTTGCCTGATCCTACAAAAAAGGTCTGGTTTGCTCTTTCCTGTAAAACTAATGCTTTCTCAGAAGGTCCTTTCTAGATACCCACCAAGGGAGTGCTTCAGGATTTTTAAAAAGTTGGTCTCTTGAAAGCCCTATTCTTTTAAGAGAAAAAAAATCTCATTATTCAGAAAGAAGCTTAAAGTTTTTCTAAGCAGATATTTTTATCTTGTCAGATTTTTCTTGGCTACCCACACCCTCTCAAACAACATGTAGCTACTCTTCTCCAAGCTGGATCATTCCTTCATACATGAAACCTGGTGTCCTGAACTCCAGACAGCCTTCTCCCTCCCTACTGTCATTGCACAGAGTGGACTCATGGTTTTTCACACTTATTCTCGAAGTTTAATTTCATTTGCAGAAGCTCATGCAAAATTTTACCTACTTGACTAAAATCTTGGTCTTACATGGCAGAAATTGTGAAGCTGGGCTTGGCTTCCTCTGCCAAACTCTCTCTTGTGAATTCTTTGGGTTCTAGTAATGGAACTGTATTGAAGTATTATAAAGATCATTTGTGATTATATAAATAAAACCTGAAAATAGATGTTGTACAACAGGCTTTCTTCCCATGCAGGTATCAGAAATGTGTCTCTTTCCCCCATTGCCTACTTTCATCATCGGAACTTGGTGCAACTGAATCTTTGGTCCATCTGTCAAATTTATTTCAAAATTGGTCACCAAGTTCAAAAGCTTTTGGTGGAATCTGTCAGGCATGACAAGATGACTGCTTAACAATAATTTTGTAAGAGAACTGCATAAAAGGCTCTACAGAGGCATCTGGATTGGCTGAATTGATGGCTCAAGGCCAATTGTCTGAGGCTTAACAAGGCCAAGCGCTGAGTCCTGCACTGGAGTCACAACCACCCCGTGCAGAGCTACAGGCTGGGGGCAGAGTGGCTGGTTCTGTTGGGTCTTTTGGAAGACTTTAACTTAGACTTACTGTAAACCTGGGGTAATCTTTTCTCTGTTCAGGTGCCGTAAGTTTAAACTTGGTTTAGGTTACAATTTTTCTATAGCAAACCATCTTCAAGCTCAATGAGAAGCTGAACTGCTATTTTAGGACGAGATGATCAGGAATGCTGCTGTGCTGAAGCTCAGTGATCACCAGTTGATAACAGTGCGCCTCATTGTTATTTTTTAAAATTCCTGTGGACATTAATAATGACATGCTGACAATACACTATATGATTATGGTTTCATAAAAGACTGAGCCCTTCAAGAAGAAAGAAGAAAAACTTGATTCACTGTGTTGCACTCACCCAGACAAATATTCATCTTATCATCAGACTGCTTTTCATGGTAGTTTTTCAGGTTCTACAGACTTTGGTTGGCTTTTATGTGAAATATTTTTAAGGCACACTTTTTAAAGAGGGAGTAGGTTTCAAACAAAATTGCTGGCAACTATGTTAGCCCCCCACAATCTTCCCCCTCTATTACCACTGGGAAATGCAGCTGACTTTTAATATCTGTAAGTTTATTTTTCTCAGACTTTACTTGCCAGATCACCATCTGTCTAGACACTGTCAATTACTAATATGTGTACTCAAGGCAAATGTAAGGGTACTCAGTATTTTCTTTCTCAATATTTTTATGATTAAATTTACAGGGAGAACAGATCTAACCCACTATATTCATGTTTGTCATTTAAGGCAGATGCCAAACTGTCCAAAAGAAATTGAAGACCTTTGCATTGATTCAAAGTACAGAAGTTGTGATAAGTACTCTGAACCTCAAAGGTCTTCTTGAAGTCTGTATAATAGGAGCAACATTTTCCTTGGGTATCCCCTCCACTCCCCCAAAAAATCAGTGAGACGTGGGAAGGCCATACCCATTTGGATAAATCAGCTAGTAAAAAACCCCCAAAGCACCATATATATATATATATACTCTTAATGATAACTTGTTGTAGCTGATTATTACTTTCATACACATTTGTCAATTTTCCTTTATATGAAGACATTTGTGTATTTTACTCTACTCAAAGCCACTGAATCCTATTCCCCAACCCTGACATGCCTGCTCCTCAGGTTGTCTTGAAAGCAAAAGCCAGCTCTTTGTGTGAACATTGTTTGAGTCAGGAGGCAACAGAAAATGGATTCTAGGAGAAAAGGAGAAAAAAATATTGTAGCTTTTTTTCCTTGAAATATGCAACTAAGAGCTAATAAAATGTAATGCCCCTATAAAATATCTTAAATGGCCATCCCAGGTTAATAAACTCTGAAGTTTGAAATACTAGACCTAAACCAAATCTCTTATCAGCGTAGATAAAAAGGAGCTGCCTGAAAGCTTCTTGCAGTAAGAAATCCTTACAGTATCCTATTAAAAATATGAGGAAGAATTGCTTCTTTTTGCTCCCCAGACAGCAGGTGATGCAACATCAAACTTTGGTGGAGATCCCTTCAGCTCATGGGTTCACCTCTCTGCTCTCACCGAGGCACCCCATTCATATCCATGTTTAGCAGTTTTACAGGATTTCTGGGGAGGTATTTGTTATTCCTTATTAAAACTGTTCTATAACAAATAGATTACTTGCACATACTGCAGGGCAGGATGTCCAAAACCCCCAAAAGCATGTCTGCTTGGCCCTGGCTGGGGCCACCAACCTTGCCTCAGCAAACTTAAACTGAACAGAAATGTTCAGAGCAGGGCAGGGACTGAAATGATGACCCCTGCTTTGGGAATGTACACTCTCAGAGTGGCATTTCTTTTCAGTGCATCATCCTTCATCATGTATCTTTTCATACTGGCTGCTTCAGATCCCATTTGGAAGCCATGATTCTGTGATTCAGATAATTAAAATCCCTTCTAAGAACTGGCCATTCTGTTTATTCCCATTCAGTTGTGTTATTGTGAATGTCTTCCTAGTGCAAAGACATCAGGAGATGAATGCTTGCCAGGCTAAATGTAATGTGTACTGATTGCTTGGTCCATTTCTTCTATTTTTCCTGGAATGTTTCGAACTTTAAATTGTAGGGGAAAATAAATATACTTAAGTTTATGAATTACAAAGGAAAGCTTCACACTGTGGCAAGCCACCTCACAGCACAACAGCAACAGTGCACACCACCCCAGGAAACAGAGGAAGCTGCCTCCCAAAGCTCTTGTTTACTACTAAGCTACAACAACCTGCAGGGGCAGCACTACCGTGGGAATAAAATAAAATTTAAAAAGAGGAAAAAATCAAGCTGGCAAATATTCCTTTGCCAAAAAAAAAAAAAAAAGTTCGCAAACTAAATCTAGCAGATGATTTGTTTTAGCAACTTCAGCAATCTCTTACCCTCATGGAAGTAGAATTAATTAAAAGAAGTTTACTTAGTGTGTAAATTTAGTATGGAAACATAGGGGTCACGATGCTCATACGTAAGGGGAAATTCATTCCTTCAGAAATAAAATGTGTGGAAAAAATGTCTACTCATCTTGGCCTTTCACATTAAAGAAGGGTAATTTGGCAGAATTTAATAGTCTTATTTTCCTTACCTCTGCGTCATATCCAGCTATTCCTCATAGAGCATTCTGAGGCTAAATTAATAAATGTCCTATCTGTATCAT
This sequence comes from Motacilla alba alba, assembly GCF_015832195.1. Classification (NCBI taxonomy): domain Eukaryota; kingdom Metazoa; phylum Chordata; class Aves; order Passeriformes; family Motacillidae; genus Motacilla; species Motacilla alba. Next base: position 23,996,176 of record NC_052018.1, on the reverse strand, counting down.
CAAAAGATGTAAAAAATCTTGCAGTTGCCAAGGAAGGATGCCAATCCCCAAAGATGCAGGAATGTTGTTTTCAGAAGCAGTCATGCCCCATGATTTTTTTTCTATTCATACTCTGAACATGTGTTCCACGGAGTCGCTCTGTACTGCAGAGTAAACACGTGTCTTTTACTGCCTTGAATGATACATACATACCAGCATGGTGCACCTTTCAAATGGGCTACACTATCAGAGCTGAATGCAGGTCTAACTAAAAGAGAATGTCACTTTTATATATCCTCAGAAGGTCCATTTGATAACAGGCTTGCTTCTCTTCCCAATCCTTTGTACAGTCAGTTTTAGATAGGCCTTCTGGCTCTATCAGTTATTTTAAGGACTCAAGAACTAGACTCTGAACAGACTAGAGGCAAGGCAAAGGTGTTAACTGTTCCTTTTAAGCAAACAATTATGCAAATTATTTTAATAAGCAAGCTGCTAGTCTTAGCATAAAGGACAAAGCTTGAATCCAGTTTGAGCAACAATCAAATGGAAATCTTTGATTTATCTACAGGTGTTAGTAATACTAAGTAGCATGGGTAACAGTAATTTCTGAAATCCAAATTTCACAAATGTATAGCAGCTTTTATGTTTTTCCCATATTGGACTGTAGATAAAATGGAGATGCATCTCAGTACTTCAGCCATTTTAAAGCCAAGAGAAGTTTCCAAATACCCTGGTACACATTGCAAGGGAATTCTTTTGAATTAAAAAAAACAAAAACAAAACAAACAAAACAGATTCTATTGTTCTATTCCATTAAAGAACCTCATGTAAACACCACATGTTTTTTATATCCTGACCAGCTTAGCTCAGGGCTATCAAGTGACCCAGGAGCTGAACTAGCAGCTGGACAATGTCTACTTGCTGGTCCCTTGCTCAGGGCACTGAATTACAGAGTCTCTTTACACAGAAGGTTTAACTGATGCTAATCTCCGATCAGACTGAGACAAATCAGTTTAACATTTGATCACCTGAGTATCTTCTCTACACGAAACAGTGCACCCTGCTGTCTTTAATTCAATACATACAAGAGATCTACAGCTCCAAGAATGATATATCTGTCACCTTTTGTAATCCCCCTTTGATTTTTTTAAGTTAACTTGTCTCAACGCCTTCAGTAAACTCTTAGGAAAAAAGGACTGTATAGGTGCACACCTTATTCTTTTAATCAAGTTACTAATACAATTAGTAAAGGACAATTTCACAGCAGTAAACCAGTTATACCTACTAATGTCATTATATGATAATTACAAGGACAATAAAACTAAATTATAAAAACATAGCGCTTCTAGTAATTAGAGCCCTGGACTACTGAAAAACACTATACAGAATGAAGGAAAAGCAACATTCACCAATTCTTTGCTGAAGCAGGTGCTATTTTAATAGCTGCAATGAACAAACACTAATAGTATCTGCTCATTAACCATTTCAAAATACAAAACTAGCTTGACTCTTAAATCGCTTCATGCAAGCATAGTCATCACATCTCAGTCTCATAGATGGAAGGCTCACATCATTTTCTTGGTGAAGGAATATTTTATATAATTGCAAAATAATCATTGCTTGAGACTTCTGTTGAATCAACATCTCTATTTGTAATTACCTATTTTTTCCTTACACCCAGACTAATACATGGCCAAAGCAAGGAAAAACAAAAGGTCAGAAGAAGCAACTAAGTCTTGGTATAAAAAGAGCTCTGAGTTAGAAGGCTCCTCTATTACATCCAACTTGTTTACTGGACAAGACTGTATCTAAACTAATAATCACTATCATCATCTGACTCTCGTAGCAAAACTTTGACACTTCTCAGCAGACAGAATCAGACCTTTACCTTTCACCCTCAACAAAAAGTGTAGGCAATTAACAGATTTTCCTGTTTACAAACTTTGCAATATTTCACAACATCAAGCAGATATTCTAAGCAGTTGCTTTTCCTTTGAGCAATGAGAACACAACAGACTCCTTATTAAGCATTCTGTTTATGAAGTGGTAAGTGAAACTGCAGTCTAAGGACGCAGACAAAAGTCTTGTAGGCAGAGCCTTATTACAGTAGCTAGGATCATCATCAACTTTCAGATATATATATCCTTATTGAGAACTCATGTACCGGAAAACTTTTCTACTTTTCTCAGATAATGTGTAAGTAGTGTAATAAAAAGTTATTAAGAGGTTAATTCTACCTGTCAATCTTGCCTGGCATGTAGTTCATGCATGGTAGCTCATAACTAATCATCATTAACTGTATGAGAGTAAGAATTTCTTGGCAAAATAAGAAATTGCAAGGGATTGCATGGTCAAAATCATAATTTATTGATGTATTTTTTAATCATGTAGCTCCTTGCAAAGATACAGTTTATAAATTATAGAACAAGTATAGTTCTTTCCACAGCTTTCATATTTTAGTCCTCAAGTCCAGGTCAGTATTTTGAAACAAGACAGTCAAAGGTAAATTATGCAAAATCGCTTAAAAAAAAAACTACAGTAAAAAGCATCAGTTCTTCCAGGATCCAAGATACACACATAATAAGCAGCATTACAATGTCTGCACTACACCCCCAAGCGATATATGCAGGAGAAGCAGCGTACAGTACCTGTACCAGACCTCAAGGAACACTTCATGATTAGCAGTACACAGCACCTGAACATCTACAGCAGCCTCAAAATTCATTTACTAAAACAAATGCTCAAAGGGTTTACAGCCTGTGTGGCAAGGTTAGATGATGGGTTGTAGCACGTTACAATCGTGTCCAAGTGAGCCCTGCTTACCTGTGTATTCACACCAGGCCAGTGCACAAGCAGTACACACCACCATGTCACCCTGCATTGTGACACTCCCCAAGCAGGGCCACGTACCTGCAAACTCATCCTACAGTACAAGGGAACAACAACTCACTGCCTGTATCCCTCTCCCCTCCACGCACATCCCGTGGAGAAGGCAGGCTCCACTGAACTTCTACCAAGATCAAATTACACTGATGACCAACTGACACCACTGCACTGGTGGGAATGCACCTCTGCAGTTAAATTTTATATTTCGTGTTTGCTCACCACTGACAGTTTTTCCTTAAGGTTGATGTCAACAAAATGCCAGATCTTAAAGGCAAACAAAGTAAGTTTAATTTAAAGAAAACATTTATTTGAAGTTCTTTTAAGTCACAGAGTTTAACAGATGACAACCTTCTCCCTTTTCACATTTCAAGTCTTCAGCAGAGACCACTCACACCGTCCCATGGACAGTGAAATTTTCCTATTGATTCCTTTTGAACGAATCGGTGTCTAGGCAGATGAAGATTCACATTTTAAGCAAACAAATCTGATTTAAAATACTTCTTTTAAAAAAACCCAATACAACAAAACAAAACTTTGTTATCAAATTTTTATCACAGATAAAAGGTGTTTAACACTCATAAGCTTCTCAAAACAAAAATCAAAACAAAATCTCAAAACAAAATCCCAGCAATTCACAATCAAATAGAAGATACTGCCTTCAAGAAATTTCCCAGAATTTTAAAATGCTCCAAATATATACACATTTATAACTTAAGTGCTTATTAGCTACAACCTTTTACTCATGCAAAAGTTGTGAGAGGAGAAGGTGTTTCTTAGAGAGGCTTTTCTGAATATGCAGTAAAACTCTTCACTCGTGCAAAGAACAAAGGGGTGTACATTTTGTCAATGTCGAAAGTAGTAACAGCTGTCTCACCAGTCGATCTGCAAAGAGCATTGTAAAAGTTAAATTAGAGACAGGTTGCTGTTTGAGTCCCTCGTGCAATCATGTTCCATAGTACAGTGTGCGCATCAAAGTACAGTTGGAATAAAGTGTCTTTTGCAATGCCTTGTTCTGAAAGCATTTGACTTTTAGCTGAATCACACTATACAGAATCCACTTTTACATTCATACCTAAGAAACCACTTTCCCTTTCCACTCTTATTACGAGCTTCAAGACCTGAGCACTATAGAAACTTCATGCTGAAAAATATGTCTGCAATATAAATTAGGTATGACAACATTAGCTTTTACAAAATCAATTTTTCTGTTTATGGAAGTTACCTATACTCCCAATCCCCAACTAGTTTATTTCCAGCATTTTATATTCTCACAGCTCAATAGCTGAGCTATGTTCCTATAAAAACACTGAATATTAAGAACACTGGAAGACAAAGACTAAATCCACCCTAACTGCCAACATCAAACATCTGGAAAGCCAACTTGCCAGTAATATGAAATGTCAGGTGCAAGAACAGTAGTCATGGCTCCTGCCTGGTAAGTGATCAGAACAGCTGATCACAAGCCCATATTCTACAGTGCTGAATTATATATTTAGTAACATTAGAGTTCTCACATGAAAAGTACAGACATCTTAAGTCTGCACATCCACAGTGGAAAAGATATATATCTTAATGAATACTTTCCACACTCCCTCACTAACACCACATTTAGTCATTCAAGCCTGATTCAGTTCTGAAATCAAACACTCTGCATAAATCCTTTAAAAAACTATAGTTATACTACTTTGGAAACTTCCTATTATCATTAAAACAGATTACTAAAATCTTGGGATTTCTTTATGTAAAAGTTCATTATGTATATCAAATCAGGACCAGTTAATGTTTTACATTTTGTTAAAGCCACCTAAGTCTCAGGCCATTTGCATTTTCTGTACTTAGTACTGGACAAATTAACATCACCTTTAATTCTACAGTTTAGTACCCTTCTTTGCTCTTGTTCTCCATTTACTCACCTGCAAGTGATGTGACAAGAATGATGTATCCACACAAGTTTGTTGAACCTCTGGCGCCCACTGGAGCACAACTGTAGTCCTACATGGAAACTGTGATCCGTTTCTTGAGCAGGAACTCGGCGGAAATACCTGTATTTGTGGTAATCAACTGGTTTCTGTACAGAGAAATAAGAAGGTTCATGACCTACAAAGAACACATTGTGCAACTATTTATCCTAAGTAACTGTGAGACCAGATTGGTAAAACTCTCATACTTAAAACCAAGTACTACTGTTCCTTCAAAACACGTAAATGTGTATGTTTATGATAAGTTTTTCACAGAGAGCAAAAGAAGCATGCAGACACCACCCAACTGTGTGCATACTCACTGTAACTAACGCTTCTTACTCTTCACAAGTTTCTCTTGACTAGCACTTTGGTCAGCAGAAGAATTTGTAAATAAGCTGATCAAATCATTCAAAGCTCAATTAACAAATACTGCTTATCTAGTTTTACTAAATGTTGTGGAACGTAACTGCACACAGTCAAATCTTTTCTCAGAAAATGAGAATCATCCCTCTTTCCTGTTAACAACGCTGACACCTAATAGCACCATAAATGGAAACTAAGCCTAAGCGGGAGAACAACTGCTTCAATTTGAACCAGGTATTTATTTACCTTAATAAATTATTACAGATTTGGGGACAAATGTAAGTGACATCACCATGCTTATTTATTTATATTTTATTTTTAAACCGTTTAAAATTAATTTAATTTTTTAATCTTTTGATGTAAGGCAAATCTTTGGGTTCCTTAAAACACTTAGTCTGAGTAAAATCTTGTAAATATATTTCTCCTCTACTCTGTTTTTCTACCTACCTCTTCCTTTTTCTTCATTATTACAGCAAATACTTTGGTTTGATTGTCTGTTTCCTGGGAAAGGCGATAATGGCCAAGCAAGATTGCATCCGTTCTGGAAGGTTAAAAAGGAGGATAATGTAAAGGACATAAAAATATTCTGTGTCTCAAAAGTGTGATTAGTTCTGTATTAGTTCTTCTAATACAAGTATCAGCAATGAAACAAAGACTGACTACATAGCATAATGATACAAACTATCTCTTATTTCCATTCAGTAAAGCCTAATCAATGATATTAAATGGTGAAAACATTTTGAAAACTGGCTTCTAATTTTCCCAAACAGGACAGTAAACGTAAGTTAGTTGGTTCTTCCTAGGCTACTGCTAAATATTTACAGATTTCTCGTGAACAGCTCAAACCTGCTTTGAAGTTGCAAACGATTTTCTATGTTTTTATGTCCAAACATCAAAAAGTACTAATTGCAACATATCCCACTGAAACCTTCACTTTCCTTCAGTTAAGGAAGTGTGAGAAGGCAGGCAGTAACAAAATAGTATCTTTAAAAGGATTGTTCCATCTACTTGCCTTAAAAATTTCAAATCACATAACCCACAAAGGAAATCTTATTACAATATCAGGACCCTAAAATGAAAGATATTTTTGCATAAAGATGAAAATTTTTTGTAGTTCTTAGGAGACAATTATAAATATCTACAACACAGTATAAATAACATTGTTTTGCTAAGACGGGATATAAAAGCTGAGACAAAAGTAAATAGAAATTGCTAGGTAAAAGCAAAATGAAAACTGTAGAGCCAAATACTTTATTTCAATAACCTTGTGTTTTTAGTCCGTAAGCGAGGAACTATAGATTGAGGATCTTCAGGAGTTGTCAGCATCATAACTTGACCATCTGGAAAGAATCTCAAATACCTGCAAAAACATAATTACACAATGTAAACCTAGAAAATATATCCTTTTCCTGTTTTTCTTTTCCTTGTTTGTTTGCTTTTAAAATCACAGGATGTTACCCAGAAGGATTTAGAACTTAATTGGTAACAGCATTTGAAAACACCTTTCTTCACACATAACAGAAAAAGAGATCAGAAACCAAAAGAGAGTTATGAATATTGAAAGAGGAAGTTATGAAGAGTTATGAAATTTTGTCGCCTCTACCAAAGCTGCTCTGGGATCAAAACTTACCTCAAGTTTCTCCATTCCTATCCACTGAGACCAATGCAACAAGATCTCGATTACAGTATCAGCACAAAATTAGTAATGTCATATGGACTTTTTCAGGTTCTGGAACCTGATTGATTTTTACAGTACTCAAGTACTGTGCTTATGTTTGAGACTACAGCAATAGCCACCAGGTTCAATGGTTTCTATCAACAGTTTCCAGCCTCAGAAGAGACAGCAGGATGAAACAATAAATGCTGGGAGCAGCAAGATGAACAAGAGCAAAAAATCAGGCTGAGGAAACAAGTGGCAAGGCATTTACAGCAAGATGAGAAAGCTCAGCCTCTTGATTTTTACAACTGATTACACATATGGTAAATGACTGATCTTGTATAATCACATGTATTCTCTTTGCTGAATTGTGTCACAGGTTGTATCAGACATGTGAAGCAAAAGTTGTTTAGGGAAAGAAATCTGTAGGTAAGTATTAATTGTTATAAGCCTTCAAGCTTTCACCATGTGACATGGTTTAAGTGAGGATGAACCATGTTTCTAAGCTCATTTCTAATTATCATAGAATTCTATTATTAGATCTATTATTAGATTCTGTTTCTAAAACCTATTCTCAAAAAATACACATTGCTTTACACACTGTAGCAGTCCCATTCAGTTTTACAGAATGATTATTGTCTGTGATAGCCAGGGGTGGATTAAAGAACTTAAGAGAGAGAAACATTTCACTCACTCATTGTACTACAGCTCTACCTGTAATATTCCACTTGGTGCCATGCTCTATAGAAACCATCAAGAGACTGTTCTCCTTGACGTATGTATTTTGTCTTGCTGACATATACACCTACAGAAAAGGAAGATATATGAACAAAAACTAAGAACATAAAATATTTATGATGAAAAAGCCAATAATCTAAAACTTTTGAGCATGGTTTTGTTACTTAAATACATGGAAGTTTTTATTTTCATCCCTTGCACCCTTCCCTTCTCTTTGTAGATATTCTACAAATTGAAATGCACAAACAAATTCAGATAAGGTCTAACAACATCACAAACATCAAACCCACCTGTTTCTGTCACACAGTTACAACTATTTCCAAAAGTACAGCTTACCATCAAATCGAACACGAGGCCTTTCCAAAAACATGTCCCTCCAAGACGCATATGGAACAAGTTTATTGCAGCTCCTGCCCCATATTTTCAAACAGACTTGATGCCAGATTTCAGGATCTCTAGTGGAAACAAGAAAAAAGTAAACCCCATAACTTCCCTACAAACCCTGTTTAGCTTTTATATATCAAAGTAACGTTCTCTTACTTAGTTTGGATGCAACTAAAAGAAACTTTCTTGAACAAAAACAGCTCATAATTTAAAACCCTAGACTAATTTACTTAATCCTGGAGTGTTTGAAAGCCTTTTCCTCTTCCCAGTGAAACTGAAGAACAGAGTGTCATTTTCATCGAAGTACAGAACCACAACACTGCAGCACCCTGGCATTTCTCTGTGTGGCTATATGAGCATAACAGACCATATTTTGGAGACCTGAAACACTAATATGCAAACAAGGTAGAGCAAGTAATACTTTCTCCTAGATTTTTATTACAGTGAAGTCATCTGTTTAGACACACCATTTAGTAGTGTATTCAGAAACTGATGAGCACTGTAAGGAACTTAACATGAAAATGTCCATGGGAAGGAAAAGCAGGACATACTAGTGCAAAAAGAGAAGTTTCACTCTAGATAAATTATCTACAATACCTGGCACAAATGTAAAATCCTCGACAAACAAGGGATAATTGTTCCAATGATCTCAGATCCAAGTCACTTGAAACCACCCATCGGAAAATGTACATTAGTACTTCCATAGGCAACGCTAAAAAGAGAAAAGAAATCCTTGTTAGATGCAACCTGTAAATCAACAGGTTATTTATAATTTCAGGTTTGGCTTTTGACTTTCCATTTAAAAAATCCAACTCTTCACATTGTAGCCCAATGCCAGAGAACAACAACAACAAAAAAATTAACTTAAAAGGTCACTATAGGTTAGATGTGATGTCCATAAAGGATCCTTTTGATCCTTTTCAGCCTACTAACTTCTGAAGCTGATGTGATTTTTAAAGGTTTTATTTCTGCTATTAAAAAGTCAGTAAAAAAGATACTATAACACAGGATTGGGTGGAAAGTAGAAGAAAAATCTAGAAAGACCAACATTGCTGCTCAAAGGACACATCTCCTGAGATCATTTTAGAGTAATGTCTGCAACATCTTGTCTTTACTGGTAAAAAAAGAAAATACATTTTCCCAAGTGTACAATGCACCAGTTATTAAAAGAAAATAATGTTTAAAACCCTGTTTTCTTTATGTTTTGATTTGCTTCACTTACTTTATTTTCTTTCCTTGACCGGAACAAAGGAGATAGGCCAAGATTTCAAAGTGCAACTGATTATTTAGGATGCAGAACCAAGCCATCTGTTTTTGAGATCATAGCTCATATACTCTCTACAATTTAGATCTCATAAGGAAGTCTCAGGATAACTGTCCTAGAACTGAAGCACTGAAAGTCATTAACCTTCAAAAGACTTTCTAGCTTTGTTATTTAGTTTTTCTGACCCTGAAAACATACTTGTTGCAAAAATCTCATACAGAATCAGGTTTGCAAACCAAACCAAAAGAACTGGAAGGAAAACTGGAATACACTTACTTTAGCAAATCCATTCCTAGAAGTTGCTAGTTTTAAGTATGCCTCTGATCCTGAAAATTCTGCTCAGAAGTACTACATGGAAAAAGCTTGTGTGATAAAGACAAGATCTGGTATGAGAACAAGATTTGTTTACCTAGCTGATAATTTTTTCTTCTTTGTATCTAACTACAGAAGTAAATAAAGAGATAATGTATGCACTTCTTCAAAGGTAGCTTTTGAATGAAGGAGAGAAATGTTTTAATGAAGTGAAACATCAATATAAATTCTGCCTCCCAACTCTTACAGCATATCTTAACTCTTACCTGAGATGTGGGTCTGGCTAACGTAAACTTCAGGCTGACAAAGTTTGACTGAAGATTCCTGAAGAGTTAACTGCTGCTGGAAATCCGTCAGGAGATCCGCCATTTTGTCATCCTCTTTGCTATCCTCAACACTAGAAAAGGGGCAATGCCAACACTGTAATATTGGACAAAACATACCAACAGATGTCCTCATCTTGGCATCAATCCACTGCCATACTCCCATTCAATAGAGTTGTTTCCTGTACATTTTTAAAGCAATCACATTTCATCGTACAATAAAACAACTACTGCAATATGATCAAGGTCATTAAGACATTGCTGGAATGCCTCTGAGAGTAACAACTGGGGCTTTTTCATTAAATTCCCATCCCAGTTTTTTATTTTGTATTTCAGTTTTTTATTGAAGTTACTGAAGAATTTCTTGACCTCATGAAAAGAAAAATCTCATCTTTTACTTTGTCTAAGATATGGCATATGCATATGAAAGTTGTTAATGAAAGTTGTATTTTGTAATCCTTCTCATGATGTAAGATACTGGAAACAATTAAGGATTATTTTTCACGCTTGTGTTATTCACTAAAGAGTGATCCTTGGTGGATGTATTCAACAGTAATGAAGGAATACTATTTTGTACCTATTCTGTAAATAGGCAGAAATAATAAATTTCAGGAGCCAGAACAAGATAGCAGAACAGAAACAACAAGCTTGCTACTCATCAGTAAATCTGAAGGATTACTAAGTGATAAAAGAACATTACCACATGAATAAAATAAATCTAAATTTAAGTTGTATATCATAATATGATCTTTTAATAGCTGCCTGCTTGATTGCCCCAAATAGCCAGAAACAACACAAAACTCCTTGAGCACATCACAAACCACCTTTTTTTCCCTGACTTGGTATACAGGCTAATTAAGAAATCTTACAGTCACTTTTTAATACTGTTCAATTCTACTCTAAACAAGCTACTAGAATGAGCTGAGAATATAAACAAGCAACTGGTAGACTTACCAATGGGTTTTGAAGTATCACAGAGAAGACAATTATGTTTGGGCCTATCCTAACTAAGACTACAGTAAGTTGCACTGAACACATCTTCCTTTATTTTGATAAGTATGATGGTCAGTCCCATTACTTACAGGCCACACTGTAAATTGTTTTTTCAAATCTAACTGTGTAATTTGTTTTTTCTCATCAAGACTGTATGAAACACCTAAAAATTCAGAAAGCACAAACAAAAATCTCTCCCAGGAAATATATCTCTACAAATACTGCTTTTAAACAGTAGAGTAACAGTTGAGACTACGAGTTGTTTTTCCCTCACTGCCACAAAGTGCTTGGAACAGTACAGCAACATTTAAAAAACCAAATAAAAATCCACATAATTGTAGACTCATTTAGGTTGGAAAAGACCTCTGAGATCATCAAGCCCAACCATTCACCCGGCACTAAACCATGTCCCTAACTGCCACATGTACACATCTTTTAAATACCTCCAGGCATGGTGACTCAACCTCTTCTCTTCTCTGTTCAAGTGCTTGACAACCCTCTCTGTGAAGACTTTTTCCCAATATTCACTCCAAAGCACACCCTGAGGCCATTTCTTCTTGTGCTGTCACTTGTTGTTTGGGAGAAGAGACCAACCCCTACCTCAATGCAAACTCCTTTCAAGTGGCTGTAGAGAACAGTAAGGTCTCCCCTGAGGCTCCTTTCCTCCGCGCTAAACAGCCCCAGCTCCCTCAGCTGCTCCTCACAGGACTTGTGCTCCAGACCCTTCACCAGCTCCATTGCCCTTCCCTGGACTCACTCCAGCCCCTCAGTGTCTTTCTCACAGTGAAGGGCCCAGAACTGACCCAGCACTGGAGGTGTGGCCTCAGCAGTGCTGAGTGCAGGGGGACAATCACTGCCCTGGTCCTGCTGGCCACACTATTGCTGATCCAGGCCAGGATGCCATCGGCCTTCCTGGCCACCTGGGCTCACTGCTGGCTCATGATCAGCTGGATGTCAACCAGCACCCCCAGGTCCTCTTCCATCAGGCAGTTTTCCAGCAACTCCGTCCCCACAGCCTGCAACTCTGCATGGGCTTGTGGTGGCCAAAGTGCAGGATCCAGCACTTTGTCTTACTGAACCACCTACAACTGGCCTTGTCCCACTGATCCAGCCTGTCCAGGTCCCTCTGCAGAGCCTTCCTACCCTCCAGAAGGACCACTCCTCTGACCAACTTGAGGTCAGAGAGTCCTAATGGAGTAGAGAAAATGATGCTAAAGAAAATAATCCTATAAAAAACAAGGTTTTTACATGACTATAGTGTGTGATCCAGTAGTTTTCTTAGTGCACAGATGCACAGCAAAGATTTCATGCCAGCAACACATTCAGATATAAAACTAATGGATGGAAATAAAGCACTTAGCTCATCTTGCACTCTTTTATATTAAGCCAACAGCTGCATTGGAGCTGTACTGTCCTGGGGCAACAAGGCTGAGCTAGTAATACCACAGCGACACGGCTGTGCTTTCCTTTTTCATTCTCCATGTTAAAACTCTTTGATTTTTTGATGCAGCTATCAGGAGCACCAATAGCTGCTAAGAGTAAGCAGGAATTTGGGAAGCTGTTCTATAAGCTTGTCTATATTAGGCTGCAGGGGCTGGAACAGAAGTTTTGGCCCTCCTTAAACATGAGTCTTGGGCTCAAGTTACGGCAGCCCTAAGTCACTGCACATTCTCTGCACTGAGGTTAGGGCTGTTCTGATGTGTGTAATGATGAAAGGCTAGACCACACCGATTGCAGTCTCTGAGCTTTTAAATGTATTGCTCTACTGAAAATGCTCTCGTTTGGCTGTGTTGGCACAAGAAGAGATTATTCCTTTGCTTAATTAAGATGCTTATTTTATTAGTATGAAGCTTTAACTAATTAATCTTTTTGCCATCGAGAACTTTGTATATGATCCTAAACATGAAAATCAAAAATCAAAGAAGTGATTGATGCCTTTTTTAAATTAAGTAACAGCATAACTATTTGTAATCCTTCCCCCTGATGTTAGTTAGCTCCAAACAAGCCTGTTATTGTCTTTGGAAAATATAGTCTACTCAAGTGAGAGTAGGTTAAGTTTTCCAGACACTAAGAGACTTACTTGCATATTACAGTAGAATATTGATATCCTTCAGAAAAAAAAAAATCATGTTTCAGTACTCCTATGCACCTAATTAGTAAAATTTCATACTTACCACCTCTTTCCAACTCCATCACCATCTGGGGACCGTGTATAGGTGATCTTAAACTCTATATCAGGTACAAGCTGCATGGCTAGACGATAAAACTTGATGGCTGAAAATAAAGGTTTGGTGTTCAAACATATCCAATATCCATACTAGCTTATCAAACCAAAGATTGTTTTGAGATAGTTTCACCTAAAAGTACTAAAAACGTGGAAAATGCCCTTGCCTAGGAAAGCTTGTTTAGACTAAACTGTTAGGTTTAAATTCAATACAGAAGAGAGGAACATTAAAGACCTGTTTTCAAAACTAAAAATCTCATGTACTTTTTCAGAATAAAGAGTTAGCTCAGATGTGTTTCAGCTTTTACAGATTTACCTTAATTACCACAAATTCAACTATGGAGTAGAAAATTTTACACTGGGGCATTATGAACTCCTGATGTTGTTTGGTGCCTGCACTTGCAAAGATTTCCCAGAGAAAGAGGTTCAGGAGCATCACTGTGGCAACAAACAGTTATTAAACTGCAGAATGTCTTCCTCCTGAGTCAGCTCTGTGAATGCTTCTTAATTTAAATTAATTTGATGTATGCACATTCAATATATTTTAATACCAGCAGTAAAATCATGTATGCATGCATATGTTTCTTTGTATTCCAGCATAGTGATACCAAGATCAGAGGGCAATTCTTCTTCAGCTTGGACTCTTAAAACCAAAACTCAAATAAAACATCAGTGAGTGCGGAGCTCAGAATTTGATGAGTCTGAGAAAATCGAATCTGGGACTAGTAAATGTTCCCATTTCCTTGAGTTCACGTCAGGGCCAGTGACTGACAAATAGTATCCTTTGGCAGTTGAGGATTGGAAATACCAGGAGCCAGTTAGAGATCAGTCTCAACTTCAGCACTTAATCTGGCAGACAAGGCCTCTAGTGTACTTAAGAAAGAACAAGCTGCAGCACATAACTGTCTCACAAACATCAGGTATCAGTACATTTCAGAAGCAGGATTGGATTCTGGTGACCTGGGCCAGGTTGGCACATAAAAGCCTGGTCTGAAAACAGATGTCCCAACATGTGCTCAGTAATATATCTGTGTCTGGCATAGGACCGTGCCTCTAAGGCCTCATAAAGATCTATGTGTAGAAATAGTTCACTTTAGTTTCTCTAAGTCTGAAATCAAATTCAATTGAGAAAGATGAATTCACATTCATGCAATCCAGATATGTGAAACACTTTTGTGAATGGAATTATTAGATATTAGTATTTCTTTCCTACCATGTTTAACATACAAGGAGTGCACTGAAGCAGATGAAGCCACAGTGCTCATTTTATATACACAATGTTTAAACAGACTGCTTTCCTCACCTTTTTTAAAAAAAATATTCAGAAAGAACCTTCACAATCAACTAAATTATTTCCTAAATATATACCAGGTTTTTAGTTCTGACATATTTTTTACTGTGCATTTAATCCTTTACCAAACACCCACCATATCTTAGCCTAAAGTAATTTTGCCCTGTAAAAACACGTAACAAATCAGAAACTGAGATAACTGATTTTATTAACTACAGGGGACTCATACTTCTCTCAGTTAATGTAAGATATGAAACAACAACCAGAAATCCCTTGAAAGGAAAAATGAAGGAAAAATTCCCATGGTGAAGTGAAAATTTTGCATTCAGCAGGTGGCTGAGTTCAGGAGCTTCCAGAGTTCTCTGAAATTTCTGTATCTGAACTTATTGTGCACCTGCACTTTAAACACAGTGGCCAAGCCCTCTGGTGGATGAGCAGGATGGCACATACACTCTGCTTCACTTTCTTTTTCACATGATAGAAACAGAAAACTGGTATTGCCACTACTGACCAAGAGGACATGGAAGTTAGAACAGTCTTCTTACTCTCTAGACTCTGAAAACTAAATATAAGAAAAAAACCTTTGAATTTCCATTTTTACTAGTGCTGATAGCAAGAGTAGAGGTAAGCAAGCTAAGCACCTTAAATATTTCATGACAAAGCTCAAAGACTCCCAGTTTTCAATGTTCACTGCAGGAATTCTTGAAAAAGCTATTTAGTATGCTGTGTTAATCAAAAAAACAAACAAAACCCCCCAAACCCAAAGAGCCCTCTCCAAAAAGAGGAAAAAAAAAACCACACCAAAAAAACCCCACAACCAAACAACAAAGCATGAAAGCACTAGATTTGTTCACAGTAGAATGATGAGAACTGTGAGCACAGGAAATAGTTTATTGCCTTGATTAATTATTATGCTAATTTCAAGTTACAGAAGTCTCATAAAGAGGTGTTCTAAGATACTGTTATATTGCCTGAAAGCTACAAATTCCTTCCTTGATGTAATTTTTACTTTATCTCAACCTTAAAACTGATATGGTGGTTCATTCTATAGCATGTTTGTTTGCTTGCTTATCTGAATGACGGAGCTCTCAAATCACTGTTAGCCTGTCGTTTATGTTCACTGGCACCATGCAGATTTGCCCATAAATCACAGATGTTAAGATTTCTCTACAATAAGGGTGCTCATTGTAGACTTTCATATTACCTTCATAAAGGGCCCCATTTCGCTCTTCTTCCACTGCCTTCAGGAAAAGTTCTTTTGCCTGCACAATAAATCACACAGAGCAGTTCTTTAATTCCTTTTAAATACAAGTGTAATGTCACTTGAATTAGAATTATTTTTGATCTTACCTACTGTACCTATGGCAGAGATACCAAAATAAGTCCATGGAGAAGACATACTCATGTGCTACAAAACATAAGATGACTGAAAGTCCCAGTTAACAAACTATCTGTATTCCTGCTGCTCAGCCCTTACATGCAGTTTTTCAGAAAGCAGATTGTGAAGGTGACAAAAGGCAAAGATAAAGACTAGAAAAATCACTGTAGGATTATGCAGACATTAGTATGGAGATAACGAGATAATAACCTCTGTTGTTTCTCCAGATTTAATTCAACATTACCTTTTAGAAAAGTTATAGTGGAACAGTAGTAGAGACAAATAAAACCTCAATATTATGCATATTATGCATATTTTCTCATATTATGCATATTTTTCTGTACCTTTTCCTCTTTTGCCATCTCCTGTTTTCCCCTGGCATCAACAGATTTTAGTCCAGGTTCTCTTGATGACGCTCTGCATGGCAGAGGTTCCAACCCACTAGAACTCACACCTGGGGCAAGCTCAAACATCCACTGAGCTCTGAACATCTGGAGCTCTGCCTAAAAAACATTATTAATTCTACATAGTATCACATAGCATATATCACAGTATCATAGTATATATTCAGACAGTGTATCTTCTAAGGAGAAATTATAAAATACAAACACAAAAAAGAATTTCAGAACTATGCTTTACATTTCTGAGTCTTGGATGGCTTCAGTGAATTTAGGCACAGAGAGTTAGCAATTGTTTTATGGTAAAACAAACAAGTGCACAAGTACTTGTTCAGTCTCATTCAATAACAAAAGTGCTTTTCTCTGGACTGTTCACCTCAGAAGAAAAACTGATGTTTCAAGAAGGGCTTGTTAGTACTATGGTTATGACCTAAGATTCCATAGAAAAGTGATCCTTCCAGACATGATCATGTTTGTTCTTCTTCATGTAGAATTATCATAAGCAATAAATCAATTAGCTCTTAATATTAGAATTTAGAAAACCTGGGTTTTTGTACACAAGCATTCTAAGTTATCTAACATTCAAGATGGTAATTTATATAATATACAAATAAGACCTTATTCCTTTCTCTTTAAAAGAGTATGGACTGTGCTCTGTGAAGTAAGTTACAATTCCTGTCATGCCTTTTTTTTTTCAACATCTTTGAAGTTACACTTTACATGCCTCTTGCAATCATCACAACTTCTGGGGAGCGCCTACACAGAAATCTAGTCTTCTAGGAGAACACACTTTTCTATTACACTGTTTTTATCAGCTTTCTGGTCCACTAGAGAGTGACAGCTTAAACTGGAATTTGATCACAGAAACTGCTGTCCAAGTTCTACAGTTCTTCAAAGAAATTCCAGATCTGTCACAAGCTTTCTTTTCATCTACACAGATAGCTGAAGACTGAATTTGACACTTGGAACACAATGCAAAATTTATCTCACTTTTGGAAGGACAGACAGATTAAGCATTTGTCAGATCAACAAATGTGTGGTAAATAAATGAGGATAAGTGATGCAGTTTAAATCACAGCAGTACTATGTTTGTAAAAACCCACTAGCATGAGAGACATACCTGAAGATTTGCTTCACCAGATCTTTCACTGTCATCGGTTCTTACCAAATCAGCGTGACAATCTTCTTCAGCTTCTGCCTAGTAAAGAGCAGTCAAATGTGATTATAGGGTCTGCCTAAGTCCCTACAGATCATTCACAAAGAACAACTGTCATGGACACACATTAAAAAAGAAATTAAGCATACTTCCCTTTTGATGATAAAAATTAATTTTAAAGCTAATGAGATCAGTTGTACTTCCATATTAATGAAGTTCATATTCAATGAAGATGGGTTTTGCATTTTAATCCAACACAGATTAGTTGTGTATCACTTGAAGGCTTCCATGCTGCAATACACCAGCATACCTGACTAAATGCACTGTGCATATATCAAAGCACAGAGCAAAAGCTTCAGTATCAAACAATAATGTCCTTTGTCCAACAAATTCAAATTTAATCACTATATTCTCATTGTAAAAATAACCAGTAGTTTTGATTTGTTTAATATTTGCAAGAGCACAAAAGTGCTTTAAATAACAATAGATACTTTATATATACATGTGAAACTAAACAAGAAATGTATTGGAAAATAAAATAAAAAGCTAGCATGAGAGCTTGACAGTTGGTTTTATTTACAGTACAGCTGTGAGACAGGTTAAACAAATAAAACCTGAAATAAGACCTTTGCCTAAACCTAACATGGCTTTACACAGAAAGTTAAGCCGGCTAGTTTTAAGAAGAAAACTTAAAAATATGCAAAATAATCATCATAGTGAAATATACTGAGATTTATGGAGTCTACACTAAAACAAAGGAAAACTAATTCTGAGCGTTAGTGACAAGCCACTACAATGACAACAACAGCAAGAAGCCAGTAAGGAGCAAAAACCACCCAAAATCCCAACTAAGACATTTGTTTAAGGTTCTTCCTGCAGCTGAAGCAAACCAGTTTTTCTGCACTGAAATTCACATCTTTAGTTCTGCAAGTAGATAATGCAAAGTGAGATTACAAGCAGGCAAACCTGACATTAGGATTCTCACAACTACTTCAAAAAGTTTTATTTCCCACTCCTTCCTATTGTACTCAGTACTCAGAGACTTGAAATGACATTCAGTCAGCGAGATTCTACCAAGCTCTCAAAAAGAAATCTCTACCTCCTGCACAAAGTGCAGCAATCAAAGCATTCTTGTACTCAGAAAATTTATACCATTTTTAGAGCACCTGGAAGTTCTGATCAAACTACAGAATACAAGCAAACGTGATGGGAAGGCAAGCTTTAATCTCGCTGTCTTGGCGACAAGCACCTCCCTGGAGTTAGCACATGTCTTCAGATTCCCCAACGACCATAAACTTACTAGTTTGTCATCTGTAAAAGTATTTTCACTGATGTTTCAGATAATTTATCATTTACAATTGACAGACATGGTTGGTTGGCTGAAGATAAACAGATATTGCATCTACGTCTACATTCTCATTTTTAATTTCCGTACATTTTTAATTTCCCAGTAGAGGAAACAGGTGAGCCAGAACACTATAAAACAGTAGTGAGAGATTTAACAGCATTAAATCTCAGCAAGGAGTAAATAACTTGGAAATTTCATGGGCTTTGATTCCAGAATTTAATTGCAGGCAGTTAATGCCCTATGAGTTGTGACAGTCCTACCACATTATTAGCATCCAGGAATATTTTGTTGGCCAAGCAGAGCCAGCCTAGGAATGAGCTAGCTCTGAAAAGGGTGTCTGTAAGTGCATTATTATGGCACTGGGCTGACAGAAATAAGGCCTAATTCTGTCTGTGCAGAGTGCAAGTCTTCTGGTTTGCAGCTGAATTATGTCCAGGCAGCTCTCCAGTCTGGGCAGAATAAGCCTGGTTTTATCTGCAAAATGCAGAAATTAGCAATTTCTAAACTAAATCAACACACTATCTTCTTGTACATAAAGCCACGCCCATTAAAACCTTTAACTCCTGAAGTCTGTAAACAAACTGATTTAAGCGTTGAAACTACTTAGAAGGTTAGGAAGCTGAAGTTTACCTCATTCAAAAACTTTGTATTTCACTAATCTGTTTAACTCTTGATTTTCAACCCCTCCTCTCCATTGAGCTGCCCTACTTCTTCATTTCTGAGTCACAGTCAGACATGGTAGTGGACCAACTGCATCCAAAATGCCATTTGATGCTCTTTGAAGCCTAAACATGCTCTCAACTCAAACCAAAAATACCATGAAGACCTGGCCCACTAGTCTAAAAGCTGTTAAAAACCATCATGAAACTGATTACAACCGAAGTGTTGTCATTACCTTCTCTATCCTGACGCATGCGTGATCTGCAATCTCTCATGTCAAAGGTCTGTCTTGTGGCAGTAGTGGCAGCCTAAGTGGCCAGCCCTCAGAACTTACCAGTAGAGCAATGGATTCATTGCTACTGCATAGGAATGAACTGGAAAACTGATGTCTATTAAGAACCTTTCCTATATATCTGACCAGCTGAAACCTTATGATTTTGCTGGGACAAGTGAGTAAACATAGGTACTGTGAAGCAAGGCCCTTCACCAGCAGACAGCTCATGAGATCACACCTGAAGCACTTCACAACACACACAAATTGACTCCCTGGCCCCACTCTGAGAACACTTACGTCGTACTTAGAGTTTCTAAAATTCACAGAATACTGTGCTCTAAGTGCTACTTAGGGGATAAATCTAGCTGGTTCATCGTAGTGCTGCTGGCCTTTCTCCTGACAGAAGCCAGCTGTCACATGGAACAGTGACTTCATCCTGATTGAAAGGAAGACATCGTACTGTGTACTGGCTGATTGGCTTGATTAATTTTCCATGAGGAAAGTAGTAGTCTACCAAGCCATCAAAAGGTAACATGTCAAAAGTAAACATCTGATTTAGGCTGCAACTCAGAAAAAAGGAAATCAGCTGAGTAGACTCAATTCTGACTTGCTTGCAAAGCTTTAGAAACCATTTGCCCAATGCAGAATTAGTTTATTTGCAGAGTTCAGTTTTGTTTTGCAATCAATAATTGCATGCTGATTTCTTCAGAGTACATTAATTGCTCACTAAACAGTCTGTAATGTCAGGACTTTTAATAGTTCTGTTCTCTGTTTCAGCAAAATAAAACCAAGATCAGAAACAGTTTGAAGCTGAGTATCACCAGTTGAACAGGGCTGCGTTATGTGTGAACCATACAGAACTCAGGGAGGAGCAAGCACAGCAAAGCAAAACAGTGACTGCCAGGTAACATTCCTCTTGGTTTTATAAAAACGCCACCCTATTTTTCTGTAAATGTGGCAGAAACAACATTGTTTTCAAAACCAAGAGTTTTTATAACCGTGACGAGACATTTTAACAGCTCCTGTGTGACATAAATGGTTTAACTTTGAACGATCGAATTTTCATCATGGATACTTGAATCCATATTGAGGCGCAGTCAATAAAGCAATGCCGAACCAAGGAGTATTTCTGATATGTTTAATGACAAACTCAACTCGAGTCCCTGGCCCACGGAGTCCTTTAAATTACCGAGTGACTTTATGCCATCACATTTATGAGGGAAGAAAGGGAAAGGAAGGGCACGCTCCCCTGTAATGACACAGGGATTTTGTCCACGCGTTCCTACGGAGGGCTAGATCGCTTCAGAACCGAGCAGCCCCACTCATCAAAATCCTCTGCGGGAGGCGGCCGCGTCAAGCCGCGGTGGGGCGGGAGCACGGCACGCTTCCCACAAGCATCGCCCGGTGCCCGGGGGCGGGCAGGGCAGGGCAGCCTGCCAGCAATTGGGCCAGGGGGCCGCTCCCACGCACACCCCCCTCGTCCCGGTCCCGCCCGGCCGTCCCTGCACGGCAGCCGAGCCCCCACCGCCCGGGCCCGCTCACCATGCTGCCGACGCTCGGGCGGCGCTGTCCCGTCCCGGGGGCTCTGCTCCCCCGCTTGGTCCGTGTGTCCTCCCTGCCCGCGAGGGGCACTTAGCAGAGTTCTCGGTCGGAGAAGCGCACCACGCAGCGGGAGTCCCTGCGGGCCCTGCGGACGGCAGCCATCTTCCCGGCGAGCAGGGCCGGCGGCGGGAGCGGCGGGACACGGCCCGGGCGAACCCGCCAGGTCAGAGCGCCGCCTCCCGCGCGGGCCGCTACGACGCGCGACCGCACAGACTCCCCGTCCCAGAGCGCACCGCGGCCCGTGCCGTCTCTGCCGCCCGCGGCGGCGCGGCGCAAGGCCTGCTGGGGAGCGTAGTCCGCGGCGGCTCACCAGGGGAAGGGCTGCAGAGCAAAGGCTGCCGGGAACTGTAGTGAGTGGGAATCCCGGCCGGCGCGATCCCAGCAGGGAAGTCGAGGTAAAGCGGCGATGTCCGGGAGCACGAAACCTATTTTTTTTTTTTAAAGCGTATCACAGTCTTTTTGTTCCAGAAGAAAACCACGTGTATGGATCTGTGAACCTTTGTGCATGTCTACTGCCCTGAGCGTCTTCCGGAGGAGGATGAGGAGGCGTGTATCTTCCCTGGAGGGGTCGGTGAGCGCTCAGGCTTGGGCAGCGGGGCGGGAAATGGGGGTGCGAGGGCTATGGGAGTCGGCATCGGCAGTGGGTTTCAGATCCAGGTGACTGTAGCGCTGCTCTGTGGAGAGGAGACAGTGAGAGGCAAGGGGGCTGCCCGACAAGGCCGGGCAGCCGGGGGTGGCGGGCAGCCGGGGGGACTGGGTGCTGCTGGCGTGAGCACTTGAGATGACACAGCATGGCCACCTGAGGTGTTGAGATTGGGTGCTCATGGCTACAACAGGTTATCATTAGTGCTGCTTCTCGTTTGGAGTCAAAGCTGGTTTTCTCCTACCTGGGTGTGCCTCTTCTTAGATATTAAATGTTATATATTAGCAAAAGACCCTTTTCTATGAGGACCGTGAGGCACTGGCACAGGTTGCCCTGAGAAGGTGTGGATCTCCCATCCCCGGCAGTGTTCAAGGCCACTTTGGGGGTCTGAGCAACCTGGTGTAGGGAAAGGTAACCTGCCCATGGCCAGGGGTTGAAACTGGATGATATTTAAGGTTACTTCAAATCCAAATAATTCTATGATTCTATTGGGAATGAAAAAGCCTTGCCTGTAACAACAGAAAAACGGCATCCTGTGGCTGTTGCAGGGCTGAGTGCTAAAACGTGATTGTGCACGTGGGATGTAATATGGGTGGCTTAAAGCAGAAATCTCATGTTAGTGTACACTGCTCCTCCTGGCTTCACTGAGAATCATGCCTGTCTGTTGGAGGGAATTTGAGTCTTTATGATATATTCATGTAAATATAAAGATTAGCCTCTGACTAGATGGGGTGGGGGAGGCACCCAGAGCTTTGTTTTTGCCCACACCTGTTTTAGCAAATGAATGTCTTGTCCTACACTGTACTCCTGAATTACAGCACTACCTCATCCTGTCTTTCCAAACCCTGGGAATTAACTCTATGCTTTACTTTTAAAACCTAAGGGATGAAGTGTAAAAAGAAGCTGACACTTCCTGAATCTCTATTACAGTCCTTATAATCAATTGTTTTAGAACAATTTTTTGTTCCTTGTTTTCCTTTTTCTGCTCTTGCCGTTATGTCTTAGGCTGACCCTGACAGAGCCCAGGTGATGATCTGGTACTTGGGTGAGGAAGGCAGTCCCCCACTTAAAATGTCAATATTCTTCCTATTTGTTCACAGTTTGGTATTTCTGCGTTCTAGTTTTGTTGTTTAAATTCCTCTCTGACATGTGAGAGGCCCATCAGTGTGGGGTTCGTGTTTGTTCGGCTGGATTTTGTTTTCACAAGAATCACAGAACTGTTAGGGTTGGTAAGGTCCTCTGGAAGTCATACAGACCAATCCCCCTGCCCAGGCAGGATCACCTCGGTCCAGGGTGTGTTTTCAATGTATCCGGAGAGGGACTCTACTGCTTCCCTGTGCAGCCTCTCCCAGTGCTCTGCCTCCCTCAGTGTAAAGAAGTTCTTCCTCACAGTTAGTGGAACCTCATGTGTTTCATTTTACGGCTACTGCTCCTCATCTTGTCACTGGGCACCACTGAAAAGGGTCTTGCACCATCTTCTTGGCACCCACCTTTAAGATGTATCTACGCATTAACGAAATCCCCTCCCAGTCTTCTCCAGACTGAACAGGCTCAGCTCCCGCAGTCTCTCATAAGAGGAATGCTCCAGAGATGGTTTGTTTTGGTTTTTTTTTCTCGTTAACACTCAGCCCAGCGCCCCCTCTGCGAGGGCTCGGCGCGGCTCCCCCGGCCGCAGTCGTGGGGCGCTGTCCCCCCGCGGGGAGCCCCGCCGGGCCGGGCCGGGCCGGGGGCGCGGGGGCCGGGCCGGGGCGGGGGCCGGGGCCGCGCCATGGGCCGAGCGAGGCCGCTCTGCGCCGCAGCTGCTCCGCGGGGCGGCGGGGCCGCGGCGCCGCCATTCCGGGCCTGTCCGCAGGCCGGGCCCGAGCGGGGAGACGCGTCCGCGGTGAGTCCTGCCGGGCACGGGCACGGCGGGCCGGGGGACCCGTGTTCCCGTACGGCGAGGAACGTGAGCGGGGGCACTCTAGTGCACAGGGGCTGAGGCGGGGGGTCGGGCGGCGCCGCAGCGCGGAGGCCGGGCAGGAGCCGGGACCTGGCCGGAGCGGCGACCCGCCATCGCACTTCTGTCCCTGCCTGCGTGTGCAGCTCATGGGGCACCCCCAGAGCCCTCTGTGACAAACGCGGCAGCCGCTGGGACCGCACCCTGCGGACACCGCCGGCTTTGAACCGCGCCTTTCTCACTGCTTCCTGCTAGTTATACCTTCGAGTAATTGCCACAGCACAGGACAAGTTTAAAAAGGCACATGCTGTTTGTTTACTGTCTGCGTTTCTCAGCTGTGGCAGAGCGAGCCAGTTTCGCTTTCAGTTCTCGGCGCTTCAGCACTTCAAACAGGAGGGGATACGTATTTAAAGGGTTCATAAGCGAAATAGTAGGTTTGAGTTCTACTTGGTTAGAAAGCACTCTCGATGTATTGAGTTAGGCTTGCTGTTAAAGGCGTTTTGCGGTTCGATTTCTGCGGGGAAAAAATATAGGTGAGGTAGAGTTTGAACACGGTGTTACAACACGGTGGAAATAAGGGGTTTACGTTTTACTCTTCAGTATCAACATACTTTTTACTTTAAGATATTTTTGCAGTTTATATTTGCATCCTCTGACGATGTGAATTTGTGTAGATTGTACTTTTAGATTAGATGATGCATGTTATAGCGCTGCAGACTGCTTGTCGGAGACTCATGCTCTTTTCAGTAATTTCAGTGGGACTCAGACGAAACAGTCTGAAGGCCGAGTAAAGTAGATTTTGAAAACAACCTCACTATTAACAACAAGAAATGGTGCTGATTGAGTTAACCAGAGAAGACTTCATTCAGGTTTTGTCGGTGGGTTTTCACACAGGTGGATTTGTGCTTCCAGAAGTGCTGGGTTAACTTCTGTGCATCCTGGCATGTTTTTTAGCATTAATTCCTCACTGAAGTAAGTGTTTTCTGACTAGTTTGGTTTCGGGGTTTTTTTTGTTTGTTTTTTGTTTGTTTTTTGTTGTTGTTGTTGTTGTTTTTGGTTTCATTGGGGTTTTTTGGTGGTTGGGGGTTTTGGGACTTTTTGTTTGTTTTTTGGGGGTTTTGTTTCATTTGGGTGGGGTTTGGTTTTTGTATGTTTGGGGTTTTTGTTTGCTTTTGGATTTTGAGGGGTTTTGTTGTTTTTTGGGTTTGTTTTTGTATGTTTGGGGTTTTTTGTTGATTTTTTGGGGGGTTGTGGTTTTTTTTTTTTCCCTCTACTCACTTTAATTCCTCAAAAATATATTAATTAGTCTGTTTTGGTCACACTTGACAATTGTAAAGATAATTTCATACAAGTTTTTGAAAATTGATGGCTGTGGGAAGGAGAGGCATTTCATTTAATACCCTCAGTAAGGAATAAATAGTTAGGTTCACCACTTGTATCTACAAGAGACATCAAATAACCAATCTATCCAGCCATTGGTGATTATTGCTAGTAATGTTAAGCATCTTTAGTTTTGCTGTGGTTATCAAATACGAGGCAAAGGTGCTCCTCGACTCTTCAGTCACAGTTCCCTGAAAGGGATATGTGAATGGCAAATCAGGGACAGCATAGGAATCTGTGAATTTTAAGACATCACAGCTGTTAGGATCACAGTTTCAGAACTCTGTCATCAGGGCAGTCTGTGCAGAAGAGTCCACAAGTCCCAACTGTGTTGATTTGAAATTACTGTATAAAATTGTTGGACTGATAATACATTTCGGATTTTCAGACTAGGAGAACATGCAAGATGATGTTGTCGTTTGAAATCTTATTGCCAAGGATCTGAATGAAGGCTTCTGAGTTGCCATCCAGTCACTGACCAGTTGGAGTAAGCAGGTTAAAGCTTTTTAACCTGGATGCAGACCACTGAACATAGCTTTGTGCTACTCAGGTGCACAATCTGAAAACCAGCCAAAAGGGAACTGGTACCTGAAACTGCTGTTAGAGGCAGGCTCTGTGTTCCTTGGCAAGTAGTACAGAATGTGGGATTAGGCCTCTAATGTAAGGTGTTCAGTCCTGGTTCTCTGCAGTAGTGAGTGTGTGGAAAAAAACAGGTACTGCTAGAGGGCAGTTCCTCCTGCCTGTCTGAGACACTGACCAGTATCTGAGATAGATTTAGAGACATGCTGCACAATGAGTAAATTGTCAAAAGGTCTTCTAACTTCAAATTTACTGGTCTTTATTTCTGTATCAGTATTAGTGGGGCTAGTAGGCTTAGAAGATGGAAAATAAAGGATGTTCACAACATCTTGCAGCTACAGGATTGTGGCTCTGCATTGATGTCAGTTCAGAGTTCCAGTAACATAATCGCATTACTTCTAAAATCATAATACAGCTTTGTGAAATAATGGAGATATAAGGCTACTACAGAAAAAATTTGTGAAACTGTATTTAAAATGCATGTTACAGAAGGCAAAAGTCTCAAGCTATGAATATTGTTGTCTTTTTAAGAAGTGAAGAATAAGAGAATGCAAGTGACCAAACCTTCATTGCAGGGGAATTCTGTTTTATTTCAAATGTATTATTAGTTTACATAGAATAGATTCCATTTTTTCTAAACTATAGTGGAGGAAATACCAGCAACAATTAAACTAGAAACAAGAAGTTTTTTGCTTATTATCCAGTAGAGATTCTGTGGATCCCCATCCCTGGAAAGATTAAAGGTCAGGCTTTGAGCAACCTGGGTACTGGAGGGTGTCTTTGCCCATGGCACAGGGGTTGGAACTAGATGATTTTTAAGGTGTCTTCCAACCCAAACTGTTCTGTGGGGTGTTTTTTGTTCACACAGTGTCACAGCGAAAGATTGGCTAGGTAATCTGATGTAGCCACTACTTCTAGAGACTGACTGATGCTTGGAGTTACTTTAGTAAAATACATTTGATCTTACCTGACATGAATGTAATATTCTTCCTCTGCACACTTTGTTTAAAGGAATGCATATGTCTGTGCTCTCTCACATAGGACCATATGGAAATTGAGGATATTGGTTTAACTGATGGCAGTGTGACTTGTAAGGTGGTGACTTACATGCCTAAAAATCTGGCTAGGACAGATCCCCTCCTATTGTATTGTAAAGCCTCATTTTTTCTGCTAGCAGATGATTTTCTCCAGGCCGTGAGACTTTATCCTGTGACTTTAGTAATAGTGTCTCCCATCAGGGCTGCCTGCAAGCTTTCTGTAAGATACCTTTAGCTTTAGCATGGGACTGGCTTTGGGGATTTTACCCAGTTACATCCAGATACAGACTGGTCCTTTCTGGTGAGAGACCATGATGAATGTTTGTGTATGGCTGACAGGGACTGTATTCTTGGAGGAGAGTGGAGTCTGCAAACAAGTAATCTCAGAAGGGTGCAGAAATCAAATTGATTATGTTCTGTGCTTTCAGACCAAAGGCTAAGTCTTGAAAACATGATTCCTGCAACTGTTCACACTGTCCTGAGTGCTCTATATTTATGCTGCCACAGAAAGAACTGGTTACACTCGGAGGAGAAAAACCACAGGAAACGCCAAGGAATGAAATGTGCTTGCAGCTGAAGTATCCTCATCATGAATAGGTACAAAACTATCAGACAGCTTGGTGATGGGACCTACGGCTCTGTTCTCCTAGGGAGAAGCATTGAATCTGGAGAGCTAATAGCCATTAAAAAGTAAGTGTTCTCATACATTACTTAATAATGCATAGTCCAGGTTTTTCCTTTCTAGGTCTGCATCAACTTGGTCATGCTGCTTTGAGTACTTCAGATTCCGTGCAGCTTTTTAATACGGATGGGCAGCATGAAAAAGTTCCTTGTATCCTCCAAAGTTTCAGCAGGAGATAAAGAGGGTGAGATACATAGGCTTACTGTGTAACAGCACTCTGCTGCTATGTGCAGTCAAACGTGTTTTATGAATTACTTAGACTATTCTGCAATGCTGCTTTGGAATCTACAGCCCTTTCGCTGCTGCATGCATGGAACATATATTTTGTAGTCTAATTTTCAATGGAATATTAATACTGCAGTGATAATTCACACAACTGCTCTCATTGTCCGTTACCTATACCTTTTATGCTATGACATATTGGTCTTTTCAACTTAGGATTTTCTTGAAATCCCTTGCGAAATTCACATGATTTTCTCTTCTGTTTCAGTAGCGACTTTAGTTTGTAAATGGCTTACTTGTCCTAGCTATGTAAGAGACAGCTGTAAAGCATTGCAGGCACCTTCCTGAAATACTGACCATGACAAGGGACAGACTTGTCAAAAGAGCTTTTAGTACAATGCTGTTTTGTATGAGCAGTCAATAGCTGGCTTTATCAACTTTCTAAATCCCCTCTGCTGCGGGTATTTTGTCTGTATCAGACCTTGCTTAGAAAGTCTTGCTTTAATTTTCGGTTTGCAATATGGGAAAAACTCAGAAAAATCAGAACAAGTCAGAAGTATTCTCTTAGCTTAGGTGTTAATGCCGATCCTTTGTTAAAAACAGAAGTGGCTTGGTACCTGCTTGCACAAGACAGTAACTGCAAAAACACTGCAAAAAAAAAATCCAGACCCCTTCATGACATGAAGGGCTTGTAGTTCTTAAACTACTCTAATTGTGGGAGCCAATTTCAAACTTGCTAAATTGGAAATTTGCTGCAATAATAAGTTAATACTGAATTATCATTAAAGGCAAAGGCCCAGATCTTCAGAGAGTGCCTAACTTGCTCTGAAATCCAGACTCTGCACACTTGAGTATTTGTAAGTTTTAATCTGTGATCTTCTGTGTGCATGTATGTGTGAGCCTTCATTCTTTTGTTCCTGAAGCACAGAGTTACATCTCAAAGAAGTGAGTGGTAATCAAAATGTGTAGGGACACACAGGGCCATACATTACACACAAATACTGTGTTCAGAGTTACAATCTGGCTTGGGAGAAAACTGCCACAGTTTGTTTCTGTTAGAGCAGAGTTGCTTATAAGCTTGAAGAGGAAAGCAGAATTTGAAAAGCAGTTGGCATGAGAGATGCACCTTGCAAGAGAAGGAGAAACATGGAAAGTAGTGGACAAAGGAAAATGTGGAAATAACAGCAAAAAACTAAAATCACAGAGAAATCAAAAATAGAAAAGAGGGGCAAGGAGAATATGATAAAATTGGAGACCCAGTGAAGTGATTGGATCTTCATTTGATTTGCTTCAAAACTGTCAAAACTACCCTTGTTCTTTTCACAGTTAGACTCTATTCTACCGCATTGTTATATCAGAAAGAAAAATAGCATGCCTGTGCTTGTTGAAGGCTCTGGATTATTTTCAGCAAGATATATGTACAGAAAAATGCAATCCAGTGTAATAGTAACTGTTATTTGACTAATTTTATTTGAGTGTGTATACTAGTAAATCAACTTGGCTATACCTTGTCTAGAGATGTAAAGTTTTGATAAAGGAGCTAGCATTTTACATTCTGATGGAAGAACTGAATTGTTAAGATGCAGTGAGGCTTTTGGTTCTAAGAACAGCTGATATTTTCCATGTATTAGTCATTCTTTTCCCCTCTGCTTTTGTAGAATGAAGAGAAAGTTTTATTCCTGGGAGGAGTGCATGAACCTTCGAGAGGTTAAGGTACTTGTTTTGTTTAATGGTTGACTTCAAATTAGGTGATCACTGTCACATTTGGGGGTAACATCAAATTCTTAACAACTCTTGTGTCAAAACACTACTCCCAAAGTGAGCTGTAGCATATGCCATTACAGTTCTGTTTCCTGACTCTGCATTGGGAGTGTCAGTAGTCTTACAAGAAACACTTGCTGAAATTCTGTAGTCTTACAAAAATTACTTGGTTGTAGAGAGCTGCTTCCTCCCTGCAGTGAGGAGTGTGTGAGTGATAGCTTTCCTGTCACACCTGGAGTTGATTGGTGTTTGTTTTTCAGAGCTTGAGAACACATGCCCTTTGTGCAGCATTAACTTTTGTACGTGCAATTGTTTCTCTATAGTTGGCTTGGGGACAGACATATAGTGTAAAATTCTGATGCTGATGAAACATTGGGGGTAGGCTCTAGGGGCCTCCTTAATTTGTAGTCAGCACAGAAAACCTAGGTCATTTTTCGTGCCATACCCTGTAAAAATGGACATTGAATACACTGAAAATCTAAAAAAAGAAGGAAGACCCAAGTTTGCTAGTTTTAGCTTGGGTGGAGTTGGTTTTCTTTGTAGCAGCTTCTATGGCTCCATGTTTTGGATTTCTGACCAAAACAGACAACACAGGTATGTTTTAGTTATTGTTCAGCAGTGCTTTCACAACCTCAGGCCCTCTCTGTTTTTCATGCTTCCCAGTCAGTGGGTAGGCTGAAGGTGGGCAAAAGGCTGGGAGGGGACACAACCAAGACAGCTGACCAAAGGGACATGCCTTGTGACATTGTGCTGAGCAACAAAAGCTAGGGAAAGGAGGAGGAAGCAGGAGACCTTCAGAGTGATGGCATTTGATTCCCAAGTAACCATTATATGTGATAGAGCCCTGCTGTACTGGTGGTGGCTGGGCACCTGCCTGCCCATGGGAAGCAGTGAATGAATTCCTTAGTTTGCTTTGCTTGCATGCTTGACTTTTGCTTTACCCATTAAACTCTGTATCTCAGCCTATGAATTGTCTCACTTTCTGCCCTTCTGATTATTTTCCCCATCCCACTTGGAGGGCTGAACAAGCTCAGCTGCCTGCAAAAGTTAATACACTATACCAAAGAAGACTTTCCAGGGTTGTTTTTAGTCTTGACTCTAACCTGACTGTTGCCAGTGCAGGTGCAAGAAGAGTGTGAATTCTGCCATTCAGAAGTTTCTTACAGAGAAAATGCAGTTGTTTTGGTGCTTACAGTGACAGCAGATAGCTGGCTTTTGAATGACCAGCACATTAAATTGCTGTATAGATTGTATATGCATATGGTAGTACTTCAAGATCTGGTCTTTGTTCTCAGACCTGCCTGATTATTTAAGACACCAAAGAGTTTTTGAAGTTAATACTTCTGCAACAGTGAAATAATTTGGGGTTTTTTTCTTCTTCACTATGTTAAGAGCCTTGTAAAATCCTATTTGTATTTTCTGTTTCTAGTCTTTGAAGAAATTAAACCATGCCAATGTGGTAAAGCTGAAAGAAGTTATCAGGGAAAATGATCATCTGTATTTTGTGTTTGAATACATGAAGGAAAATCTTTATCAGTTAATGAAAGAGAGGTATGTAACAGCATCACCTATTCCTGATATAAATTAATTACTTGTGGTAATGTGCTTTCAACACCCCTGATACTGTTCAGAGGACTTTGGATCATTTGTTTAGGCTTGGATCACTCTAGCTTAAAGCTGCAGGCTGCAGTAGGGGCTGTGACTGTCACCTTTGAGCATATCCTAGCCAGTCTAGTGAGAGTTTCTAGTGTCTTGTCCCACATTAGTGTGGTAGGGGAGTAGGGAGTTCTTTTGAGAGGTAGGAACTGTGGGCTTTCAACAGTCCTCACACTGAGGAGGCATTGGACCTAGAACTTCTGATTTCTATGTAAGTACTCCAGTGGTGCTTTTTTATAAGAGAGTGGTATCACCACCTCTTCTTTTATGGTTTCCTCAAATAAATGAATAAATAAAAAGTAGTTGGAGCAGTAATCAAGAGGTGTCAAATTTTTGATTGCTTACAGGAATTATTTTTCCTTGCAATTTGAACTGACATGACCAAAGACTGCTTGTTGCATTTGTCAGCATTCTGAATAAAATCTATCTTTTTGATATTGCTGGAGCATTAAGAAAGTCTTAATTTTAGCCTTTGGGCCATGATAACATTCACCAGAGGATAACTGAGGGCAAAATTTCCTGGTTTGATTGTTTCTCTGTATGGACCATAGTATCAGCCTGGCAGCTGACAAGAATCTTCCTTGATTCAACAAAGTAAGGATATTGTTACAGTATATCTATGTGAATGCCACAAGAAATGCCTTTTTAAACATAAAAATACTTACTATGCATGCACAGGTATAGAAAAGAGTAATTTAATTTGGCACATATATATGGATATATAGATATAATCTTATATAAGATTATATATATGTAATTTTAAATATATATAGATATAATCTTATATAAGATTATATATATGTAATTTTTAAATATATATAGATATGGATATAAATTGTATGAAATAATGAACTTGGAAGAAGTGGTTCAAGTCTATAACAGAAACCAATTGTCTTTGGGAATTTCACAGAAATGCTTGATATCCTACCTTCTTATGAAAACAAAAAGCCCAGATGTCTCTAAGAGTATGTTCTGCATCATACTCTATAGTTTAACTAGGCCATCAACTTATTAAACATTGTGTGAGTCAAACCTTCAAGAATGTGATTTGTTTCCTTAATTCTTAGTTAAATGGCCAGTTTTGTGCAAAGGGACTGCAGAGGAAATAAGAATTTCTTCTGTAACTAGAAGACAAAGTAGGCAAATATGAAAATCTGACTGGCAGTTTTATTTGTCATTGCTACCTTTTGTCTTTGGTTCATTAGATAGCATAAGCTAATTTATGAGTTTAGTCATTAATATTTATTTCTTCCCTTTTATTCCGCAGAAACAAACTGTTCCCTGAGTCTACAGTTAGGAATATTATGTATCAGATCCTGCAAGGGCTTGCATTTATTCATAAGCATGGTAGGTTACGTTTTAGCTATAAACCTTCTGAATTAGAGACAGATAGTGTTTGTGTAAGTTTTTTGATTCATACACAAGCAATTACATTACTAACTTCAATAGAAGGAATGATGCAAAGAATGGCTCTATAGGAGAGATTCAAATGACTGATAGCACTTGTATTTTATAGTTGCCTAATACTTCATTCTGGAGGTTTTCTCAGTTCCTTTTCTGTAGATTTCCACTGTCTCAGTCTGGCAGCTGGCCACTCAAACTTGTTCGATGCTAATGAGCACATTTCTTGATAGATTTAAAGGTCCCCTGAGACTGAGAATAAAGAGGAAATTACTCTTTTCTCCAGGTACATGCAGATACCCGAATAAAACACATTTTCTATAAGATACATTTTAAAGTCAGAGTGACAAGCAGCTTTTGTTGCATGGGCTTCCAACTAATATTTATAACAATGGTAAAAGCTAAAGCTGATGTACCAGCCAGTAGTAACAAGAGCCACTTAACTAATAAAAAAAAATCTCAAAACAAACACCTTATTTTAACAGAAGCTTCCTCACTGTTTTTTGCTGACCTCTGCAATTCTGTCTGCTAGATACACTGAAGGGTCTGTTGCTGGGCAGCTCTCTGGGTTATCAGAAGAGAACTGACCTCGGTGGCTGGAGTCCTGGAAGTGAAATGCTTATAAGGACCAGCATTATAGTTCACTTGAAGAACACATTTAACTGTGTTTTGCAAAATACTTTCCAGCTAATAACTTTATGCACTCTTCTAATGGGGCTTGGATACTCATCTGAAACCTAACTATAAAATCCATTCTGTTTCAGTGACATACATAATATGTAAACACAGAAAAATACTATGATTGATTTGCAAAAATCCGAGCCAGCTTTTTCCAATTAATTGTCAAATGGATCACAGCCTTTCAGAACAGCTTTTTTTGCTATTTAATTTACTGTAGCTGTTAAGACTGAGCAGTTCTATGTCAAAACTGTCTTTTTCACTGACCTGCTACCACACTAGACTTGTATTTCTGCCAAGATGGTGCAAATCTGTAGTTAAGAAATGTACCTGGAAATGTTTGGCAAGCCCAACAGGATGGTTGTGATGATATTGTGGCTCACAGTGTAAGACTGAGTGTCCCAAGATTCTCTCCACAACAGTTTTGGAAAAAATCATGTGAGCATTTTTTCCCTCTCTCTGTTTCTCTGTTCTGCACCTGTGTGGCATAGAAATGCTTGTCAAGTAAACTTCTTGCGTTCTTTGTCCATCCAAACTCTTAAGCATCTTTTTATATTTGACTACACAATGGATTGCTCTTTATACAAGTTTGTCATGAAATAAATTGCCTCACAAGTATTCTTTTGGTGCATGTCTGTGCAGCAAAACACAGAAGTGATTGCCCTAAATGCTAAGAACAGCCTTGATTGCTTTGCCTGCTGCCTTTCACAAAGAAGCAGTAATTCAGGCTGGCACCAGAATATCAACTCAACATCCCTAGGAAGGATGCAGTCTCCTGGTTAGTAGATACCTACAGCACTATGTCTTCAGTGCTGTTATACATTAATCTAATGAGCAAAAGCTAATCTAGATATACTAGACAACATAGACATATCCTATGTCAATGTTTAGTCCATTCTCTGTGGGAACATTTTCAAAGCCATGGAAAAAGTAAGCATATTGGAGTCTCTGGAAAGGAGCGGGAGAGCTTCAGTCAGGTACTGCAGAGGGAGCTGTATCTCAGAATGGTGGTTCAGGTGCTTGCAAGAAAGAAGCATAAGGACAAGATTTCTGGGCTGATGATGGAAGCAAATTTCAGAGACAGTAGTCAGTGATACGCCAGCCCTCTTCTCTCATTTGTATTAAAAGAGCTCTTGCCAAACATTCATTCATGATCAGTTTTTGCTGAATGCAGGGAACACTAAAAAAATACACTGAGATCCTCTTACATGGTGTTGAGTAGCTCAGTGCTTGCAGATTATGTTATGTTCTCAGATTTAAAAAGAAGTTTGAAGTGCAAAAAAACCCCTCATTTAAATTTGTATTCTGTTTAAAATAACATTTTATATAATTGTTTGATAACTTAATTGGACAGTTTCCAGTTAGAATGAAACTAGCACTAAAATGGTGGAAATTTTTTTATGTTAGAGAAGTGTCACTTGAAAGAGAGCTGTCAGAATAAATGCTCTGAATTGTTACAAGATAGCCAACTTGTGTATACTGTTCTTCACAAACTAACAGAACACCACTGTACTGATCAGCGCTGCTGATTACATAGGACTTCGATATCTGTGTGGTGCTATTCCAGCTTCAATGCTAAGAACTAAAGCAAAACTATCCAGTTGGAAAATAGAGGATAGAGCTGTGAGTGACGTTGCAATCCACATCAATATTTCATTTGAATTTCAGGGTTCTTTCACAGGGACTTGAAACCTGAAAACCTGCTTTGCATGGGACCAGAACTTGTGAAAATTGCAGATTTTGGCTTAGCCCGAGAAATCCGCTCTCGACCTCCTTACACTGATTATGTATCCACAAGATGGTAAGTGCTAGTACTCACTTATATTGTAGGAACTTGCAACCAACACTTGATAGTAGTACAGTACTGAATTTGTGCTGATTGTTATACTACTTTTGATGCCTCCTCGTTATGCAACTTTTAGTTAAGCTTGGTGTAATTTGAAAAGCTTCAGTCAGTGCAAGATAGTTTACAGATAGCAACAGCAAAGGAGCAGAGTGGGAGTGTAGTGAGGCAGGTGGGAACATGCTAGGATTGCTGTGTGTCAGGAAGGTGTGAGAGCGTTTACAGAAGATTATGTAGTTTTAATAAAAAAAAAGAAAAAGTCTGCGTACAGGAGAGGAGGTTTTTAAAGAATGTTTGCTCTTAATAGCAAAGAATGAAGAGGTGATCAGTTTTGTGTATGTTTGAATTGTTTGATTGTTGGGATTTCCTTTTCTTTTTTTCCACTACAGGTACAGGGCTCCTGAAGTACTTCTGAGATCCACCTGCTATAGCTCTCCAATAGATATTTGGGCTGTTGGTTGCATAATGGCAGAAGTTTACACACTGAGGCCTCTCTTCCCAGGCGCCAGTGAAATTGATACTATATTCAAAATTTGCCAAGTCTTAGGGACGCCAAAAAAGGTAACTGAAGTGATATTCCAGACTACAATAATCCTGGAGCTGTTCCACAATACACAAGATAGTAGTAAGCATAAAAATAATAAATTTTCCTCCATACTGTTAATTTATGGTGTTGATATCATATATAATAAACTAAATTAAAACTTATTTTCTGTGCATTAATTATGCTATACCTGACACACAGAGGAGGAAAAATAGACCCCTGTGCAGCAAGCAAAGTCCTTAGACTGTGATTTCATTAGGTGGGAATCTGATTTTCTCTTGTACATTGCATAAAAACCTATGGTTCAAGAGGGTAAAAATTGGGATCATGGCAAGATTCCTATTTCCTGATTCCATTTGTGCCCTTGACTCTGTCAGATGTGCAGCAAGACTTACCTCTCACCGGAGGTTTGGGGTGAAGATTCATAGTGAAATTTTCGATATGAGACCAGAGTAAGCTGGACACTGTCTGTTACTGGTAGAATATGTGCTAGTGTGCTTAGGCACTGATACAGCTGAACTTTTTATGTGTTTGAAAATCTCATTCTTCCAGAACGACTGGCCTGAAGGCTACCAGCTTTCAGCTTCCATGAATTTTCGCTGGCCTCAGTGTGTACCTAACAACCTAAAAACTCTCATACCTAATGCTAGCAGTGAAGCAGTGCAGCTCATGAGAGACATGCTACAGTGGGACCCCAAAAAGCGGCCTACAGCTAGTCAGGTTTGATTTTATTTTCATTTTGTCTGCTTGTGATTTTTTTCTTTTACTGCAAAGAACAGACATTTAGCAGTTGCTCAGGGGTGCAGTTCTCAGAAGGGAGGAGAATCCAAGAACAATTTGAAAGACAGAAGGGTAATTAAAAGAGAGTAATTAATCTTTGCATGAAACATCAACTGCTTGGGGTATGTGCTTAATTATCAAAGGTATAAATACACTTGAATTAAGTGTAATCCAGTCACTGTGAATAGCAGCAGAGTGAAGGTAGGATGTATGGCTTAAGGCTGTGATGCTGTTCCTTCATTGTAGTGTGTCACAGAATGAGTGGCATCTGGTTCAATCACCTTGCCCTAGGCACCCTGTGCCAGTGCTCAGTTACTCTCAGAGTAAAAAAGTGTTTCTTGATGTTCAGAAGGAGCTTCCTGTGTTTCAGTTTGTGCGTGTTGTCACTGGGCACACCTGAAAAGAGACTCAAGTCAATCTCCTTTGCACTTTCCCTTCTGGTTTTTTGGCGTACTTTGAGAAGATCCTCAAGAACCTTCTCTTCTCCAGGCTGAACAGTCCCAGTTCTCTGTCTTTGCTCACATGTGAGATGCTCCAGTCCCTTAATCACCTTTGTGCTCCTTTGCTGGACTCTCTCCACTATGTCTATCTCTCTCTTCTTCTGGGGAGGCCAAAACTGGACACAGCAGTCCAGGCATGGCCTCACCTGTGCTGAGCAGAGGGGAAAGATCACTGCTCTTGATCTGCTGGCAACACTCTTGCTCTGGCAGCCCGGGACTTAGAGTTATTTGCAGCAAGGGCGTATTTGGTAGCCGTTCCATGTTCAACTTGGTGTCTACCAGGTCCTTCCCTGCAAAGCTGCTTTCCAGGTGGTTGACCCCCAGCATGGACTGGTGCATGTGGTTATTCCTTCCCAGGACTTGGTATTTATCCTTATTAAATTGGTGAGGTTCCTGTCAGCCCATTTCATCAGCCTGCGGAAGTCCTGCAGGGTGGCAGCACAACCAACCAGTGTGTCAGCCCCTCCTTCTACTTGTGTCATCAGCAGACTTGCTGAGGGCGCACTCTGCACCACCAGCAAGATCATTAATGGAGATGTTGGAACAGTATTTGCCCCACTATTGACCTCTGGGGAACACAGATAGTTCCTGGCTCCATCCAAGACTTTGTTGCACTGACTGCCACCCTTTGGGCCTGACCTTTCAGCCAGCTGTTAGTCCACCTTGCTCTCTGTTCCTCCAGCCCAGTGTTGCCTGGATGAGGCTTGCTTTTGCTGGGCAGCCTCAGCTCAAGTGCATTTCAGATACGTTCCAACAAGCATTGCCCGAGTCATCAGTATTGCACATACAGGTGGGGTTAGCTGCTGGTTTTGGGTAGTACTCAACTAATACAATGAGCAGGGCACCTTTTAGAAAACAGATGGGATTCTTGACACTTGACTTCAAGAGCCATAGCTGAACCTTTGTGATTTAACTGGGCCTTCAGTACAAATTGCAATTAAAAGCTTGGAATTTAATGAAAACAGTTAAAAAGTGAAATAGATCAAGAACTCTCAAAAGTAATGAAGAACAAAAAAACACTGACTGTAACAATATTAAGAGCATTAATGAATGTTTTACAGTAAAGTACGAATAGAGTGAGGAATCTGAGCTTTTAGAAGCTTTTTGCAGTAAGAAGTCTTTGGGAAGGGAAGATGAGTGTGCCTGAAACAGCAAGATAGATTAATTGCCTTTACTGACAACTTCCTAATTATTTGTAAGGCAGATAAAAGTACTTTTACTAACTAACTTTACTAACTTGTCAGAAAAGGTAGAGGCTAATTTCCATAAGGGTTGTGTTTCTTTCGCTTAATTCAGTCTCAGAAATGGAGAATGGAGGAGATGTCTCTGGGGTCATTGAGTTTTGCGGGCTGCATCTGTAATGATGAGGGGGATAATGTTTCACACACACACATGAAGGGACAGCAGGTAATGAAACATGCCTTTAGATGCCACATACTTGGTTAACTATCTTAATTCTGCAGAACCTTTCCTTTTGTAGTAGTCCACAGAGGATTTGGTAACTCAGTATCTCTTGAAAATTCCCTACTATTGCAACATTTTTTTAAAATGGATTGTGCTCACTGGAATCTAATGTTGAAAGATGGGTCTTCTGCTGTTTCCTATCCCACAAAAAAAGGAAATTAAATTTGTGTTGACATGTAGGACTGGGGTAAATGAAAAACTTCGGTTTTCTAAACCTAACATCTTTATTACCTTTCAGGCACTTCGATACTCGTACTTCCAGGTTGGGCACGCCCTGGGCATTCAGGAACTGGGAAAACAAAAGGAACTGCATAATAAATTGTCGCTCCATATTAAGCCTGTCCCTCCAGCACAACCCCCTCTGAAACCCCATGCCCGAATTTCATCAAGGCCTTTTCAGCAAAGCCAGTCTTCTCAGCACATGGTGTACGCATGTAAGACAGACAACTCTGGGGCTGAGCACAGTAACTATTTACAGGAGGACAAGTCTAACCAGGTTCTTCTGCCTGCAATACACAATAAGGTTCCTCAGCAGGTAAAGGTCCATCTAGCATAAGATAACCTTTCTGATACACTGCCTGACTTTTTTCCTTGTGTTTCGTTTTCTTGTTCTCTTTCTCTTTTGAAGGTTCTTGTACTTCACTAAAAGGACAGTGAGTGGAACTAAAACATGGTTCCAACATTCCAACTTTCTGCTAGAAACTGGAAGTTCCTCTGTTGAAATCTAAACCCAGTTGCTGTAAAACTAGCAACTCAGTTTCTTGTTTCAGAGCCATTTTGTGCTGCCCTTCACACCTGCACCAATTACAGGATGACACTGATTTCATATGAATAAAATGGATGTACAGTGTTCAAAATACGAATGGATTGATGCCAGAGAGAAAAGTACGAAGCTAAATAGTATTGAAATTAGGGAGACTATTGCTTTCATCCATTTAAGGCATCCAGTTTATTCACTGGGAATAATAGTCCCTTTGGTCTTCCAAAGTGGACATGGAAACTTACAGGTTCTTCTTGCAGCATGAGAGTGTGCCCTTTCTGTCTACTAATGAGGAGACTGGATTCATAAAATAGGTGATGAGAGCAGACAGTGTGAATGCTGCTGCTACAGGGTCAGTCATAATCAGGGTCAGTACTGACCAGTGTCACACAAAGTCAAAATGTACTGTTGAGTCTGAATGACTGAAGAGGCACAAATTTGTGCCTGGGCTGTTCTGCAAGAGAAAAAAAGTTAAATATCTAGACACAGGCTTGTGGAAACAAGCATTCATGCAGTTTTATATTCCCAACATGGGTCTAGAAGTAAAAATTGAGCAAAACCTAATGGTTTGGGAGGTGCGTACTGGAACATGAATAGACTTGGAATTGAGACCCAAAAAATTTCTTCTTCTGTAAGTTCAAGATGCTTTATTGCAGGACAAAATGCAGAAGATATATAATAATGTTAGAAGGCTACAAATTGTGTTCTTAGCATGCTTAATGGAAGTGGAAGATAGAGCTGTAACAACACAACTACCACTATTACTCTTTGAGATAGAAGAAAAAAAAGTCCTCTTTGTTCCTGTCGCTTAGATTGTGGTCTGAGCATGTGGGTTTGTTTCTTTTCAATCTTTGTAACAGAAAACATCTGCTGGGTCTGAGAATATAAATGGTGAACTTAAACCAAAACCTAGGCGAAGATGGGGACATCTTCCCAGGACAATTAAGAGTTCCGAAGACTGGGATGATTTGGAAGACCTTGATTTCAGCTCTTCCATCATGAGAATGGACTTGAAAAACAAGAAGAGGCAGAATGATGAAACTCTTTGTAGGTAAGGGGTTTTTTATGTGTATGTGCTATTTGGTCTATTTCTTTGCCCTTTTCCTCTTTCTTAGTAATGTTGCTCTTCATGCTTTCTTTGTATCTAGAAATGTATATCTATACAATTTCATGTTCTTTTTTTTTTTCCTACTGAAAATTATAACTGGCTTAAGTCTCCCCAAGTTAATTTTTGAATATATACTTTTGATTTTACATGTGGACGGACCATTTTGATGTATTCCACACATATAAATTGTTTTGTACAAGTCTAAGCTGCAGTTTCCAAGGATGGTATACCAAAGAGAGAAACTTACTGAGTGACTTACAAAAACCTTAAAAGCAGTATATAAGGAAGCTAGAAGCACAAATCTGATTTTCAGGGGCATTTGTATGACTTTGGGTTGATAATATTCCCTGTTGTCTGAGTGTTTATGGTGTAGCAAACACATTACAAGGAAATGATTCCTGGAGATGGGGTGTAGTTGAAAAAGTCAGCTGTAAATATACATGTGTTATAAGACTTGGACTCTACATACCAATTTTTGAATTACAGGTTTGAAAGCATTTTGGACCTGAAGCCTTTGGATGCTGTAGGCTCTGGCAGCAGTGCACGAACTTCCCATGCGACCTTTTTGCGGCAGGACACTCCTACACTGCGAGTTTCTGCAGCAAAGCAACACTACTTAAATCATTCTAGGTATCGACCTGGTTAGTAAAATACTTTTCTTTTTTTCCTGCAGTTCCAACAGGAGTATGAAATAGTCATTGGTACATTAGCTCCTATCCTCTCTTATCCTTTGAACTTGTGGAGCTGGGCTGCTGCTCAAAGAACACGAGGACAGAAAGAGCTTGTAGTGTAGATGGCCACGACACAAACTACATTCCAGTAGTCTAGCAGTACAAACAAGGGGGCAGGACTGATGGTACTTCTTCCTCCTGATGGATACTTTTATACTTGGAAGTGCATTAGAAGGTGTCTGTATATGTGCCAAACTATTCCCTGTCTACCTAAAAAGTATAAGACTGGTCTTCTAGACTGTGCCATGTGTTTACCTCATGAGCGTATAGTACCATGAGCAACAGGCAAACTAGTAGTGGGAATATGCTTTGCTGTAGTTTGGAGTTAAGTAAAAAGCAGATCCGTGTCTCTGTAGAGAATTACATGCCTGTCTTCATGATAACCTCTGCTATACTGACACCAATGCTGAGGCAGGAGGAAGTACAGGAGGCAGACAGCATGTCTGCCATTATTTAAAATGAGATGAATATAAGTATATTCTTTCTCATAATTTCTATTCATGAAGGTAGTGTTAGCATTAATTCATTTGTAGTACTACTTCAAAATTAAGTAAACTAGAAGGTATTGTGACAGCAAACTCAGTCTCAGTCCTTTTTTCCTGAAATAATAATTGACTTCCAAATTGTCTCACTTAGATAGAGTTTTGGTAGCTAAAACTTGTTTTACTAGAGGAGATTGTAAAACACATTGATCCCAAGATTGCTTTAGCCATATCATAAATTGTGAGTGCATCCTTGAATGTTAGGTACCCTGCTTAAATATGGGAGCTATATTAGATACAAATAATAGGTGTCATGTGAACTGTAGTGCAAACTGTTTGCATAATCTGAGGTTTCAGTAGAGACAAAGAAGAGTACAGTACTATGGGAAATGGAATTGCCATTACTGCCTCTCAAGTTATCTTGTTGCTGTTAGGCTTTTGTTGGAAGCACAGATTTCATGTACATAGCAAGGTTCACTTTCTGTGACATGAGAATAGTTGTGGCTTGATGTAAGGACCCTGTCCTGTGATATAAGCAGCTGTTGATGCTAGTGGAACTGCTTACATTGTGATGTCTGCAGGATTAGGGCCTGTGGCTAGTTCCAGCATTCCTGTATAATGAGAGGATGGAGAGTGACTCAGAGAGTTACTGAGAGGAGAGAGGTTTTGGCTAAGTTGAACCAGACATCTGCTCTTGTGCAGATGTGCGTCAGGTGTAATGAATGCAGGCCTGTGTGGCAACTGGGATTTTAGTGAA
The DNA here is from genome assembly GCF_015832195.1 of Motacilla alba alba. Taxonomy (NCBI): domain Eukaryota; kingdom Metazoa; phylum Chordata; class Aves; order Passeriformes; family Motacillidae; genus Motacilla; species Motacilla alba. The sequence continues at coordinate 23,954,041 of NC_052018.1, read as the reverse complement.
GTAATCTTTGCATTTTTGCAATACAGGAATAAGCACCAGGAATAGCATAGTCTCCGCTTCAAGCAAAGAGTCTGCTCCATCTAATCACTGGCCCAGTTCCAGTTTGTCTGGGAAAACCTCTGGTTTGGGAGGAAGTACTGCCGACAGGATGAATTCAGGTAAGACGGTGTGCTTAAGACTCTGAGAAATGATAATAAGTGATGTCTGTGCAATTCCCCACCAGTGTATTTTGGAGTCATCCATTTCCAAAACATTGTCAGCTCTGAAGGCACCTGATTACCCTGTCTGTTCTTTGTGTTAAAATCGGTTATGAGGCTCTTCTTTGGGAGACTGCCTTAAACTGAAACAGTAATTTCTTCTAAGGAATCCTCACAAGTCTGAAGTACCCCATGCATGGAAGCTGGACAGCTTAGGTCTGCTCAACGTGAAATGCTTCCTCCTGCTTTCAGTTTCTCTCTTCAGTTTCTTTAAATAATGTTTTCTCATTTCCAAACTATTTTAGTACACCTGGTACATAAATAGCTGTCATTACAGGAGGAAGCTGGTTTAAATTGAACTAGCCATACACACCAATCTCGTTGCATGAATAAAGCAAAAAAAATCTACCACAATGTCTTTCAATTTATGTTGTTTAAAACAATGTAGTAATTATAGTTTAAAAATTCAGACAAAAAGCAAAACTCTTCAATGTTTCTTCTTCAGGTCTTTTTGGCATTTGATATTTCAGGTATTTAATCACTGTTGTTTGAGTTGAAGTAATTAATGTGTAGATTTTTACATTAGTTTTTATCAGATATAACATGTTAATAACACAATGTTTTTAGATTGTATCTATGTATTTCCTTTCTAAACCATGGCTTCAGGTTTTCATGTGATACAGTTCTGCAGTGATGTACTTCTTTTGCCTATGTTCTTTTGAAAGTGTTTTATTGCCAAAGTTTATGTTGAATCTTGGCCAAAAGAAGCATTTTGGGCCTCTAGAAACCTAGGTTAAAAAAACCCAAAACAACAACTTAAAGTTTTGGATGTAATTTATTCAGAAAATCGCTCTTTAAAGATTTAAGATGGGAGGACACTGTAAATAGCTAAACTACATGAGAACCTTTATATACGTAGCATGTCTCCTTCCTGGCTCTTTTACATGTTTTTGCTTCTTTTGTAGCAGCATAGGATGTCATTAGATTTTTCTTTTTTTATTTATTACCATAATTTCCCACAATAGGCTTTGCCACCGCTCTACTACAGCGTAGGCACATGCGTGATGGCCCTGCTCTGTGCATGATACCTTGTTTAGTGCCCCTCTGTGCTATAACTCTAGACTGTTTTGTTCCATTTCTGTGGCTTATCCTACAGATCAGTCAAATCTGTTCCTGCTCATCTTAGGGACAAGTTTTGTAGCTGGCTTTCAAAATTTGAAATGTGAATCTGTGCAACATTTTTAAGTTGCACTCTCACAGGCTTCAGTAAGAGCTTTGTGTAGCACCAAAGCCCCAGACTCACTACATAGAAACTATGAGTCAATATTTTCTTAGCACATAGTTGCTGAAAGTCAAGCAAGATAATTCCAATTGAAATGCTAAGTTTTGAAAACTTTGAGAAACCTTGAAAAAGCTGAGATGTCAGAGAACTGCCATTCTCTCTGACAAGTACAATTTGTACATGTTTTCCATTCATCTCTACTGCAGTCTGATGCTGACACTCTCCTGAATGCAGGTGTTTATATAGGAGCTGTGGATTTCAAGTGCCTTTGACTAAGTTCTTGTTTTGATCAGTCCATGATCAGGCTTGGTCTTGAAAATGATCCCTCAGGGCACACCTTTGTCTCCTGTTGTCAGTATGGGAGATCCATTGTGTTCAGGTGTTCCTTGCCATTTCTTTCAGGGCCCATAGGATCAAGCGGTCTAACGAATGCTTATGTCCCTTCATTTCTGAAGAAGGAAGTAGGTTCTGCTGGGCAGAGGGTTCAGTTAGCACCAGTTGTGGACCCATCTTCTGGTAAGTCCAGTACTAAAGTTCTTTTGGTCCCTTGGTCAGTACTCCAGTAATGCTGTATGTATGCAGCACTGAACTGCTTATCTTTGCTTTATTTTATTTGTCAGTATGTGACTGCCTGGAGGTATTGTTTGTAACCTTGCAGAACTTCATATGGAGAAGGATTTGGTTTGTGTTTACTTTTGTTTATTAAATATGTGGGTTTATTTACAGCTTATTTCAGTGGGACCTATAGGTAGGTGTGAGAGCTGGCACAGAATTAACACTTGCCAAATCAGTGATGTAAATAATTTGTCTGCTAAGGTTTTAGGGATTGGATCCGCTATTGTTTCACGTCAGCAGACTTTGTTAAAAAAGGAGACTTACCTCCTGAAGAAGTAAGGATCTGGACCTGCACCCAGTTGTTGTTCAGTATGGACAGTTCTCACTGAACCTTTATATCACAGAATTTTTTTGTCCTTTAGATTTTGCATCTCTGACATCAGTCAGACCCCTTCTTGGATGGCTGTCGTTCAGTTCACCCACCAAAAGCTCGCCGCGGTTAATGCCTCTCCCGCCGGCAGCGGAGCCGATCCACGGGCGCGTTGACTGGTCTGCCAAGTACGGCGCTCACCGGTGACCTGGGAAATACCTCTGAGCAGTGCATGCCTGGAAATGGTGTCCAACGTGGGACCATTTCATACTGGTTTATATACCTGTACATTTAAAAGGAGCAGGTCTTCCATGAATGAGACATTTTTAAGGGTTTTTTTTACTTGCATTAATCTGAATGCAATCTTGTACCTTTTGTATAAAAATGTTTTGTTAAATACTTGGGTCCAGTTATTTTCATAAAAGTGATGCATTTTGTATATAAGGCTTAGGGTATTTGGCATTTTTATACAGTAAATTTTTATAATGAACTTCAAAAAAATTTAAATTTTTTATTAGACTCAACTTTTTTATAGAAGTGGATAAAAAAAAGTGGTGCAATATTGCAGTGAAGGAGAAATACTGAGGAAGGGGCATTCATTAGACATTTTCTGAAGTTTTATGTGCTAGTTGAGGCTGTGTAATTTCAAGTGATGCCACGTCTTAGTGCCACACTTGTCTTGTCCTATGCTCATTGCTTCATAGAGACATCAGAAGAGTGAGTGACTTAACAGTCTAAACTCTCCTTCACAGTCACAGTCTCTGAGAGGCTGCTAAAAGATAGTGGGAGGCAGCTTTTTTTAATTTATTTTTGCCTTTGAAAGGTTTTTTGTTGGACTGCTATTCAAATTTACCAAATCTGAGGACTCTTATTTAGTGAAGGGTAAATACTCTTCTGTGGATCCGTTTTCTGACATAGTGTTCCTTTTTCCTGCTTAAAAGTTGTTCTTTGGCATTATTCACTATGAAATAGAATGTGGACCTACTCTGTTAAATTCATGTAAATGGTCTAATGATTTCTAAGGAGAAAAAAGAGATTCTATTTCTTCTTTTTCTTTTGTTGCGAATGTAAGAGCTGAAGATATATTAAAGAACTTATTAACAATAAATTAATAGAACTAAGAAAACTGGTTTCAGAGTAACAAAGTATTAGTGATATGCTAGCAACATAGTTTAAGGAAACAAGATCTATGCAGCTGACTTATTTTTTCACAACTGTTCTAAATCGCTGCTGTTCTAAATCACTTAAGGAAAAAAAACTCCAAAAAAACAAAACAACCCAGAGGAAATGAGTTGGTCTAACCTTATGTTTATACTCAGTTTTTCTTCACTCAATACATTATCTTTTACCAGGTGAAGAAGATGTCAGCTTCCATAAATTAGGCCCAGAGGCTCTACAGGAAAAAATGGGATCTTAAGTGGTCCCATTGAGAAAATGTTGTTAAATTGTAGTTGATTTCACTGAAATTGATACAGTTCTTTGAAGAGCAGTTTAACTCAGTTTATGAGAGTATGATTTATATCAAGGTATAGAGAAAAGAAATAATCTGGTTTAGTTCTGCTCTGGAAAGGAGTGCCAGAGTCCAGCCATCAGCAGAAGATTCTTTTAGAGCACAGTCAGCATTTGTCTGTTCTGCACCTCCTTCTACAGAAGAAAGATAAAATCCTTCAGTGCTGTGGGAGAAGACCTTCCATAGCTGTGTTCTGGAGCAGTGCTGCCAAAGTTGAAGTGTGCAGAGAAAATGCATCTCCCTGCAAAAGTGTGCAGAAAGGCTTATCTTTCTGAGCTTACTGTGTGATCAGCTCAGGAAAATAGTTTATTTATGAGACTTAAATCCAGCGTAAAGGGATCAGAGCAGGTGCAGTTCTCAGCTTCCAGCCATTTCACAGGAATTGGATAGCTTGTGTATCAATAAGATCCTCTCCGTGGGATCTGCCAGCACACACAAGGGGCAGCTGCTGTGGTCTTGAGACTGAGAATATTCTTGCCTTTTCGGTGCTTCCCATGGTAAATGTGTGGGATTTTGATGAAACTGTACCCTAGGGTTGGCTGCTGGCTCAGTGCTACAGGGGGAACCCCAGGGAGCACTGGTCACTGTTTGCTTTTATAGGCTCAGCCCACAGTGAGACAGTACAAGACAAAGAAAGAGCTAAAGTGCATGAAGGACTTAACACATGCCAAAGACATCTTGTGTGTCCTGCTGCCCTGTTATCTGGGTATAGCAATTACTAACTCCAAACCATACCTAACTGCTTCCGCAGCAGTGATGCCAATGCTTAGCAGTAAAACAAAGCAGCCATTTGCTTTCTAAAGTGCACACTGATTGGTGTCTGTGGGTAAGTGGAAAGAGAAATATGTATATTTGTGATAGGACTGGAAAGATAGTTGTTTCTCTTGGAAATAAATACCTGTATTTATGTCTGCATATCATTTAATTTATTTTATCACCAGGTAATTTGTCTCAAGAATGAGCACTCTGAACCTATCCCAATATCCCTAGACCTAAGTAGCCTATTTAAGTAGTCTGGTCTGTACACTTAATTCCTACAAGTGGAAGGACACAAGTCATGAGAACAGGCAGCTGAGGCTTGGATTCATCATACTTAAGTGTGAGCTCCTTTGTTGTGAGGTGACTCACCCCTGGTGAGTGAGAATCGTGTCAAAAGAAATCTGTCTCATTTGAGAGCATACTAACATTCTGGAGATACCTGAGTCTCTCTGCTGAGGAGGGGGACAACTCTGTGAGATTCAAGTAACACAGGACGAATCTGAGCCTGGTCTGTAATCTCTGAACCTTTGTCAGACTGTCAGTGATTCTCTTGACTATAGCATTCAAGTTTTAGTTGGTCCAGTCAAAAGACTAGAAAAGTAAGTTGTACTTAAAATTTTCTTTTTTTATATATGTCCTCCTTTCCTAAGTTAAAGCCTTTTAATTTTGGGGGAAAAGCTAATAATCTTGACATTGAGAATCACAGCTAGTTTTAACTTAGTGAGACAGAAAATTAGCTAGATGTAATGGCTGTATCATTTACTCAAGCACATTCTTACTGAAGCTGGTAAAGTTCTTTTTGAGCAGGACGGAGCTGAGTTTATGTATGTTACCGTGCTGTCTCTGTGCAATACAGATATGGAAAAGATGGAGGCCTTTATATACTGAAATCTGGACAAGCAGCATATCTGAGAATTTATGATATATAACCTACTACTTTGTGCTTCAATATTTAGCAGCATCTTTGTGGAAAATGGTTTTAGAACTGTACTGTTTACATTTTCTCAGGCTTAGGTATAACATGTAATAATAAAGGAGTCTGACAGTGGATTCATTTACCCCTGTAATCCAGATTTTCCAAAAAGTAGTGTGTAAGTGCCATGATGTTAACAAGAAGGAAAAAAAAAAGCCAGAAAATCCACTCCCTTGGTGTTCCTGTATCTGATATAGCTGTTGATATGAGCAGCATGTTCCATAATGTGTGTACTGAAAGGATATTTTAGAACTTAATATGGAAGGAGGGGGGTGGAATTGTCTGAGATGTGGAGAAAGAATGGTTCTTGTTTATTCAGTGCTTTTGTTCAAAAACATCCTAAATGCTTGTTTCATTCCTTCTGTGTCAAATGTCCTGCCCAGAATAAAGTTATCCTTGAGGAAGACTGCTTGCTCTTTTATTCAGTTTTTAATGGAAGCATTTTAGTTTGTTTTTTGTTTGGTTGGGTTTTTTTTAGTTGGGGTTTGTTTTGTTGGTTTGTTTTTTGTTTGTTTGGGTTTTTTTTTTTTGGTTTTTTTTTTTAATAACCCACCTTGGAGGGGCACTGAACATTCACTAGGCACATGGTTTGAGTCTAAGTGTGTAATTTCTGCAATACACTGTGAGCTCCCTGTAAAACTGATCGCTTAGTCTTGCTTGGCTGTCAGCTCCTCTGAAACTACCTGCAAGACTGAATTACAATATGCATAACACTTCAGGAGGACAGGCAGCTGAACTAGATTGTTGTGGGTCCCTTTCCAAGGGAAATTATTCTGTTCTGTTCTGTTCTGTTCCTGTTCTATTGTTCTGTGTCTCGTGTCACCTCTTTAGCCTTCTCCCCGGCTTTCGAGGCAGTAGAAGCTGAAAACAGTTTATACCTCACACGCCCAGCCCTTTTGTTACCTGTTTAAGTGGGCTGACAAACACTTGCACAGGTGAAGAGCTAGGTGAAAAATGCATTCGCATTTGCAAGGATTCCAATTTACCTGGTTGGGGGGAGGTGTGTGATGAATTTTAGGTGAGTGGGGCATTGAAGAAGTAATAAAGTGCAATAAAAAACAGCATTTGCATACGCACACCCTCACTGGACAGAATGTGCACGTAAAGCACAAAACAATGGCAGACTGCCCCATGCAGCGCCTCACTTGGATGTGTCTGCAGTCTTGGAAGCTTGACTACCCTACGTTCTCCTACAAATGGACCTTGAGCTTGTTTGGAGGTTCTAGCAGGGGAGCGCAGCTACCGTATACCCTTGACCGATGAACGGTACCGTCTCTATCGGGGAGGTCGTCCTCTTCGACCGAGCGCGCAGCTTCGGGAGGGACGCACATGGAGCGTTGAGGGAGGAAGGGGACACCCGCCTAGCCAGCCAGATCAGCCGAATCAACCCTGGCGATCAATGGGGTGACAGATGTCGCAGCCAGATCGCCCTCACATCCAGACAATGAGTTCTCCCAAGAATGTATTTATAGCTCAATATTATCGATTCCTTTCTCAACACGGTTTGCAACGCTAAAAACCTAGGGACACAGCGCAGGGAATCAGCACTTTACAGCGACAAAACCACCCGAGAGAATCCGGTTCTTAACCCAGTTTAAAAATTTTAGCGAAATTCTCTGTGGTGAGCTGTCTTTCCAGAAGGCTTTGCGAAACTTGCAAATTTACAGCTTCCCATTGGCGGCTGCTCCGCTCGTCGCCGTCCCGCGGCCTGGGCGGGGAGGGCCGCGGGCGGGGCCGGCGCTGCGGGCTGCAGCTGATCGCGGCTGCGGCCGGGGCCGGCGGGACTGCTCTGCCCTGGGGCGTCGTGTGCTCGCTCGGCATCGCCGCTTGTCCCTCCGTGTGTGTGAGTAATGTGGGCCCCTGGGATTCCCCTCTTCCCGCCGCCAAGCGGTGCCCGCGGTCGCTCGGCTCGGGTGAGGCGGGGAGCCGGGAGTCTGTGGCGGGCTCGGGCCTGAGCCGTGGGTCCGCTCCCGGTCACGGGCTCCCCGTGTCGCAGCACAGACCGCCCGTCATCTCCTGCCTGCCAGGAGCTCGTCCCCGGGAGGGCGGGAGCTGATGGCCCCGGGGCTGCTGCGTGTCACACGCGGAGCACGCGACGCGGCCCCGCTTGGTGCTGCGGCTGCAGAGTGGCAGCGCTGTTGGGCTGCTGAATGCAGGCAGGGGAAATCGAGCCCTAGAGCCCTGGATCTGCGGGACGTGCGAAGCACAGCTGCTGCCCGGCCCTCTTCACCGATGTTCTTCTGGTCTGTGTTCTCCTTGCATGGGAGCGATCGCTTCTTGCACTAATATTCACGTTCCCTCATTCCCCCGTTAGCCCAGATGGCCTTCATAAATCACAGCATGGGAACAAATCTTTCACAAAGTCCATTTTCCTGTTAAGGTGTCAGGCTGAGGGGAATGGGCAACAACCTACCAGTAATTGCGGCTCCTGGCTGCAAATTGCCACTTTACCTCTTCCTGATGAAGGGCAGAGAAGGGAGAAGCTCTTTGCCCATCACCAGGGTGCTCTTTCCATCAGATTTTAGTTCACAAGTTGGACTTTCTCTTCCAGTATGGCATAGCAGGCTCAGTCCTAGGAACCTAGAATGCTACAGCTCATTTCAAAGTTTGTTGATCCCCTGGTATTTAAAAAAATGTTATTTATAAAGTATTGTAAAAGAAGCACCCACCATGCCTTTACCTTGAGGTGTATTGGGCATCAGTGACTTGCTTATGTCCTGTGACCTGTTCACTGGCCTGCTAAGAGCAGGTCTCCAGAAGTGGCACTGAGGAAGAGTGACTCTTCTGTTTCTTTAGTTTTTTTAAACTACAAATTAAAAGTCACCTTTGGCTTTTTTCTTCTTTCTCTGTGAATGTGGTATTACAAGTAGCTCCTGTTTAATTCTGTTCTTTTCTGTAGTTCCCAGTGATACTTTTCTAATTCGCTGCTATATTTATCAGTGATAGAGATAGTACTTGGCAGTGTTTTAGTTCCCTGTGACTTACCTAAGAGCAATCCGAGGCCCCTGAGCAGGCGGGGTGGAATAGCCAGGCTCGTTTAATTCCCATGGCCTGATGCACTCTCATATTTTGTGTTCTCTTTTCGTGCCTGTTGGCTAACAAGCGGATCATTTTGTGCATGCTCAAGGTCTTTTTTTCCCTCTGCTAATGAAGGAGCTCTTGGAACACTGGAAACTGGAGGTTATTGTTTGCATGCCAAGAGCCTCTGTTCCAGAATTACTTGAACTGTGGATTGAAGCGACAATAAATCACCTCACAGAGGGAAAGCAGCTCTGAGTTGCAGCAAGGACTTGCTACAGGGGAGTTCTGCATGTGAAATACCAGTGTGATTAAATATGATTGCTCTCTTGGCTTATGGCTCTGCAGTGGAATCCAGTTCCTGCTGAGGCCTAAATAGTAGTCTATTCAAAAAAAATAACAATTAATAGTCTCATTTATGAAGGCATTAAAGAACTAAAATGCTGCTTGCGAAGCAGCATAGGATCATCTGAAAAGTCCATAAAGTTTTGCATAGCAACAGGGTTTATTAACAGAAAGAAATGCAGCCTGTAGAAGGATAAGTAGTGCAACACTCTGAAACTCTGTATTTTAATCTGGATTGTTACAGAAGAAACAGGCCATTCTTCTGAAGTTTCTGCTGATCCTCATATTGTGATATTTTTGAAGTTTCTACTGATTGCTGGATCATCACAGCTAGAAAAAAAAGTGAGAGGCTTAAAAGTACATTCCCATGCTTCACTCAAATGTGTAGAATTAATGTTTAGATACTTTTGGCATTCCTTGATAAAAGGTCTGCCAGTTTTGGAAACTTGGTTTACTGCCTCTTCTCTTCCATCAAGACTTGGCTTTTAGTGGTGTCTGTGTAACTTCAGTGTTAATACTTCTATTTTCTAAACGTTTTAAGATTTTTCTTCACCGTGATTTTTAATTTTTTTTCTGTTATCTCCTACTTAGCAACTTGGTGCTTACTTTTCCTGAATTTCAGGGGGATGAAAAGTCTATGAAATAGTTTGACTTGAGTGTGCAGCAAGAAAATCAAATCAGTTTAGACTGAAACTTTGCTAAAATATTTCGTCAAAAATTAACTTAAATTTTTGTTGTGTGAGTGACCTGTGAACCATTATTCCAGCTGCCATCAGATTTCTGTATAATTAACTTACTATCTCTTGTAACTCTTTTAGGTAACAGAAAGTTTGAAGTCATGTCCACAAAACCAAAACTTTACTACTTTGATGGAAGAGGCAAGATGGAATCGATTCGTTGGTTGTTGGCTGCAGCTGGGGTCGAGGTTTGTGTTAGAGTTTTTAATTTCTAGCTGCATATTGCTAAGCTTGTCTTTGAGGTAGATCACATGTTATAAGGCAAAAAAGAAAAGGCATCCCAAGATGAAGTAGTAAATGAGCATTGGCTGTTCAGTGTAATTAAATACTTTTACTTCAGGCACACAAAACCATGGCTTCAAGTTACATGTTTTCTGAGCAGTGACACTGTAAGCAGTGACACTTGCTTAACACAAGAATGTGTAATCCTTAATTAAGCATTTGATTAATGAGCCAGAGCTGCTGAGCCGATAGATGTGTTGCTCGCAGAACAAGTGTTATCTGTGCCTGGTAAAAGAGCAATTTACTTTCTCTAGTCTTCCTGTTCTCAGTTGAATGCTCACACAGAGATTTTTGTTTTATTTTTCACTCCACTGGCTGCATCCTCCATAAGCTGTAACACAAAATATCTTGTGTCTAGCATAATTCAGATGAAACTTAGCAGGTGAAGTGAGCAAAATGACCCACATGTGTGGGGAAATCAGACATCTCTAAGTACTTGGGTAAAACAGCCTTTACTTTTTTTCTGATGGTATATGATTTATTCATTTGCTGGCCATCTTGGTGGTAAACTGGTGATACAGTTTGAGGACACAAAGGACTAGCATTTGCTCTGAGTGTCCTCTTTTACACAATAAGCTGTTACATCACATACAGTTACTTGTGTACTGAGCCAAGGAATACAAGTTTTTTAAAAACACCACCAGTCTTTTTTGGAAGGCCTTGCAGAAGACAGAACTGTCCTTTGTTCCTATGTTTTAAGTGCCTCTCTTTTTTTTTTTTTTTTAACTTTTAAAAAAAAGCTGTTGATAAGTACCAATTGCTACATTTTTCCTTCTTTTCTCAGCTTCCCGTCAGCAGAAACCTGGGTTCTGAATTTCAGACTGTGATCATACTTTCTATGATTGAACATTGGCAGTGTGTTAATGTGCCTGATCTTCTGGGGTTTCTTTAGTATAGCAAATCTTAATTACTAATATGAGTGGCACAGATGTTATGAGAGTGGCTGACTGAGCAAGGCATTTAGGGATTGGTAACATCGACCATTTTCTAGTCTCCATGTTGTGCACTGGTCACAGACATGTATGGCACATGCAAACACATACACTAGATGTCTAACTTTGGTGTCTTAATCTTGAACCTTTTTCTCCACAAGTAACACTGATTGGACCAGCCCTCCTCAACCAAATTGAGTGTGACTGCATCCATCTGATCACCAGCAATTTTGTATCTTTTGTTTCTCATTTTGTGAATATTTAATCTTTAGGTGTCTGAAACATGCATCTGTATCAAATTTCCTGCAGGGCTTGCTACTTGTACACTATTTTGTAAAAGCTTTGTTTTAACTTCCAAAGAATTTGTTCCTGTCCAGCTCCCAAATCAAAATATCACTCAGCAGATTTTTTCCACATTCCAGAAAGCATCTTAAGGACAGCCTAGACTGTATTGTTGATTGTTACACATTACGTTGCCTGTTTAATACCAAACAAACCATCCTCACTCCAGTTCTTATTGCCTGTTCTTCTGCTAGGGTTGCCCTTTGCAGCCTTTATCAAGTGTAACAGTCCAGGAGATATTGCCAGCACTTCTGTCCTTGGTGTGTTCTCCCTTAGAGCCATATCTGAAATGGAAAGAACCATGATGTATGTTCTTTTCCTTTTATGGTGTTTTAAAGGTTTATCTCTTCTAGAAATGTGAAAAGATTCTTATTTCCTCTTCTTCCTCACTCTCTTTTGTCAGTTTGAAGAAGAGTTTTTGGAAACCCGAGACCAGTATGAGAAACTCCTGCAAGGTGAGTCCATGTGAAACCTCAAGAAAAGTGTAACTAGACTTAGAGAAGATGTGTCAAGTCTTTGAAGACTCTATGTGTCTTCCTTTCCACACAGAAGAGTAAAACAGAGCTGTGAGCAGCTGCAGAGGCTGTTTTTTTCCACATGTGGACAGATGAAATTGCAAACTGAGTATCTTTCCAACCCGCAGGGTTTGCCAGGCCTGTGGATTCTTCTGTTCTCCTTTTGTCTACGCATCCCACCTGGTCCCACAAACTTAACCATGGGCTTCAGTAACCAGAAAACATGTACCCAGAATTTAATGTTGTGTCCTGGTATAGCCTAAAGATTGGTCATAAGAGAGAAATCTGTGAATCTAACGTTTGCTTCAAATAGTGTTTGAATAATGGAACAGAGGTTTTTTTACATTGTTTGGAACTAGACACTTTTTACTCAGTTGAGGAGTTTAGTGTGATTGTCTCCACTGCATTTCAATTTCATTTCTAAAGCTGCTGTACACAGTCCTGACTGAAACTTCAGTGAAATTTTGTTAAAGGAAGGATGGTAACCCACAATAATTGTGTTTTTCAGTTTAATTTGTCTGCACCACTGTAATTTATTTTTTGTATGGAAGAACTCCAGTTTAATACAATGACTACCCACAGCAAGCTCATCATAAAAGCAATGTTCCTCTGAAGACAGCAAGAAATCTGACATGGAGTTATTAGATCAGTTGAATAATGTGTGTCTGTCCTTCTAGGTGGATCCCTGTTGTTTCAGCAGGTGCCCATGGTGGAGATTGATGGGATGAGGATGGTGCAGACCAGAGCCATCCTCAGCTACATTGCAGCAAAGTACAACCTCTATGGGAAGGACCTGAAGGAAAGAGCCTTGTATGTAACAGTATTACTCTTCTTGAATTTCATATAGTACTTCAGATGCATTTAGAATTAATTGCACAGTTGCACACACACCTGTGCACAATCACCTGTGGGCTCAGTGATACATAACTTGCAGCGAGCTTGAGAAGCCACAGTTAGATGCAAGCCAACTGATTTGCTCTAACTCAGTTACTTTCCACATAAAAATATTTGAGTCATGGGTCTATTGTGCCTTACTGAAAGATTAATACAGCCTGACACATGTATTCGAGAGGTGACTAGAATGTAGATGCTGAACTACTTTTGTAACCAGAAAACTCTGGAAAGAAATGGTTAGTTTCTAACTTTTGGCTGCAAAATAAGAGCTGTCAGTGATATTATCTGCAGTTGCATGATGTACCACTGCACTGTAAAAACTGCGTGGTTTAGATCTTTGGGAGCTGGGGAAAGAACAGCTAAGAGCTGTTGAAAAACTATTGTTTTCATGTGAAATAATGTCCATGTGAAATAACATCCATGTGAAATTACATCTTGATGTTGTGTCTGTGAAGGAAAAGAAACTATGATGGGGCTGTCTCAGTATCTAGCATTTTAAAGGTCCATCTACGGTACAAAACTTGCTCTGATAGCTCTGGAAAAGGAACAATCCTGTGCTGCTGTACTGATAATTTAGCTGGATGAAGGACCTGGTATTCTAAAGACCTCCAATCCCATTATTTATCTATGTGGCACTACTTGGACTTTGGATGAAATTCTGAAGGTGGGATACATCCTGACAATTAAGTCAGTTGGGAATGACTCCTTGTGGTGCTGTGTGTTTCTTTGGTGATTGTGAAGTGATCTGTAACACCAAAGGTACACAATTAATCTCTGTGCAATCCTGTTTAAACCTGGACAATGAAGCAAGTAAAGAGCCAAAATCACTACAAGTACATAAGACTCCCACTGTGACATATTTTTTTAATTGCATGAGGGGGCAAATAATTTCCATGAGGGGGTGTGTTTGAGATTGCTTTAAAAAGCATTTCTCAGATCACACTGCAGCCTGGAAAGGAGTGGAGCAGGGGGGAGGCACCACGACAGGGGGATGGGAAATTCAATGTTTACTATCCTAAAACAAATATAAGGTGATTTGGCTTGTGAAGGTGCCTTCCATTTAAGATTTTTGTTTGCTTTGGTTTTAAGGATTGATATGTATGTTGGAGGAACTGATGACCTTATGGGCTTCATTTTGATGTTCCCTTTCTTATCAGCAGAGGATAAAGAGAAACAACGTGCTTTAATAGTTCAAAAGGCGACAAGCAGGTATTTTCCAGTGTATGAAAAGGTATGGAGGAGGATCATTTTCTTCCCTGATTCTGGAGGGATAACAATGGGAACACTGGGTATTTCACCACAACCAGAAGCAGAAGTGTCAGTGCAGTACTTTACACCAGAACATCTATACTGTCTGTTGGCTGGAGGGGGATCAGAGCAGTATCAGATTTGTTTGGGTGGGTCAACCTAAGAGACTTTCAATGTATTTTCTTTCTTTCAATGCATTTTCTTTCATGTCCAGGTGAGGAAGGGAGTGATAGAGCAGCTTTGATGGACTTCTGCTACCCGGCCAGGGTCAACCCCCACCACAGCAATTTGTATTGCAAAAGCAGTGCTAATTGTCTTCTTTGTTTAACATTTCAAATACATCTCTGTTGGGTTTTTGTAAACACAGCTATCACTGCTGACTTCTAGCCATCCTGGAATCTTGGTCTTTCTCTAACTGATAATTTGAGAGATAGGACACAAGAGATACTCTCAGTGAAAATTAATATCCATGGACAGGATGATCCAGCAGGAATAGCTCCTCTACATTTTAAAGACCAACGAGAAGACAGTTTTTCACTTTGCAAGGTCTCCTATAGGTGTTTTCCAGGGTGCATTCTGCCCTCTCCACTTGTTGCATCTTAGCCCTAATGCTTCAGGCTGATCACCTCTCTTTTATACTCTCTATTTTCCCATTGAAGCTGTAAAAATGTATAGAAAAAAAATCCAGATAAATTAGACTTGAAAGATGTGAACACCAAGAAGGTATCTAACCCTACAGTCTAGTACACAAGGTAACCTAGAGCTGTAGGAAGAAAGGATTGGTAAGAAAAACCCTGGGATTCTGGATTTCTGCTGTAAAATGATCAGTGACTGCTGGCATATCCCTTGTTCCCCCTGCTAGCTGCATGGGAGAGAAGGATGAAAAGGAGACAGTAGTGTTGTCAAAGAAGGTGTGCCTATGAATTTTGAAAACAAAAAATCTCATCTGGCTATCCACACCTGAGAGTTTTCATCTATGACATTTCTAGGTTTTGAAAGACCATGGGCAGGACTTCCTAGTTGGCAACAATTTTAGCTGGGCAGATGTTCATCTTCTTGAAGCCATTTTAATGGTAGAAGAGAAGAAGTCAGATGTGCTCTCAGGCTTTCCTCAGTTACAGGTACCTTGCACTAACAAGATGCTCGTAAGGCTATAAATGTGATAAATTATATTTCAAAGTCTGTTCTGTGTAAATAATTCCACAAATGTTTGTTAATTTTTCATTGTAGTCTTGCTTTTCCTGCTTTGGGAAGAGTCTTGTAAGATGTTTCATCTAGAGAAACTGTTATTTTCTGGAGTAACCCCTGTACACATGTGAAGAAATGCACCCTCCCTTTTTTTGACTCTCACCAGTTCTGTGATACCACTAAGTGGAAGATATTTTCTGGATCATAAGAGCAATCTGTGTAATGTACATATTAGAAACCACAGATAACTTACCACTTCATCCCATATCAATACAAGACAGATGGCTCATTTGTTACTGTGGAAAATAAAAGGGTTGAAGTGAGTGGGAGTAAAATTCATTCACACTTAAAACCATATTTCCTGTCTTGTCTCCACATACAGCTTTTTAAAGGATGTTACATAAATCAGTAAAATAAGGTTTTTCCTTGTGTTACTTTCTGTCCTTTAAATACTGCATACTTACTGTTTGCCTTTTAGGCATTTAAAGCAAGGATAAGCAGCATCCCCGCGATCAAGAAATTTCTTGAGCCAGGAAGCCAGAGGAAACCTGTTCCTGATGATAAGTATGTAGAGACTGTCAGGA
Organism: Motacilla alba alba; assembly: GCF_015832195.1. Lineage (NCBI taxonomy): Eukaryota > Metazoa > Chordata > Aves > Passeriformes > Motacillidae > Motacilla > Motacilla alba. The sequence continues at coordinate 23,938,310 of NC_052018.1, read as the reverse complement.
GAGTTCTCCGCATGTATTATGATGTAAAAGCAAATTAGTTTGCCTGGCTGTAAGAGAGCTGCCAGATTGCACACGTCCAATTACACTGCGAAGGAAGGCGAAGGGGCGTTCCAGAGGTGTTTCAGTGGGAAAGGTCGTGCCCTCACACAAAATACAGTAGGCAAGTGTCTTCTTTTATAGCACTAAAATACTAGCCTATTTTCTGGTAATTTTAAGCAGATGAGATGGCAGCAAGCACACTGTCTTCCTAGAGACTTTGTGGAACAGCAGAAAAGAGAAATGTCAGTTGCTGACTGACATTTCGTATGTTGTGACTTTTTTTCATTTGCTGACTTCAGTATGTCATGCTACTTCTGAGGACTTTTTTCTAGATCCAGATCAGATTTTTATATGATGATTGCTTTCAATGTAAGCCTTTATTCTTTTTTAATATCACTGTTGGCAAATGAAACAAAAGTTTTTTAAAGAAAGTAGGAGTGGGGTCTTTCTCCTGCCAGTTCTACTGGACATCAGTGACTTGTCAACACTGTGCCTTTATAACTAAGCTGCACTTTTATTACTGAATTAGGAAATAAACTGACTGCCAAATGATGTTTTTGTTTAAATGCTGTATCTAGAGGACCTGTACTAATCAAATAAACTTTTTATATAGTCACATTGTCCTGTTGTCTTCTGATTGAAAGCTGGGGCTTGCAAACATAATTTTTACTTTTCTTGGAGGATAAATTCTTTTTATTTGATATGAGGAGGGTCATTGTTAACTCACATGCCTCATGGAAAGGTATATTTTGTTTGTGTTTATAAACAAGAGAATGGAGATGTGAAGGAGAGGTAGTAAACCATCACACAAACCTGATATAGCTCCTATCTAGTACCAACCAAACTCAAAATGTTTCTTTTCCTCTTTTTAAATTCTATGGTTTCCACAGACAGCTAGACAAAGGAATTTAAAATAGTTTTAATCACTTCAAAAAATGGCACTTAGGTTATGAAAAGCTGCTCTACAGGATGTTACCTTGGTGTTTCATATTTGTTATTTATAGTCCTACATTAATGATATAGCTTACAAGAAAAGACTTGTGCTCAATCTTTAATGGCCCTGGTTTATTCCTGTGTTAGCTGTGGGTTGAGAAATAAGATGCTGCTTGACACTGGGATGTAATAAGCACACTCATCTGATATTTGATGAACAAGGTGCCCACTTGAGCTCATCAGAGTCCCCAGCTTCAGCATGGTTGAAGTTTTCAGTGCTACAAACACTTTCCCCTCATTGCCATGCATACAAAGTTTGTATTGACCTATACAGCTAATGTAATGTCAATTGCAATCACAGTTCAGTCCTCGGTTTAATCTCAGATTAATTTATTAGAAAAGTTGGAAAACACTGTAGTTGTTGATCATAATTCCTTTGCTAAGTGAACTTTTTCTCCACAAAATGTGGAAAATTATGTAATGCAGTTTAAGAGTTCCACAAGCAAAAAGGTGCAGCAGAGGTAAGAGGTGCCTCTGCCAGTACTTGGTGATAAGCCTAACAGCTGATGGTTATTCCTGTTAGTAAATAGAGTAGTACAGCAGCAATGAGTGTGAGCAGAAGAACAGCTGGCACTAAAGCCTCGTCATCAACACTGCATGTGTTTGGGACAGGATTAACTTCAGCATAGCTCAAGAGTGGTTGTGTGGACTGAATGACACTTAAACAGCATTTGGTGCACTCTTGAAGCACATTTTTCAGTTTAACTTCATCCAGAAAGAATCCAGTTTGTACACTCCAAGATTACACTGTGATGGCAGCCAAAGCATAGTTAAGAAATTAATTTTTAAAACATCCTCCTGTTCCAGACCACTAATATAGACATACCCTGTAAGGCTCTAGGTCTGGCCCAGGTGACAGTTCATTTCCTGATATTTCAGTAAATTGTTGATAAGAACTTCCAATTTTGTTTCATTATTTTTTACTTATCTTCTTGGTTTGTTTTGAAAGGAAAAATACCTAAAGGTGTTTATACATCGTGAGGACTTCTCTGGCCAAGTTTGCTTATGCAAGGCTGCACAGTGCTGTGGGTTAACTGTCTGATAACCTTATTTTTATATTCCCGTGCAGATTTGTCAATTTACATTCTAACCTGTAAAGAGCAGCAGGTTTACAAACTGTTAGTGTGATCTTCCATATTCTGGGCAAACTAGGACTGAAATCAGCTTAAATCTAAGTCTTTTACAGAACATCTTTTTTTACTGGGCAATCTGGGCAATCTTGAGTCTTGGTAAGCACTCTAGAAGTAATTATTTAGGGTGTTAGCTGACTTCAGTAATGCTTTTGCAATGCATAAGAGCTCTTCAGTTTTATTACCTACCTTCAAGACAGTGGTAAACAAATAAAATGTACAGATGGTAGTTGCTGTTTCTCCTATGTCTCTCAATGTTGCCAGCCCAATAATTTCTGGCTAAATGTTACTTAACACACAGTAACCTCAAGATTTGTTTCACTCTTACCTGTCACAAATCACTTAGGTGTTAGGCAGTTTTGATGTGTTCTCCAAGAAGAACTAGGGGTTTTCTTCAACTCTTGCTCTGGTAAAACCTGTTTATGTACAAATCAGCCTGAGCATCATTCTGATAGCCAAGTAAATTATGCTTGGTGGAGGTAAAGGTTGTGATCCTATACAACCATTTTTGGTTTAAAACACTCTGCCAATGGAATAACAAGTTCATTTCCATTGAAAACATTGGGATAATTCTCACTGATTTACTAGTGAGTACAGGATATTTGCTTTAGTACAAGTTATGGTTTCTGATGATGGTATGGGATCTTTACTTGTGCTTGCATTGTGCTTGCTGATGTTTTGATGGATTGCTGTTAATTCCAGTGGAACTCTACTGTTTGTTTAAGCACATCTGAACGTGCAAAAGAAGCATCAGCTATTCATAGGAATTTTTCAAGCATGCTTCTTGTGGCACTTCTTCTCACCTGACTATAGCAACACAAACCGCAAAAAAAAACAAAAACAAAAACAAAAACAAAAAAAAAAAAAAAAAAAAAAAAACCAAAAAAAAGCAAGATGCCAGATTCAGGGAAAACTAGCCAGGTTGACTGACTGGAAGGTTCCTGACGCTGCTTCTAGCAGGCAATTGCCACCATAGGCAAAATGACTTGATTTGGGGAAAATTTCTTTATTACCAATTAATATAGTTGATGAGAAAGAAAACAAAAACTTGAACACCTTCTTCCCACTCCTTTTCTTCCCAGACTCAACCTCCCTCCTTTGTTCCTGAGTCCTCTGCCTTCTCCCCTCCTTCTCTTCGTGTGTTCGCACGCACTTTCTCCACTCTTTTTCCCTGGCACTCTGCCGTGCAGGGTTTTGCCACTTGTTAAACTCATTCCCCACTCCCGCCCCAGCCATGCCTCAGCTGCACCCTGCGGGAGCGGTTGGATCCAGCTGGAACCGGCCATGTCCAGCTGGAACCGGCTGTGTCCAACTGGAGCAGCACGGCCTCCCCTCAGGGAGCCGCTGCTGGAGCTGTGGTAAATAGGTATGATTCATGCTGATAAAATTGAAACGGTAATCAATATTGATACAGTAATTAATATCTGGAAATAATAAAACAGTTAAATGTGTAAATGCCAAGAAAGAAAGGGAGAGGAGGGGTTCCCCCCCTTCTCCTGCAGATGTTCCGAACAGGAAGAAGCAAAAGATAACTATCACTAAATTTATCTGGAAGAGAGGAGAATTTGGTTGGACACCAGGAAAATGTTAATTATATGAGAGTTATTGCTTTAATGTTAGAACATAATATTGGCTTATACTATACCAGCTTGGTGCGCATGTGTAATCCAAAAGGTGAATTAAAGGACACTGAGGAAGAGGAGAGGCCTTCCTCAAAGAAGACCCCCAAAGAGTGGAGCGACCCCCTGAAAGAATGGTGGAGCATGCGTTGTAAAGGTGATGATGAGGGTGGTGATACAGGTGTGATGAATCAAAAATGGGAGGAGATGGTGATGACCTGTAGCATAAAAAGGAGAATTTTGGCTTGACAAGCTTGTACATGAAGTGGCAGGGGTCCAAGAGCCCTGCACTCCGTACCCCACACGGTTATTTTTTTCATTTTGTTTTGTTTGCTTATGCGCTATTATCAGAACCAAATTATTCCTTATTTTAACCAAATTATATTGTCAATATTTTGAGTGTATTCAATTTTATATATATGAAGCTACTTAATTAAAATTGCTGTTACATTTAATTTTGTTTGAGGTTGGGGTTTTTGTTGTTGTTGTTTTGGGTTTTTTTGGTTTTTTTTATTGGCAAATATAACAGCCAATGCCCTGTACAGCCGTGCCTGGTTTAAAAAGCTGGTCCCCCAGTGGGTTTCCAAGCGGGCTGCGGGGATCACTGGGACCTGCTGGTGCTGGCCACCCCTTTGAGGTCCAAGAGAGCAAAGTTCGCGTTCCAGAGGCGTGCAGGACAGGGACAGCAGGGCGCCTGGACGCTGCTGCTGCAGAGATGCTCTCAGGAGGCTGCACTCGGAACCCAGCCTTGCTCCTGGGAAAGGCTATTTGGTTTGCTGCTGGGGAAAAATTTGAGTCGCAGGCAACTCCTCGGCGTGTCCCCGGGCTCCCTTTAAGCAACTCGGGAGCTTCGGGCATGGAATTAGCCTGACATTACTTTTGCTGCCCCCAGGTGGGGCCCTGCGCTTTCCCCAGGGGCCCTCAGCGGGGTCTGGCTGGAGCGAGGCGATGCAGCCCGGAGCATCCTCAGCCCCAGAGCCCGAAAAGTACCCCCGCCGTGGGAAAGACCTGAGGGACAGACCCTGGGGCAGCAACTTCGCACCTCTATGCACCGGATGCTCGATTTTAACATGTAACACTTTTGGAGTCAGTGGCAACAAATAATATTATCGGAATGTAATTTATCTGTAAGGCATGGTTAACCTCTGAGCACCTAAGTGGAAGCATGTCTGCAAGCCACCTTGGACTGCTGGGCAGAGAAGAGGATATATACACACATTTCCAGCAGCTTCTTCCAGGCTTTGTTTCAGTGCAGATATCTGTTGGAATTTCTCGTGCTGCAGCCTGTGCCTGTTGTCTGTTCTACTTTCACTATGGTCCTCTGAGGAGAGCCTGGTCCTGGCCCCTCCACAAGTACATATTAGGTAGGTGAAGAGAGAAACCAGATCCTTGGCACTTCACTGTTTCACATTTTTATCAAAGGGCTAAAAAAAAAATTAGCACATTTCATAGTAGATAAAGCAATAATAGGTAGGAAAGTTGAAACTCAGTGATCTGAATCAGTATTCCATACATAGGAATTAATAAACCAGAGGCATTTAGTCTAGTTAAATGCACTTTGCCTAAATTCCCACTGATGTGAGAAGCTGGAACTCAGAGGAGAAGGAGCTGAAGAATACGGTGGATAATCAGCCATATGCCAGCTCCCAGTGTGCCACTGACATCTGAAAATGCTAGTGTGACCTTGGTGTATAGTGGAAATTTTCAAATACCATCATTGTATGTCTGACTCTGACATTGACCCAAGAGCTACCTAGCTGTAGGCATCATTTAATCCAAATGCAGAACAGGGGACAATTTTCTAGTTTTGTTGCAGATTTGTGTTGCCTACCCTACAAGCATTACTTTTCATTTCAGACCAATTTCAACACTGCAGCTCTACCATTTAATCTCACACCTGGAAACATCGTCCAAGAGAAGATGGAGTGGAATGTTAGCCTTTCTGGCAAGAGAGAGGGAGCTTCACCTCATCATTCAGCCTCAGACTCCAGAGCTCAGTACATATGACACCGGCCCTGCCAGCCTACTTGGATGCACATTAGTTCAAGCAGAGAATATCCTTCCACTCAGTTTCTCAAGAACGTAGTTATCTTATTTAACTCTTGCTATTATTCAGCAGACAGTTTTGCTGCAGAACGTTAGTCAAGGGATGATCTGGGAGACAACTCTTCTTTTGAAAGTTTTCAAAGGATTCCTTTGAAAACCTGATTGAACAATTAGTTCTGAGAAGATTCAGAATGGGTTGCACAGAGACAGCTTTGAAATAAGCAGTGTAACTCTGATACTTCTCAGAGCATCTTATTGTTCTACGTTCTCCCAAAGTATACCCACACAAGAAAACAGAGCTGTTTTGTGTCACACAAACACAGGAGTGTTTGTGTCTTAATTAAACAGGCACACTATTTTTCTAGTGCCATGGTGCTTTTTTGCTAATTGTAACAGGTGCTGAAATGAAGGCAGTGTAGGGCTGAGGCTGGAGAACACGTATCTGCAGGATCTGGGGGTCGTTTTTACCCTACAAGACACCAAGTAAGACTTCACTAGGTGGGTAGTGTCCTGGCTGTCCTTGAAGCAAGAGGGAGGTCTCTTCAAAACTGACAAATGAACTGTATAGGTGAGGACCCCAAAGATTTTTGTGTCTTTTCTACTCATTCCAATAGAGATTAGGAATCTCCACTTTCAGCAATGAAACATATCCCCATCAATACTTTTCTAGCATAAGTGTCCTGTATTTTATTATTACAAATTCATTACCTTGTGTATAAAGACCACAGGCAGTTTCAGCATGGTTCTTAAGCACACCCAAGCCATCTTTCAGTATTGGTGCTATGGTAAGGACAGTTCAGGTCTCTGTGTAAATCCATTCAGTTTAACCTCTCATCATGCAGGCTGATGAAAAGAGGCCTATGGATGTGTAAAGGAGCTGTTGCCTTTGTGAACTGGGCACTGAGGTCTATAGTGCTGCTAACTAGCTGGGCAAGATGAACCAGATTCCTATTCCATTATCAAACTTGCATTGAAAGCTTCCCTTTGAGAACAAGAGAACAAAAGCACATGAAGGTTTGTATCTGATCCAATGCACTTCTCTTTCCCTTCGCTTTTTATGCATCTTATACCATATTGCCAATTTCTTCTGGTATTTTTTCATTTGTAGTTTTTATGGAAATGTAACAACTGTTGTACATGGGCAACCTACAGAACTGGCTAAGGATGCAAAAATAAACCTGAAATGAAGGTTTAGATTGTTAATAACTTCATCACCTCTGTTCTGGAGCAAAACTCACTCAGAAAAGTTATTAGGTTTTTAATTCCTGTAAACATTTTTCCTCTTGTATCAATCTGGTTACAATCTTTCATACCTGTCAAACTTCTGTGGACACAAGTCCAGCAACAAATGGAAGCCCTCCATTCTCTCCAAGTTTCCTTTTCTGCAGAAAATTAAATTAAATAGTTATGCACACATATTCATTTCCAGTTTTGAGGAAGACAGAATGCTTGGAAGTTTCTTGTACTCTTAGAGAATGCAGATGTAATCAAGAGATAATCAAGAAATCCAACCAACAGAGTAAAATACAAAGAACACAAAAGGAAAAAAGCAGAACTGAGAAATGCATGTGAGAAGTGAATTACAAATCAATTAGTTACAAAAAATTGTTAGAAAAGTTGTTTTTTATGCATGTGATTTCCGTACAAGAAACAGAGAAGGGCTTTCATCTCCCCTATCTTATAACAGACATGGAAAAGCACAATTAAATAAAAGCAGCAAACTACAAGCAAATAAAAGCAACATTTTCACACTACGACAGTGGATCTCTTTGTTAGAGGATGTCATTGAGGCCAGGAATTAAATGGATGAAAGTAATGTGAAGGATATAATGAACGCGGTGAAATCCTGAAAGATATTGGACATTCAGGGGCTAAGCAGCTCTCCGGTGCAAAAAGATTAAACTGTGAAAGGCAGGTTATCCCAGTATTGATCACTGTGTGGTTTGACACCTTGTGTTGTAGGCTTGTACCATCTGACTTGCATCTGCTTTTCTCAGAAGTTGGACCATCTGCTCTTAGGAAATTTCCTCCTCCCTCATCATCAGCCCTGAGCCACCATCTGATGAAGCTGATTTCAGAGGCTTTTTTGGGCTTGATTAAAAGTTTTCCCACCCCTATTCTTAGTAGTAGAAAAAAAAAAAAGATTCTTTAAACCTAAGTTTAGGTTATTAGTAGTTTTAGTTGAAATAATGCACATAAAGTGAGAGTCTTAGAAGGACCCCAGAACACAACAGCTACCAAATAGAGGAAACATATACTAATGCAAGTTTCTGTCAAAATAGGAAGTAATTACAATACATGAGCTATTCAAGTTAAATATTTTACAATGAAACGTATAAAATATACTAAAGGTATGTTTCAGCTGTCTTTAAAACCTTGATCTTGCCTATCTCGTGCCTTGATAAAGCAGCCCTTTGACCATGTTGAGATAGATCAGTAAACACTAAACAATCCAAATAATGTACTGAAAACCAGCTCTCCATTTAAACTCTCCTCACAGCTCTACAGTGGGTGTAAATCAGACTTAGAGTTATTGTTTTCAGACTTTCCTATGCCACTGGTCCAGCTGAGACTCAAAGGGCTCAGGAAAATATGTGTGAGGGTTGCTACAGGCTTGGCTAACCTTGCTTTGGCCAGTCAGTAAAGCTTCCTGCACAGAACCAGAGCAGCCACTGAAGGTTTGCAGCAAGGTTTAAGTGATGCATGACTTGTTCAAACTATTCACGTGGACTCAAATTATGTTTATCACAGTGGTGTTGTGTGTCGGTTTAGGAGCATGCATGTTTAGCTGTGCAATAAGCAGCATGGGGAGAATCCTCCTACCCTTCTATGTTTAATTCTTTTCATTTAGTGATGTATCCTCTGAGAGGATGCTGCAATCAGGCATCGCTCCCCAGGCCAGCTGCTTAGTGTTTTGTGAGGATTGCGGGTAGGTACATTTTGAGAAGACATTGAACTTACCTCATCTACACCACAAGGAGGTGTGTCTGCAGAGCACAGTGGGAAGGTGACATGCCAGGGCATGGTATACTCACTAGTTAAAATCTGCCTTTGGCCAAGCCCAGATCACTTCAGCGGCACCTGGGCCCCATGCCCGCTTCTTGAATACTCATGGGTGTGGCTTCACAAATCATGTGTAAAAGAAACTTATTTTCTTTTCTGCTCTAGAGGTTTACAGAACACCTATTCAAGTTATAGATAACAGCAACCTCCTTGATATGATTACCTTGAGATTCCAAAGGAGCTTTGTAATCACATTATGAAAGGCTGTGCTGGAAGCTAAACAAAAAGAGAACAAGGGAGAAAGTCTTCCTGCCAAACAAGAATGGGTAGAAGAGGAACAACAAATAAATCTGGATGTGGCCATAGTCGGCAAATCCAAAAAGCATCAGAATGCTTTGCTTGACCACTCAGTCATCCCTCACCCTTAAATTTGGGACCTCTCCCTCCCATTCTTTGCCACCAAGCCTAGTGCTGTCCTTGGCAGCTTTTGAGACTGCAGAGAGGACAAGGAGACTACAGTTACATGCATGCCCTTCTGTGGTCTCTATTCCTGAACTAACTCTTGCACTCAGGTGCCTGCTGATATTAAAGACCTCAAAACCAGGAATAGATTAATATAATAGATTAATTCAATACCGCCATCATGGATAGGTATGAACAAATGCTCCTTTCCTACTCAGCTATCTCTGTATGTGCTGCATTCCTACTGGAGCCACATCTGCATTACACGGAGATCGCTGTGCCCATGCTTGGTAGAGCATGCATTTACATAATGTTCAGATATTCCAAAACAGGGTACCTATTCTGCCAGCTGGGGATTGTTCTGGGCCTCTGCTGGACTTCTGATCCATATTTAGGAATTTTCTCTAGGGCAGCCTGGTAATAACTGGGTTTGACATAGAAAAAATACAGACGTATGCATTTAATATCACTCTTCACTCAGTATATTATGAACTTATGAGAAAGTGAGAATTAGGCAAAGTGTAAAGAAGCACCACACAGTTGGGTTTTGCTGACAGCATCAACCTCTGAGGCACATAAATTACAAATTTGCCGGAAGCCTCTAAAGGAAGTGCATCCTCTGAAGAAACTGCCAGCAATTGCCAGGCAGAGAAACCATTACAAAACTCCAGCTGTGAGGAAAATGTTACCTGGAGACTTTTGTCCTGAGATTCCCGATAGTGTCGTGCAGTGTTAGTAGAGCCATGGCTTTACACAGACAAATACAATTTGGATAACAGTGTGGGTTCTGTGAACAGAACTTCAGATTAATGGTACTGATGATTGCTGCAGGGGTGTAAAGCAATGCCCAACATCACATGTGGGTCTGTGCTAGAGGAAAGAACCTAATCTTGGCACCCAAATCCCATTTTCCATTTGCTATGCTATCCTTGTGTCTGTTCACATCCACTTTCAGTTTTGGGATTTTTAGTTGAAATACAGATAGAAAAGCTGAAACAGTTACTTCTCATGGGTAAGAAAATAATAATTTATTTAATCTCTGAGTATTAGTCATGTAAATTCAATTTCAAAAAGTAGTGCTATTGCCTTGAGACATAAGGTGGGTTGTGACATAAACTGCTCATCCATTCTTTATATCAAGTAAGCTTGATACTGTATTTCAAAGTAATTGAGCCCTGTTATTCCACACTTTGAGTAACTCCTCTATGCCATACAGCAACAAAAATAAAAACCTGCCAAATAATTAAATAAGCCTAGAAACTTTAGTGGGTTTTCTTTAAATGATTACTATTACCTTAAATATGACCCAGGAAAAATCTATAATTTTCTCAGGGTTTTCAAATGTCTTGCTTTTCTATTTGGATAAAATGCCCCCAAAATTCCAAGAGAACAGTTCAAATAGATGGCTCCCTTAGAAATTGTGAGGTTAGTGTCATGGTGTAGTCAAATCAGCAAACAAAGATTGTCTCTTCTTGGGTGTCAGTTTTCAGAACCATACGTCTTTAAACTGGATAGTGTCAGTTTAAGAGCCCTGGGTGGCTTTTTTCTCTTATTGGGTATGGCTGGAAACTCCCCCAAGCTGCAGAGTTTAAACAGCCCTGGGGAACCTGCCTGTGCTGGGTGGAGTCTGAGTTAAGGTTAGAAGGTAAGAACTTAAAAATTTCTTTTTCTTAAAGCATTTGCATGACTATTTTTAAGGGCAATGAAGTTTTTTAGGGTATCTGCTGGTGTATTTTAAATTCTCTCCTCTCCTTTGTCTATGTGCTAGGTGGACTGAAAATGGCTTGATAGTTATTCCCCAGTAGAAGCTGCGGGAGAGAAAATGCCAGAGAAACACGTGTTTTAATCAGGAAATGTATTCTGTGGTGCAGAGCTGACCAAGGCAGCCATGAAACAACTAACTAAGCGGGCAAAGTGCAAGTGTTGAACACTGTGTTGTTTCTTCTGTGTTTGAGCAGGAAAGCTGGCCCATGGGATATGCTGGACTCCAATCTCACCTCCAGGGCTAAACAGCACTTCATGCTCAGTGCTCCTGTTTTTGCAATATTATGATCTCTTAAATTGTGCTTGCATCCCTGAGATGTATGCTCAGAGAAATTCTGGACAGACATGTTACTAAGGCTCACAAGGCAATAGGAAATAGGATAGAAATATGGATTTTAGACAAAAACAATTTTAAAAATTGTGTGTAGTCAAATTTTGTGTTGAGGCTTTTGCTAGATGACAGGGCAGTGTATGCAAGATGCAATTATTTATTTTGCTGCAGAATAAATTCATGACATGAACCAGTTCTTCAGCAGTGTCTGGGTTAGTGCAGTAGTCCCCAAATGTCCTGAGTAGTGATGTATTTTGGCTGTAGGAATCAGATATTCCTTAATTAAAATGATAAGGTTTTCCATGCCTCTTGTCAACAGTCCCTGGACATTTGGCAGTTTGTACCTTTTGCAAGAGTCAATTTTCTTCAGCAGGAGCAGTCAGGCATAGCTTTTCAGGAGCAAGAAACACCAGCTCATACCACGGACTACTTGTAAGCCTGGTGGTTTGTACTGTTGATGTGCAATATATGTTAGACCATTTCCTATCTCTTTTTTTTTGTCCTTCTGCCATATGGTCTGGCTGATGAATGATAACACATTTCTCTGGCAATTGTATAACTTTAGCAGCTCAGTAATTCATGGAGCATTTGATAGTTTACTTCCACTAGAAGTCATAAATCCACACAGCTTCCATAGCTGCCCAGTGGCACGGCACGCTCCAAATGCATACTGAGAATCAGCATAAATATTTACAGACTTGGAGCGGCTGATAGATCTTTGTTAATGCAGTTAATTCAGCTGCTTGTGTACTCAGCTTTGGACTGAGTGGTGGAGCTTCTGCTGCTCAATTTGCAATAGTTAGTCAATAACCTGTATTCCGGTTGCTGCTCAGATAATGTGACCACCCACAAATAACAATTCCTGATTGGTATTTAGGAACAGCACATCTGTTACATCTGCTGCAGCTTTTTAGTCTTTAAATGTGGTTAGTACATAGCTGTGATGTCATTCTTTCCCCAGGTGGAGGGAGTAGTGTAGTGGGATTTGGCATGTCAGTTACTAACCCAGAGGCTGTTCCTTGCCCTTCTTGTGCAAACAAGGTGAATGATTTACCACAGCCTGGCAGTCCCAGGACAAGTGCAGCTAGCTTCAAAATCCTGAATGTCTACCTTGTGTGTTGCCCAGTGAATGTGTCTTCATCACCTTATGTTATCAGTATCAGGGTTTTTTCTGTTTCCTTGAAAGAGCTGTCGGGCAGTGGTAGAATCCTACAACTTCTGAAAAGTGTTAGTTTTTAGTACCTGGTCTTGGAAGATTGTGAATTATTTTAATATGATTTTCAGATAATAGCTACTCATCTTGCTGAAGAATGTAACACAGATATTCTAGATTTTCCTTACACAAATTATAACTTATAGAGAAAGGCCCAATGACCATTTTTAATTAAGGCAAACAGTAAGGAAGGGGTGACAGCTATACAAGATTACTTGGCTACTAATAAAGAATCAACATATTCTATCAAAAATGGATTAGATTTTTAAACAGTACATCTGAAAGTCTCTTAGTAAGACTAGAAAAATAGTGGAGGTCTGAGTGAAATCCTGAGGCCTTGGCTCTGTAGGCTGTATCTTTCCCCAAATAAATGAAAAAAGGTGTTGAGAGTCTGGATGAACAGGATTGCTTTTTTAACACAGAAGTTGCCAAGTTTCTAGTTTGTCAAGGGTTGTATTTTCTGATCTTTAGGGAATTTCAGGTGTCAGTACTCACAGGTGAATGAGCAACTAAACTGAGCCCACCAGACAAGACTGAGGTCCAGACCCACTAACTGAAAGTAGCTGCCTGTATGTCAGCTACAGGTGTCAGCTCCTGTATAGTCAGTGGAGATCCATTCAGCAGATCTAAAGACTAAGGCGACTTTTAACCAAGATTCAAGAGGGTTTTTTTTGGTTTTGGTTTTTTTTTTTTCTTGGTTGGTTGGTTTTGGTTGTTGGTTTGTTGGTGGTGTTTTTGGGGTTTTTGTTTTTTTTTGGTTTTTTTGGTGTTTTTTTTTTGTTTGTGTGTTTTTTGGTTTTTTGTTTGTTTGTGTGTTTTTTGGGTTTTTTTTGGTTTTTTCTGCGTTGGAAGGTTAAGGTAACTAAAATCCAGTCAGAGCTAACAGAGTTTTTTTAAATTAAAAAAAAATTATGGCAAATTTTAATTCAATGTTTGTCATTGTTCTTCTCACATAATTTAATGCCACATAAAATCTCTTGTTGATGTGAAATGATAAAATTATACCTGAGGCTTCTTACTCCTACTCTTTTTCTGCCACCAAAAGATAATGTTTCCAGGAGGACTGAGGTTCATAGACTTGATATTTCAGTCGTTGGCTTTTTTAGTTAAAGGAAAAGTCTTATTTACTGTTAGTTTCTGTGCGTGACAAGTTGGGGCAATGTGTGTTGACATGATAGAGATGCAATGAAGCTGAAAAGTATGATAATGAAAGAAGCACTAGCTAGTTGTTGTGAACTATATTGATAAACTGTCCTACAGTGAAAAGTAGTCACACAAGATGCAGAAACTAATAAAACAGTGTCCCTAGAGCCAAACATTGTAATTAAGAACAGCTATTTGCTCTTTAAAACTGAACATACTTTTTTTCCATAATGTGCATTTGGATTATATTTATTAAATTATAAATATCCCCAAATATCCCTATTTATTTTAGTAACATGACTTGATTCTTACTGCAATTGCTCAAGGGAGAACTCTCAATCTTATTTTTTTATTTTAGTGAAGTTTGGGCAAAATATGTTCCAAACGTACTTTGTTTTAAGTACACCTACAAAGCACTGTGACTTGAAGAAAACATACCACTGGAGTGTACTGAGCCTGATTCAAATAAGAAATGTCAAGTGGTTGCAAGGTGTGACAGATGTAATGTTGCAGCTTTAGCTTTAGCTCTGGGAAAACTGGAGTCATGTGGAAATTTTTTAAAGTGAGGCACTCTGAGCCATTAGGATATGATTAGGAGGCCTATTTTAAAGGGCTTTTCCCCTTCTTATCATCAGTGTATGATACAAGCATCTTTGTGAAAGGGAATTCTATTTGTGTTCTCTCCCCATGCCTGGGGGAGGCTTCTCAGGGCACATGAGGCCAATGCAGCTAGGTTCCACATCTGGCTTTGAGGGACACCTCAAGGCTGCCATAAGCAGCAAGGAAGGGCTGTAGCCATGCAGGATGGCCAGGGAAGCTCATCCTGTTTCATTGAATAAAGGGAATATCAACAATTTGTTCACCCCTATTTGAGGAAAGAAATGGACTGCATATGAAGCTGCAAAATGCACATACGGTGAACAAAGCTAGACAAATTTCAGCCTACTGGTAAAACATGTTTTCCTTTCCTTCTTTTCTTCTTCTCATTGATAATGATGGGCAAGGAGGCTAAGTGAATAATTTCCCTGAGGTTGTGGCAGGATTTTCAATAGCTTTGTATAATTGTCTTCATAGACAGCAGTGTTCCCCCTGTAGCTAGGGACTCATACCACTTGTTTAAACAGGTCTTTGCTTGCAATCATAAGAAACCTCCCCGGCAGCACTGGGGAAGGCATTACAGATTCACACATCTTTCTTTTCCTAGCATTGGCTGTGTGGGGTCACTGGTCTTTCTCTCATTTTATGTTTTGAACCAAATGAAGTTTAAACTCCAACAGGCATAGCGAGAATAAAAGGTGCTCTCTCCCCTCAAAATAAGGATGCTTAAAACATCAGTTTTATGAGATACTGTTTCCTGCTTAGTATCTTTCAGGGAACCAGGAGCTCAGGAACATGTCGGGGAAGCCCAGGCTAACCTACTTGAATGGAAGGGGCCGGATGGAGCCCATACGATGGCTGTTGGCAGCAGCCGGTGTGGAGGTTGGTTGACATTTTCAGTAGAGTGCTACAGGCTGCTGTTCTCTACTTTCCTCAGTGAGGGACAGTTTAACATGCATGAGGCAAATAAAAGCTGCATGAGGCTGGCTAAATTCTTTTGTCCTGCGGCGCTGCATGTTTGTAACTACCTTGTTCCGTGGTTGATACTTGAGATGCAAACTCAATGGCATTTAGAGTTTATTAGAAGTAGTTGCAATCTCCTGAAGTGATTAATCATAAGGGGACAAAATGGGGATTTATTTAAAGGGCCTTTATTAATCGTAAATTATTTAGCAGTGCTAAAGCACCTTAACCGAGTTTCATTAAGTGTGCAGTTACAATGTGTGTAAGCTGGGGTGGGGTTAGAAATATTTCATGTACCTTGTGCTTCTCTTGGCACTGGCTCCAACCTGTCTTGTTTCTGTAGATGCCTGCCTGCACTCTGTTTGCGCTTGGTCTTCAGTTATTTCTGAATCAGTGCACTGATGCAGAAGTGTCCAGGCCCTTCTTCTGCTTCCCATCAGCTGCCAGGGTGTGTGAGGGATCCTTGGGCCATCAGCACCTAAACAGTGCAGCTGAAGATCTGGCCCATTGCTTTTTGCTTGACTCAGTAATTCTGGGCATGGTTTTGTACTATCACTTAACAGAAGAAAAATGTTCAAATACAGCTGCGTGACACAATTCTCACTCCTTTTTCAGTTTGAAGAAGTTTATTTGGAAACAAAAGAGCAGTATGAAAAGTTAATCAAAGGTAAGATTCCTGACACCTAAGACTTAGTCCTTCAAAATAATTGTCCAGCCTAGCTAAACTTATGGTTTGAAATAATTTATTTAAACTAGTGGAAACTTCTTGATGCACACCTTGAATAGTGCAATACTAGCTTTGAGTAACCTGCTATTTCCAGTGCCAAATAACTGGTATAAGCTAAAAGCTGGAGCTTCTGTGGTTGTGTTACTGTAGTACATTAAACAGGCAAACACTTCTACTTAATGTAACTTACTTACCTATGCTGTTGAATTGTTAGCATGGTACCTGGCACATTTTTGGTCCAGGGCAAATAGAACTCCTTGAGCCTGAGGTGGGAACTTCCCCTAGTTAAAAAGCATGGAGGCAGCAGGGAGACCTGTGGAAAGCCTGGCATGGTCAAAGCAGCATGCCACAAAGGCTTCATGCCAACCTTGGGAGCAAGATCAGTTCTTCCCACAAGAGCAGTGCAGACCCCTAGCCACTGCCCTTGATATCTGGTCAGAAGAAATCCAGCAGTGAACCCCTCTACAGGAAAGAGAAGACTTTCCTCCAGAGTGGGGAAGGAGCTGGGACAGTGAGGAGCAGTAGAGAGTGCATATGTCCCACAGTTTACCTGCTGCCCAAGACATGTGAGAGAAACCTCGGAGCAGGCGGGGCTTGCCAAGCCCTACAAGGAGACTTGGAAGAGGTCTTGCCTGCATTGTGGCTGAACTCAGAAAGAAAAAGCTGTGTGGCTTAAGAAATTCTGTCAGGGAAAACTGAAGTGAACAAAAAGAAGACAGAAGGGGTAGAAAGTAGATCAGAAATAAATTTGCAGGCCCACTTTGCTGGGACTCTTACAATGTGGGAGGGCAGTGCAGTGTACACAAACCAATTATAGCTCCAAATATAAGAGCACAGGTACTGAAAGCACTAATCTCTATATCCTTCACAAGAGTAGGTTATCTAGAAAGAGTGATACTGTAACCAGGATTGTATCTGAGCTTATTGACCTCCAAAGAGAAGAATTAAATGGTGGTGAAAAGGATAGGGAAGTTTTTCTAAAGAAGAGCAAGCATTTTATGTCTATATACTGAGCTTAAGATGGTGAGAACACAAAGAAAAAAGGTGTGGTTTAATAGAATGGGTTGAAAAAAGATAGATAAATTAGTCATCCTGATAAAGGGGCCTCTGGAATGGTGCCACTTGTGCAGGGCAGGACTCAACAGGAGTAACTCTGCATTACTTCTCCCTTAAACTTTTCTTCTCTCGCTACCAATATGATTTTTGACAGTTTCCTGTGTTTAGACACTACCACATCGTTAGACTGGCCCGGGCATGACTTTGGCCTGTGCCAGCTGATGATCCTCCAGGCAATGCCCCAGCAGTGTCAGGATGATGCCTGGGCCAGGGGCTGTTCCCAACAGGCAGCTTGAAGAGAAACAGTTGTTTTGGAGGCAAAGAGAGTTAAATAGCTTTGGCCTGTGCAGACCTGTACCTGTTGGCCAGCAGGATGACTAACCTGGCACAATCTGCGGAGCCGAAACTTGCCCAAGTGGTACCTGGATATCAGTGAGCTCTGCTGGTTGGTTACAAACAGCAGGTGATTGTTTTTTAATGTGTGCTGCACAGACCACCTTTGGACAGCACAACCCAATCCCTGGAATTACTGGTAAACTCCTTTTAATCCTGCATATGTATTCTGTGCTGTGGTTATATGAACTGGTTCTCCCTACAAAATGAGTGAGGGGAGGCAGTCCACTACTGATTTTAAGAGGTGCTCCTCTTTTGTGTAGATAAGAAACAAATGGTGTATTCAGTCATATTTGCTGTGTTGCTTTTTGTCAAGGGCCAGAAAGACAAAGGTTATTTTTCACTTCACATCTTTCTGCTGAAAAATATCCTTCCAGATCTATTAGTTTTCCTATTCTGTTGTTTCTGCTAGATAGATACCAAGTAATGTTTCTTCCTTAAGATGCAGAGCTGTGTTCTGGAAAGACAAGAACACACATGGTCTTTCTGTGAATGTTTACAAGAAGCAAATACAAGCTATTTGCTGCTGCAGAAATAACTACTCTTTGAATTTCAACTGTAAATTAATAATATAGAATGAGTGAAGAATATTAATTGTAGCCTAGCAAGGTATTTTAACAGCTCTGGAGAAAAAGGCAGGCAGATGTGCATGTTGAAATGAATCTTCGTATCTGAAATAAGGATTCACCAAACAGATATAAACTGAGCAATTAAAAGAAATCATTAACTTTGAGCAATGCAAGTGGCAGCTGCCTATTTGGTTCTGCTGTGATTATAAACAGGGCAGGAATGCTCTCTGGATGCCATTAGTCTGTAGATGGAGGAGGGAGTGTCTCCAAAACCAGTGAATTAGTCCAGCAGAAAACTGGTCTAGAGTAGACTGACTTTGCAGTGCTAAATCTCTGTGTGTACTTAGCTCTCAGAGCTGCCTCACTGAAAGCTCAGACAATTGCTCCTACCAGCACCAGCAGAAAATGGGACTATAAAGATGTTTCTATATAGGCCCAAATTGTTGTAGAATGGCACTGAGACTAGGCCTGTAAAATCTATGGCGACACTCAAACTCTGGTCCTGAAGTGACTGAGTGAAACTTATTCAAACACCAACAGCTGTTACAGGCTCTGCCTTTAGCTCTGTAGCTTCAGGATGTTTAAAGTGGCCTGACCCCTTCCTGTATTCCAGCAGCTTGGTCTTGCTGCAGTATTACTTGTGTATGTCCCTGACAGGGGAATGATCAGCATTCGCAAGAATTGGATTTTTCTGAAGTTCAGATTTACCAGGTGTCTTTATTCCCCTCCAATTCCTTGGGTTGGAAGTGCTGGTTCAGGCTTTTCCTGCCATCATGAGGCAGGCTCCAGAAGTGCAGACGTACAGGCAGGACCAGCTCCCACCAGCCGGTGAAGCTCTGTCAATGCTGTCAAGCCCAGGGCCCAGCTGTGCTGTGGTGGCTTTGCTCCAGGAGTGTGATGCAGGCTGTTTGATCTTCCCCACAATGTTAGTTGAGTGCTGTGAGTTTTACAGTTAGAGCAAGATGTCAGTGGTCTCCTACGCTGCCAGAGAAATGTGCTTAGTGTGTCACTCTCCTGTACACCTTGCAGGAGGAACTAACAGACTTTCCTTCACCTCTCCACCCTAGATGGATTCCTGCTCTTCCAGCAAGTGCCCCTGGTTGAGATCGATGGGATGAAGATGGTGCAGACCAGAGCCATCATGAGCTACATAGCAGGGAAATACAATCTCTATGGGAAAGACCTGAAGGAGAGAGCCCTGTATGTAACACCTCCTATCACCAACAGAGCAGTCTGTTATTTGATAGCTACATTATATAAACCAAATTCAATCCTCTAAATCCCATATAAAGGCACCAAAAAGGCTAACAATAAGATTTAACTATGCTTCTGAAATGCTCCTAACAGAAACAGGCTTCTATTCTTTCAGAAAAATATCCAGGTTTCATTCATGCTTAGTTTTGGCTGTGAAAATTGGCACTATGTTGGTGATATAAAATTCCTGTAAGTTGCTTTAGTTAATTGGAAAACAGATGAAATAACTTCTGTGCTTTTTTTCTACCATCTTCTCCTGACCAATAGGATTGACATGTATGTGGAGGGAATATCAGACCTGATGCAAATGATTTTGATGTTTCCTTTCTCTCCGCCTGATGCAAAGGAGAAAAATCTTGAGTCAATTAAGGAGAGAGCAACTAACAGGTACTTTCCAGTCTTTGAAAAGGTAAGTGACAGCAAGTATGTGTCTATCAAACTTGCAATTATCCAAAAAATTTCTGCAAAATAAGGATGTGTTTGTAGTGTAGGTCAGTTCCCAATCCTCAGCTTTTTTGGCTATCAAAAAAAGGGAAGTACAGCAGCGCATCTTCCTCTCTTTGTTTGCTTGTGTTGTCAGGGCTGTAGTATTTGAACATCTACAAAGCAGTATGTTCTCAGCTGTGCAGAAAAACTTTTCACGAAAAGTTTTGTGATTATTTTTCTTGAAGGGGTAGTTCTACACTTATATTTGTTTAAAGCCCATCTCTCTGCCATACTTAATTTCATTTGGAAAAGTTTCACTGGAGGAATGCAAAAATTCCTTGTACACAAATCCCGTAGAGAGGAGTACTTTAGTAAAACTACAGTCACAGATTTATAAAATAATAAACCCAACCCATATGAGTCATGCATCTGGCAATATTTCTACTTTTGTAATATTGATCTAGTTTTCTTGCAAAACAATAATAAAGGCTGAACATCACACAAGTTCTTAGCACTAAAATAATCTGTTCCCAAAGGCAGGGATTTTCTTTACTTAGCTGTTGCAATTCTGCATTTCTAAGTTTGCTTCCTGATATCAGCATTGGACATCACTTCACATGAAACATCTAAATGGGAGTTCTATGAATTCCTTAAATTGCTTGTTGCCTCCTCCATTGTCCCTATTTCTAACTCTAGGGCTGTTACTGGTCTACTTAAGCACATGGTTTTGTTTCTGCTCCTGGTGCCCATCATCATTCATTATTACTGAGTGACCAAAGTTTGTAGTCTGTGTACTAGAACACGAAATGAACAAAACTTCATTTTTTCACAGCAGTAATGAAATTTAGGTTCAGCTTCAGCTGAAAAGTTCACCCTGAAATTTCAGGCAGAATTGCTGCTCAGCTCTGCAGCTGTGCTATGAGGTTTAGCTGCCAAGGATGCCCATATGCCCCACTCTCATCTGCAGCCCACGTTTTCTTCTCCAGGTTTTGAAACAACATGGCCAAGACTTCCTTGTGGGCAACAAATTCAGCTGGGCAGATGTTCAGCTAATGGAAGCCATTTTAGCAGTGGAGGAGAAAGTTCCTGACGTGCTCTCAGGGTTTCCTAAGTTGCAGGTAATTTAATTACTGAACATGCTGTATTCAGGAACTAGAGGCTAGTCCTGAAGTAATCATCTCCCCATGCTGGGTAAATCACATTTTTGTGGCTGGAATTCCTCTCTTGCTCTGTTTTTTAACTTTTCTTTCTTTCTTTTAGGTGTTTAAAACCAAAATGAGCAATATGCCTACAATTAAGAAGTTCCTGCAGCCTGGCAGCCCAAGGAAACCCCCACCAGATGCCCATTATGTAGAAACTGTGTTGAAGGTTTTTAAGAAATGAAAGCCTTGCTGCCTTCGGTGAGACCCAAAATGCTGGGAGAGCAGGGGAAAGTGCAGCAGCAACCCCAAACCAAAGGAGAAGGAAGCTCAGCAAATTAGTATTGTTTTAGTTAAAACCAGTGCTAGAGGAACAAAGCAACCCGTACCAGAAATAAAACATTCTGTTACACTGACAATGTGACAGCAGCTTTGTCTTTATTGATATCAAATGCTTGGCAAAACATGAAAACAAAGGAGTATGGAGGCAAAGAACTATTTGTAGGGTCGGGAATTTATTAATTTGGAAAAAAACAATGCAATTTAGTGTTGTTAGAATGTAACTTGTTGGAGAAGATATTTTCTACATGAAAAGAAGCTCAGAGTAAGAGCTGTGGAAGAGAAGAAAGAAAAGACTCGCAGCACCACTTACCCTTTAAAGAAGCAGACTTGTTTCAAATTTCCATTCTCAAATTTAAAGCTTGTGGGTGAATTGGAATTTTAAGGTCTCTCAGTAAAGTTTTTGCAAAAGTGATTATTTTTCTCTACAAATCAGATATTTCAAACTTGTATGATCATACCAGCTACTCACAAGCTGCTTACAAATATATTACCTCTTCAGAGCAAAGTGTTGTGAAAGCACGGTGAAGTCTGCTTTGTAGACTCTGGCAAGGCAGAGGAGGTCTATTTCTACACATTTAGGACAGAACACAGAGCAACAGATAGTCACAGTCCATTTAATTTCAAATAAAAATATTTACAGCAGACAATAAATGGCCTTGTGAAGTGGCCTTGATGCAACAGAGAAGCAGCTGCTTAGAAGGAAACTGTGTTCCAACAACTGTCAGCAACCAGATCTGATGCTTAATAGTTTATGGCATGAGTGAAGAAACAAAGAAATTAGGAAAAATATGGGAAAATGAACCTGAGGGAAAAACCAGAAAAATACTATTTCCCAAAATAGCTCAGTGAAGTGACATTTCTGAAAGTCAAGCTATGAGACAGACTATATTGGACTTAGTTTCCTGAAATCTCAGTTGATACTTGTGACAGAACAAGAAATGTCAGTGTTGGGATTAAATCACCCTCTGAAGAGGCTGCTCCTCTCCCTTACCTCTAAGGGAAGCTGAAGGGACTGGCTTCATCAAAACTTTTAACTGTCTCAGTTGAGACACAATCATTTTGAGTAGTTCAGCTGTAACTGAAGAGCATGCTGAGGGATTCCTGCTGAATTTGGACCTGTTGGAAGGAAACTAGACAGCTAGACCAGATGTAGGTATCTACAAAGTTAGGTGAGAAGGGTTTTCCTAAGTTGTCTACACTATCGTTAATTTCTGGGCTTGAACTCATGTTTCCCTACCAGGTGATCACTAGAGTCAGGATGTCTCCTAGAGTTTATCAGGGGTGGACGTATAAATGGTGAATCCAGACAAGTCACCTAAGAGGGAGTTTGGGTTTGTGAAACAGCCAGATGCACCTTGGTGCACATGTCACTGCATGGATAGTGTCAATCTCCTACATTATCCTAGATTCTGTCATATGTGTCCAAAAATGTGGGAAACACTGTTTCCAACAGTGTCAGAGGCTGGATGGAAGACAGTCTCGAAATGTAAGGAGGGGACAGAGGGACATAGAGCCCTAACCAGAATGGGGAGCTACAAGAGGTGCTCTCAGTCAGGGGTCCTGTTTTGAGAAGCCTGGCTCCCCTTATGTACCATATGGGATACAGAGTGTTCCACCTGGGGACTAGGCACCTCCTAAAAGACAATACATTGCAGTGGTGACTCTTTTGATGCCTTGTCCTTCTGTGATTCTAGCTCTAAATAAATTATTGAGCTTATTTTTTTGTCAAGCATGGAACACATCGATGTAACAGGTACCAACAGTAAGGACTGACAGGATGAGGATCATTTTCAGCTGCCAAGCAATGAATTAGGCATACAGGACATGAAGGAGGCAGCCTGCTGTACTGCAACTGCAGGTGATGGCTACAATAATATTAACCAGGTAGGTTAGATAGGCAGGAAGGTACATGGGAATGCATGCTGTATTTGAATGTATGACTTTTCGAAATCTATTCAGTTGTCCAAAGAAAGCAGTCAGGAGTGCAGAGTACAGTTTGCCTTCTGATGCCACACTTCATTTACTGTCACTTTCAGCTGTTGTTGGTGTGGATTTTTGCTGAGTCAAGTTCAGGGAAATGTGGAGAGTTTTGTGGACAGTTGGCTAGCTGAGAGAGGCCATATAGACATAATACTGTTGGTTAAGCGAGAAGGAGACAAGTATAGGAGTCAGCAGTCAGTTCCCGTATAAGGCAAGGACACTGTGCCCTTGGTGCAACAGCAGGATAAGGAGGAAGATCTTTAGCTAGAAATATGAAGAAAAGCAGAAAAGTTGTAACAGTATTACTACAAGAATGTAGTAGTAGGTGTAGCTGGCTGATAAGTAACTAACCAATAATGAGCTTGCCTTTTGCAATATGTATTAGCCTCATTAACACCAATATAAATATGCGTGCCTATCAATAAAGTTTGAGACTTGTTGATCATCATCAGATGTGCAAGTCTTCCTTCTCCGTCAGGGAAACCTTCTTCACAGGAAAAATAAAAGAAAACCAAACCAACCCAGATGTCCAGAGAGGACTCAACAGAAGTGACCTGAAGGAATATACACTAAGCAAGGCGTAGAAGCTTGTGAAAGATTCGAGCTGAATTAGTTGATGTGATTTATGTAAAATGGCAATGTGTTAAAAGAAAAAAAAAAAAAAAGAATAAAAGTGAGATTGCCATAGAAGTATTCTTTTAATCTGAGTGAGCTTTTCAGCTGTTACAATTATTTTTAGCTAGCATGGTACCAAGCAATGAAAATAGGAGGCATATTACCATTTTGTGCTAGCACAGATGTTTCCAATGACCGTGACTGTTAAAAATTAGAAACAGGTTAGAAACTGTTGTAAAATAGTTGATAGATCGTTAAGCATGTACTGTTAGTTCGGTTATTTTATTGTAAAAGGGGTTAAAATGGTAGTTACAAGAAATACGGTGCTCAATTTACCATAATGCAGCTAAGTCAAGTGCCCCACGCCCCCAGGGAAACGAGCCAGCCTGGACAGAACTGTAATGGGCCAATCAAGCGCCCTAAACCTTCATGCAAATGAAGGATCCAAAAAGAAACCAACCCAAAGGGACAAAAAAACGGGATAAAAAGGGGCTGGTGACCCACTGAATGTGCGCCGCTCCGCCTGGGACATGGGGGACATCGCTACACCGCTGCTGAAAGGAGCCAGCGCCGGCGCTGCAGCGACCATGGGAGCGCTCCTGTCGGCCCGCGGGGCCCCTTGCTCCAGGCCTTCCTTATAATAAATGCTGGAATCACGTTAGTCCCGGGAGCCTGCTCTCGTTTTTATCAATGACCTCTGATTTATTTTACATTTCTACAGAGTCAGGAATTTATTTTCTGTAGGAGAGAAGTAACAGAGCTAATGGGTTTTGTTTGCTTAAGAGAGAGAAGTTTCCTGTTTGCAGAGAGCTGTTTGGAATACTCACTGTAGGAGGGGCTCCGGAGTTACATAATCTTAAGGCAGAACTGCTGAGAGTTTAGAGTGGGTTACACAGTGCACAAGGTAAGTGGGTGTTTTTTTTTTACTTTATTGATCCCTAAAAATGCAGGGACTTGTACATGAAATTCAGTCATTGAATGGGTTTTATAGATTAAATGTGTGTAGGTAGTTTCTTTACTAACATGGTTATGTGTACCAAATGTTCATTCTGAATCAGCTGTTTTTGAGGGGTACACAATTATGAAAAAGAAGTGCAGATCGCACACATGGGGAGTGTTTCCCATCCTTCTGCTTACTGTAGAGAAGCTGACATGTCATTTACAAGGGGAATATGGTGTTGTTTTGGCCGTTTTCCTTTTGCTGCTGTTAAAGCTTCAGCTTTGTTGCTGACAGGGTGTCAGTAGCTGTGAGGCTGGTATAGGCTGGGCACTGTTTGTGTGTGTTTGTGGCTGATGTGCTCATGTGGTTCTGAGTGGGGTGGGTGACAGTCTGCCTAGAAACTGTTGTTGCCTTAAGTTTCTGCCTAGAAACTGCTGTTGCTAGAAATTCCAGCAGAGTTGGAACTGGACCAAGCAAGCATTGTCCTGAGGCGGTGCCTGTGGTAAAGGCAAATCTGATGTTACCAGAGGCAAAATGAATTTCCATGTTTTGGAGGATTGTCTGAAGAAATTACAGAAGCTGGGAGTGTTGTAAAAGAGGTTGACTGATGGAAAGAATTCCTTCCTGGCCGGTTATAATGGAGTATAATGGCTGCTGGAGAAAGCAGAGCAATTGCTGACTTTGGAGCATGTATCTGATTCAACAGTAAACTGTATTCTGAGATAAAGCCAAATACACAAAGAGCACCCTCTGCTTTCTGGTCAGAATAGAACACTCTGGATGGAAGTGGTTTTGATTGACTGCTTCTCTGTCTGGGCCAATTGCTCTAGGTAGAGAATCCGGCTTAAATATTCTGCATGTGTAAGAAACAATTGAAGGCACAATGATACATGGCAGTCTCTCAATGTATTCTAACTTTTACCTCCACTGTTGATTGATTGAAGTCTTGGATGATAAATCAGTGGTTTCCAACAAGACCACTTTGAGAGCCAGCTAGAGACTCAGAATTGCAAACCTTCTCTCTTCATTGCAGATACCAGGGAATCAGGCACGTGGAATCATGTCTGGGAAACCCAAGCTGCACTACTTCAATGGACGTGGCCGCATGGAAACAATACGGTGGCTCCTGGCAACAGCTGGGGTTGAGGTTTGCTTCTGGTCTTTTATACCGAGATGCTATGACAAATATGTGTTTTGCTGTTCCTTCTGCAAACTGTGAGTGAACAGCAGTTTCAAACTCTGCCTTAGTGCATTGCTGAGCTGGCCAAGAGTGACCACGATCTTGCCCTAAGCAGGGGTTAGTTCCTGTCTCACTTACACACATCGAGTGCAAAGCCTGCAGGTGGCACCAGAAATGCTTTTCCCTGTAGCTAGAGAGAGAAGAAATTTAAAACCCCAGCAGCAGAACCTGGCTTCTTAATCTTCTGATCACAGAGGTCAAGCACCTGCAATTCTGAGTATCTTCATTTAAATTCCAATGTCCTAAACAGCCAGAGATTATTACAGTTGCAACGATGTAGTTTGCCATTGAAGGTACTGGGTATTGTAAACCACAAAGTAATTTTTTTTATCTCTGACAGATTCTGATACTAAAGCAGAGATGGTGTATGGGAATCTGTGTGTTTCAAGATCCATGGGTTTCTGTCTAAGTGATGGCCAATGTGCCTGACAGCGGTCAAATATGAATATATGTTTAAAAAAATAAAATTGCCAAACCACATCTCTTTAGGCTTTCTTTTTACATAAATGAGGAAGAAGCTAAATCATGGAATGACAACAGAACATTTATTTTCTCCTTCCTGCAGTTTGAAGAATCTTACCTGGAAAAAAAAGAGGATCTGACCAAGTTACAGAAGGGTAAGTTTCCTTCAATTTTAGATAATAACTGCATCAATTGTAATAATAAGAAGAATCAGAATGAGAATTGCTTGTCTGAGATCACCTAAGAATTCTTAAGTTTAAGTACCTTAAAAAGAAAATCTCTTAACTGGATTGTACATGAGGTCTCAGAGGTGCACGCTGCAGTGTATTAGGTGGTATCATCCACCCAGTTGCTTCAACCTTCACTGAATCACAGAAGGGCTGAGGTCAGAAGGGACCTCTCAAGATTGCCTACTCCACCTCTCCTCTTCAAGCAAGGCCCCCTCCAGCCAGTTACTCAGGACCATGTCCAGCTGGGTTTTGAGTATCTCCAAGGATGGAGAATGCACAGCTTCTCTGGACAGCCCACACAGTCAAAGAGCCTTTCTTGGAGTGCAGACGGTTGACTCTCCTTTGCTCCAGCTTGTGTCCATTGCCTTCCATCCTATGGCAGTAGAGGCTTTTGTCTTCAGATCATCTTGAAAGTCATTAGCATCTTAGGTTGCCTACAAAGTTGTTGTTTCATAATCCCTATGAAAATAGAGTTCCAGATTTCTGATTTTACCTGTTCCTCTGCTGCATTCCTGCCTACCAAGGCGACAATCCACCGTGCTGGCTTCAGCTTTTGTCTTCCTGAACTTGATAATCATGTTTTCTGCAAACCAAGTTGCATGTCTGTGCTCTTCACCTGGCCTGTCAAAAGCAATCTGAGCTAGGTGTAGTATTTGCAGTCCTGCTGTCCTGTAGGAATAATGACTTGGTCCCCCTGTTACAGGCTGCTTTTCAAAAAGTATTTTGGGACACAAGGAGGAAGCTAAATGCCCACTTACAAAGAGGGACATAGCTGATCAGTCATCTGAGTCAAGAAATATGATTCCATAGAGCAAAAACTCTTTCTGACTCTCTGATCTGATACCTCTCTTTCTGGAGAAGTATTTCTACTTCTTTCATGCTGGGACAAGGCTTCTGCATGCTAGCAAAAGAGCTGAATGGCTCCAGCATCAGTCCAAATGATGTGTGGGTCTCTCATGGAACTGAGTCCTTGTTCCCACTTCATGCCTGCACAGATGAGATGCCATCTGTAAAGCCAATAAAGTTGTCACAAAGATCTTCTTTGCTTTTATATTCACTATTCTTTATTCATTGTTATTCAGATTATATGCAGGCCAGTGCTTAGAAAGTCCAGATGTATTTAGCAAGAAATGACAGAAACTGGCAGGACCACATGCTTCAGTCCTTTTGGTCTGTATTAAGCTCCATGAAAACCACTGGTGTTAGAGCCATGCTGTGCATGTGTTTTTCAGTGTGTGACAGATGTAAATTCCGCATTTGACTGTTTCCTCAAATCTGCAATTTCCTCAACTTCATTGCTATAGTATTAAGGTGTTATCCTGTCACTAAGAAAAGGTTGCTGCATGGTGAGCATTTCCACACCTTCCTGGAAGAATGAGGCAGGTTGCTACCACAAGGGTTGTCAGGCATTGGAATAGGCTGCCCAAGGAAGTGGTTGGGTCACTGTGTGTAGATGTGCACTTGGGGACGTGCTTTAGTGGTGGAATCAGGCCTTGTTGGTTTGACAGTTGGATTTGATGATCTTGGGACTTTTTTATGCAGCCAGATTGACTGGGATTGTAAATAAAAAGTAACACATGTGGTTACTTTGCCTAACACATGCTGGTGGCTCTCATTCAGGGACTGAACGTCTCCTTGTGTTTTTCCCTTTGGCCCAGATGGATCCCTGCTCTTTCAGCAAGTGCCAATGGTAGAGATTGATGGGATGAAGCTGGTGCAGACCAGAGCCATTTGCAACTACATAGCAACGAAGTACAACCTCTACGGGAAGGACGTGAAGGAGAGAGCCCTGTACTGTATCAGTAGCACCTTGGCTTGTTAGAGCCAGCTCAGCCTGTAGCTCAGTGTAACACGAGGGCATCCCTGCTCACAGCTCCATTCAGTGGGAGAGAGCAGCGCTGCTTTGTGCAGCATGAGATGACTGTGCCTGCAGCTGATGTCTGGAGCAGAGATAGCCAGCGGGATTGCAAAGGGCAAGCGAGCCCAGGAATCATCAGTCAGAGGTCAATGCACCTATCAGAAGAAAGCACTCACGGGGGCAGACTGTGCTACTGATGCTGCTTTTCATTTTCTCCTGCAGCTCTCAGCAGCATCATTTTCTCCTCATCACATTCAGGGCAATGTCTTTTAAGGACTCAAAACCCCTCCTCTCTCCAATAACCAGGAATTAGTACAGAATTAATAACAGGTCATTCAAGGCCAGGACTCCTAGGGCAGATGTTTTGACCTGAGGTATTTCTGAATGCTTGAAATTAATAAGCACTGGTAAACACATGTCCAGATATTGGCTAGATATTTGTATGGACCTGCTGTTAAACTTAGGCTGATTGGATTTTTAACACAAGTCTGGATGGAAGACATGACAGTTTTGTAACCAGGTTCAAAAACCCCCTAGTCCAGACAAGATTCGGCGCCAGTAAGAAGTGACAGGGCTGCAGTCTTTAGGTTTTGCCTAGGAATTTTGCATTTGCCTTTGGCCCAAGCTCCCCCCTTGCCTGCCCCCAGTGCAATTGAATTCTGGAGGGAACTTTGCCAGGGTGTGTGTGTGTGGGGGATAGAAGGGGCAGGGATTTCCCAGCATCTCAGTGAGGTTGTGCCAGGAGTTATTGTGCTGTTCAGGCCTAGTCTGTGTGACCTGACCAAGTGGATCTATTCCTTTCAGAATCGATATGTACGTGGAAGGAATATTTGATCTGAATGAGTTACTCATGACATATGAAATCCAGCCAGCAGAGAAAAAGGCGGAACATTTTGCAAATATGATGGACAAGGCTGAAAACAGATACTTCCCAGCCTTTGAGAAGGTATGTGGCAAAGAGGTTGTAGCTCAATTGATGCTGTTACCTTGAACCTCCATCCTGGAAGCACACAAGTTTTGTGGAGGAAAACTGGAATATCAATGCTCTGTTTTCAGTGGTGCTGGGATGAAGGTGGAGACAGGACACTACAGAGGGGACAGAAGGCACTTCAAACCTGGCAGAGATGTACAGCTGCAAAAACCCAGCACACACAGACCTCCCCAGATGTCCATGTTTCAATGTGTGTGTTGTTTCAGACAAAAGACACTACAGCACCAGCTTTGACATCAAGTTTCCTCCTGAAGTGCAGATGGCCCTGTAGCATACGTGCTGTGTAAAAGCATTGCAGTTCCTCCTGTAGCTCACACAGCTCAGCCTTCAGCGCAGCTACAGCAGCCAAGGCAAGATGAGCACAACTGAGCTGCCAGACAGAAATGTAGAAGAGAAAGAGCTGATAGATGATGCCTAGGATGGCAGTGCCTTCAGATCACTGTTTGTGCTACAGGTGTTTGAACTGCATTTCCTTCTTTCACTGACAACTGCGTGCAATGTGTGACCCTGCTTTGCAGATATCATATTATTTATGGAAGATATCATATTATTTATGAGAAAAGAACAGATAAAAGACAGACAAAAGACATCATCTGCTTTGGTTCTCTGTTTTTAGGTTTTGAAAGACCATGGAAAAGACTTTCTGGTCGGCAACCAGCTGAGCAGGGCAGATGTTCAATTACTTGAAGTCATTTTAATGGTAGAAGAGTGGAAGCCTGATATATTTGCCAAATTTCCCCTCTTGCAGGTAAATGAATGGACAGTTTGAAAGGAGAATGAGTTGGAAAGACCACTGATTTAAAGTGGCTGAGAAATATGGGGAAGTGGGAGGGTCAGGGGTGACATGCACAATAATCAGATACCCTAAGAACTTTTATTTGGCCTCACATACTCATTGTCATTGCCACACTGTGTCACTACAAGCCCAAAAGCATAAGAGGGGGAAGCATATAGTTGCTTCTGCAGCATCAAGCTGTAATGTGACTGTAATGCTCTGACATGTCTGACAGTTGCAATGACTCTTAAGCACAGCGCTGTTTTGGTTTTGTTTTGTAGAGCTTCAAAGCAAGAATAAGCAATATCCCCACAATAAAGAAATTCCTGCAGCCTGGCAGCCAGAGGAAACCACCATCAGATGACGATGTTGTGGACAAAGTGATGAAAATTTTCTACTCCTGAGCAGCAGCCAGAAGCCACAGAAACTCTGTTTCCTTGTATTTGCAGATAGTAGCAAAGTGAAATTAATGAAAAGAATGGTCATGTCAAATAAATTGAATGAGTGAAAAAATGTTTTTGATATTTCCTTAGCTACAGGGCTGGTTTTAGCCTACAGCAGACACTTCAATGTAAAGCTACATGAGCCCACCAGCAAAGGCAATAGTTCACTAAATAGGGGGTATACTGGAAACCACAGGATGCCTTAAATAACTAAAGAGAATACCTGAAATAAATTCTTACTATTGATACTCAAAACCCGGCTGTTCATTGATTTCTCGTTGCTACTTCTGTGCTTAAGATCTGCCTGGTTCTGTTTTTCTGGCATTCCCAGGAATTGTTGGAAAATTAGGAGAGATTATCCCAAACAGTAGGCCCTGTATTTTTTTTCTAGGAAATTCATAGAAAAGCCTGCATGCTCTGCCTAGCTGAGGCTGAAAGTTTGGATTCAGCTTTCCTCTGAGCTTAATATGGAATATGCTTGCTGCTTTGTCACTAGACTCTTGAAGTCTTGTGATGCAGCTTCACCCATGTTTCCTTTATCAGAAGGTCTGTTGCAGCAGCTAAAAGCCCTTTGCAGACTCTGAGAAACAAATGCTTGTCCCCAGTTTAAAACTTGTTGAGAAAGGAGGAGTCAGGATGGTGTCAGGCCTTAGTGAGACCCTGGCATGTAGGATTTCATGTTGACTTACTGTCACTGTATATTAAACCAAGTTTAATGCAAGTTGTACTGGAATTGTTCATTCTAATCACTTAGATCAAGCTCCACTTCTGAGGTTAGCAAGACTGTTGGACTTTGATAAGTATGTGCATTTAGGTAGTGAAATGTGTTCCTGCCCAGGGCAGGAGGGTTGGAACTAGATGATCTTTAAGGTCCCTTCTAACCCAATCCACTCTATGATTCTGTGATACTATTTAAACACCAAATAAACCAAGTTTGTAAATGAAAGAGTCAGTGCCCTAAATCCAGCTCCAGCTAGAGCACTGGCAGTTTTCATCTGGGCAAACTCAGGGCTCTGTAGCTTATATTAAAGCCACCAGTTTCTTCCTAACAATTGTCATGCAGCTGGAACCAGTTTTTGTCATCAAAAAAGGAAATGAGCCCATGTTTTTCTGTAGCAAAGCATGTATTACAGAGAGTTGTTGCAGGAGCTGTTTCCCTCCTGCCTCACAAGCATTTGGACAACACTGGCAGCTATTGTCCAGGAAGGACCTGAAGGAGAAAGCCTCTCCTACTGTAACAAACCAATTGTTTTGCGTGAAACACTGCAATTTATACAACCTCTCTGTCTAACATAAGAAGAATATCCCATCTCACTGCTATGTTTAGGGTATTTCAGAAAACTTGTGGATGTATTTTTTGACCTTGACTTTAGGTACTGCCTACATCAATACCAACCACGTAGATTAGATAGGCAGGATGGTGCATGGGGGACTATTCTGCACTGACTTTCTCTGATCAATACAATTATCCAATATAAGCAGTCAGGAGTGCAAAGGGCAGTTTGCCATCTGATACAACATTTCATTCACTGTCTCTCACAGTTCTCTTTGGTGTTGGTGCATATTTTTACTGAGTCAAATTCGGGAAACGTTTTTTACAGAAAAAAAATTCAGAACTGACCCCAATGTCCAGTGATGAAATTCAGCAGAAGTGTCCTGAAGGAATATACACTAAGAAAGGCATAGCAGCTTGTGATAGATTTGAGCTGAATTAGTTGGTGTTATCTATGTAAAGTGGCAATTTGTAAAAAGAAAAAACAGAAAACATTAGAATAACAGTATGATTGGCATTCCTTTCAGCTAAGTGAGCTTTTCAGCCTTTATAATTATTTTTAACTGGCAAACAGAAGGCATATTACCATTTTGTGCTAGCACAGATGTTCCCAATGACCTTGACTTCTAATCTACCTTACAATTCTACAGAGTCAGCATTAGTCACGAATTTATTTTCTGTAGGTGAGAAGTAACTTAACAGAGCTAATGGGTTTTGTTTGCTTAAGAGAAAGAGGTTTCATAATTGCAGGGAAGTGTTTGTAATCCTCTATAGGAGGGGCTCCACAGTTATATAATCTCAAGGCAGAACTGCTGAGAGCTTAGAGTGAGTTTCGCAGTGCACAAGGTAAGTGGGGATATTATATTGGACATGCAGGGAATTGTTGTATGTGAAACTCAGTCACTGATTGGGTTTTATAGATTAAATGTGTGTAGGTACTTTCTTTACTAACATGGTTACGTGTACCAAATGTTCATTCTGAATCAGCTGTTTTTGAGGGGTACAGAATTAACAGATCACACACATGGGGAGTGTTTCCCATCCTTCTGCCATCCTACTGTAGAGAAGCTGACATGTCATTTACAAGGGGAATATGGTGTTGTTTTGGCCATTTTCCTTTTGCTGCTGTTAAAGCTTCAGCTTTGTTACTGACAGGCTGTCAGTAGCTGTGAGGCTGGTATAGGCTGGGCACTGTTTGTGTGTGTTTGTGGCTGATGTGCTCACGTGGTTCTGAGTGGGGTGGGTGACAGTCTGCCTAGAAAATGTTGTTGCTAGAAATTCCAGCAGAGTTGGAACTGGACCAAGCAAGCATTGTCCTGAGGCTGTGCCTGTGGTAAAGGCAAATCTTATATTACCAGAGGCAAAATGAATTTCCATGTTTTGGAGGATTGTCTGAAGAAATTACAGAAGCTGGGAGTGTTGTAAAAGAGGTTGACTGATGGAAAGAATTCCTTCCTGGCCGGTTATAATGGAGCATAATGGCTGCTGGAGAAAGCAGAGCAATTGCTGACTTTAGAGCATGTATCTGATTAAACAGTAAACTGTATTCTGAGATAAAGCCAAATACACAAAGAGCACCCTCTGCTTTCTGGTCAGAACAGAACACTCTGGATGGAAGTGGTTTTGATTGACTGCTTCTCTGTCTGGGCCAATTGCTCTAGGTAGAGAATCCTGCTTAAATATTCTGCATGTGTAAGAAACAATTGAAGGCACAATGATACATGGCAGTCTCTCAATGTATTCTAACTTTTACCTCCACTGTTGATTGATTGAAGTCTTGGATGATAAATCAGTGGTTTCCAACAAGACCACTTTGAGAGCCAGCTAGAGACTCAGAATTGCAAACCTTCTCTCTTCATTGCAGATACCAGGGAATCAGGCACGTGGAATCATGTCTGGGAAACCCAAGCTGCACTACTTCAATGGACGTGGCCGCATGGAACCAATACGATGGCTCCTGGCAGCAGCTGGGGTTGAGGTTTGCTTCTGGTCTTTTATACTGAGATCATATGACAAATGTGTGTTTTTGCTGTTCCTTCTGCAAACTGTGAGTGAGCAGCAGTTTCAAACTCTGCCTTTAGTGCATTGCTGAGCTGGCCAAGAGTGACCACGATCTTGCCCTAAGCAGGGGTTAGTTCCTGTCTCACTTACACACATCGAGTGCAAAGCCTGCAGGTGGCACCAGAAATGCTTTTCCCTGTAGCTAGAGAGAGAAGAAATTTAAAACCCCAGCAGTAGAACCTGGCTTCTTAATCTTTTGATCACAGAGGTCAAGCACCTGCAATTCTGAGTATCTTCATTTAAATTCCAATGTCCTAAACAGCCAGAGATTATTACAGTTGCAACGATGTAGTTTGCCATTGAAGGTACTGGGTATTGTAAACCACAAAGTAATTTTTTTTACCTCTGACAGATTCTGATACTAAAGCAGAGATGGTGTATGGGAATCTGCGTGTTTCAAGATATGTGGATTTCTGTCACAATGATGGTCCATGTGCCTGAAAGCTTTCACATATGACTTATGTTATTAAAAATAAAATTTCCCAAACCACATCTCTTTAGGCCTTCTTTACCTAAATGAGTAAGAAGCTAAATCATGGAATGACATGAGAACTTTTCTCCTTCCTGCAGTTTGAAGAATCTTACCTGGAAAAAAAGGAGGATCTGACCAAGTTACAGAAGGGTAAGTTTCCTTCAATTTTGAATTATAGCAGCAGCAATAGTAATAATAAGAAGAATTAGAATTAAAATTAGAATGAGAATTGCTTGTCTGAGATCACCTAAGAATTCTTAGGTTTTAAGTGCCTTAAAAAGAAAATCTCTTAACTGGTTTGTACATGAGGTCTCAGAGGTGCATGCTGCAGTGTGTTAGGTGGTATCATCCACCCAGTTGCTTCAACCTTCACTGAATCACAGAAGGGCTGAGGTCAGAAGGGACCTCTCAAGATTGCCTACTCCACCTCTCCTCTTCAAGCAAGGCCCCCTCCAGCCAGTTACTCAGGACCATGTCCAGCTGGGTTTTGAGTATCTCCAAGGATGGAGAATGCACAGCTTCTCTGGACAGCCCACACAGTCAAAGAGCCTTTCTTGGAGTTCAGATGGTTGACTCTCCTTTATTGTATTTCACTAAATAGTTCATTTAGTTGTTGTTTTGCACTGGGAGTTTGGTAATTTGCACTGATGACATGATTTGCTCCATTCTCCTCTTTCCTCCCTAGGCCCCAGTAGCCGTGGTTTCTCCCTGGTCTACTCCTCCCCTCTCCCCCTCCTTACTTGTGGCCCATTGGCTGTGGTTCTTTTCCTCCATCCCCCATTCCAGAGGTTTAAAATCTCCTGCCATCTGGCATTCCTCCTCTTTTCCCCCAGGGATGTTGCCTGGACTTCCAGATTATGCCTGTCAAGGAATAAAGTAGGACTTTGGTCCCAAGAAGAAGAGCGCTTAGACACTCTTACTTTTGTCTTTTTAAAGGCTGTGAGAGGCCAGGGTCCAAAGTAAGCTGGACTGGACCCGAGATCAGACAGAGATCAGTCCCAGAGATCAGTCCCAACTGCCTTTACAGTTGGCAACCCAGGGGTCATTTCCCATGAGGTCTCACTCCTTTGCTTCACGTTGTGACCCTTGTTTCAGTCTATGGCAATAGAGGCTTTTGTCTTCAGGTCATCTTGAAAGTCATTAGCATCTTAGGTTGCCCACAAAGTTGTTGTTTTATAATCCCTATGAAAATAGAGTTCCAGATTTCTGATTTTACCTGTTCCTCTGCTGCATTCCTGCCTCCCAAGGCAACAATCCACCGTGCTGGCTTCAGCTTTTGTCTTCCTGAACATGATAATCATGTTTTCTGCAAACCAAGTTGCATGTCTGTGCTCTTCACCTGGCCTGTCAAAAGCAATCTGAGCTAGGGGTAGTATTTGCAGTCCTGCTGTCCTGTAGGAATAATGACTTGGTCCCCCTGTTACAGGCTGCTTTTCAAAAAGTATTTTGGGACACAAGGAGGAAGCTAAATGCCCACTTACAAAGAGGGACATAGCTGATCAGTCATCTGAGTCAAGAAATATGATTCCATAGAGCAAAAACTCTTTCTGACTCTCTGATCTGATACCTCTCTTTCTGGAGAAGTATTTCTACTTCTTTCATGCTGGGACAAGGCTTCTGCATGCTAGCAAAAGAGCTGAATGGCTCCAGCATCACTCCAAGTGATGGTTGGGTCTCTCATGGAACTGAGTCCTTGTTCTCACTTCATGCCTGTACAGATGAGATGCCATTTGTCAAGTCAATAAAGTTGTCACAAAGATCTTCTTTGCTTTTATATTCACTATTCTTTATTCATTGTTATTCAGATTATATGCAGGCCAGTGCTTAGAAAGTCCAGATGTATTTAGCAAGACATGACAGAAACTGGCTGGACCAGATGCTTCAGTCCTTTTGGTCTGTATTAAGCTCCATGAAAACCACTGGTGTTAGAGCCATGCTGTGCATGTGTTTTTCAGTGTGTGACAGATGTAAATTCTGCATTTGGCTGTTTCCTCAAATCTGAAATTCCCACAACTTCATTGCTATAGTATTAAGGTGTTATCCTGTCACTAAGAAAAGGTTGCTGCATGGTGAGCATTTTCCACACCTTCCTGGAAGAATGAGGCAGGTTGCTACCACAAGGGTTGTCAGGCATTGGAACAGGCTGCCCAAGGAAGTGGTTGGGTCACTGTGCGTGGATGTGCACTTGGGGACGTGCTTTAGTGGTGGAATCAGGCCTTGTTGGTTTGACAGTTGGATTTGATGATCTTGGGACTTTTTTATGCAGCCAGATTGATTGGGATTGTAAATAAAAAGTAACACATGTGGTTACTTTGCCTAACACATGCTGGTGGCTCTCATTCAGGGACTGAACGTCTCCTTGTGTTTTTCCCTTTGGCCCAGATGGATCCCTGCTCTTTCAGCAAGTGCCAATGGTAGAGATTGACGGGATGAAGCTGGTGCAGACCAGAGCCATTTGCAACTACATAGCAACGAAGTACAACCTCTACGGGAAGGACGTGAAGGAGAGAGCCCTGTACTGTATCAGTAGCACCTTGGCTTGTTAGAGCCAGCTCAGCCTGTAGCTCAGTGTAACACGAGGGCATCCCTGCTCACAGCTCCATTCAGTGGGAGAGAGCAGTGCTGCTTTGTGCAGCATGAGATGACTGTGCCTGCAGCTGATGTCTGGAGCAGAGATAGCCAGCGGGATTGCAAAGGGCAAGCGAGCCCAGGAATCATCAGTCAGAGGTCAATGCACCTATCAGAAGAAAGCACTCATGGGGGCAGACTGTGCTACTGATGCTGCTTTTCATTTTCTCCTGCAGCTCTCAGCAGCATCATTTTCTCCTCATCACATTCAGGGCAATGTCTTTTAAGGACTCAAAACCCATCCTCTCTCTAATAACCAGGAATTAGTACAGAATTATTAACAGGTCATTCAAGGCCAGGACTCCTAGGGCAGATGTTTTCGCCTGAGGTATTTCTGAATGCTTGAAATTAATAAGCACTGGTAAACACATGTCCAGATATTGGCTAGATATTTGTATGCACCTGCTGTTAAACTTAGGCAGATTGGATTTTTAACACAAGTCTGGATGGCAGACATGACAGTTTTGTAACCAGGTTCAAAAACCCCTAGTCCAGACAAGAATCAGCGCCAGTAAGAAGTGACAGGGCTGCAGTCTTTAGGTTTTGCCTAGGAATTTTGCATTTGCCTTTGGCCCAAGCTCCCCTCTTGCCTGCCCGCAGTGCAACTGAATTCTTTGTACATCTTTGGAGTATGTACTTTGCCAGGGAGTGTGTGTGGGGGATAGAAGGGGCCGGGATTTCCCAGCATCTCAGTGAGGTTGTGCCAGGAGTTATTGTGCTGTTCAGGCCTAGTCTGTGTGACCTGACCAAGTGGATCTATTCCTTTCAGAATTGATATGTACGTGGAAGGAATGTTTGATCTGAATGAGTTGCTCATGATGTATGTTATGCAACCAGCAGACAAAAAGGAGGAATATTTTGCAAATATGATGGACAAGGCTGAAAACAGATACTTCCCAGCCTTTGAGAAGGTATGTGGCAAAGAGATTGTAGCTCAATTGATGCTGTTACCTTGAACCTCCATCCTGGAAGCTCACAAGTTTTGTGGAGCAAAAAACCAAAGAGAAACTACCACTGGAATATCAATGCTCTGTTTTCAGTGGTGCTGGGATGAAGCTGGAGACAGGACACTACAGAGGGGACAGAAGGCACTTCAAATCTGGCAGAGATGTA
This sequence comes from Motacilla alba alba, assembly GCF_015832195.1. Taxonomy (NCBI): domain Eukaryota; kingdom Metazoa; phylum Chordata; class Aves; order Passeriformes; family Motacillidae; genus Motacilla; species Motacilla alba. The sequence continues at coordinate 23,900,020 of NC_052018.1, read as the reverse complement.
CAGCTGCAAAAACCCAGCTCACACAGACCTCCCCAGATGTCCATGTTTCAATGTGTGTGTTGTTTCAGACAAAAGACACTACAGCACCAGCATTGACATCAAGTTTCCTCCTGAAGTGCAGATGGCCCTGTAGCATACGTGCTGTGTAAAAGCATTGCAGTTCCTCCTGTAGCTCACACAGCTCAGCCTTCAGCGCAGCTACAGCAGCCAAGGCAAGATGAGCACAACTGAGCTGCCAGACAGAAATGTAGAAGAGAAAGAGCTGATAGATGATGCCTAGGATGGCAGTGCCTTCAGATCACTGTTTGTGCTACAGGTGTTTGAACTGCATTTCTTTCTTTCACTGATAACTGCGTGCAATGTGTGACCCTGCTTTGAAGAGATCATATTATTTATGGAAGATATCATATTATTTATGAGAAAAGAACAGATAAAAGACAGACAAAAGACATCATCTGCTTTGGTTCTCTGTTTTTAGGTTTTGAAAGACCATGGAAAAGACTTTCTGGTCGGCAACCAGCTGAGCAGGGCAGATGTTCAATTACTTGAAATTATTTTAATGGCAGAGGAGTACAAACCTGATACACTTGCCAAATTTCCCCTCTTGCAGGTAAATGAACGGACTGTTTGAAAGGAGAATGAGTTGCAAAGACCACTGATTTAATGTGGCTGAGAAATATGGGGGAGTGGGAGGGTCAGAGGTGACATGCACAATAATCAAATACCCTAAGAACTTTTATTTGGCCTCACATACTCATTGTCATTGCTACATTGTGTCACTACAAGCCCAAAAGCATAAGAGGGGGAAGCATATAGTTGCTTCTGCAGCATCAAGCTGTAATGTGACTTTCAGAGCATGGATAACATTGAAATGTCTGACAGTTGCAATGACTCTTAAGCACAGCGCTGTTTTTGATTTTGTTTTGTAGAGCTTCAAAGCAAGAATAAGCAATATCCCCACAATAAAGAAATTCCTGCAGCCTGGCAGCCAGAGGAAACCACGAATAACAGAGGAAGATGTCGCCAGATTAATTAAAATATTCCGCTCTTGAGCAGCAGTCTAAACCCATACAAGCTGTATTTCATTGTATTTGCTGTTAGTGACAAAGTGAAATTAATGGAATGAGTGAAAAAGAAATAGAGTTTTGTTCTCTCTTTCCTTAGCTACAGGGCTGGTTTTAGCCTACAGCAGACACTTCAATGTAAAGCTACATGAGCCCACCAGCAAAGGCAATAGTTCACTAAAGAAGGGATATACTGGAAACCACAGGATGCCTTAAATAACTAAAGAGAATACCTGAAATAAATTTTTACTCTTGATACTCAAAACCCAGCTGTTCATTGATTTCTCGCTGCTACTTCTGTGCTTAAGATCTGCCTGGTTCTGTTTTTCTGGCATTCCCAAGAATTGTTGGAAAATTAGGAGAGATTATCCCAAAGAGTAGGTCTTTGTCACAGTACACTAGTTTGTAGCTGGACAGATAAATCTGGCTGTAATATGAAACTTAATTTGGCTCTTATAGTTCAATAAACAACTGCCTAGATGAAGAGGGATTTCAACTCAAACAGAGCACCCCAACTAGTCCCTTTCAACCATAAATTAAGAAACATTACTGGTCAATGTACTGGGCAGTGTTAAGACCCAGACCAATCAGCAGCTGAGACCTGGTAGTTTTGAGCTACCTATATAAGAAACTCTGAACAATATAACACGCTGATTGTTGAGGAATGCTTGGTGAGACCGTGTTGTTTCTGCCTCCAGCCAACCACCCATAATGTAAGAGGTCATGGTATTTTTTTCTGGGAAATGCCAGGAAAAGCCTGCAGGTTCTCCTCAGCTGAGGCTGAAATGTTTGGATTCAGCTTTCCTCTGAGCTTATCTTGGAATATGCTTGGACCAGACCTCCTACCAGACCTCCTACCAGACCTCCTCTGCTTTGTCACTAGGCTCTTGAAGTCTTGTAATGCAGCTTCACCCGTGTTTCCTTTATCAGAAGGTCTATTGCAGCAGCTAAAAGCCCTTTGCAGACTCTGAGAAACAAATGCTTGTCCCCAGTTTAAAACTTGTTGAGAAAGGAGGAGTCAGGATGGTGTCAGGCCTTAGTGAGACCCTGGCATGTAGGATTTCATGTTGACTTACTGTCACTGTATATTAAACTAAATTTCATGCAAGTTGTACTGGAATTGTTCATTCTAATCACTTAGATCAAGCTCCACTTCTGAGGTTAGCAAGACTGTTGGACTTTGATAAGTATGTGCATTTAGGTAGTGAAATGTGTTCCTGCCCAGGGCAGGAGGGTTGGAACTAGATGATCTTTAAGGTCCCTTCTAACCCAATCCACTCTATGATTCTGTGATACTATTTAAACACCAAATAAACCAAGTTTGTAAATGAAAGAGTCAGTGCCCTAAATCCAGCTCCAGCTAGAGCACTGGCAGTTTTCATCTGGGCAAACTCAGGGCTCCGTAGCTCTTGCTAAAGCCAACAATTTCTTTCTAACAACTGTCATGCAGCTGAAACCGGTTTTTGTCATCAAAAATTATCCCATGTTTTTCTGTAGCAAAGCATGTATTACAGAGAGTTGTTGCAGGAGCTGTTTCCCTCCTGCCTCACTGAAACATTCATACTTGCAGCTATTGTCCAGGAAGGATCTGAAGGAGAAAGCCCCTCCGACTGCAACAAACCAAATTTTTGGTGCAATTTATAGAAGGTCCCTGTGTAATATAAGAAGAATATCCCATCTCACTGCTATGATCAGAGAAATTCAGCCAACTTTTGCATGTGTATGTTGACCTTGACTTTAGGTACTGCCTACATCAATATTAACCACGTAGATTAGATAGGCAGGATGGTGCATGGGGGACTATTCTGTACTGACGTTTTGAAATCAATACAGATGGCAAAAGAAAACAGTCAGGAGTGCAGAGGACAGTTTGCCATCTGATACAACATTTCATTCACTGTCTCTCACAGTTCTCTTTGGTGTGTGTTTTCACTGAGTCAAATTCAGGGAAACATTTTTTACAGAAAAAAATTCAAAACCAAAGAAGCTGCCCAGAGATGAAATTCAGCAGAAGTGTCCTGAAGGAATATACACTAAGCAAGGTATAGAAGCTTGTAACAGATTTGATCTGAATTAGTTGGTGTTATCTATGTAAAGTGGCAATGCGTAAAAAGTAAAAAAAACAGAAAATATTAGAATAAAAGTGTGATTGGCGTACCAATATTCTTTTAATCTGAATGAGCTTTTAAGAGGTTCTAATTATTTTTAACTGGCAAATAGAAGGCATATTACCATTTTGTGCTGATAGGATATTTCCAATGATCATGATCTCCCATGTATCTTACATTTCTACATAGTCAGCATTAGTCAGGAATTTAATTTTGTAGGTGAGAAGTAACTTAACAGAGCTAATGGGTTTTGCTTGCTTAAGAGAAAGAGGTTTCCCATTTGCAGAGAATTGTTCGCAGTACTTGGTGTGGGAGGGGCTCCACAGTTATATAATCTCAAGGCAGAACTGCTGAGAGCTTAGAGTGAGTTACACTGTGCACAAGGTAAGTGGGGATATTATATGGCACATGCAGGGAGTTGTTGTATGTGAAACTGAGTCATTGAATGGGTTTTATAGATTAAATGTGTGTAGGTACTTTCTATACTAACATGGTTACGTGTACCAAATGTTCATTCTTAATCAGCTGTTTTTGAGGGGTACAGAATTAACAGATCACACACATAGGGAGTGTTTCCCATTCTTCTGCTTACTGTAGAGAAGCTGACATGTCATTTACAAGGGGAATATGGTGTTGTTTTGGCCGTTTTCCTTTTGCTGCTGTTAAAGCTTCAACTTTGTTACTGACGGGCTGTCAGTAGCTGTGAGGCTGGTATAGGCTGGGCACTGTTTGTGTGTTTGTGGCTGATGTGCTCATGTGGTTCTGAGTGGGGTGGGTGACAGTCTGCCTAGAAAATGTTGTTGCCTTAAGTTTCTGCCTAGAAACTGCTGTTGCTAGAAATTCCAGCAGAGTTGGAACTGGACCAAGCAAGCATTGTCCTGAGGCTGTGCCTGTGGTAAAGGCAAATCTGATGTTACCAGAGGCAAAATGAATTTCCATGTTTTGGAGGATTGTCTGAAGAAATTACAGAAGCTGGGAGTGTTGTAAAAGAGGTTGACTGATGGAAAGAATTCCTTCCTGGCCGGTTATAATGGAGCATAATGGCTGCTGGAGAAAGCAGAGCAATTGCTGACTTTAGAGCGTGTATCTGATTAAACAGTAAACTGTATTCTGAGATAAAGCCAAATACACAAAGAGCACCCTCTGCTTTCTGGTCAGAACAGAACACTCTGGATGGAAGTGGTTTTGATTGACTGCTTCTCTGTCTGGGCCAATTGCTCTAGGTAGAGAATCCTGCTTAAATATTCTGCATGTGTAAGAAACAATTGAAGGCACAATGATACATGGCAGTCTCTCAATGTATTCTAACTTTTACCTCCACTGTTGATTGATTGAAGTCTTGGATGATAAATCAGTGGTTTCCAACAAGACAGCTTTGAGAGCCAGCTAGAGACTCAGAATTGCAAACCTTCTCTCTTCATTGCAGATACCAGGGAATCAGGCACGTGGAATCATGTCTGGGAAACCCAAGCTGCACTACTTCAATGGACGTGGCCGCATGGAACCAATACGATGGCTCCTGGCAGCAGCTGGGGTTGAGGTTTGCTTCTGGTCTTTTATACTGAGATCCTATGACAAATATGTGTTTTTGCTGTTCCTTCTGCAAACTGTGAGTGAGCAGCAGTTTCAAACTCTGCCTTAGTGCATTGCTGAGCTGGCCAAGAGTGACCACGATCTTGCCCTAAGCAGGGGTTAGTTCCTGTCTCACTTACACACATTGTGTGCAAAGCCTGCAGGTGGCACCAGAAATGCTTTTCCCTGTAGCTAGAGAGAGAAGAAATTTAAAACCCCAGCAGCAGAACCTGGCTTCTTAATCTTCTGATCACAGAGGTCAAGCACCTGCAATTCTGAGTACCTTCATTTAAATTCCAATGTCCTAAACTACAGGGTTTGGTTTTTTTTACGTCTGACAGATTCTGATACTAAAGCAGAGATGTTGTATGGGAATCTGCGTGTTTCAAGATATGTGGATTTCTGTCACAATGATGGTCCATGTGCCTGAAAGCTCTCACATATGACTTATGTTATTAAAATTAAAATTTCCCAAACCACATCTCTTTAGGCCTTCTTTACCTAAATGAGGAAGAAACTAAATCATGGAATGACATGAGAACTTTTCTCCTTCCTGCAGTTTGAAGAATCTTACCTGGAAAAAAAGGAGGATCTGACCAAGTTACAGAAGGGTAAGTTTCCTTCAATTCTGAATTACAGCAGCAGCAATAGTAATAATAAGAAGAATTAGAATTAAAATTAGAATGAGACTTCTTCTTGCTTGAGAATTCTTAAGTTTTAAGTGCCTTAAAAAGAAAATCTCTTAACTGGATTGTACATGAGGTCTCAGAGGTGCACGCTGCAGTGTGTTAGGTGGTATCATCCACCCAGTTGCTTCAACCTTCACTGAATCACAGAAGGGCTGAGGTCAGAAGGGACCTCTCAAGATTGCCTACTCCACCTCTCCTCTTCAAGCAAGGCCCCCTCCAGCCAGTTACTCAGGACCATGTCCAGCTGGGTTTTGAGTATCTCCAAGGATGGAGAATGTACAGCTTCTCTGGACAGCCCACACAGTCAAAGAGCCTTTCTTGAAGTTCAGATGGTTGTCTCTCCTTTATTGTATTTCACTAAATAGTTCATTTAGTTGTTGTTTTGCACTGGGAGTTTGGTAATTTGCACTGATGACATGATTTGCTCCATTCTCCTCTTTCCCCCCTAGGCCCCAGTAGCCGTGGTTTCTCCCTGGTCCACTCCTCCCCTCTCCCCTTCCTTACTTGTGGCCCATTGGCTGTGGTTCTTTTCTTCCATCCCCCATTCCAGAGGTTTAAAATCTCCTGCCATCTGGTGTTCCTCCTCTTTTCCCCCAGGGATGTTGCCTGGACTTTCAGATTATGCCTGTCAAGGAATAAAGTAGGACTTTGGTCCCAAGGAGAAGAGCGCTTAGACACTCTTACTTTTGTCTTTTTAAAGGCTGTGAGAGGCCAGGGTCCAAAGTAAGCTGGACTGGACCCAGGATCAGCCAGAGATCAGTCCCAGAGATCAGCCTTTACAGTTGGCACCCCAGGGGTCATCTCCCATGAGGTCTCACTCCTTTGCTTCACGTTGTGACCCTTGTTTCAGTCTATGGCAGTAGAGGCTTTTGTCTTCAGATCATCTTGAAAGTCATTAGCATCTTAGGTTGCCTACAAAGTTGTTGTTTTATAATGCCTATGAAAATAGAGTTCCAGATTTCTGATTTTACCTGTTCCTCTGCTGCATTCCTGCCTCCCAAGGCAACAATCCACCGTGCTGGCTTCAGCTTTTGTCTTCCTGAACATGATAATAATGTTTTCTGCAAACCAAGTTGCATGTCTGTGTTATTCACCTGGCCTGTCAAAAGCAATCTGAGCTAGGGGTAGTATTTGCAGTCCTGCTGTCCTGTAGGAATAATGACTTGGTCCACCAGTTACAGGCTGCTTTTCAAAAAGTATTTTGGGACACAAGCAGAAAGCTAAACGCCCACTTACAAAGAGGGACATAGCTGATCAGTCATCTGAGTCAAGAAATATGATTCCATAGAGCAAAAACTCTTTCTGACTCTCTGATCTGATACCTCTCTTTCTGGAGAAGTATTTCTACTTCTTTCATGCTGGGACAAGGCTTCTGCATGCTAGCAAAAGAGCTGAATGGCTCCAGCATCACTCCAAGTGATGTTTGGGTCTCTCATGGAACTGAGTCCTTGTTCTCACTTCATGCCTGTACAGATGAGATGCCATTTGTAAAGTCAATAAAGTTGTCACAAAGATCTTCTTTGCTTTTATATTCACTATTCTTTATTCATTGTTATTCACATTGTATGTTGGCCAGTGCTTAGAAAGTCCAGATGTTTTAAGCAAGAAATGACAGAAACTGGCTGGACCAGATCCTTCAGTCCTTTTGGTCTGTATTAAGCTCCATGAAAACCACTGGTGTTAGAGCCATGCTGTGCATGTGTTTTTCAGTGTGTGACAGATGTAAATTCTGCATTTGGCTGTTTCCTCAAATCTGAAATTCCCACAACTTCATTGCTATAGTATTAAGGTGTTATCCTGTCACTAAGAAAAAGTTGCTGCATGGTGAGCATTTTCCACACCTTCCTGGAAGAATGAGGCAGGTTGCTACCACAAGGGTTGTCAGGCATTGGAACAGGCTGCCCAAGGAAGTGGTTGGGTCACTGTGTGTGGATGTGCACTTGGGGACGTGCTTTAGTGGTGGAATCAGGCCTTGTTGGTTTGACAGTTGGATTTGATGATCTTGGGACTTGTGGGGTTTCACCCCCGGATTGGGATGACCCCGAAAGATGGAAAAGTCCCTCCTCCAACCCGTGCCTTCGAAGAAAGACTCAGCAGTCTTCTGTTGTCTGTTCTCAAGGTTGTTTATTGTTGGTTATCTACAAGATTCTTCTCCTTGAACTGCTGTGGCCCGTTCAGCAGCTCAGACAAAGGCACTCTCTGTCTCCCAGGAGGCTGGTGCCATCTTTTATATCATATATTACGTACTACATGTTTATGCTTTTTCTCCAATACCTACTATCTATATTGAATGGTGACTTTCTACTCTAAACCAATCTGTGAGTGCCAACATCACCAAAGACATGGAGGTTAGGAAGGAGAAAGAAAGAGGACAGGGCACACCCAAATCCCTCCATCTTAGAACTCCTGACCCCCATGTACAAAACTTGGACCCCTGCGTACAAGGCTTAAAACCCCCCTGTACAGCACTCAGAAATCCTACCCTTTACTTCGTGACTACTTCTACTACAATATCTAAACTTTTGTGACTTCTTGTTCTTCCTGCAAAGTTGGTAAACTGTTCCATGGGCTAAGATCAAAACCCCACGTGTGTCTTTGGCTGCATGCCAGGGTCTCAGAGCCCCCTGCCAGCAGCTCTGGCCATCCAGGACACCCAGAGGAGAATCCTGGGTTCCGACAGGGACTTTTTTATGCAGCCAGATTGATTGGGATTGTAAATAAAAAGTAACACATGTGGTTACTTTGCCTAACACATGCTGGTGGCTCTCATTCAGGGACTGAACGTCTCCTTGTGTTTTTCCCTTTGGCCCAGATGGATCCCTGCTCTTTCAGCAAGTGCCAATGGTAGAGATTGACGGGATGAAGCTGGTGCAGACCAGAGCCATTTGCAACTACATAGCAACGAAGTACAACCTCTACGGGAAGGACGTGAAGGAGAGAGCCCTGTACTGTATCAGTAGCACCTTGGCTTGTTAGAGCCAGCTCAGCCTGTAGCTCAGTGTAACACGAGGGCATCCCTGCTCACAGCTCCATTCAGTGGGAGAGAGCAGCGCTGCTTTGTGCAGCATGAGATGACTGTGCCTGCAGCTGATGTCTGGAGCAGAGATAGCCAGCGGGATTGCAAAGGGCAAGCGAGCCCAGGAATCATCAGTCAGAGGTCAATGCACCTATCAGAAGAAAGCAGTCACGGGGGCAGACTGTGCTACTGATGCTGCTTTTCATTTTCTCCTGCAGCTCTCAGCAGCATCATTTTCTCCTCATCACATTCAGGGCAATGTCTTTTAGGGAATCAAAACCCATCCTCTCTCCAATAACCAGGAATTAGTACAGAATTAATAACAGGTCATTCAAGGCCAGGACTCCTAGGGCAGATGTTTTGACCTGAGGTATTTCTGAATGCTTGAAATTAATAAGCACTGGTAAAGACATGTCCAGATATTGGCTAGATATTTGTATGGACCTGCTGTTAAACTTAGGCAGATTGGATTTTTAACACAAGTCTGGATGGCAGACATGACAGTTTTGTAACCAGGTTCAAAAACCCCTAGTCCAGACAAGAATCAGCGCCAGTAAGAAGTGACAGGGCTGCAGTCTTTAGGTTTTGCCTAGGAATTTTGCATTTGCCTTTGGCCCAAGCTCCCCCCTTGCCTGCCCCCAGTGCAATTGAATTCTGGAGGGAACTTTGCCAGGGTGTGTGTGTGGGGGGGGGGATAGAAGGGGCAGGGATTTCCCAGCATCTCGGTGAGGTTGTGCCAGGAGTTATTGTGCTGTTCAGGCCTAGTCTGTGTGACCTGACCAAGTGGATCTATTCCTTTCAGAATTGATATGTACGTGGAAGGAATGTTCGATCTGAATGAGTTGCTCATGAAATATGGCTACCTACCAGCAGAGAAAAAGGCGGAACATTTTGCAGATATGGTGGACAAGGCTGAAAACAGATACTTCCCAGCCTTTGAGAAGGTATGTGGCAAAGAGGTTGTAGCTCAATTGATGCTGTTACCCTGAACCTCCATCCTGGAAGCTCACAAGTTTTGTGGAGGAAAACCAAAGAGAAACTACCACTGGAATATCAATGCTCTGTTTTCAGTAGTGCTGGGATGAAGCTGGAGACAGGACACTACAGAGGGGACAGAAGGCACTTCAAACCTGGCAGAGATGTACAGCTGCAAAAACCCAGCTCACACAGACCTCCCCAGGTGTCCATGTTTCAATGTGTGTGTTGTTTCAGACAAAAGACACTACAGCACCAGCATTGACATCAAGTTTCCTCCTGAAGTGCAGATGGCCCTGTAGCATACGTGCTGTGTAAAAGCATTGCAGTTCCTCCTGTAGCTCACACAGCTCAGCCTTCAGCGCAGCTACAGCAGCCAAGGCAAGATGAGCACAACTGAGCTGCCAGACAGAAATGTAGAAGAGAAAGAGCTGATAGATGATGCCTAGGATGGCAGTGCCTTCAGATCACTGTTTGTGCTACAGGTGTTTGAACTGCATTTCTTTCTTTCACTGACAACTGTGTGCAATGTGTGACCCTGCTTTGCAGATATCATATTATTTATGGAAGATATCATATTATTTATGAGAAAAGAACAGATAAAAGACAGACAAAAGACATCATCTTCTTCTGGTTCTCTGTTTTTAGGTTTTGAAAGACCATGGAAAAGACTTTCTGGTCGGCAACCAGCTGAGCAAGGCAGATGTTCAATTACTTGAAATCATTTTAATGGCAGAGGAGTGCAAACCTGATACACTTGCCAAATTTCCCCTCTTGCAGGTAAATGAGTGGGCAATTTGGATGGGTAATGAAAGGAAAGGGCCACTGATTTAATGTGGCTGAGAAATATGGGGGAGTGGGAGGGTCAGAGGTGACATGCACAATAATCAAATATCCTAAGCACTGTAGCTGGCCTCAGTTACTTTTTTTTTTTTATTTATGGTACCTTCTGTCACTACAAGCCCAAAAGCATAAGAGGGGGAAGCATATAGTTGCTTCTGCAGCATCAAGCTGTAATGTGACTTTCAGAGCATGGATAACATTGAAATGTCTGACAGCTGCAATGATTCTTAAGCACAGCGCTGTTTTTGGTTTTGTTTTATAGAGATTCAAAGCAAGAATAAGCAATATCCCCACAATAAAGAAATTCCTGCAGCCTGGCAGCCAGAGGAAACCGCTAATACGAGAGGAAGAGGTACCCAAAGTGATCAAAATTTTCTACTGATTTTGATGCTGCAGCAACTATTTCATTATGTTTGCTGGCAGTGGGAAAATAATGAAAACACCGAAAACCAATTTTTTTGATCCCACCAGCAAAGGCAATAGTTTCATAAATAGGGGGTATATTGCACAACACAGAATGCCTTAAATAACTAAAGAGAATACCTGAAATAAATTCTTACTATTGACACTCAAAACCCGGCTGTTCATTCATTTCTTACTGCTACTTCTGTGCCTAAGAGCTGCCTGGTTCTGTTTTTCTGGCATTCCCAGGAATTGTTGGAAAATTAGGAGAGATTATCCCAAACACCTGATCATGTTGGGTTTTTTTTCTGTGAAATGCCAGGAAAAGCCTGCATGCTCTGGCTAGCTGAGGCTGAAAGTTTGGATTCAGCTTTCCTCTGAGCTTAATATGGAATATGCTTGGACCAGAGCTCCTACTGCACCTCTGCTTTGCCACTAGGCACTTGAAGTCCTGTACTGCAGGCTTCACCCATGTTTCCTTTATCAGAAGGTCTATTGCAGCAGCTAAAAGCCCTTTGCAGACTCTGAGAAACAAATGCTTGTCCCCAGTTTAAAACTTGTTGAGAAAGGAGGAGTCAGGATGGTGTCAGGCCTTAGTGAGACCCTGGCATGTAGGATTTCATGTTGACTTACTGTCACTGTATACTAAACCAAGTTTAATGCAAGTTGTACTGGAATTGTTCATTCTAATCACTTAGATCAAGCTCCACTTCTGAGGTTAGCAAGACTGTTGGACTTTGATAAGTATGTGCATTTAGGTAGTGAAATGTGTTCCTGCCCAGGGCAGGAGGGTTGGAACTAGATGATCTTTAAGGTCCCTTCTAACCCAAACCACTCTATGATTCTGTGATACTATTTAAACCAAATAAACCAAGTTTGTAAATGAAAGAGTCAGTGCCCTAAATCCAGCTCCAGCTAGAGCACTGGCAGTTTTCATCTGGGCAAACTCAGGGCTCCATAGCTCTTGTTAAAGCCACCAGTTTCTTCCTAACAATTGTCATGCAGCTGGAACCAGTTTTTGTCATCAAAATAGGAAATAAACCCATGTTTTTCTGTAGCAAAGACTGGTATGTATTACAGAGAGTTGTTGCAGGAGCTGTTTCCCTCCTGCCTCACAAGCATTTGGATAACACTTGCAGCTGCTGAGTGCCATCAGAATCTCAAGGCAGAAACTTGGGCTGTCGGTGCTGACTCCATGCCATGAGGCATGCTCTGAGGATGAGCTCCTGGCATGGCCACGTGGTTTCAGGATCTCTCACAGAGATTCTAGTTTTTGGCCACACAAAGCCAGAGCTCCTGGCACAAGGAGTGCTTGCACCCTTTGCACTGGGGCTGCAGCCTCCCGCTGGTCACACAATCGCTGCTGCCTCCGGGGCCTCCAAGCCTGTCCCCTGCTCAGTGTGTCCTGGCCATGTCCCTGAGGTCAGCTGCCTTGGAGCCAGCCCAGTGGAAATGTCCAGAAAACCTAGGTTTGTTACCCAGTGTGCAACAAACCAATAATTACACACTTAAGAGAGATACTGACTATTAATTCCAGAGTTGTGCAAGCCTCATTGCTTGGTGGTGTTCCAAAAATCAATGACAAGATTTTACTATTTATTCATTTTAGCAAGCAAAGGCATTAATGCTCATTGACAAGTCATCTAGTTCTCTTAATAAATAATGTTCTCTCTTCTATTGGTTAATGATTCCTCCTCTTCTCATGCTAATTAATCTGCATGCTCGCTGGGTCTTTCTCTTCTTCTGAGTTGGGTTTCTTAAGCTGATGGGCTGTGAGTCAGTGGCGTGGGAATCTTTCCCTGCCGGAATTATTTTTTACCCATTCAGAGCTGATCTCAGCACAGTTGCTGAGCGGGCTTTTTTAGTTTCTTCCTTATCTTGGGAGTTCTTCCAAATGCCCTTGTGGCCTGTAAATTCTGTATTTTATGTATCCACTATCAGAGGTACATCGTTCTTTCCAAGCCTTGTTAACCTCCCCTGTGTCTGAGATCATTGAACCATGTTCTACTCTTAACAAGGCAATTCTCCTGACAAGTAATTTCTCTTTCCCACCGCTGGACTTCCCTCAGACCTTGTTGGTAGCTGTTCTCTGTTTCTCAGATTAGAACTACTTGTTGATTAGGCTTGAAAGTATACAAAAATCAAACAGCAAAGCACATCCTTTGTCGAGAAAATGTTTACATATTCCACATTTTGCAACAGAAACTCGGCAAGGCTGCAGGGACAGGGCCGAGCTGGCTTTTCCCTGAGCTGCGGTGCTGGGGTTCGGCGATGCGCCCAGCGGGGCGCTCGGTGGGCACGGCGAGGCCGCGGCGGCGGCCCAGGGGCGGAGCGGCCGCCGGACGGGGCGGGAGGGTCGTGTGTGGGGGCCGGGCGCCGTGCCGGGGCTGTGGCGGCGCTGTTTCGGGGCCGTGCCGGTGCTGTGGCGGCGCTGTTTCGGGGCCGTGCCGGGGCTGTGGCCGCGCTGTTTCGGGGCCGTGCCGGGGCTGTGGCCGCGCTGTTTCGGGGCCGTGCCGGTGCTGTGGCGGCGCTGTTTCGGGGCCGTGCCGGGGCTGTGGCCGCGCTGTTTCGGGGCCGTGCGGGTGCTGCGGCGGCGGGGCGGCCCGGGCAGACGGTACTGCGGCGGCGGGCGGGGGTCGCGGCGGGGGGCGGGCGGTGCCAGCTCGGTGGAGCGAGCGGTTCTTGCCGGGATCAGGGCTGCTGCCCGCAGGGCAAAGGGCGAGATGCGTGACTGACCGCCTGGCCCTCCAGGAACGTCCTGCGTGCTGCTGCAGGGAGTTTGTCCAGGGGTTGTTCCCCGGCTTCTCTCCCGCCGCGGGGACCGGGACGGGCGGGAGGGTGGGAACGGAGGGGGGTTGTGTGTTTGGCTCTGGGTACGATCAGCGGGCAAGCTGAAGGGAAACTGCTCTTTGGAGTGCAAGTTTTGCAGTCTCTGGTAGTACTTTGCCTTTCCCCTCGTCCAGACGCTCCTCCTAGCTCCGGCGGTGGAAGGAAGCTTTTCGAGCCCGGACTTGGCCCGAGCCCCGGTGGAAACCCCCCGCTGGTGAGCAGTTGCAGTGTTAAGATGGTCCGGAGGCCGGGCCGGGCAGCGCTGTGTGCGAGGTCGTCCTGTGGAACTGCCCCGTGCGGGACGGGGTCGAGCAACGAAGCGCTGCAGAGAACTGCTCTGCGGCCCGTATCCAGTTAGGGAGAAAGTCTAAGATCAGATGGGATCAGATGATGAGCTTGCTGCTAAATTCAGTTACTTGTTCCTCACTGAAAGGCTGGTGTCTGAACTGTGTTTTTAATACAGCCGGCACAGCAGTAGCTGCCTCTCTGACACCTGCGTGGCCGTGGTCCAAGGAAAGTCTGATGCACTAAAACATCAAGAAAGTTTGTGATTAATTTTCAGGTCCATTATTGCTATTCAAGAAAGACAATTTACCTATTTTGCAACTCTTTTATCACGACTCAATATTTTACAAAGGGATATTCTTTACAGAAGCATAAAAGGGTCACCAAAATAGTTTGCAGCCCTATGTAAGTGTTCCTCCCGAACCCCAAATCCGGACCTTTAGCAGTGCATTCGCAGGAAAATATCCCCGGCTGCTGTGAGAGGAGCCCTGAGTTGAAACTGGCAATCAGGGCTCTGTGTGGGCTGAATTTTATCAGCTCCAGCTCTGCTTTGTGGAGAGGTCAAGGGTGTTTGCTCCTTCTGCCTATGCTAGCCCTTATAGTGTGTTTCTCAGCCTTGATCCCACCTGCTGGAGGTTAGAGCGTTTGTCCAGTCTGTGAGGGTTTAAGCGCAGTTCTCCCTCTGGTGAAGTTGAAACCAACACTTACTTTCTGAGCATCAGGGAATGAAGTATTTTTGAAGTACAGAAGGTCAGGAACTCTCTTTCTTGTTATAGTGTAAGTCATACATGGGAAATAGAAATTAAGGTCACGGTCCTGTGTGCGTAGGGCCTGGTAAGGGAGCTGTGCCAAGTCCCTTTTTGAGCGCCTTGTTGCAGTTCAGGTATCAGGAATCTAGCCAGGCATGCAGCAGCGCTGGAGTAGATGCCAGCTGCACTCCAGACACAATCTATTGACAAGCACATCCTTTTGTATCAGGAGAACTTTGCTACCAGAGACTGTCCGGGGACACTACCACGGTGTGGTGGTTTTAGTTTGAAACTGGGTAGAAATACTAATTTTCTGTAGTGGTTTCGGTTTGTTGAGATTTTATTAATTTTGAGATTTTTTGGTTAATGTATTAAAGAGTGTGGTGGGTTTGGTGTCGGTTAATTATTAATGTATTCATTTTTTTGTTGTGAGGTAGGATTAGGAGAAAGGCAAAGTAGGTTTAAAATTTTAAAAGGGTAGAAAGAAAAGTTTATTAACAGTAACTCAAAGAAGGAGTAATAAGAATTAGAACAAAATTTTTAGAATATTTCTGTTTATTTTATATTTTTTCTTACTGATAATGTAAAGAAACAAAATTTAAAATTTTAATTAGTTTACTATTTTGAAACCAGTTTTGGTTTTTTTTTGTTTACTTAGGCCGAGAAGTCTTTTTTTGTTAATGTTATGGAGGCTTTTCTGTAAGGAAAAAAACCCCAGTTTTCTTGTGTTTTTTTTATGAATAGTAGTTGTTCAGGGAAATCTGTAATTGTGAAGTTCTTATTTTTTATAAGCTTTCTTACAGTTTGTTTGTGGGTTATGTTGATTTATGGGGTATTGTTTAAAGATGAGTTGTTTAAAGGTAAAAGTTTTTATTATTGATTTTAAAAATTATTTTTATTTTTAGGAACAGATTTTTGTCTTTTTCTCTCGGGAATATAAAATTACTTTGTTTGTTTGTTTAAACTTTTTATGGGATTACAGTTATTTTAATTTTTTTTTTTAATATGGAGGTTTATATTTGATAATAATTTGAATTTTTTTAATCATTTTACATGTTATAGGGAAAAAGATTTTTTTCTCTATAGTTTATAAATAGAGGATTTTAGTTTTAAAATTAAGGTATTTATTTAACTTTTCATCTGTGATTTGATTTTTTTTTTACTGACTGATGTTTTTATGTTGTTTTTTTGTATATTTGTATTTTGAGGGTTTTTTTTCCTTATTTGAAGGAGGATTGAAGTACTGCAGGGTTAACGTGTTGTTTGGGTCTTGTAAATGGTTACTTGATTTGTTGATAACCTGTGGAAGAAAAAAGAGGAAGTTCTTGGGTTTTTTTCACGTCTAGTTTTTTAGTGGTTGGAAGTTTTGTACCATTTAAAAAATTCTTCTCTTGCTAAACTATGACACAGGGCTAGGTGGAAGCTGAGCAGTGGTTTTGAAGACCTGCATTTTGGACAGGGCACCTCTTTGTCCTGTGAGTCAGGATGGATAGGGCACCTCTGTCCTGACAGAGTGATGGCTGTGTGCTGTAGAGCCTGTGGAAGATAGCACCCAGCACAAAGGACTTCAGTGGAGTGGGCCAAGGATGCAGTCTCCCCTGTCACTGTTGTGCTGTTTGTGCCTCTTTATTGATGCCTCGGGATTATGGCCAACATTTTTACTGTGTGGCTCAGCTATGTATTGTGAAGTGTATGCAAGCATAAATAAGCCTGCCTGTGAGCAGATAAACCTTTGGCTTAACAATGAAGCATTCTGTTAATCTGTGCCTCTGTCTTACGAAATTTGCTTCATTCTTCTGTGACCCATTGGTGATAAGAGTACAGTGTTAGCTTTGTTTCCAGCATCAGGCAAGCTCACATCAGCTGCCAGTGTCATACAGTGGCATGTGACTGCACATGGTAGGGACATTTGAAAGGACCAAGTGTTTCATCCCAGTGCCATCATCTGATGGGCTGACTCGAGCCCCCTGCTGCCAGGGACATTGCCCAGGCCTTATCTGCCCAACAGAGCTCAGTTCCATCTGTTTGGTTTTTGATTTTAAAGTTAAATTTTCCGGGCAGATAGAATATAAATCTCTGTTACAGTTTGACTGTAGCAGCTGGATAGGGAACGCAGAAGCCCTGGTGATATGTGTTGCTTTTAAAAGCATATTTATAAAGGCACAGGAGCACAGGGCTCTGAATTGTCATATAAGAGAGACGAAAACAGTGTTGGTGATGCTAGTTTGGTGTTCTTTGGAAACCATTCATTTGATATGGTACATTTTTCAAGTATGGTATGACATGTGACAAAACCCAACACCTACTGAAGAGATTGCTTCACTGCAAGGTTAAAAATGTGCTAGTTCAGGAATACCCTACAGTTCTGCTTTGGTTGTAAAACTCAGTAAGCTGTTAAAACTACAATAATTTATTATTTAAGAGATGCTTATTGTCATGATGTGGCTGAATGGCTGCACATTCTGGTCGTGTGTAGTTTTTCTTTTATTGCATTAATCCACAGGAAACTTAGTTACATCAAGCGCAAGTGTGTCGGACTTGATTGTTTTTCTACTTTCTCTTTTATCCAACTGTATTTAGTAGTTTGGAGTGGGACATTGAAAATGCTAATTTAAAGCATACTTCCACAAGATCATCATCTTGATTTTATCAGGAAACAAGAACTCTGAAATCATGGCGGGGAAACCCAAGCTGCACTACACCAAGGGAAGGGGGAAGATGGAGTCAATCCGATGGCTGTTAGCAGCAGCTGGGGTTGAGGTTTGTACCTTTTTTTATAAAGTGATTTGTGATTAAAACAGGTATTCTCTAAAAGGGTTTCCCAATTGCATCTGTGCTTAGGGATATGCACATCATCACATATTGTGCTGCAGAATGCTTAGACTGAGTGATACACTCTTGTGTTGTATTTCATGTATTCCTTGAGCCATAGTTGCACAGTGAAGAGATTTTAACGTACAGAGAGAATTGATGGTTGTCATTTTTGAAACATACTTTAAGACGAGATTGTCAGTTGTTGCTGCAGACAAAACTGTGACTTTTTCTCAATGCTTCTAACTTCCTTCTCCACTGAAAGATCATGTATACCACATGAAAACTTTTGAACATTCTCTCCAAACAAAGTACCTTTTGTTCTTTGGGACAGGACATGAGTAGGATAAATCAGCAGATCCACCCCAAAGGCAGTGTTAGGGGATCTATCTAGATTCACATCAGGTGAAGGCCATCCTAAGACATCTTAATTTCTACATTAAGTTTTTGTTTAAATATGTTCTTTTGAAACTATTTATACTCTGTTGGAAATAAAAGGCTTTTGTAAATGGTGCTCACTTGAGAATGTTGCTGACAGAATTTGCAGAACACGAGTGCTGAGAAAACCAAGATATTGTCCTCATTCAAATGTCCTTACTAAAAAATAGTTTTAAAAAAATCTAGTCGATTAAAGAGGAAGATAAAATGTTTTCTGTAATAGAGGTGTAATTTACAAGAAGTTTCTCAATACTTCATGTGGCATCAGCTGCTTTTTTACTGAGTGATTTGGTATCCTTTTTTGGTTCATGAAGCTGACTCTGGTCTTTATAAGGAGGAAGTTCTTTCTGGAGCATAATGCATTGTACAGTCCTGTGGGGTTGGGGACAACAAAGTCTTGGGTTATAGTCTCTGCTGGAGCAGAGATGAAGTAGGGGGTCTCTTAAGGAAGCTTTTCTATCTGACCATCCAGGAGCCTCTCCATCAGTCCTCAAAGTAATTTAATCATGGTGCAACAACAGAGTAACATTATGCCTCCAGGGAGGGACTTGGAACAAAGGAAACTACTGGTCTTTTATACCCTTACAGTCTAAGTGAAGGTTTAGGGTCATGGGCTCATGCTGTGTCTCACCCGGCCAGTGCCACAGGTCCCCATGCCCTTTGCTGTGAAAAGGGAGGAGTTCCCAGCTCTTGCCCTGGTCTCCCAGGGCTCCATGAGGAGTTGGAACTGCAGCTGCTCACCCAGCTACTAGCACTGAATGGATTCCTCGACAGGGTCAACACAATGAGAAAATTAGGGAGAACAGTGTGGAGAGGTGGGCTCTAACTCCCAGACTCCCTTCCACTTCTCCACTGCCTTTGGAGTGACAGTGTTGTTTTCTATTGTCGCTTTTCAGTTTGAGGAAGAATTCATAGAGACGAAAGAAGACTTGGAAAAATTGCGCAATGGTGAGTCTGTAAACTGTACCCTGAACACAAGTTCACACAAACAGAACAAAAGACCAACAGGAGATATTTTTTTAAGACCTGCAATATGATGTGACCTGTAAAGAAGAGCTGCTTCCTTGTGGATGCTTTCATCCCTGAGAATTACAAATGTCTTGGTCTCTTACCAGGATTCTTCCTTTTTTTTAGTGTAGTATTTCGGCAGTCTGAGTAGCTTGCTCTTTTTTCTTCCTTAGATGGAGTCCTGCTGTTTCAGCAGGTGCCCATGGTGGAGATAGATGGGATGAGGATGGTGCAGACCAGAGCCATCCTCAGCTACATTGCAGCAAAGTACAACCTCTATGGGAAGGACCTGAAGGAGAGAGCCTGGTATGGTAACAGTGTGCCACTTACTAACACTCTTCCATGATTGTTAACATTTACAGAAAGAATGTTGCTGTGAAGTATCTGCAGTAAAGGTGAGTATACCTAACAGACTGTCACTTACTGTAGAGGCTTTATTTTGTAAGAATGGAAGGGCAACTCCAGAGACTGTGGAGATTATTATGGACTGGTGATTGTTAGCCAGCATCCTCTCATGATTAGACCTCAAAACTAATTTTTTCTCCTAAATTATTTTGCATATGCAGTCTTTTCTCCCATAAATGAATACATTATTAATGGAAAACAGCATGAATTCCACTTTAAATACATTACTTGCAGCCTTTTTATTTTTTGCTTATTGCATATACTGTGAGCTTGTTTTACAATTTGTGCTTTGAAAAAAAACTGAAAGTCTTCTCTAAGTGGAAGAATCAAGAAAACAAGCCAGTGTCTTACGTTACATTCACTAATACACATTTTACTCAGTGATCACTTCAGAGTTGTATTTCAGGAAAATAAGCAAAATGGAAAGTTTCAATGATGTGTTGAACAAAAATATTTGTTTCAGGATTGATATGTACGTGGAGGGAACTACAGACCTAATGGGAATGATCATGTATCTTCCTTTTCAACCAGCTGATACAAAAGAAAAGAATCTTGCCCTAATCATTGAACGAGCTACAACCAGGTACTTCCCTGTTTATGAAAAGGTAAGTGATAAATCACCAGCAGTTCACAAAGAGTGAGTTCTGGGCTCCCCTTCCTACCCCACTCCCCCACTGTTCCCACACATTCTTCTTTCCAGAAGGCGAGTGACAGTAGAACTCTAGAAATGTTTGATGAGCCAGAATCCAGCAATGTGAAAAGAGGGCCACAAAATAATTTCTGGCTGGTTTCAGTACCGGGTCTCTTTGCTGTCTTTCTTTTCCAACCTAGCTTAGTGGCTGATGGCTCCCAGTGTTTTGCCTAAATGCACCATCTCCATACTTGTACCAGCCTTCAGTACTTACTGTCTGGAAGTGTAATGTGTTACAGAATTGTAAGGTTGGAAAAGACCTTCTAAAGATCATTAAATCAAACTGTCAACCCAGCACCACCACCATATTCAACATCAAACTGTGTCCTCCTGTGACATATTCACATGATTCTTGAACACTTTCAGGATTAGTGAATCTACCCATTCCCTGAACAGTCTGTTCCAGTAATTTACAACCCTTTACATGAACAAAAATTTCCTCAGATCTAATCTAAACCTCACCTGGTGCAACTTGAGTCCATTTTCTCTTGTCACTGGTTACCTGGGAGAAGTGGCCAACCCCCACCCTAACCAACATCCTGCCAGGGTGTTGTAGAGAACAAAAGGTCTCCCACTCAGCCTCCTTTATTCTTGTTATTCAAAGTTAAATATATTTGTGCTTTACAGCTAAGGATCCAATTCTACAATCTTCCTTAAATCCATTGCTTAAATGTATTATATTTAGAGACTATGATTTATTCTCTGAATTGCTACTTGGGCATCCTTAGGTGAGCACAGAGAGGCTCTGCAAGCAAGAGACATGTAGCATAGAAAGCATAAAGCAATTATTTACTGGCTAGCATGCACCAAAAAGACTGAGCTGTGAGGGAAGGCATTGGTATGCCTGCCATCCCCTTAGAGCACATGAAGAGGCTTTCTTGGCTAGGCAGGAGTTGGTCAAGAGGGGATGGATTGTTCTTTTCTTCTCCCTGGAACATTGCCTGGATGTTACT
Source organism: Motacilla alba alba (assembly GCF_015832195.1). NCBI lineage: Eukaryota > Metazoa > Chordata > Aves > Passeriformes > Motacillidae > Motacilla > Motacilla alba. The sequence goes on along the minus strand of NC_052018.1, from coordinate 23,879,182 downwards.
GAACTGCCATTTTCTATCAACTTGCTGTTTGTTTTGTTGTTTTATTTCTCCTTTAAGGATATTTTCATTTTTTCTTGTGTTAAGATTTTCTTGTTTGAATTGAGCCAGCTGTGATCCTCATCTCTCAAGTTTGCTTCTGTTTGTAACTTTTCCTTTCATGCCACGTGTGTTTGTGCTGTACAGACTTTCTCACAGTGCTTTTTCAGCGCATAGTGGTCTCCTCGGAAATCTGCCAAGGGTACAAAGCTGTGTTGTTTCAGAGCTGAGCTGGGTTTCCAGCTTGAAGCCTTTGTTACCAGGCAGCTGAAGTCCACTCAAAAAATACAGGACTTGATGCAATTTCATGTCCCACTTTATTAGAGCCTTAAATTGCACAAACAAAACCCACCGAGGCTGCCCTGTAAAAATAACAATGTAAATGATAATCCAGCACTTCTGAAATCAGAGTTCATATATATATCCACTGCCATACCAATGGAGGGCTGTGCTGAGAGATACTGATTACACACCCAAATCTTTCAAAGGTTACAGGCTGATATGTATTTTAAGTTATTAAACGATAAAAAATGCACCAAATTCTCTAAGCCTGTGCCTAGGTGGCATAAACTACTGTTGTGATATGTTTTAGCATGTATGCTTCATGTAGGAGAGTCTTTAAAGTAACCCTTGTTTGCTAATGTAAGACACAGCTGAACTTTTCCTTTATTTTAGCTGAGTTAATTTTTTTAAAATGGTTAATAATTTTCTTTCTGTACCAGCTGTTTAAGATGTCCATTGATTCAGCTTATCAGGGTTTGCAGTCTATGTGTTATTCATTCAGGAAGCTGACAGGAAACATACCTAGCTATGGGTGTTCACTTTAAACACTCAGCAGCCAGATGGAGCAGCAAAAGGCAATGTAAAGCCCTGCAGGCAAAGAGATTCCGGTGCTATGTTTGTGAGTTTCCACACAGTCTGATAAACAAGCTGTGCTAGACCTTGTTAGAGCAGTGCAGGAAGTAACTATGTGAAGGGATCAGCTGTGGCTCTGCCCATGATTGCTGCCTCTATGGTAGAACTGGCAGATGGGGCTGGAGAAGCAGTTGGCTTCCAGAGTCACAGACTGGTGTCTTACTGCACATCAGTTAATTTAGAGTAGCCTTGGTGTGACTTAGGCACAGACACAGCCTTCTCTTGCTCCTGAAAGGAGGGTGATAGACTTCTGGACAAAGGTAGGCTGGTAACTACTCTGAAGCTGTACTGCAATGTTCATCTCAACTTGTCTACTACACTTGTTAGCTTTGGCAGACTGTGATTCTTGCATCAGCAGTTTGCCATAAATGGGATAAATTCCTAATGGCATAGAGGATGGGAAGGTTGTACTTCTTCATTCTGGACATATTTCAAACTGTAATCAGCAGTCTCAAATTTTGCTGAAACATCTGGAAATTCACTTAACTTTTTTCTTAAAAATTTGAGGTGTGTTTACATGTAAACTGGCCTGACTACCTCTTCCAATTACTTTAGCCCTGTTTCTTTTGTGTGATTAAGTCCTTCTTGTGGTACTGGACTTGGTATACAGCTACCTGGTGCAGTAGGTTAGAGTGAGAGATGGGATTGTACACACTGAAACATGAATTCTGATTTAATTTTTTGTTTAAAGAATATGTATCACTTTCTAACTTCATAAGTTCTTGCATGGCTTTACTCTGCTGTGTTTTTTCAGAAATCTGTCTGCAATGAAATACCTAGATAAAATAGTTACATCCCATGTGAATTTTTTTGTTTATTTGTTCATACTTTATAGGCCTTAAAAGATCATGGACAGGATTATCTTGTTGGTAACAAATTAAGCTGGGCAGATGTCCATCTGCTGGAAGCGATTTTAATGGCAGAAGAATGTAAGCCTGATGTTCTGTCTGCATTCCCTCTGCTGCAGGTTAGTAATCATCTGGTGTCAATATGGAAGGTAACCAACAAATTTCACTGACTGTTGTTAAAAGTCAATTGATGTTTTCATCTTTTGAGCCATTGTACCAATACTTCTCTAGTCTGTTTGACTACAAAAACCTGCACTCAGAGCACTGTCTTTCCCCAGAGCTGCTGGGGACTCACCTTTCTCCAGTTCTGCTTTTCCTAGCTGTTCTCAGCTGGCAGGAATTCACTCACTAGTGCTACCAATTTGGTCCTCTAACTGCTACTTCCATGTCTTCAAACACAGCAGCTACATCTGCAAGGAAAGTCTGTGGCCTGGTGTGTCTGCAGTTCCTGTCCTTTTTGCCAGCAAAATTACATTTTTAAGAAATCATATACAAAGAGCAGTTAAGTTTCCTATGTCTTGTCTTCTGTAGTGCTTTGCGCTGGGCTATTCCTGTCCATGCCTCTTTTTTTTCTTTTTTTTTTCCTCTCAAATATATCTGCAGGATTGGGATGTGGGTTTTTTTCTTCCACTTTTTACTAGCTGAATCTTGACTCTTTAATATTAATTTCTCCCATTCCCATCTGGGAAGCTAAGGTATAGCACCAGCATTACAGATCAGAAAAAGCTAGTACCTTTTACTGTTCAGTAAGTATGTCTGAGAAGTAAAAATCCAAGTCACCTGATCTTTAAAATATGAAGGATGGAATTATAATTTCTTTAATCTCACTGGCTTTACTGTTGCTTCTTACAGGCTTTTAAAGGAAGAATCAGCAACATTCCAACAATCAAAAAATTCTTACAGCCTGGCAGCCAGAGGAAGCCACCAACAGATGAGAAGTTTGTTGCTGTTGTGAGGAAAATATTCAATATCTAGTCTGATGAAGATAACCCAACTGTAGTATATTACCAGAGCTTGCTTTGTAAGAGTAAATTGCATAGATGTGCTCTGTAACTTGCATCATGTGGCCAGTGTTGAAATAATACACTTTTAAATTAGAGTAAAAGGCTAATTTGGACCTGTTGAGTCCAGAAAGAAGAATTTCATGAAGCAGTTATATGAAATAAAATATGCTGACATGTGGTGTGTGTTCAATTACAGTGCATGCCTGGTAGGGTAAAATGTTCAATTGTAGCTTCTGGAGTACTGTAAAAAAGCCTCATGATCCCCAACCCCCTTTTTATAAACTGCCAGAGAGAGGAGCCACACCCTGAAAACTGAGAAGTCACTTAAATTCAGGCCTAGAATCTTCTGGGTTGGTTCTCTAGGTGGTCTCCTAGAAAGTTCACTGTCCCCCTGCGGTATTTCACAGCCTAAAAATTAAGGAAATAAAACCTTTAAAAATAAAATTAAAATTCATGATCCTTTTAAGTTTATGGGCAGAAGTAAAATACTTTTCTAATCCCCACATGAATCTCTTAGGAGTGATTTTTTCACTGAAAGATCAAAGTCCTTGTGTTTAATTGGCCTGCTGTGGTTTTCATCTGCTGAGATGCTCTTCTTTTTGCTGCTTGGCTGGCTGGTCAGTGAGGCAAATGCCCCTTGAGTAGTTTGTTTTGTAAGGTTTTACCTTCTGCAGTCACTTCCCACAGTTACAAAGTGCACTGTTACAGTGCACAGTTACCAAGTGCACTGGCTGCTTACCTTTTCAGTAAGAGTGAGTTTTACCTCAACAGTGCTTAAAGCATGCACTACCATATCGGATTCTTTACCCTAATTTCATGGGAACAATCACTGTTCCCTTTAAGAACATTGTCATAAACCATCCTTTGCACTAAGTTGTTTCTCCTCAGTAGGACTCCAGCTGATCAGGCAAACAGTCAGCCAGTGTACATGAAGAATTGCTGCCCAGCAAAGTTAACTCCTTCCCTGACTTGTGCCTAAGAAGAGCCATGTGCATCTCAGAGGTACAAACCACAAGTGGCCCAGTCACCTGGGCACTGCTGACTTCCAAACAGGTTCACATTAAAATCACCTCAGTAGCTGGAAGCAGTGCTTTGCCCTGCACAGCACTCGTTTCACTGGGCTATCCCTCTCTTCCAAACAAGTGCTATGATTTAGGAACCATCACAAAGAGGGCATAATGAAACAAGATATGTATGTATATGTGTGTATCATATGTATGAAAAAATGAAAAGCAGCAAAATTTCTGTTTGTCTTCAAGAGGGCACCCACCCATACTGCTTCCTAATGATTTTGCTTATATTCCCTGTACACCAGAAGACGGTCTTAGCCAAGCTTTGAGACTCCAGGAATATTTATTTTTTACACAAATCAAAGCAACTTCAATCCCTGAACAGTTTGTGACTGAACAGTCTCTTCTGCTTACAGGGAAGAATTCAGCAAGACAATCTGTGTGAGAATGGAATGGCAAACCTGTTCCAGAGTACTGAGAGCTTGCAACCTCTCTGTGCAGCCTGATGTATCTCAGCCATGGTTCATGTCACTGGCAATTTACAGCATGGTACATGTTTTAAACCACCACTGAGTACACAGAAGAGCACCAGACTCTTTCGTTGGCAAAATGGCTCACTTCTCTGCTTAAAAAACTGATAAGCTTCAAACATTTTACATTTAAATTGAACACTGATTTTTTATATTTAGAACCAGGGTAACAAGAAAGTGTGCTGGAAAGGAAGTTGGTTTTTTAGTGCAACACAGTACAGGCCCAAGACTTTTTTGATTTAGAACTGATTATTTAATATCAGAAACTACAAAATTACACTTCAATACAAGATACCTATTTAGCATAAACATGTATTTATAGATATTCTTTCAGAGATACAGTGCAAGAGTAATTCAATTTCCTGGGGTGCTCTGCACCCCTAAAAGAGATCAAACTTACAAAGAAAAATCCCATGAGTTAATAGACTGCTTAAATGAAAGTAGATCAAAATATACCAACAAAACACTTGCTTTAGTTTTTAAAAAAGCTTTTAAAATATCAACACATATCAATAATCAATTAACATGTACAGATCTTTTACAGAAAATATAAATGCAGTGTAAGATTTGTGTTCAAACTTGTCTTTCAAGTACAGAGAGCATGTCTGTTCGGTGGGCATGGCAGTCATATTCAGTTCTAAATTCTCCTACAGCAGCATAAAAACAAGCCTCAAAATCATCAATAGGCTGAAAAAAAAACCCAAAACAAGAAAACATAAATATGGCTGTCATTAATAAAATCAGTGAAAGTCATCATTAAGTAACATAAATAACTGACACTAGAGTCTCTTATTAAGCCATCTTTTCAGGTGTTCAGATCTCCAGTCTCAGTGTCTAGGAAAACAAGTGTCTAGAAAAACAAAGCCCACCTAGGCTGGAAAAGCAATTCACAATGGACAATAACATTTTCCAGTGTAAGTCCTGATTCTTAAATTTTGCTTGAATTTTGACAAATTATTTCTGATTTTTTCCTCCCTGTATGTAACTGATGTAAAACAGAATAGTGTTATATTAAATCCATAATATTAAAACGACAAAGCAACAGTTATTATTCCTTCAGAAGATGGGGATTCTGATTTACACCTGGAAAATGTTTTGCATTACAGACTCATTGGGAAAAAAAGTTTTGAACTTACTCCATAATTTAATTCCAAATTAATTGATTCAGAAAACTGTATTTTTCAGAACGCTGAACAGCAGCAATAAAGCAGCTGGAACAGCCAGATTTTTTTTTAATTTGCCCTAATACTGGCCATAGTTCTTAGGTCAAGTCAAAAATGTCCTGGTTTTCAACAGTACTGTCCTTCCAGTAGTTTTGAATGCAGCACTTCTAAACCAGAGTGTTGGCCTTTTTTTTTTTTAATGACTGTTGTTGCATGAAATTAGACTAATTTTATGTGTATGTGTTCGAAAACTTTAAGGCTTATCTAGGTTCTTCCAAAAGCCTTATCAATATGCATTAATATTTAATTTCTGACCTCTCATTTCTGTGCTGAGAAAGTCACTTCTCACCAGCTGTATCTGCCTAGTAAGATGAAAAAGCTGCTCACTGGAAACAGGACTGTGACCTCCAAACCAATTTCATTTAAGCTGTATAGTTGCTGAATGACAGTGACTTCCACCAACAGTGCCTTGAATAGGGTGTGAAATGGCAACTATTTGATAACCAGTGAAATCTTTACATGAGGATCCACAATATGTATTTACCTCAGGCATGCTACTAGTCCAGCTGGCATTAATTTCTTGGACCTCTTGAACCTCATTCCCATTATAATGGTCAAAAGAAAAGACGAAACTGTAAAAGACAATCCAATATATTTATGTTTTCACTTTTCTCAGTGGACCACTCAGGAACACACAGAATTATCAAAGGTCATTGCTATTTTTCTATGAACTGCAATTTAGTGAAACATTAGATCAGAAACAGAGTCTATGAAAACATTCTTGCTTTTCCAAAATACACCATTATGATTTCTTTTAGCTACAAATAAAGCTTCCATGTGCCGCAGAATGCTAAATCCTATTCCATGAAGACTGGGTAAGTTTGTCAGTCAGTCAATTCTACTCACCCATATCAAAATTCATGGGGACACCAACAAAGTAGAAAGAATCTTGGCCATAGCAGTCACATGTATATTGAATTACAGGAATAGTGTCTCATAAATCCCACCAGTTTAGATCATTGCAGCTGTTTTCTAACTATTCAAGGAGCTAGACGATTCAACTTCTTGTCTGTTTTATTTTTAGAATATTAGCTCGTTATTTGCTGAGCCTTAAAAATTATATTGGAATGTTTGCCACCTGTTTTTGCTACAGAATATGGCTATCAACATCTCCTTCTTCATGACTACAATTCCTCTGGAGCCTTTTGCTATGAGGGAACCATCCTTGCCTGTGGGCAAGGGGTGGGCAGCCCAAGAGGGCAGTAAATGCAGCACAAGCAGCAGAGAACAACTATGAAAGAAACTGAATTTTCCTCCTGGAGTAGTCTAATCTAAAAATGGAGGCAGCATTGAACTCATCAGGCATAGGGATTTCACTCTGAACTATGGCTGCAGAGCGCTACATAAATGAGAAGACTGAGGAGAACACATGAAACTGCAAAGATAGCTACCTTCATTAAAGAACTGTCACTTGAAATGCTTCCTAGAAGTGCACAGAGAGGCAGGACTTCTCATGAGCAGCTGGGCTTTGTCTTTGGCTTTCACAGCCAAAGTAATGGCAGTCACACAGATGACTTTTTGCGGTGTAGTTAAACCATCTGGCTAATTCTCTTCAAATTCCACTGTCTAATCCTGGGGCCAGTCCTGTGTTCATAGGTGTCAAAAATTAGTTTTAAACTCACTTCAGCATATAAACAAAGCCCTGACAGTTACAAGTATCTTACAGAACTCCACCAACTATGTGCACTCATGAAAGACACGTTGCAAAAAAAAAAAAATTATGCTCCATTATGCATTTGCTCTTATTTTCTAGTCACTTAGCCTTGATCCTCTCAGGAATGTCTAAAGAGTGAACTACTCCACAGCATGTGTCTTGCCAGAGTCCTGAGTATATTTACAGTTTATTACAAGCTACAAAGCATATTCACTCTGTAATGTTTTTTGTTTTTTCCCCTATTTGCTAGTACCTGGCTTTTCACAGGTTCCAGAGACTTTTTAATACATTCAACTTTCAGACCAGACTTCAGAAAGTGCTATACATTCACTGTTTCACCTTAAACCAAAGAAATTCAATAAATCAAGAGCAATTCAATCCAGTGAATCATATTCAGATCAGAATGAAGTTAGTAGCATTGTGAATGCTACTAACTCTTGCATAGGGAGATTTGAATTTCTAAATCCACTTCAAACACATAAAAATGCATTAAAGTATCCAAGAAAACACAGACCTTATTTCAGGTGAAGTAGGAAAATGCCTGAAATAGTAATTTTAACAAAACAACTAAGAGAATTTGCTTGGGTTACCCATTGGCTACATACTCTTTGTATGTAGGATAAGTTACAACAACATTACTATCAAGGTCCTGTAGGAAAATATTACCTAAATTACTGTAGGAGAGTCTTGCATAGGTGATAACTACTGTCAGTAATTATGGTTTGGATGGATGGGTTGTTTTTACATTTCCTAACCTTTTAAAGGTTTGGGTGTTTGCCTTATTTTACGTTGTAATTTACTGTAGTGGTTTCTAAGAGTGGTCACTTTCTTCCATGCACCTTATTTCCATCTTTCATTTGTGTTCTAGCTGCTTTTCACATTTTGGCATGTTAGGCATGAGTGAAAACATTCTAGTTTTCCACAAAAGCAATACACATTTATAATAAAAAGCAATTAGAACATTTCTTTGTAAACATTCTAAACTAGGATTGCTTTAAAAAGTCTTTGTTCCTTTTACTTTATGTAAGAAGAACTTTCTAAGGCAGGTGTAGTGAACTCTATCTCACCTCATTGCTTTAACTTCTGCTAAATAAGTACTATACATTTCTCCAGTTGAGAAAGTCCTCACATGCCTATGAGTACATGAAATGCAAAACACTGGCAATTTTAAATATCAGACATTCAAAAGCACATTAATGGAAAATTTTGTATTAGTCCCTTCAAAACCTGGGAATTAGGAAACAGGCAACATATGTTAAGTTTTAATGAGTCTTCCATAAATTCTGTATCTAACTTAGTAACTTAAGTGACCCACAGGAGTATAATACCATACGCTACATAAAAGCATCTCACACTATTGATTATAAATTTACATATACTTAAGGCTATGTCTTCATTCCAAAAAATGTTCTGTGGTTTTTTTAAACAGTGGGATAACTTAATCTGAACAAGGTCATGGTGGCAAAACTGGAAATCCAATTTAAGGTCATCTAGGAGCAGATCAGGTCCACAATTACCACCTTTACTAAAGAACTTGCTGGGAACTCTTTGCTGTCAATGCTACTCAACATTTTTTTAAAATGGAAATTTTTATAACTGTGATTTGTGCTAAGCACAAAGCCAGAATGAACAATATACAACAGATTCTAAGTTGAGAAAAACTAATTGTGTACTCACACCATCTGGATTAAATGCATTTTAAATGCATTTCTGCATGTGAAACCACAGCCTAAACCACCTTTGCTAAAACCATGACTGAGACAAGCTCCCAGCAGCTCTTATTGCAAATTCACTTGTGCAAGGTTTATGTCCCCCTTAGGGATTGTAATTTTTTGCCTCCATGTGGGTTTCACGGCAAACTAGCTGCCACGACAATTATTGCATAGTCTTTATCCTGTCTTTCTCAGCAGCAAAGGAAAAACACGAAGTTAAACTGTTCCATTCACTGGGAGCTGAGGATACGTTACATTATGCAACAGTGGATCCCACATCTACTTTACTGCTCAGATTGCAAAATTCAATCTGTAATGCTAATGATTTTATTGCAGTGCTATCTCCTGTTTATCAGCTGGATTTCACAATGTGTGCAATGTTAGGCAAATATCTCATAAAAGGAGGTGCTGCCAGGTGGCAACACAGACCTACTGGCTTTGTGTCAATGATCTCCCTTACCTCGTAAATGGCTCCTGAATTTTGCAAGCTAAGCTGAAGTGTTGAACTCCAGTAAAAACCCAACATTTAAACCCAAGCAATACCCAAAATTTACTAAAAAGAGAATTTTACATGCAGTTCATGATGCTGCTTGTTTGTTTGTTTGCTTGCTATAGTGAAACACTTACACAATGATATCTTCACATTTCTCGGATCACACGTTACACAGTAAGCTCCATAACCAGCCACTGAGCCAAAGGTGAGTCCAGCAGCTAAAGAGATTTTACTACCTGCAAGAAATCATTCAAGTGTTATTTCTCAATACAAGGTCTTTAAGCTCAATCTTTGCACAGCAGCTGTCTCTCTACAATAGAACTGATTTTGCCACATTCCAGCTTACCTCACCCAGTGTGAAGAGAGAGGTAATATTTCTGTAACTGGGTCATTCTAATGTGTGGGATTAGGGGCAAATTCAACTAAATTAGACAGAGATGATCAGGATCCAGTAATACTTGCAACTTGGGGAAAATACAACCCTAAATTTGGCTATTTTCTCTATCATTCTTAAGAAGGATTTTTGTAATTTCTCTGAACTGTATGTTCATTTTAACTGTATCTTACAGCACTTGGAAGTCCCCAAAAATTGTAGAAATGTACCAATATCTATAAAGAGTAAATTGGAAAACACCTGTAATGTCAGGCCTTTTAGCCTGACACCAGTCCTGGACAAAGTAATGCTATCACCAACATCACATTTAATGAATAAAGAATGAAAAAACAAATAAATGGCAGTGAGGATGAAAACAGGGCTTCTAAAATTAACTTGACATCTTCTTGCAGTGCTATTGAAAAACTGGTGCATAAATCCCAGATATATCCCTAATATTTTAAATTTCTGAACAGACATTTGTCTTGGTACCATATGATAAAAGTGTAGAATCAGTAGACATTATTTGAATTAAACTGATCCCCAGATGTTTATAAATAAAGAATTCAGACCCCCAATGTCATTTAGTTCCCACTCCTTTTATTTTGAGTATTTTAATCAAGACTTCGCAAGAAAATGTAAATCATAACCAATAAAAAATTATCTAGATTTGCCACGAGGGTTGACCAAGTATTAAGGAGTGAAGAGAACAGGTGAATGGGACAGTCAGTGAGTGCAGCTGGCTGCAAACACAAAACCACAGCGTTTTCAGAAATTCAGATGTGAAGCCGTGTCTCCGAGAGCAAAGCATGTGCATTCTACGAAGGGAGACGGTGACCCTAAACCACCAGAATCGTGACGGACAATGGAACAGGGACGGTGACCGCTGCGCTGCTGGGGCTCTACGGAGAGCGCACGGGAACCCGCACGCAGCTCCCGCCCGCCCGTCCTCGGTACCGCTGCGACCTCTGCCGGGTGCTGAGCGGCGCAGGCGCTGCCAAAACCCCTGGAATACCGAAACTGTGCTTTGTGGTACACTGCCACCTAAAACCTGACTCGTTATCTTACTGTGAAAAGGCACAATACCAGAGAATTAACCACCACAAGTAGAGGTGTTTTTTTCCCCACTGTGCACCTGGAAATGTCAGAATCAAGCCTGGATTTCTTTGTAGAAAATAAGCTTCAATCAAGGATATACTGTGCTCAACATAGGAATGATTAAAAGGAGATGAGAAAGCCCAAAATGCATTTAAGGTCAAAGATAACATGACAACTCCCACTCTTTACCCTGAAAACAAACTCGCTTAAATGCTAAAGCTGGCCAAAGAACATCTCATGAAACTCAGTGCATTTACAGCAGCATATGATGGATGTAAAACGCAGCTGTGCTAATTACAGCAAAGTCTTCATGTCAACACTGCATAGAAGAAATCAAATGCATAATTTCCAAATCCTTCTGTCCTGTACTAACCTTTACGAGTGTATGCTAGCACACCTCCAACCACCAGCAATGAAGCATATGCAAAACCAATCCAGTCAACAGCCATGGTCCCAGCTCTGGAAAAAAAGCCAAATATATTGCAACTGAAGACAAACAAATTCCTTCCTCCTAGTAAAAAATAAATCATTAGTTAACGGGTTCTAAATAACACTACACTCTCCTAAGTTGTGTTTGACTATTGTGTCAAAACATTCAGGAGGTGAAGGTGTGCCTGCTGGCTATTGTACCATCCTTTCACTGACTGCTGCCCTTCCTTACACCCCAGTATAGGGGCATATCATATTTCCATTAGGGGATTTTTTGGGATGTATGTGGCATACGTTTTTTCCCAGTCACAAATACATGTATGCAGGCAAAAAGCTTGACATCCAAAGCATGTTTTGTTGCACTTGTGTCATGCTGCTGAGCTGAGAGCACACTATGGATACATACAGATCTTCTGAGTGCTCAGCTCAGTGCTTGCATCTCCTTTCAACCACACTATATCTGGAGCACTTCATGCAGCATGTAACAAACCCTGCACCAGCCAAAAATACAAATTTTTAGAGTCTATTCAAAGTCTCCAGAGAGAAACTTAGGCTGTTTTGGGAAGATACACACACAGGTACGTCATCCTGTATCTCTGCCCCTTTTATTTCACCTTTCCATTTTGATGCATTGTGTGAAGTTAGGCTTCTGTTCTGCAGAAAGCATTTAAGGTTCTGTTGTGACGCTGGTCCCTACTTCCCTGGCAGTGCTGTGTAAAGCCGTGAATGGCAGTGCTCAGCAGCCAGAGAGCCCCTGCAGCACCACGGCCTCTCTCCCATCAGCCGGTGGGGCACACCTTTGCCCTCCTCCTCCCAAATTAAGCGTACACTTAATTAAGCACATCCTTCTTTATACCTCAGCGCGTGTGCCCTTTACCGGAGTGTTAAAGGGTGCTAGCAAAGAGTGCTCACTCAGCATTTCATGTCAAGGCTTTAGTATTTAAAGTAAGCAACTAGCAGCGAGCCCACTCCTCCCCAAGTCGTAGCTCCTCGGGACAAAAGGTGTGTTTAGGGGGCCATGGCACCCCGGATAAACGAGGTTTGCAGAGGCGGGGGCCAGCGATGCAGGGGCCAGGGATTCCCAGGCCTTTGATGCGCCTGGCCTTCGGGGCCGCCTCCCGCCCGGGCCCACAGCCGACACCGCGCTTCCCAGCGCCGCGGCGCAGCCCCCGGGCCGGGGCAGGCGCCTGAGGGGGCGGCCCCGCGCCCCGCCCAGCCGCCCGCTCGCCCCTCGCCGTCCCCGCGGCAGCTCAGCCCCGCCGTACCTCGTCCCGCCGCGCCGCCCTCCGACCTGCCCCGGCCCCGGCCCCGCCTCCCGCGCCCGCCGGGCTCCGTGGGGCGCCGGCCCGGCCGCGGCGCCGCGCCCCGGCTCAGCCGCTCGGCGGCGGAAGGCGGGCGCCTGTCGCCGTCACGGCGGCGGCGCGGCCCGGGCCGCCCGCAGCGCCGCAGGCGGAGCGGCGGCTGGCGGCGCTCGGCGGAGCCGGGCCGCGGGGGATAAGTGGGTGACAACGAGCCGGCAGTGCCCTTGCGGCCAGGGGGGCAGTGGTATCCGGGGGTGCATCGGGAATAGCCTGGCCAACGGGAGGTGATTCCCCCCCCCCCCACTCGGCCCCATCTGGAGTGCTGTGTCCAGTTCTGGGCTCCGCAGTAAAAGAGAGACGCAGAACTACTGGGGGGAGTCTGCGGAGGCCACAAAGATGGCATGGGATCTGGAGGATCTCTTTTATAAGGAGACGCTGCAGGACTTAGGTCTGTTCTGTCTAGAGAAGTATGAGAGAGGATCTCATTCATGCATATAAATCAAAGCTGGGTGTTGGGAGGGTGGTGCCACACTTTCTGGTGGTGCGCAGCAATGGGACAAGGAGCGATGGCCATAAGCTAAACCACACGAAGTTTCAGCTCGGTTGGACAGAGCATGGTACTAATAATGAACTAGATGATCTGCATGGGTCTCTTCCACCCCCAGCAGCTCTGTGATTCTGTGAGTCGTGGCTATGCTGGTGCAGTAGGGCAGCAGGGCAGTAGGACAGCACACTCTGTTGGGGCCCCTCAGTTACTGTGCCCTGCTCCAGGGTGGGCATCTCCTGCTTGAGACTCCATATCCAGCCTTTCAGGCTCTGGAAAGGTCCATGAATATTTTACTCTTTTAGGGCCAACCCCCTTTGCTGTGTTTGGGATGGAAGAACTCAGGAATGAAAGAGTCCCATCTGCAGATCCACTCATCCCCAGAGTGTGCCCATTCCACAGAGACGGGATGAGGGTCTGCTGCCTGCAGCCCCCACAGTCTGCAATGGGCACTCATTGCTGTGTCAGGCACCCTTCTGCCCCTTGCCCCTCTCATAAGCAGGTTCCTCTCTTTCCTTGCTTGTGTTTTTTCATAGTCTGAGGGCTGCAGCATGAAGTCAGGTGAGCAGGCACGTAGGCTGAATGATCGGATATGTTTGTCAGGGAAAACATCAGGCACAAGCCCTGACACTCTGATGCTAAACACGTAGCTAATTTATGAAACTGCTTGATGTGGTTATTTTAACACCCTGACTTCTTGTCTGCTAGGCTTTTTTGCTGGACGTATTCCACTGCAAGCTATTTTTGTCCATATTTTGTCCCCCTCCGCAGTGTTTCTTTAGCTTTTTCTCAAGTGAGTGATTCTTGACCAGCACAGGACGTGTCCTTCAGGGGTGATACAGGGGTGCCTGTGTGCAACGTTCCCCACACTTCCCTTGTTCCCACAAACAGACTGAGCATAAACATGGCCACAACAGGGAGAGACTCACAATGCCATGTGATAGGACTTGGATACCTGCCTTCTTCAGGGGTCATTTGAAAATCTCTGCCAAAATCCTGTGTTTCCTTTAGATTTCTTTGCTTAAAGGTGTGGGAGTTTTCCGCTCCAAAGAGCTAACTGGAAAGCAAATCAACATTCTCATTAGGGTAAACGTATCTAATTTCCACTCCTAACATTCCATTTGTTTTTTTCTGGTAGTGTTTAACTGCTGCAATACAAACCCACTCCATGTGAGCTGTCCAAGTCTGTCTGCTCAGTGGAAAACAGAACTGTTCTCCTTATCTCACCACAGTGTCTGTGGGAAGGAAGACTTAAGGTACACTAACTTTGGAAAACAAACATAGGACACTTGAGGGCAGGATGGCTCCAAAATGCAAACTTAAAGCATATTCGTAAGCTGAAGTCCAGAAAGTGGATTTCTTGATGAAGTATTATGAGACTTGTGGCTTTTGAAAAGCACAGTAAAATAAACAGGGAATTAAATGGAGCAGAACTGTGCAACTCTATTTGAGGGGAATCCAAAGTGCAACAAATACAGTATCTTTTGGCACCTCTAGGATAATTACAAGTTGTGGTTACTGATTCAATGATACTCATCGCTTAAGAAGACTGGGTAACCCTGAAGTCTGCATAAAATTTGAATTCACATAATTATATGCTGCTTGTTATGTTCCCTTCAATTTTCAATTACAAAAAGTATTTGGTACTGTTTTCCCTAAGGTTTTACTTAACTATTGTCTGATGCGAAAGGGTTGCTCTGTTTTACAGCACAGATGGGAGGTTTTGAATAGGAGGAGAATTAATTAAATTAGTTTTTGGTAGCATGACAAATCAAACACCTCAGTCCTTACAGAGAGCTGTAACAGAGCTAGCAGCATAGCCAGTGTTACTGTTGCTGTGTGCTTTCTAGTGTAGTTTTTACTTGCTTGTTACTGCCAATCTGAGCTGAAATTCCCCTGTTGGGTGTCTGCTTCCAGCTGTTTTATTTTAGTTTGTTTTGGTTATTTTGTTTTGTATTATGATTTGTTTGCTTTGGTTCTGGAAAGTTCCATTTACAACAATTGAGCCAACTACAAGGATGAATTTAGGCAAAAATACACGGTTTTGTCCATTATAAACATAACTATTTCACTGAACAGCCCCTAGCATCTCTTTATTTTGGAAAGACAAACTTTCAGATCTGGCAAGCAAATTGCCTTAGTTGCAGGGATATATTTTTCCATCTTTGGGAAAACATGACCTGAAGAGAAAAAGAGTTAAAAGTGTTGAGTGGAGGCTTCTTAAAATTGTGCAGCCCTGTCCCTAGAAAGTTTCACCTGTATTATGTGTTACCTTGTGTTAGCCCCAGCTACATTCTAACCTGAATGTAGGCATTCTTCCCTGAGAAAGTCTGAGCTTGTGCCTCGCTTTGTTTATGCCGTGTCTAAAACCTCTAAGGGGCTTGTGTAACACAGCCCATTTCCCTCCTCTGGAACATTTTTGCTGAGGCTACCTGTTGTTAGAGGTGTTGGCAGGAGGAAGCACATAAAAGACCCCTCTCTGTGGTGAGGTGTTCGTGCTTTTTGTTGGTCTTCCTATATTAACACTAGGGGCTACTCATAATCATAAGCTTCAAGTAAACTTTAATGCTAATTGCTGTCCCAGAACATAATGTGATTCCAGAAGGGATCTGGAATGGAATGGTCTCTCTGAATGGAGGGAATGGAAGAGTGCCTCTGAAATCCCATAGACAGAAGAAAAGGTACTGAGATGGGGAGAAGAGAGCAGCTAAGCACCTTGAGACAGGTGTCATTCTGGAATATTTTTGTGCAAAGGCTGTTCTTATTGGGTGGGATTATGGAAAAGGAAGAGGAGACAAAATACTGTTTCTGAAATGCGTGCTCAGAGGCTTCAGGTTTAATAATCTAGTTAATGAAGGAAGGAGTCAGTTGTTATATTCCAGTACAAAAAAAGTGACTGTTAGGGATAAATTCTGTAAGCTTTTATATACACACACATATGCAGATAAGCAGTGAGGAGGACAGTGGTGTCAAAATAACAGAAGGTTGTTAAAAAGCTGGGGAGATTGATGTACTGACTGATGTACAGCTTTCTGGGCTGACTTTGTGGGTTATTACACCGCAGTTCTGAGGTGTCACTTCCTTGAAAATTTAGTATGAAAGCTTAAATCTGGAATCATCAAATAGTAAAAGGCAGAGATACTGTTTTTAATAATAACTATGAAGTAATCTGACAGGCAGTCACACAAATTTAAGCCTATTCTATGACCTAAACATATATTAACATGGATTAAAGGCTGCAAAGAAAAAAGAGAAGGGTTCTTGGGTAGTGATTTCACAGGAGATGGTGCTCAAGTTTAACAGGTCACTGCTGCCAAAAGGGCCTCTTCATTTCCAGTTTTGTGTTCCAGTCTGTTATTTTGTGAAGTAATTGATGAATTTTGCTCCATCTCTCCCAGTCCTCAATGACTGAGTCAACTCAGTAGCCTGGCAGAGATATAACCAGGCAGAAAAAATTATCGCCTTTTGCTGAATTCATTCAATCAGTCATTTGTTTAAATTATTTAAGTTGGGAGTCTTTACAAAGCATCAGAACACAAAGGAAGACATGAGGTTGCATGACCAGCTGGGAGGCTGGGGAGAGTCTCTGTAGGCATCAGCAAAAAAAAGTGAGATAACCTGAACCTTTGACTTGTCAGGAAACTTTGCCTGCAAAAAACCATTAGGTATGGCACCAACTGAAATTCTTGGTAAATTTGGGGAAATACAACCCATGATAATGCTTGGTCAGTGGTATCTCAGGAATCTTCCCAGATGCTGAGTCCAGCAAACACTGAAAGAAGGTGCGTGCCCACAGAAACCTACCTGTGGGCCTTGTGAGTTGACAATATCCACAATACTAGTGTGAGAAATTAGGTTCTAGCTACATGTAAAGGTGGAGAGGCTAGTAGTAACAAAATGCAAGAATGGAGTTGTGGTATACAGTGATTTGAGAGAGCATATATTAGATTGTTTCTGTTCACCAGGCATAATCAAAGGGCTGTATGTGGTGTTGAGAGCGAGTGGTTAAACTGCTTTGGCTTCTGCTCAATGTAGTGGTTTCATTTTCCCAGCTGAGTTCTCAAAAGCTGATCGATTTCCTCTGAAGAAATGGAGGTTTTTCTCTTCAGTATCTCAGGAATCCTTGGTCTAACTAAATCCAGATTAGGACCACTATCTGTTCTCTGCTACTTATATATCCCAAATTTTCCATCTTTATAATAAGCATGTGGATTTTAAAGTAGTTCATGAAGTCAGAGTAAAACTCTAAGGGATTTCAAAGTTATTTGAAGTGTCTTATTAGTCATTATTTGGTGTTTTCAGCTGCTTGAAAATAACTTACGAGGATGCAAGTTTCTTAGGTCAAAGAAGGGATTTTTGTGTGTGTGTATATTTTCATAATATTCCCTAATATTTGTCATCCTATGATAGACAACAGATCTCTGATACTTCTCACCACTATGTGCTTGTGTTTTCACCTGCACATACTGAAAGACAAGTTTTCCAGACAACAACTCCCTGAAGGACAGAGGCACAGAGGCACTTGCCCTCTCCAAGATACACCAGATAGACCAAGAATTACCTAAAACCTGTATGTGCCTCAAAGCTTCCTGGTCTGAAAAACAGTTTGAGGCTAGGGAAGCTTTAGGATGAAAGTTCATATATAAATGCCTGTCCTTACTCTTTCCTAGACATCAGTTTATGCCCACTGTTCTAACTCTTTCTCTCCCACCCATGACAATAGACCAAGACAGGAGCATGAGCTGGCTGCACCTTGTTCAGATTTCAGAGATTTCAGGTCCAGTAGGGGCAAGCTTGTGGACAGGAATATCCGCATCATAGGCATCCTTCAGATCATTCTCACACTAAAAAGATGGAAAAGTAAGATACAACATCCCTCCCAGACAGAGGGGGGTCTCTGAGATCCTAGCTTTTATGGGGTGCACAGAGTGTGGCTCAGGCTGTGATTTTGCAATAACTTATTTCAGTTGCTGAATTCCCCATTCTCAGTCACTTCCTTGACTCACACATTCGGTGAGCTCTGTGCTGAGCCATGATGATAAATCATCAGAAAATTTAGCTCACTGCTGACATTTTTGTTCTGAAACTGCAGTCTTAGATCTGATCCTTAGAGATGATCCTTGCTTATGTATTGAGGAAGGGACTGAAAGATGGAGGGACAGTCCCACTCAAACCCACATCCAATACTCTCGGGGATCAAATACAAGGAAGTGAAGCTACCCACAGCATGAGCCTTGGTTTGGAGAGAACAGATATAATCAGGATTTATAAAATCAAGGCAGTGGGTAGAGCAAATAAAGATTGATGTTTTCCAAATCCTGCAGAACTAGAAGTAGGGGCAGTCGTTGAAACCAGTAGGAAATTGGTTTAGAAAAGATAAAAGGGAATATAATTTTTTATGTAGCAGATATAGTGAACTTGTGGAATTTACTGCTGGCAGAGGTTTTGGAAGCAAATGGGTCAGCACACCGGAAAGAAGACTAAACAGTTAAATGGACTGTATACTCATAGAGAGATGCAAAAAGAATTTAGTTGGGATATGCTCCCTAGCATCCCTAATACAATGATTGTAGATGCTGGAGGAGAATAAAGGAAATTTATATACTTGGCTTGTTCTCTTTAAATAGTATCTCTTGTTATTAAAGACAGGATACTGAGAATAGCTGGATGTTGGTCGAACCCACCAGGACATCCTTTATGTTCTTTTCAGGGCTCTGATTTTGTGTCCACAGGTATGTGAGGATAAATATAATGTTGGTAGGAGTTTGTATTTTAATTTTCGAAGATGATACCTCAGGGTTCTCTTACTTCAGTGAGACCTGAACCATAGGTCACTAACACTGCTCTGTACCCTGTTAAGGAAACATACACTTTTAAGACAGTCCACATAATATCAGTGCTTAGATTGGGACTCTTAGACTGAACTATAGCCCTCCTGATGTTGCACTTTCCCCTGAGATCCTTCTGCTTTGTCTGCATAGAACTTGATGAATACTCATGTCTCAGGAAAGATTTTGTAAGTTGTGATGGAATTTCCCCCAGGATATCAGTGTTTTTTGGGAATATTATTTGAGAGTCATCTGTTGGAAAATATCTAGTGCAGCTGAAGGAGAGAGAGTGCCAGATTAGACAGATTACTAGGCATGAGTCCCAGCCCTTATTTGTATGAGTACTCCTTCTGCCTTTAGATAATCACATTAACATCAGGAGTATTGCTTACAAATGTACTACTGAGAAAAAGTGGTGAACAGGCTTGGGCCCACAAAGCAATGTTTTTGTTCCAGTGCTTTCCTATTGAGATTCTAACCTTTTCCTCATCAGAGCTCATTAGAGTTGGTACATCCACTAAGGAGGACCACCCACTACTCAGCAACCTCAGGTAATGATTACCAACCCATCTTTTACATCTATCAGAAGTAACATTTTTAACTGTTCAGATGTTGTTTTCCTTCCCTTTCCTAAGCTCTTCCCACACTTAGAGATACACAAGTACTGTGTTTCATGCTTGGTTGATTATGAAGCCAGATCTTTTGTCTCCTCTGAGGGTTTTTTTGGTGCTCCTCCAGTGCAGATGAGCCAGGAACCTTCCACAGACGTGTGCTAGAGGAGCCCCCAGTGGGTGGTGAGACTGGTATCTCGTGGTGGTTGTCATCAGGCAGCGTAGGTTAGGATATGTCTTGCCAAGCCTGCCTGGAGAAGCATAGCTCAGTGAGACCTTAGGGATATTGCCTAATAACAGCAGTAACTTAATTTGAAAAAAAGAGAAAAAAGCTGTCTCCATTTTTTTGTGGCTGATGATACCCAAAGGAGTACCACTGGGACTGCAAAGAGAAGATTATAAGCATCAAATGTTAGAAAGTGTTTACATGTCTACTGTTGGGTGCAATTACTCAGTCTTGGAAAAGATGAAGTAACTTTTATTTATACACCTAAAAGAAGAAGCCAAGTTAAAGTACTTACATAGATCAGCCACAAACGTGAAAGTGTGAGATAAACACTGCCAACAGCACTGCAACATAAAATCCAGATTTCAAGACAAACATCCATGAAGGAAGAAGTATTCCATGGAAAATATCATATTCTTGCAGTCTTTCTGACCACAGAGTTACACTCATTATGGTAAAGCTATAGTTGCAGCCTTGTGAATACAGTGCCACAGACAATGGCCTGTCAGTGTTTTTCCACTATAAACTCTCATGTGAGGTTTGCAATTTTATGAAATACAATTATCTTTGGCTGGGATATTCAGCCACATTATCATCCCACATTTTTGCGTGCATGTTTGTTTCCTTTACCGACGTGTTCAAAGTTCATTGTTTGGTAAGTGTTTGAGCCTTTCTGATTGCTTGGCTGCTTGTGCCTTATCTGTACTGTGAGGATGTGTGGGGAGTTTGCTGTCACTGGTAATGCATCAATGCTTTGTAATATTTAGGGCTGTCAGGCTGTTGCGGAGTCCACGCTTTGGACCAAACTGCCTACATTTGTAGTGATGTGGTTTGGGAAAGTCAAAGGCAGCAGGATTATAGCAAATTAGCACTGACTAGCATACCCAGGCATGCACAGCAAAACGTGCTTTAGGGAATACTAGAGTATATTATTACAGCTATGGAAGGAAGGAGAATTGGCCAGGCCAGTTAAATGGGTAAAACTGTAAAGATTTGTCTGTCTTATAGAAAAAGGAAGTTCTGAATTGTTGTTTCAAAAAAATCTCCTAAAACCTGTAGGATTAGAGAACCCCTGCAACATGCAAAAACCACTTTTGCAGTTCTGATTGTGGTAATAGAGATCCAAATCAGCCCAGTTCACTTTTTTCACAGATAGCTCAAGGGGGAAAATACGGTGCCAACGTTGAATGCTGATCCCCAGATTGAAGTATGTTTAGTTACAAATGTAACATGTAACACCTGCATATGAACTCCTGTATGAAATAGGATGTCTGAAATAACTTTATGTGTAACACCTTACTTAAAAATAATTATTTTGAGACAAATATTACATGCACTTAAGGGATCTCACCTGTAGTTAGATACAGTTCAATGAACATGAATTTATTCAATGTCAATCAATGCTCTGGAAGAAGACATGAAATCCTTGTGCTAAAGAGATCTCTGGTTGTAGCCACATTTCTCTTCACAGAGAAAAGCAAGGCACAATTCTTCTCAAGAATATTTCTGGAATTCACATTCTCTGAACCTCAGAGAAAGGAAAAAGAATTCTTATCATTTGCTGTGCCTGTGTTTGTGCAAAAGTAGAATGCAATATGGAGATTGTTTACCCAAAGTCATGGTATTTTGTTTGTTTTGTTTGTCACAAGTGTGTGTGTGTATGTGTGTCAGGACTGTCAGCGGACAGTCATGAGATTCTGTGCAGTTGTGCAGTTGTGTGCAGAGTTGAGTGCTTGGCAGATTCAGTTTACATGTAATGTAACCGAGTGTAATATAATATAGAATAATATAGTATAATAAAATAATTAATTAGCTTTCTGATAAGATGGAGTCAGATGCATCATTTCTCTCTCCCCCTCATCGGTGTTGCCTGCGAATTCGATATGTGGTTGCTTCAGCAACTTGTTACAGGTTGTGGGGTAAAACTGCTGAGTTCACATAGTTTAAAATAAATATGAATCAAAGCAGTTTATTGCTTTATTGGCAGAGTGTAATTATACAGCAATCAGTGAACTATGGAAACAAGATCAGTAATACAAATAGGCAAACCATGCTAGAGATTTCTAAACAGTCTTCTATAACTAATCCCAGAAACATGAAGGCACACATATGCACAGAGTTGTATGCACCCCCTTAACTCATGAGCAGTACGGGTAACACAAACAAGATTGCAGATTTCCCTGTTTACATGTCTCCTGTGGAAGATGTGGATCCTCTATCATTTTACAGATTGGTGCAGTTCCCTACGAGTCATGGGCTGAACCACACACCCTTGAGGCAGTTGTTTCCCTTCTGAGGTCTGTCCTGTTATGAGTTTTCACACTTCTTTAATATTTTTTTTCAGTTTGGCTCCTGCTTTGTGTCAAGTCTTTTTGTAATTCCCCAGTAACTGTTTATCTGGCTGGTGATCATCTTCTGTAACATGATCAGTTTGGGCAAATGCTGGCCAGGCGGTTGGGTGTGTTTCATCTGCAGACACACACAAATACTCAATTCACACACATCTCTATCTTCAGGGATGACATTACCTATGCCATTAGTCAAGGGTGTGCTGTGCATGCCTGCCAGGTCCATACTGAGGATAGCCCTCCCTGGGAGGTGCATGGGCCACAGGAGCAGGGAGAGGAGAAAGGGGCAAGGCTGAGCTGCCTGCAGCCATGTGGCTAACATGGTTCAAAACAGAGTGACTTGTGTTCTGGATGCATCCCGCTCAGTTGATGGTAATGATAAGTGGGCAACCAAATCTATTTCCAGACTCCCTTCATGCTCCAAAATCCAAAAATAAAATTAACAGTTGCTTTACTAAGTGTGTTTTGAACACCTATTATGATTCTTAATAAAGGCATCATAAAAGGGATGGAAACAGCAAATTGGATCATTGGAAAAACTGCAGAGAGACCATCTGGACCTGGAGCTTTAATGGATTGTAAAGAATTTACATTTCACACTCCCACAGTTTACATTTTTTGAGGTGATAAAGACATTTGGATAATTTTTTTTTTTTAATGTTTTACATAAAATGAAGAGCCATGATTGAAACTGGAACTGGAATCAAGAAATAACCAGAATGTGTACAATGTGGTAAAGTGCTAGCAAATACCCACGTGCTACATGATTAATTTAGTATAAATGCCAGTTGTGGATTTGATTTGTCAGCAGTTGGCTTGGGTTTTGTGAGTACTGGCCAATAATTTATCTGATGATTTGATCTATAACAGAATCCTCAACTTTTGGGAATAAAAGAGAGTTGCAGTGATAGTGAAATGCGTTAACTATACGCAGAGCTGTTAGCTGCTAGGATGGATACTGATACGTTCTGGGGTCTTCATGCAGATGATGAATAGCCTACAGTATGATTTATGGTGGTAAATCAGGACAGGGAATAGAACCAAGTGACTGCTATTGTTTCAATATGTCTTCATGCAGTGTTTTTGAATTGCAGATACAGAGGCAAAGAACACTCTGGGTCTGTCTATAAATACAGCTGCAGAGTATGGCACCGCTCTTGCCTCTGAGTCAATCTCTAATCTGTGTTCTTGGCATATCAGCACTGGGCCGTAGGGAGGGGCCATCTGTCAGAGGTAATTGAAATGGAGGCACTGACCATCTGTAGGTATTTAAAGTCTCCTGACATTTTTTGTGAGCTAAAGGATAATTCAGTGTTAGAATTTATATTGTGTCTACCTAGTATCCTCTACATTTTTCAAGGGAATACATTACTCCTGCTCTGTTGTCTTTAATTTCCACTGCCCATGTCTTTATGTCACACAAACCTATTTTTCTCCCCTCTCTGCAGTTCAGTCTTGACAGAAGTGACCCCTGTAAATCTTTGTAAGTTTGAGAATTTTTCAGAAGATGTGCCGTGTAAATTACAAGTTACTGTTATCGCTGGACCAAGCAGTACCTTCCCTTAAAGCTTTAAGATTTGATCAGGCTAAAATGGGATTCAGATCTGGTTTCTACTTTGCAAAAGTCAATCAATGCTGTATTACATTGCTTTCCCATTGTCCCTATGGTGTAAATGATTTAGCAAATGGAAAGGCCAGCTCTATTCCAAAGAAAAGATGTATAAATATATAAAGGTGCCTGCAGACTCCCTGTATATGCACAGCTATAGCTGTTAACACTAAATAATAATGTACACTGCTTGTGGGATCAAACTCTTGATTAGATTAAGAAATTAATAAAGATTTGTAATGCTTATTTTACATGTCGAACTGTTGAATTTTATTCAAACATTTTTTGGGTATGTCAGTGTGAAAGAAACCAGCTCTGTCAGATACACAGACACACGCAAAGAGTAAGTTTTCTTTCTTCCAGAAAAAAAAAATTTGTTGAAATATTTTTGTTAATTATACTTCTAATCCAGGCATTCAAATACTGTACATATGCTGAGCTCACATGAAGAGAAAGAAAAGATGTAGAGAATTTTTAATAAAAATGCGCTCCCAGCAGGATTTGAAATACACTACTTTGAAATACAAAGCCAGAACTTTATTATCAAAGCTAAACAAATTTTCTGAACATATTCAAAGTACTGTTATGGTAAGTGAAAGAAGCCTGTGAAGTTGCTTGGAGTTCGATAGTATAAAAAGTAAAACACATTTATGTTTCAGCAGATGGTTGGCAGAAATCAGAATGGAGCCCATTTTTCTGGGCAGGAACTGCATGCACACAGACTACAGAGAGGAGATACTAAAGGCTCATTTTCTGCACAGCCTTGTGCTTTTTCTAGGCAAACACTCCATCAGCGTTATGCAGTGGGGCCCTGAGTATGGGATGCAATATGGAGCACAGAGCAGCAGAGAATGATGGCTGTGTATTTGTGTCCCAGAGAGGCCAGGCACGGAATACACAAGGGTATTCCACCCTTTCCCCATAGCATCCTCCTCTCCCATTTCATCTTACTACTGCAGTGCCAGGAGAAGAGTGCAGCACACAGGAGTTGCAGAGACTGCCCATGGCATGCTCATCCCTGACACCTTAGAGTAATGGTGATGTTGGCAGTCCTGGCTCCTGCAGTGTGCTGAGGCTGCAGTGCTCTGCACACCTGCATGAAACAGCATGATTTGGATCAGGAGAGCTGTGACCATCTGCCTGTTTATTTTCAGAGTTGGAAGCTGGCAGCTGGTTGTAGAGCTGGGAGGAAGGTGACTTTGTCACCTCCCTGTTCTTGCCACCTCCAGAGCCTGCTTCTAAAGGCCTGAAATGAGTTGCCAAAAAATATCACTGAAAGACTGACTTTCTTAGAGTGGAAGTGTTCTTCTCAACCACCAGAGACTATGGACCAACTGACTTTGGTTTCCAACAGGAAAAAAAATCTATTTGGATTTTAGTGGTATTTTTCTTCCCTTAGAAGCCTTTTGAAGTAGAAATAACTGCGTGAATCCTGTGTTAGGATAATTAGTCTGACACAAAGTAGCTATCAAATTCATCACCTGAGTGAATTTCTGAGCTATTCTTGGGTACCATATTGCCTCACAGAAGCTTCTGCTGTCTATTGCATTCCTGCTGCTGTTTGCTGTCTCCAAGGAAAGGAAGGAATTTGCACTTTTTTAGGGGTTGCTTTGGAGGCTTTATAGAGGGAGGAGGTAAAAATGGTTCAGAGCCTTCAACCACAGACTCTATGAAAAGCTTGTATTTCCAGCATGGACATGGTGCTCGTGGTCAGATTCACACTTTTAGTGAAGGAATGCGCTTCTGCAGTTTCTAATGCTCTACCACTGTTATCTCTAAGTCACCATCATCTTCTGGGACTAGAAGCATCTAACCTCAGCCCAGTCTGTCAAAACCTCTGGTGATCTGAATTCCCTTTTTATGGCTTTGCATAGAGCAACATCTTAGCTGCATTTGATGACAGTGGTTTTGAAAGATAAGGAAGCAAATTCTCATTCTTGTTTATGATTTCAGACCCTTTTTGAGAAAAGGTTCAGTGCACCCACATTTAAATGTAACTTAGTGTTCTTCCTTCCTATTTTTGAAACTTACTGTGCATGTATATTATGGAAGACAGATGTTACAAGCACAAAACAGTGTGCTTGTTATCTGTTATACCATGATATATTTACTGAGAAAATTTCAATAAATAAACCACAGGCTTGAACCTCTGAACCCTTCTAAACCAGCTGATTCCCATGGTGGGTTCAGGAGTTTTTATGGATGGATACTGTGTTCTCATGAGAATTTTACTGAAGCTCGTAGACTCGAAACTGACTAGCAAGAGAATTTATGAGGTTACATGGGAACGATCACATCTTTCATTCCAACACCCTATGAGTTTATAAAATGAACCCTCCCTTAAACTGTGTTAGAAGAGTGTTAATGCAACTTTAATAAAATACCTCATGTTATCAATGATTTCTCATCAGTCAGAACAGCTGGTTAATTTTACCAACTTTTTGGTTTTCAGTTATCCTAGATTAGAGAGTTGGTTAAAGGTTTTTTGCTAAAAATTGGGGAGGGGTGGGGGAAGGAAGGGGGAAGGTCATAAGTTATGAAAGGCATCAAAGAACCCTTGTCAAGATGGATAATAGAAAGGGTGAATAGTGTCCACTGTGCATTTGCTTAGCCTCTATTCTGTTTATCCTCTTGAATACTCTCTAAAATTCCTCTTGGGATTTTGTTGAAATTTAGAACAATCTTGAAGTTCTGTAGCTGCTCATTATCCCACTTGAAATTTAACTTAAAAAGTTATTTTGCATCATGTAGTTGAGCTGGAAGGTTGCCTAAGCCAGGAATTGAGGTCTGTGCTAGTGAACTACAGAGGAAGTGGTCTAAGCAAGACTCCGTTCTGGGGATATTCCAACATTTTATTACATTGTGTGTACTAATGAGTAGAGAAAAGGACTGTGAGCCAGGAAGGGCAGAGTTTTAATCAAATGACTCATGATATGGCCTTCAGCAAAATACGTGACCTTGTAATTCAGTCATCTTAGCTGTAACAGTGAGTAAAAATAGGGGTTCGGGGTAGTGTTCAGGCAGAGATACAGTTGTGCCTGCTTCAGCTGCATTCAAGGTCTGCAGGTTTTTCCTCCTATGGAATAGATACAATGAGAAGACAGAAGATCTTTCAGCTGCTCCAGAGAAGCTCAAATCCAATCTGACATATATTTTTCCTTGAACAAGAGCTTTTAAAACTGTCAGATGGAGGTCAGTCCTTTGCCCTGTCTGATTCACCTGTGAGTGATGAAGTTTGTTGGCTATGGTGGTGATCAGGTGCCAGGCAGACCAGGCACAAGGAGGATGAAGATGCACAATTTGAATGGTTGGTTCAAATCGGGTACATTGCTGGTGCAGTTTGCCCAACCAGACAGAGCTAGGAGACTGTCTGGACTGCACAGTTTGGGACACTGTTGCCCAAAGGTTGTTCTTCAATTGGTACATGACGTGCATCACATTTCCAAGTGGCACTGGAAATGCTGGCTTGGCCACCAACAAGCTGTGGTTGTTTAAGATGTCAGGCCTTGTTTTAAATCAGAGGTACATCTTTGGTACTTGGCTAGCCCTGTGCTATTTAAGAGTAGCCTGCTTCTTCTGCTGCTTCCTTCAGCTCTATGTGTTAGTCCTTATGGCTGTCTTGGATCATGGCCTCAGAACTCCACCGGGGAAGCTTCAGGCTCTCAGCAGTGTGTGAAAGCACTCATCTGTCCCCCAGACCCTGTCAGATAGAAGGTGCCATACAGAAATATGAAGGAAACCTATTGTGTGTCTAAATATTTCAGGCCCTAAAAGAGGAAAAGGACTGGTTCACTTTGCCAGATTTGGAACCATCCATTTTATTTCAGTGTCACATTACACACTGCATTCTCACTGTCAGAAATGTGGGGAAGAAAATCTGGGGAGATTTTTCTGCTCACCTAATCTGCTTTCATACCTTAAAGACCTGTTGTGATTGCAGAACACAAGGAGTTGGTGTATCCTTGGTTCTTAGCCTACAGACTTAGCAGAACTGCATTTTCATATGATTGTTCAAGCATAGGGAAAACATAATAACTATGTCCCATATCTCTTATCTTTGCTATCTCAGGACAGGAAGGAATGGGCAAGGTAGATACTGTACTGCCTTTTGTAAATCAATTGATCTGTGCATTTTCACATGTTTATGCAGAACAGGTTGACTAAGCCTCTTGTGCTTCAGAGAGAAAGTATCCTTGAGCTAACATTTTACTGATCCTGTGAAGATTAAAATAGGAGGAAACTGCGTACAAACAGGACTACAAATCATTGAAGTTATTTAATGAGAGAAAGGCACTAGGTTGGCTCAAAACCAGCCTGAAAAGGCTCTTTGTTGAAGTCATCAAGGTGACCACATCTGGCCTAATTTTTTTTTCTATCTTATCTACTTTTATGAATTTGGTTATCTTCTCTTTTACATTTCACATTCACTAGGTTTCTTGGTTTTGTGGTTTGGTTCATGTGATCACAGCATTTTGGAGTTGGATCATTATTCCTCAAGTTCTGCAGCAGTTAAGGAGCAAATGCAGAAACATTGTTTTATTCTTTAATAAGATCTTTACATTTTTCTCATGTTTGTCAGCCCGCAGCATAAGATGAACCAACAAAGAGGCTCATTTTATATCTCTGAATGACCATCAGTGTCTCATGGGACTATGTTGCAAGCAATGCAGCTATTAGGAATGGGCCAACAACAGTTTTGGTATTTGATGTCTCTGTCAAATAAAACATTGTTCCCCTCATAATTGTTCCCCTCAGTCATATTGCTGGTTGTCTGTATCCTTTTCCTGACAGCCACTGCCCAGCAGAAGGGATGGCTACTGAGCCTGTCTCTCTGCTAGGACTGCCCTACTTTGCTCTCTGAACAATTATTTCAGGCTCTAGCAAACGTCTGTTAGCACAACAAGCTGGCCTGGTGCAGTGTACTGGCTGACACTAACATGCTTTTATTGCCTTGTTCAGGTCAGCATCCTGCCCTGCTGCCTGTTTGCCAGCTCTGGCTCTGCCAGCTCCTTGCACTTCTTCAACCAGGGCTGCAAAACACAAAGCTTACTAGTAATTGTTTAGTGGTTTAGAGGTAGTTTTAAATGTAAGAAAACAGATTTGATTGTTGTGACCTGCCTAGGAATTATGATTTCAACTTGTGCTTCCAAGTGTGCTTCACTATTTTAGATATTTTCTGGTAAGATATTACTTGACCTTTGTACTATCTGTCAGTGATGAATCTCTGGCCTCATCTAGGACTGTGGTGCCCTTTTCATCCATTCTTTTTATCTCCTAGCAAGAAAAGCACTGGCTGTTCCCTATCCATCCACAAAGAAGAAAAAATGCCAAGGGCCTTCTCATTAGCAGAGTTCAGGCTGAGAGAAGAGATCATCTGAGCAGCATTTCAATTTGAAGAACTTAAAATTAAAAAAAAAATAAGAGGAACATCTAAAGAATGTTTTCTAATTATGGTTTCTACTGGTTTTTAGTTGGAGTTTGGATTAAAAGAATGAGAGAAGTAACCTCCTTTTGTTGAGGTATTGATGTTGTGGAATAGCACAGAAATGTTTTGGAAATACTACTCAGCCATTTTCCTTCACAGCCAAAGAAAAAAAACCCAAGGGAACTGTTGCCTTCCTAATTGTGGAAAAGTACAGGCCTGCAACTCAAACATGCTTTTCCCTTCTTCATTTAAATTGTGCATTATAGTTTAAACTTATTTCCATAGTGTGGAAAACAGTGGATAAATTTGAACTCTAGGTCATGAAAGATATACATATGAATATTTGCAGAAAATGTCTTCATTGGGTGCTGCTTCAGAGTATCATTTCCATTTTAAAATTCCACGTCCTTAGGGCAATTATGCTGAAGAAAGTTAATTTCATAAAATATAATTGAAGTATATAAAATGTTCTTTAGATATGTTTAAAAATATAGTCTGAGAAGATCTCTTTCTAATGGCACTACCATTTTATTAATCTGTCTTTTCAGGCATGTTTTTGTTGGCATTTTCTTCTATGTTTGGCCTCATTTTTAATGAACTTTTAACTGCTTAATAGTGATTATCTGGAACACAAGAATCAAAGAGAGTTAAAGTTCCTCAGACCTAAGAAGAATAGACAGAAGTACTGCTCAGCATTTTATATAGTAAACTGTGGAACAATGAGCTATAATTATCTCCTGTTAAAACAGCAAAATAAGAAATATGCCAGTTTAGGTTTGAAGTTGGCAGCTGTTCAGAAGGTTGAGACAATGAGAAATTGTGGAAATTCATTGCCTTATTTTTCCCTTCATGCCTCTTCTATGTCAGTTTTTTAGGTTGTGTATGGATGCTCAAAACTTAGTTGCTCTAGAAGCCCTGTATTTCACCCCCTCATTGTTAATAGTGGTAGCCTGAAGCCAGTAAAGCTCAAAAAGATGTCAGTTGTCATTTTTCTAGACACCAGGCAAAACACCATTCAGCCTAACATAGTAGTTAAATAGAGTTCAAATAGATGGGAGAAAAAAAGGAAGCTGCAGCGTCCTCATTTTACAGATAGGGAATTAAAATAAATTTAAAAGATGGCAAGTGTATGGCTCATCTTACTGACCTGAGCTGTACATGCAAGTTAGATGTTTTATCCTGAACTAGCTGCTTAAGCTCCTTCCCTGGTAGAGACAGAAACCTCTTACTAATTTATCCCATCTCTCTTAAAAATCTATGTTAGAATGGATAGAATGGGTGATCCTGTAGTGAGGCTCTTGGTCTATCTCTCCACTGACTATAAGTGAAGCCAAAAGTGACAGTTTTGTCCCCAGTCCTTCCATTGCAACTGGAGGAACTTCAGGCAGGACTCGTCACTTAGTAAACATCATCTTATTGGACTCTACCCATCCATCCAACCGTTCCAGGTCTTCCTGCAGAGCCCTCCGACCTTCCAACAGGATGACACGCACTCCCAGCTTAGTGTTGTCTGCAAATTTACTGATGAAAGACTCAATACCCTCATCTGTCACCACGAAATTTTTAAGAAAATCCTTTTGTCAGGACTTTCTTCTCCTGAGACGCTGAGAGGCCTCAGCTTCAAGAAGTGAACAATTATTATCTGCTAGCGTGGAATGCAACAGGTGCATCCTTGATTGGTTGATGTTGGATGTTTCTACTTAATAACCAATCAAGGGTGCAGCTGGTTCAGACTCTCTGGGAGTCACAAGCCTTTGTTATACATTCATTTCTATTCCTGTCTCGCCTTCTGATGCATCTTTCTCTCTTGTTCTTTTAGTATAGTTTTAGTGTGGCATTTTTAATATAATATAATATTATTATTATATCATAATATAATAAACCAGCCTTCTGAAACATGGAATCAAGATTTCTGCGTCTCTCATCCTTGTCCTGGCTGCCCTGAAGACCGCACTCACCCATGTCATCAGTAAAAATATTGAACAGAACTGATCCCAGCACAGGCTCCTGAGGGACACCACTGGTGACTGGCTGCCAGCTGGATGCAGCACTGTTCACCACCACCCTCTGGACCTGACCATCCAGCCAGTTCCTAACCCAGCAAAGAGTGCTCCTGTCCAAACCATGGGCTGCCAGCTTTTCTGGGAGTGTGCTGTGGGAGACAGTGTCAAAGGCCTTGCTGAAGTCCAGATACACAACATCCACAGGCTTTCCTGCATCCACCGGGCAGGTCACCTGGTCATAAAAGGAGACCAGGTTGGTCAAACATGACCTACCCCTCCTAAACCCATGCTGGCTGGGTCTGATACCCTGGCCATCCTGCATTTTGGCCACAATAACCCCCTGCAACCTTACAGGCTGGGGATGATGAGGCTGGACAGTGCCCAGGCAGAAAGGCACCTGGAGGTACTGGTCAACAGCCAGCTGAACATGAGCCAGCAGTGTGCCCTGGTGGCCAAGAAGACCAATGGTCCCCAGGCCTGTATCAGGAATAGTGTGGCCAGCAGGAGCAGGGAGGTCATCCTTCCCCTGTACTCGGCCCTGGTGAGGCCACACTGTGAGTGCTGTGTCCAGTTCTGGCCCGTCAGTTGGGGAAGGACCTTGAGGTGCTTGAGCACATCCAGAGGAGGGCACTGAGGCTGGTGAGGGGCTTGGAACACAAGCCCTGTGAGGAATGACTGAGGGAGCTGGGGTTGTTTAGCCTGGAGAAAAGGAGACTCAGAGGTGACCTTATCATTCTCTACAATTATTGAAAGGTGGTTGTAGTCAGGTGGGAGTTGGTCTCTTTCTCCAGGCAGCAACAGAGAGAACCAGAGGACACAGTCTTAAGCTGTGCTAAGGGAAATATAGGTTGGATATTAGGACAGTTTTTTACGGAAAGAGTGATAGAGTACTGGAATGGTCTGCCTGGGGAGGTGGTGGACTCACCATCCCTGGATGTACTTAAAAAAAGACTGGATGTGGCACTTGGTGCCTGGGTTTAGTTGAGGTGTTAGGGCATGGGTTGGACTCAGTGATCTTGAAAGTCCCTTCCAACCTTGTGATTCTGTGCTTTTATAAATATGAAACACAGGAGGTGCCATCGGAATACAAAGAAACACTTTTTTTTTTCTGTGAAGGCAACTAAGCACTGGCATAGATGGCCCAGAAAGTCTGGGGAGTCTTCATCCTTGGAGGTATTCAAAAGCCAACTGGACATGCTCCTGGGCAGCCAGTTCCAGGTCACCCTGCTTAAGCAAGCAGGTTGAACCATACCATCTCCAGATGTCCCTTTGAACCTCAAAAACTCTGTGAATCTATGAAATAGCAATATTAGGAAATATAAAATATCATTTAAATTATAAGGCTGTTCATGTTAAACTACTGAACCTGCCAGGAAGTTCAGCAATGTTTCTGAGAAAGGAGGGCTGCTCTCCATTCAAAGGGAGTTGTCAGCCACGTTTTTCCACATGACCAATACTACAGTGCTCTATGTAAACTGTTCTTTTATGAGGATTGTCTTCTACTGGAATTGGACTCTTCTTGAGGTACAGATGGGTGATGTCATGGCTGCCATCCACCAACAATTTCTTTAAAATGTCTCAGCATGGCAGAATACTCCAGAGCAAGTGTCTTAGATGATGAGGCACCTACCTTATGTTCAAAGACAATTGCCTTGCTTATACAACCATATTTTTTTGTTCAGCTTTGATGCTTTTATCTGGACAGATACTCTTAGCTAAACTCACAAACGCAGCTGTATCCAGACAACATGATTTTTATCCCAAGGAGAAAACAGAAGTGTTTGGTGTGTCCATAAGAGCTGTGGACTCCTCAGTTTACACCTCACCCTGACTGCTGCTCTGTGCTTGTGCAGAGCAGGCCGGCACTGCAAACACCTCAATGAGCCATTGCTGTGGTACTCAAGCCATCAGTGCAGCATTGCTTATTTGCCTTTCTTTTTATGTGAGCTTTGCAACCTCACTACATGGAGTTATCACACCTGTTTGTGTCTAAACCCCAGGTTTACATGGGTGCCTCTTCATTACAATGCAATCCATACAGCAGATTTCCCAGGTGAGCATACAGCATGCCCTTGCTGCTGGCCAGGGTTGGCATTCTGCAGGGAGTCTGCTTTGCAATTGAAAGAGTATAAGACAGTGTTGGCTTATCCAAAATAACTAGACAGGAAGACAAAAGATACTATTTACTGCTACTCATTAACAGAATGAGCCCTGCAACCCTGCAGTTTTCCACTGTCCAACGTGTAAGATTTTCCATTGCCAGTTAACCTTTTAATTTTATTTTTACCTAAACAGAAAAAGTCAGGACAATGAGGGACAATTCACTTTTGTCTTGGGCTTTACTCCAAAGCAGTGTTACCAAATAAAATAAATACCTTGTATACTAAGGCATAGAGATTTGGGTCTAGGAAAAAAAAAACACAAAACAAAAACAAAAAACAAACAAACAAACAAAACCAAAAAACAAAACAAAAAACCCAACAAAAAACCCCCCAACCCCCCCCCAAAAAAAAAAAAAAAAACCAAAAACAAAACAAAAAAAGAAAGACATAGACAAGATTTAGATGGGTCTATGTGAAGCTGCAATTCTAAAAATTACTCTTGTTCTGCCCCCAAATTTGGAAGATTCAACAGAATTGAGCTGTATTAATTTTCAAGGCTTTACCTATATACAGATATGTGTGCCTAAAACCACACATACATCTAGATAAAGAGATACATGTACTGACTTTACAAACTTGAGCAGCATCACATTTGACTCAAAGAGTGAGAACAGAAATTGAGGGTCCCTTTCCCTTCACCTCCGGTGTGGATTCTCATGGCCTTCCTTGGCATGGAGTGGGCAGCCCGCACCAAACACCAAAGAGAAGTTTCCTTGAGAAACTCCTGTATTTGACACAAACACATTAAGGTTAGTTGGAATTTGTGTATCCTTTGTGAAATAGATCCTTATTTAATAGGGAAGTTTTGTCCTGCATGCTCAATTTTTACGATATAAAATATACCAGGCATTTGTGAGATGGAAAGCTGATGATAGTCCAACAAGACAATATACAGACAGAAAGAGGAGAAGAGATAGAAAAATATAGTGCTGAAGTTTTGTGTGTTTGACTCCATGCTGAGTTCTAACATACTCTTTCATGCTTTAATCTTTGCTTGGTATCTCACTTGTTATTGTAACTTTGCCTAATTTTTCCTCTCTCTTTTCTTTCTTTATGCTATTTCTTCATATAAATACAGAAAGCACAGCAGTAAGCATTAAAAACAGAGAGATCAGAATGACTTCAGTTGGCTTACAACAGGGATGAATTTTCTCCCTTGCCATAAACAGAACCAAAGAGACAGAAGATGCGAGGAATGGATTTCTTTAATCAGATGCAGACTTCTCACATTCATGCAATTTTAAAATCATCAAGGCTACACTATTTATCTGTCCACTCTTCCTTATTGTCCTTTGCTCTCACCATCAATGCTTTGGTTTTCTTGAGATATACTTTATGTCACACTGAAATGATTGAGAGATGGTTTTCTTGGTGCAATTCATTGGCTAAGAAATGAATGTTAGTGGCACACCTCTCTATAGATTTACATGTTACTTTGGAAAGCAGACATGAAAATTTACAAAGATGGCACAGTAGCATTGTAAACCTACCTGGCAGCAGCAGTTTCCCAGCTTGAAACGAACAAGAGCAGTGAATGAGGCCCCCAAGCTAAATGCCCGACCAGGCAAGGGAGAGCGAGTGCCCTTTGTATGCAAGCCAGGAACTGATTGCCTTGACAGTCAGATCAAAAGGCTGTTTGAAAACCATGGCTTTTAGAAGCAAAGATGGGAAACAACATCTTTCTTTTCTAGCTCTGGAGTCGGGAGATAGAGGAAACAATAGCTATTATATAGATAGAGAGTCATTTGAATTCTACCTCTTTGCACCTGATCAAACAGGCTGCAGCTGAAAGGCTGATGTGCCATCAGGCTTCCTGTGTGATACAAACCTGATAAAAATTGTTGTACCTGAAACACCTGAAAGCACTAAGCTTAGAAGAAAACAGATTCCAGGAAGGAAATGTGGGGCAACACAAAAAGAGTCCTAACACAGGGACTCTGTCATTCTGGCATGCATGGACTTCAGAGAAAGAACAAGGGAAAGAGAGAAATTGTCTTTTCTCCAAATATGCTTTGGATGGGCTGCACAAAAACACTAAAGAAGATACACTTCCCACCTCACATTTTCTTTAATACAATGTTATCCCACAACACCAGTACATAAACCCCATGTACCCCTCTCTTATTAGAAACTCCCTCTCAGTCCAGGATGAGTCTCCTACCTGCTACTCTGGAATTTCTAAAATACTCTGACTTTCCTCCCTTGCTACAGCAGCTGGAATTCCATATCTTATCCCTCTCCACAGTAGCAGAGTGGAAAAAGGTCTGTCAGCTGCCGGCCTGCATGCAGGTGCTCAGCGAGCACACCAAAGTGGTACACTAAACCCTAGCACTCCATACCAGCCTTGGAAATTTTAAAAACCTGACTGGACAGGGTCCGGGGAAACCTGCTGTAGGCGGCCCTGCTAGATGACCCTGGACTTGGGTTGGCCAATTTTCTGAGGTCCCTTCCCACCTCAACCTTACTGTGATTATGTAAGCCCTGAGCTCCATGAGAGGCAAGAGGAATGATGAAACTTAACTGCCCTGCTGAGAGTCATGGTGGTACAATTTGAAAGGTATCCCCAAGTGCCAAGCCTGGTTTTTAACCACATTTGGTGCCTAAATGAAGCCTCTCTGCAAACCTTGGTCAATTTTTACTTTGAGAAAAAGCAGACAGGAGAAACCATTATCTTCTATGATGCACTTGGCCAAGGACAGCCCCCAGTGACTGTCTTGCTCCTGGGCAGCAGGAGCAAGATGCAGGGATCTGTGGGCTGCGGCATGAGGAATTATGTGAACTGATGGAACAATGGGAAATGATGGGGAACATGCGTGGAGACAGGTGAGAAGCTGGAAGCAAAATTCCAGTTTAGTCAGCACATACAATCCTGACAGCTTTAGACAACAAAATGTAAGTCAATACTGCATCTCCAGAGCAGCATGGGAAAGTCAGGATTCTGTCTGTGTTTATTAGGAAAATTAACTCTTAAACGTGACTGATATGAAAAGTATATCCATTGTAAAGTGAAAAGGAGCAATTTATTTTGGTAAAGAAGCTGGCAGTTCTATTTAAGGGATGGTATATTCATATCCCCATTATAATCTGCTCTAGGTAAAAGAAACAAAATTACTGCATTTTCACTGAGAATGTTGTCAAGACAACTTTTAGTGCAGCTATTCTGAGAAATAAAGTAATACCATGCAGTTAAAAAAACATGATTTTATATACTTCTACATTTTATCCACTTCCACAGCTTTATCCACTTTATCAACTTTTCAGCTTTACAGCAATTTCAGTGTTGGCAGCCATTCTGATTTTGTGTTAGCAGCAATGTGAAATACAGAGTGTGATCCCTGATAGCTTCTGTCACCACTGGGAAGGGCTGTACTCTTTATTTGCAGTGATCAAAGGCTGATGGAAACCCATGGCATGGCCAGCATCCACTGGGCTGGGCAGGGCCACCACAGACTATTCAGCAGGTCAGCTTTGCAAAGTTAGTCTTACAGGGCCTGCCTACTAGTTGTTCTTTTGATTTTGGTTTTATTTTGATTTTTAAACCATTATGTTGGAGAGAACTTTTAAACACTAGAAAATTGTTCTTTGACTGGAGCCATCAGAACAGTGAAGGGAAATGTTTATCCTGGTGTCCTGGGGACTTTGAAGGGGCTTGTGATGACATCTATGTCATTCAGGGGGCTATAAACACATCTGTTGGGAATTGTATAGGATAAGCATATTTGAGATAGTAAAACATCATGGCTGTATTAGCCTGAATTAAGCACAACCTTTTAAGAATGCATATTAATAGGCTGGAATAGAAGCCTCACCCAACTTGCTGGCAGCATTACCAGCCCTGCAAGCTCTGTCATCAGGAAAGTGACTGAAACAACTGACAGCCTGGCTCAGAGACTCGTTGCTGATAGCTCTTGTCCTTTAATTTTAGTCTTATGTTTTCTTTCCTGCTCAGTCCAGCCACTGTCCTGCTGACCCAAGTAACAAGCCAAGGAATAAACTATAGCAAAGGAAAGTGCTGCTGAGCTGTGTAACTGCCACACACTGGAGACTGGGCTGATATCACTGTTTTAATAAATAAAAATAGTCTCCCTAATCCCATTACTTCTCTGTCCTTAAAAAATTATATCAGATGATTTGAACGAAGGGAGAGATGTTCTTTGTGTTTCATAGCCCAGAGAGAAATATAGTGGGAAAAAGAAGAGCTCTCCATCACTGACAGAGAAAAAGGGAGATCAAATGACAAGAGAAAAAAGGTGATCAAATGCAGGTTGTATAATGTGAGTTTCACCAGACAGCTGTAGGCCAAAATTCAGTTGTAATGTGGGACTGTGTCTATTGGACAAATACACCGCTTTTCCATAAGAATGCTGGGAAGTGGTACATGTGACCTGACCCCGTGTAACTTGGCTCTGGAAAGCTCAAGTGAGTTTATGGCATGCCCAGCTGCACACTGCAGTCATTCCAGCAGGTCTGCTCCTGGGTCTAGCAGATCCAGGCAGAGATTTCCCTTTGCAACCCAGGAACATCTACCTTTAAGATTATTATAAGCTTTCTCTTCCTCATTTTACCACTTCATGCTATCTGGCTTTTGATCTCTTCCAAACTGGGTTATCCTCTTATCCATTCCAGTTCTCCTGAAATCAATGAAGTCAATGTAGTATAAGTGGTGGTGAGATTGTACTGGAGATTAAAGAAATGGCATGGATTTTACATGCAGAAATAAAGATCCAGTCCAAGAAACAGCATGTAATTCAGGATACTGGAAAGAAAATCAAAACAAAACATGGCAGAGAAAAGAGTAGCTCAAAGTGAAGAGTGGTAAAAGACAGAGGGAAGGGCCAAGATAAAGTAACAGAAGTAGCAAGCATACAAGAAAACAACACACAAAAAGATACATCATGTGTCTGGCTAAGAGAGCAGAGTTCTATAAAGCACAAGGAAGGGAAGACAAAGAGGGAAGACAGCATGAAATAAGGATGATAGAAACAGTAAGGACAACTGAACAGAGAAATAAAGTTGAAAGCTGAGAATGTGGAGTGCTTTTCCATTAAAAAACCCCACAAGCACTGAGAAATGTAATGAAATTGTGTATTGAATTCATCCTGTTCAGGCTCATTTTCCCAGCAGCAGTGATTACTGCAGCAACCAGAAATGGGAGAGCTCTCAAGGTCATCTCATCTGACTGCCTGCAGAGCAGAGCTTCTCAGAGCCAATAGTCTTTTATTTGATTCCCCCAGCTTTTAATAACAACTAAATATAAGCTGTTGGCAATATGAGTTATGTTCTCTGTGAGCAGTAAAAGCACGTGCTTGATCTTGACGATGAGGGGTGCATTGTGGAGGTGAGGGAAGTTGTATGTTGCAGTGAGTATGTTGGCAAGGACAAAAGTTATAATGATGGCCTGTTTAGAGAGAGGCAATGCTGGTTTGTCTGTCCTTCCACAGTTCACTCAAGAAGACAGGCCCCGAGGAGCTCTGCAAAGCTCTGCTCTCGTACAGCCCAGTCCTGTAATGTGAGACTAGACCAATTCCTCCTTTTTTCTGTTCTTTGGTTCTTGTTGACCATGGGCTGCACAGATTTGGTATGTTGTTGCATTTGGTATGTTGTTGAATACACACCAGGATACCTTGGACATTCTGGCTCTGCTGCAGGTATTTCATTACAGGAGTTTGAGAAACACTATTATAATGTAATAAAATACAGCCCTGCTTTCATCATGCATCACTCTGCACGGACAGTTAAACAACAGGAATGCTTAGGAGATCATTAGCACCACAAAGCAAGTGATCTTGCCTGAGAGGAGAAATAAAACTTGTAACAGTGCAGTGACTGTAATCCAAGTTTGTTGAAAACCAGATAGGAGTAATTTACTCTGAACCCAATGTGTCACAGCTGATCCCTGTGCAGAGCCCACAGCCCCAGCCATATCATTGTGCCAAGCATTCAGTGTGAATAATGGTGTTAAGCTTCGAGGTTTGTTTCTTAACATCCTCTGAGTGCACCTCTGGCTACCTTGAAATGCATTTTAGAAGTTTCTGAAGTAAGTTAGAAATAGATCTGCCCATGGCTTAGATTTTTCCTTCTAAAAGTAGGCACATAATTGCATTTTCTGGGCTTCCTGTTTGCTTGAGCAATAGAAATTTCTGGGCCAGAGTTTGGCACTTAGCCATGTAGTTCACAAGATGCAGTACATCCAACATTGCCTAACAAGACTGATCTTTTGTATGGGAACATTGCTAAATATAACTCTGCTTCTGTTGGTCTCCACAGGACAAAACAAGTAGCTCCATATCAGCTGGATATCAAGAAAACAAGGGGGCAGAGAAAGCAGACCTGACAAGAGGGCAGATTTCTCCTGAGGCCCATCCTCAAAAGGAGGGGGGTGGGATGCTCCATGAGAGGATCTCAAGACACACAAGCCAAACCACACACACATTGCTTTGGCAGCTCAGTTTTTAACAATCCCTGAGAGGCTGGCACCCCACGTCAACCTCTGTGCCCCAGGCCAGGGGCAGAGGAGGGTAGGGTGTGACCCCCCTGCATAGTGGTGGCTACACTGCCTGCAGCCTTTCCCCCTGGGCTGCAGGTGCTGAGGCATCTCTGATGCCCCAGTGGAGGCAGAGGGACAGCGCCCAGCACTCACCTGGCTCAAGGCAGTCAACCTCCCCCACGGGTGTCTGTGCCTGAGCTGCTCAGGCTGGTCTTTCCATAGACATATAGTCAATGCAATGAATCAGGCTGGGCTCTCCTTACAGCCTGCAGACGTATAATCAATATAATGATTCAGGCTGGGCTCTGTTTCATCTTGTCCTGGAATCGATGTCTAAAATTGTTCAGATGAAGGAAACACTGGACATGCATTTGTTTCCCAAGTGATGGTATAGAGAAGTAAAAGAGTCTTGACTCCTCTGTCTGCTATAAGGCAGTCCAGATCTGCTCTAGCTGTGTATATCATGGATGTCTCAAGTTATCTGAGACAAGTGTGATGCCAAATGCTTTGTCTGCACAGCTATAGCTTGGGGACCTGCTGATCACCACCCACAGATTTAAATCAAACACCCTTTTTCTAGCTGACAGCCAAGAATTGAGTAAAGGAATGCAGAGGGCTTGGCATGGGATCCAAAAGCAAAACAGTCCACACTGGGGATCCTTCAAAAATGAGATGAGAAAGTTTTGTTGGTTTTTTTGGTTTTTTTTTCTAGAGGAGGTGGAAGTTAAAGCACAGGGATCTCTCTTCTCTTTGGTTTTTGCAGCAAAGTAGGAGATGTGGGGGCATGGTGGGGAAGTATTTTGTTCTGTGAGATTGGCACATTTAGTCAGAGCGAATTTGGTGCTAATATTTGGTGCTAATAATGACAAGATTGTGGGTACAGTTCCTGTGTGGGCCATCCTCTCAAGAGTTGGACTTGATGATTTTTGTGGATCCTTTCCAGCTCAGAATGTTCTGGTCAGTCAATACATGGAACCTGAGGCCCAGCTAAATAGGCTCTGCGTGGGTAAACCACTTGTGAAACAGCCAGTGTTTGCTTGGATACTTCGTTTTCTGAGGGTGCTCAGTAAGCATCACTGGGTTTGGCTTGCCTTAGTCCTCAGCCTCCTTTGGTCTGGCTCAGATTGCAGCTCGCTGACCCCCGCACCACACACCCCGAGACCACTTCTGATTCATTATCAGACCAGAGAGAATCTCAAATGTAGAAATTAGTCTGTGGTGCATTAACAGAGTTTCCTACATAAAGCATGGTGCATTAAGGTTTGTTACTGTCACTGCTTTCTAAAAGCAGCTAAACTGAAGCTCAGAATTGCGTCACATATTTTCAGAAGGAAATCATAAATCTTCTCCGTCATTTTGGCAGTCCGCTTCCTTTTCTGCCCTCCCACGATATTCTGTTTTCTAAATTGATTTTCTTGGTTTCTGCTGTGGACCTGTCTTGCTACTGTCATTGGTTTCATTTATTTGACCATCTCACAGAAGAAGGAGCAGGCAGATCTTTTAGATCAAATAGTATTTCTGCCAGCATTGGAGCAGAAGCATCACATCCTCTTAGAGCACCCCTCAGGACTGAGGGCTCCTTGGAAGGCAGGTCTCTGACTGAGGTTCTGTGGGCCTGCTGAGTGCAGATGAGCTCAGGTCTGTCAGACAGACCTTTTTGGGCCTGTCCTGGTTTGGGCGCATCACCTGGGAATGATCTGTCCCGGGCTGGCACATCGCCTGGGAATGAACCCGCTGCCGCTTTCCCTCACCCTTGGTGCACCCCGCTCAGTGAGCTCCCGCTGCCTGCTCTGCGCCGGGGGTCCCGGGGGCAGCGCTGGCTGTAAAATCCAGGATCAGCTCTCTGCCCCTTTGCTGTGGATGGCGAGAACGGCCCGGCGCTGGGATCTGCTGGTTCGCCACGAGATGGTGGTAGATGCAAGCGCTGGGCTGGAGCTGCCTTCGAGCGCCCGCTGCCCGTCCCCCCGGAGCCGACCGTGCCCCACGCCGTGCTCCTTCCCTTCCCTTCCCTTCCCTTCCCTTCCCTTCCCTTCCCTTCCCTTCCCTTCCCTTCCCTTCCCTTCCCCAAGCCGTACCCCATCTCTACGGGCGCCCGCAAATACCGGCAGCACACTCTGTTCTCATTAGTGCTTAATTGTCTCCCTTCCTGCCTTCTTTACCTTTTGGTGTCACAGTGCCTGCCCTGCATCTTCGGACCTGCCCTCCCTACTGGCCCCATTCCCAGCGCTGCCAGCTCTCCCTGCTACGGGAGCCGGGGCCTCGCTCCAGGGGCCGCTTCCAGCCGTTTCCCACACGCGCGGTGTCGCGCCGCGCAGGGAAGAGGAGACGGCGGCTCTCAGCAGCGGCTGCGCCTGGGGCTTGTTTGGGCAAAGCAGGATTCTCTGAAAAGGGCAGGTGGGAAGAGTCCGTCACAGCCAGGGCTCCCCAGCGCTCTGGCACAGGGCTCCCGAGGGAAGATCTGTCCTACAGAAAGTGCCTTCTTAATATGCATTGGCTACCTTAGAGTAGTCACTGTGTCACAAAAGCCGTGCAGGCAGGGCAGCTCAGGTTTGAAGCTTCATTATAAACCACACAGAAATACCTGGGATTGACTTCTTCACTGCCATGAAAACCAGCGTGTCCCTTGTGTGTTTGCAGCTTAATGTGGGAAAACACTAGATAAGGGAAAGGAAAAGCTACCAGTCCTTATGCCCAGCCACCCACGCATTCCCTGTGTGCTGGTGTGCTTGCTGTGGGCACAGTCCCAGAGCGTGCGTGGCATCAGCATGTGCGTGCTGCTGGATAATCCCTAGCCCCTGACAGCTCCAGCCCCCTGGCTTACAAACTCTGGTCTTCCATAGAGCTTACATAGCTCTCTGGTCTTCCCGTGCGGCTCGGTGTAAGAGCTTCTCCCAGGATGGGAATTAGGTGTGAAATGTTTCAAAAGGCTGAGCCAGCCCATGTCCCTGCCGGGGTACTGGGGATGGGAAGTAGGATAAGATGGGGCATTCAGCCCCAGGCTCCTGCTTCCAATGGAGACTGAGCTTGCAGGGATGGAGTGGTGACTGTGGCTTGCTTAGAGGACAGGTGAGTTTGAGTTCATTTGAGGTCATTTTCAGGGAAAAAAAGTAGCTGGTACCCCAGAGCTCCAGTTTGGTGAGTGATGACAGCAGAAGTAAAAAAGGCAAAATACACAGAGGACAGACAGAGCCTCACAGGACTGTGGTAGCTGAGTGCCTTGGGAGTGGAAATGAGCAAGGGGAGGCTCGTGTCAGACAATGTGTAAGACAGCATCCACACTGCATGTGTCAGCTGGGCCCAAACTCTGGGGTTTAATCCAAGATGCTGGCTGAGCTGCTGCTGTTGTGAACAAATTACATCTTAACAAACACTGGACAAGCCTTTTGGCTCATACTTGCCTCTTCACCGAGATCTCTGCTGTTTGTCTGAAGCTGCTCCTTGGCTCTGTTCCTGTGCAAACTCAACAGAGTCACTGAGGTGGCAGGTGGTGTAAGAGGAACTCTTGGATCCAGAACAGAGAAGGATATGAGGCTTGGCAGAGTGCTAGGGTCTTGCAGCTCTGCCTCTCACAACCAGCTGCACTGGCAGGCCAGTTTGTCTACAGGGCTAAAGAGAATGCTGAAACTCCCCAGAATGAACCCCATGAGCCTGAACATCCAAGGCATGTGGCTATTGCTAATGTTTTGTACTGACATACTGTATGACTGAAGAACTGTGTGCTGTAGGGTGCTCTTCATGACAGGAATCGCTTCTCTTTTCAACTAAAGTCTGCATTCTTTCCTTCAGCCTTCAGTCTCATGTTACTAAAGCATTTCATAATCAAATTGTCAAAATTCTTCCAGGCAGAAGTTAGTAATATCAGCCAGCCAGTTTGGTTACTGGGTCAGCAACACTGACCCCACCTGGGTGGCAGGACTGATTCCAAGCACTTGAGACACATCCGTGCTGGATGATAAAGGTACACTCAGGAACAGTGTTAGAAACTGATACCCAGTGAACAAAATACAGTATTTGCTTACATGAGGAAACAAAACACTTAGATATTCTGCACATGACTTAGCTACTCTCTGCTTCAGCCCTTTGGTTTAGTTAAACCCTTGTAACCTCATTTTTATAGCCAATCTTCCTAGGCATATTACTGGGTTTGGCTCAAGTAGCCAAACTTCATTACATGGAAAGCAAATCTGAGATATGTGCAGCCATAAAATGGATTCACTGAAGACATCAAGTTAAAAACAAAGACTGATCCAAACCACAACCAATCCCACATCGATCCTCGAGTCCAAATTTTCTCAGAGTTTGAGGCTGGGGGGGGAAAGATGCAAGCTACATAGATGGCTGATAGTGCAACCTAAGTTTTGGACTGCCCAATGCATCTTGCCTTTTCAATCTGGGATTATTTATCATTTATATATATTTATTATTATTTATTACTTTTGCTCAATTAGCAAATATTTAGGCCATGCTTTGCTTGCCAGGTGTGTGTTGAAGGCTGGGTTTTCTTCAAAG
Organism: Motacilla alba alba; assembly: GCF_015832195.1. Taxonomy (NCBI): domain Eukaryota; kingdom Metazoa; phylum Chordata; class Aves; order Passeriformes; family Motacillidae; genus Motacilla; species Motacilla alba. The sequence goes on along the minus strand of NC_052018.1, from coordinate 23,834,804 downwards.
TTTCAGCCAAAACAGTTCATGTTTCTTAAAGCACCTTTTTTTCTTAACCTAATCATGGCTGGATTGAAGCCAAACAAAAACCCACTTTCCCCTTCCAGTACTCTAGAAATCCTTGAAAAGCGGTGGTGCTTTTTTTTTTTTTCTTAAAGAGGGACTTGGAACTGGACAAAATTTAACCTTGCTGTTGAGATGGACTTTTTATACTCTCAGTGAAAATTTGGCCAATTCCTAGAGCTTTGGATAAAAACCAAGCCAGCTGCAGTTCACATGTGCTCGCCAGAGGCCAGCTAGAGATTGCAGGCTTTGTTCTCTGGTGAATTCATGAGCATGGGACATGCTCCAGGACTTGGAGTGGGACTTCCCTAGAACTTGCAATTCCTAACTGCTTCAGGACAAAGCAGCTTTAAATCCAGATACTTGAAAGTACAGATTTTTTTTTTTTTAATTTTTTTTTTTTTTTTTTTTTTTTTTAAACCCTGTTTGTTTCCAGTCTACACGAAGGACATCATTTGAACTACATTCAGAGGAGGTGAGACATGCAAGAGGAGACAATTTGGAAAAATAGGCTTGGAACATACAAAAGGAATCCTGGCAGAGAACTGGAGGAACCTGAAATGTGTGAACACTGAGGTGGGAATCGGGGATGGAGAGGAAACTAAAGCACAACAAAGCATGGAGGCAACTGGGAGGTGGTGTGTGGGAAAAGGATGTGAAGGATTTCATTTTGGCCTCTTTGCATGTTATTCTGAGCTCATTTAAGAACACTTGAGCTCACTCAGATGGTCTTCCCATCCATTACTGACTCCTTGGTAAATAAACCTGGCTATGAAGACAGAATCATGCATTTCCTTCTGATACTGTCATGGTGAATATCAGAAAAAAGTGCCAAAACTTTACAAAATAAAGTGTTCATTGAACACCACTAAAATGCACGGAAGAGCACTGCCATCATATTACAAACAGAAAACCAGAGCCTAGAAGTTTTTCCTGATTATTCAATCCAAGGGGTACATTGTACCAGGTATAGTGATGCGTGCATGTTCTTTGTGTGTTGCCTCCTCCAGCAGCTGCAAGTCCTAAATTCTTCTGCAAACTAGGCTTAATTTAGGTCAGGCACCTAAGGAATAAGGGAAGCTTATAACTGCATGTGGAAAGATTTGACCTGAGCTGAGAAAGAAGAGAGGGATGAGAACCTGCAGCCTGGCAGACCCTTATTCAATTATTCTGCAGCATCATTTGATCCCAAAATTACTCCAAACTTGGAGGGTTCAGAAGTATTCCTTCCTTTCCAGGATATCATATAATTTGGAGAGGACTTTTTTTTTTTAAACTTCAAATTTGTTCTACTATTAAAAAAGGAATATGAAGTCTCTGTTTACTTCAGCCGAGCCTGGTGTGGCCCCTGAAGACACTGCCTCTGCATACGTGGTGTACTGCCTGTGGCACTTGTGCTGAGCCTCGCTCTTCAAACAGACATGTGGTTGTTTCACTCTGACTGCAGCTCCGTGTTGGCCTGAGTTCCCATTCCTGGCTTCTGATGAGCTGCCCAGGCTGTATTGCAGTGCCCAGCATCCTTGGTGATGGGACATGTCCCAGTTCACACCTCTGCTTTCACACGTGTTTGTGCTGCCAAGAATGATTGTTAGTTTTAAACAGGCTCTGAAAGCAGCAGCCAGCATTCCAAAGGGATACACAGGATGAGCTAGCGACAGCAGCCACTTGGCATTTCCAACCCTGCAGTGCAAAAGGGGATGTGTTCTAAGCATTGAGACTTCTTGAATCTCTTGTGATTTTGTCAGGAATACAATTGAAAGTATCAGGATACGTACGCACAATCTCTTATTACTGTTTAAACTTAGAAAACAATACCATATCCTGTGCCAACAGGACTACTATGGGTTATGCAGAATTATTTTTCAGCTCTTTGGAATACCTTTCCTTTTCTGGACAATAAAAGCACCATTTCTCCAGCTTCCAGAGAACTTCTATTTCTCTGTCTTTAAACAGCTGTGTGAACCAGGTTATTCACCTATGACTACAAGCAAGTCCTAGCTACAAGTGTGGGATTTCCGAAAGAAGTATTTCTGCATTTTGATTTATCTCCCCTGGCTATAAAAACAGTGTGTGTTTTTAAAGTCTTTTTACCATCTCTCAGTATGCGAACGTACTAATGCAATCCTTTGTGATAAACAGGAATTTATTAAAGCATACTAATGTCAAACCAACTTTTTTTATACCTCATGAGACAAAAAGTGAAGACTTCATAGTTTATAGAAGCCAAAAAATACTCATAGATTATACAGATTAGAGTTAAAATTTTAGAGCCTGTTTATCATGAAAGACTTTAAAAGACTTGGGTGTCAACTAGCATAAAGGCAATGCCATTTTCTGGACCTATAGTGTTTCTGCTAAAACTGCAATAGGACACCATAGGAGATGCAAATGCCTGCTAAACCGTGACAGCCTCAACCAGTAACTGTAATGCATACAGCATGAAAAGCCATTTAACTTAATACCTCCAGTTCAGGTTTCAGCCTTGAGAAATCTGCATATTCTTCTATTTGGGCTTAATGATGTTGTACAGCATTTGATACTTTTTGGGATCATTACAGTGTCAACTCTCCCCTCTTGGCCAACTGGAAATTAAATTCTGTTTCCCTTGTGGTCCCAACTAGATGAAATAGTTGCAGAGCTGAATAAAGCCAGGGTCTGGTTATATCCAGAAATTCAAAACTGCTTTGGCAATTTCAGCCTTTGTGAGTGTCCCTGAAGAAGTCAGGGAAGGAGGGACTTGGTGTGGAGTGTGGAGCACAACAACTCTAGTGGCGATAAGATCTGCTGGTGCCCACGGTGCGCCGGACTCACTCCTAACATGGAAAGGCACTTCAAAAATATAACACTTTAAGGTGGAACCCTTCCCCTATTCTTCTCTCTGTAACCTCTGCCTGTAGACTGCTGTGAGCCATGGGCCACCTCTGGTTCTACCTTGTTCCTAGGGCAGTTCAGAAAAGCCCTAGGACCAAAGCCAAGTGCAGACATCCATGTACCCAGCAAATGCCTTTGGCATCAGGTAGTCATACTGGCCCTATAAATCTTCAAATCTTTTCCAACCTAGCCAGGTGAAAAGCAGCACTGGGAACTCCCTGAGGGCATGGAATGGTGGGAAAAGTAAAATATCTCTGGTCTTTCTCAGACCAGGAGTTGTTGAGTTTGTATCTCCTACTTCTCATCCCAGTGACTGGGCTTCGATGCCCTAAAGTATGCATAACTCTGCAACTTGTTGCTCATTCTGCTTCAAAGCACCAATGAAGCCCAGCCCACCCTACGGAGAGAACACCACATCCTGGATACTTTGCAAACAAGCCAAGTGGTCCTACCACTCTGAAACTGTTTGTACTGGCAGCCCATGGTGATGCCTCTCACAGGCTGTGATGGTGGGGCTGGGATTTGAGGGGTCTGTTTTCTGCAGAGGATTTGTGGGGAGCCCAGCAGTTCTGACCAGCAGCTCTGTCACTGCACAGCCAGAAAACTGGCAGCAACTTCTGCCCCTGAACATCTGCATCCTCTCTAGGTTCTCTGGGCCTGTCAGGCAAACAGGTTGAAATGGCTCTGGTTCGAATTAGTCACACAGGGAATACAAACAAAGGCATCAAAATGTCCTTCGAAAACAGAGTTCCCACAGAAGATAAAAGGCTCTGGAATAGTTTGTACAAGCCTAACTAATGGAGCTTTCACATCACAAATATGACCTAGGAACAAGTCACTGTTTTTCAGGGGATTGTCTGGCCTTTGCCTTTACTCAAAGCCATGCCAAGTGCCAGTCAGTGAAGAAGTGGGCTCCGGCACAGGCAGGGGGGAGGGATATCCATCTCGGAAGTCCAATAGAGACTTCACAGAGTAGTTTGGTTGGAAGGGACCTTAAAGACCATCTAGTCCCAAGCCACCTGCCATGGGCAGGGACATGTTCCACTAGCCCAAGTGGCTCAGAGCTCAACACGCCCTCTTTCAACACCAACACCTCCTTCCAGCCCGCCAGCAACAGACCCCTGCCTTTCCACTGGCATCTGCCCACCAAATGCCAATCCTCTAAAGGAGAACATATTAGAAGGAGATGGGTGGCAGCGGTCAGTCAGCAATTTATCAGGCTGAAAACAAATAGGGAAATTCTTTGGTTCCAGAAGAATGAATGAAACCCAAGATTTGCATCAATCTGAAAAGTATTGAAGGACTCATTAGAAAAAAGAGACTGCAGTCAGCCCAGGATAAGGCTGCAGATCTGGGACTGAAACTGGACAGGTGGGAGAAATATTCACTATGCTGACAGGGAAACTGGTCCTCACACAGGAAACAAATTTCCCCTGGCATCAGTCAGATGTGGTCATGCCTGACTGGAGCTGATCTTTCTAATATTTGTTTCAGATTATTGTTGCTTTTCTTCTTTTGTCTTATGCTCAGCAAATTGGGCAGCACACTTCACTGGGACCATAGAGCTCCAAACTAATGAGACAGGCATGAAAATGACAAGAGAAACCCCACTGTGTTTGCTCCAAGCCCTGCAACCAGAGCCACTATGCTAAAAAGTGACCTAGAATTGTAGGTTAGGACCAAACCCTGGTTCCCATATTTAGAATAGAAAAGAATTTATAAAGCAGGTGCCAAGATCTTGAATCTGTTAGCTGGTTTTCTATTGCATAGTTGAAATTTTCTGCCATTAAGTGTTTTATTTATTTGGAGGTGGATATGGGAAAAGTATCTTTTTAAACTTTTAACGCTAAGCCAAAAATCCCAAACCTGCTCATGGTCCTCTTCATTATTCAAACACAAAATTGTTACCTCTCTCTCCCTTGAAGTAAGTATAAACATTCTCTGCAAGCTAAAATGCCAAAACAATCAGGGCCCAACTTTTAAGTACTAAAAGAAGTTTTACAGGTATGCTACATTTGACTGAAAGGAGAAAAAACAAGTATTACAGCAAAATACTTCAGAGGAGTTAGCAAAGGACTGCACCTGGTGGAGCCTCTTGTGTCCTCAGTCATTTCTTCGCTCCAGTATAATGCAATGTTTTGTCACTTCATTTTTTGTGTTCTCCATCAAGTAAGTTAAAGCGTGCTCAGCTGAATTCTTTTCCCCAAAGTAAACACAAGGATGTCATTGTAGAACTAGCATTTAGTGGTCTTGCAAGTTTTACACGCAGCTTGTGCATATGAACAGAGTGGTACTAGTGGGAGGGAAACGGCTCTTATCAGAGGCACTGATGCAGCTGGCAAAGGCAGTGTTTGAACATAAAGGTCCTTCTGAGATTTAACCCATCACTACAACTTTGGTGTCATTGTTACCGAGATATACTTCAGGTATTTGTTTGCAGGACTTCTTCCCTGCCCCTGGGTCTGTCCACACTCTGCCAGGGCTGTCAGGTCAAGGCCTATTGCCACTGAGGCCAATTCCTGGGCAGAAGCTTGGTCCTACACACTAATGAACATCATTAATGAGCAGCAAATGGTGCAGGTGCTCAAGGGCAAAAAGCTATTGCCATTCGACTGACCTGGTGGTGTGTGGCATTGGAACAAGCACAGATCAATTCCAACACATTTCTGGCTGCATGGGAAAAAAGACAAAGTTGTTTTCTTTCAGTTGACTGCTTCTCACACAAGTCCTTCCACCGGGGACTTAAAACCACACTTGTAGCCTTTGTTTAAACAGCTCCGAACTATAAACATGAAAGGGCAGAAAAAATTGAACAAGCAGACAGGACAGAAAAGTTGAATGAGCATTGGCTCTTCTTATTTTAATGAAGAAATATTTCAAGTTAATATCAGTGCATATTTAGAAATAGCATGTGATACTCCCAATGCCAAATACATCAGCAAATTACAGTTTCAAAACTTTATAAATTAATGGCAAGGAAAAAAAATTATTAACATAGAGAATAAGGTTCAAAATAAACATCCTGTTTGTTTGCTGCACTGTGTCAATTATATTCCTGGTACTTAAACAGCAAGAGAGATCCAATATTTCATGTAATTAGGCTCTCCAAAATAGCAGTTATTTTCCTACAAATGAATTAAGCATTTTGCATTCATTTTTGATGCATAATTAAATGTTATTCTTAGCTGTTACAAAGAAATTTAACCATGTCAGAATAAAATTTCATTCCATGACTGAAAAAACACTAACATAGGAACGTTGCCTTCTCGTTATACCCACTGGTAACAGTCAGCTGAGAATAGGAAGAACTACATGTAAGCACATTTGGCTGTTACATAAAATGGCTTTTTTTTTTTTTTTTGCTTCACAGCCTCATAACAATACTGTTTTTCAACATTGTTCCCAGTCATTGTTTTTAAAATGGTTCATCAACATATCCTGAATCAATCACCGATATAAATAACTCCAGTGACAAAATCCATTATGGAAGGACACAGAACTGCAAACTGAAAGTTGTACTGAATGATTTTAAGGTGGAACTGTAATTCCTCTGTAACACTCGTTGGAAAAAAAAAAAACAAAAACAAACCAAAACCAACCCTACATGGTAAAACCTTTAATTAACTGGCAATGGTGGAATCTGAAAAACTGAGATATAATTTTAAGAGATGTTTAACTCACAATGGACTCTAAGGCAAGACAAATCATACTGAAGCTAGAAAGAGATGCACATTTAAAGCTTGCAAGTGTGATACAAAAATATTCTCTAGTTTTTTAATTTTGATACAGGGAGTTCAATTCCCTAATGGAAGAAGATAAAACACATCTTCTTTCCTACCCCATTGCTGTACATATAGACTGTTCCCTAGAATCAGGAAATGGCTTTCCCCAACAAAGATACCAGCCTTGGGAATCTCAGACTTTCACAGGGTTTGTTGATTTTGCTTTTTAAAGTATATTTTCAAGCAGGTGAAATACTGTTAGGATATGCATTTCATTGACTATTATCTACTGTGCAAACCATATACATCAACCCCGTAACTTCAACCTAAGTGCAGTCTGCATGGCTTAGAATGACTCAGAATCTAGTGGGACACTACAGCACAGAGATGACTGCCAGCCTATGAAACACCAGGCTAAATCAGGTTAGTGGGAAAGGCACACGCTCCAAATTTACCAGGAACACCTGAAGGTTCCTCGTTACAGTGATTCCGTGCACTTCTCAAACGACAAGGTTTGCTTCCAGAAAATCGTGAGGTAACAGGAAACTTCTGCTTATGGCACATACACATGGAGGAGTGTGAGTTCAGCTGAACACTCATGGTGAGAGGGGTAATGCAGACACAAGGGAGGCTACAAGGGTTCTGGCCAGAAACAAAAACTTCACGTTTCCTTACACCGCACACATTCCTTTTATGCACAAATGCAAGGTGCGCAAAATAAGCTGTTTGCTCGGTACAATTTAATGTTTTGCATATGTAAAATAATCACCTAATACTGCAATATAATCAAAAGTCATGCACTAGATAAACAGAGCTTCTTCCCCATGAACAAAGTTCTCAGGAACATTTTATTCTGCTTCTGGTAACATCTCATGATTTGCCAGCTTACACAGTCCCTTTTAAAGAACACAGTATTTAGTGAAAACTGAAGAGCAAAATTAAGAAAAAAAAAGGAAAATTTTGATTTTAGTTGCGATACAGCTGGGATAGATGCAAGTGAGCTGCTGCAATGCACCAAAGAGTAACAAAAATTCAACATGAATATCAGAAGAATAAATATATACCCTAAATTAATCTCTGTAAATACATTCACAGGTCCACATAAGACACCCTTATGCATAACTCATACTTCTTCAAATCTGCAGAGAGAGATAGATGTTAGTTCATGGGGAAAGCAATTTATCATTTGACTCGGTTTATCTGTCATTATTCCAGCAAAAATCAGTAGCAAATTTGAAAATCTACATTTATTTTCCCCAGACCAACCACACAGAGGCTTAAGTCACAAAATCTATTATTTCCAATATTCGATCAATAAGGCTTTATTTACACTTTTTTTTCTATAAAGTCAGGAAAAAATTTGGTGCAGTGTGCAAGAAAAGACTGCACATTTCACTGATTGGAGACTAACATCTGCTTATGGTTTAATGCTAACCCACAGGCAGCCAATTAAAGTTCCATATATCCATGTTTTTACATATAGTTTCCTTCCTGATTCTGTCAGAAGCATACTAGCAGTCAGGCCACCTAAAAACAGCAAAGATGGCAAAGTTTTCTTGAGGCTTAGTTTGGAATGAACACTTTTCCCAGGGAACTTATTTCTTCTTTTAGAATCCTTTGCATCATAAAATTCTATTAGTAACCTATAAGCAGAGAAAAAGAAGATGGTCAAAGTCAGACAGTAAGACATTTTAAGCAAACTTACTTTCATCCAGTAACTGCTTCTAACCAAACATTTTTAGTAAATGATCTCATAATATGTAGCAGCTCCACTGTAACAAGTTCAAACGATGAGTACACCTTACAAATATGATGCACGTCAAAATAGTCAACCTGAACCCCATTAAGGCCGTATTTTCCTTGTGGACCAACAGCAACAGTGAATATAAAAGTTGAAAAGAATTGATTTCATTCAGCATTTAGCAGAAAAGCCCAGAGCACTATACAATATTGTATGACAAAACAATACACTGAGCACCAAAGGAGGAGGAAGTATCATAATAAAAAAAATTAATAAATAACAAGGATACCCAATACACTGAATATCTTGGAAGCTAAACATGCAAGAGTAAGATACTACATCATTGGCTTAGTAGTAACTTTTTTCCTCCTAGTTTTAAAAAACAGTAATAAATGGGTCTGGAAATTCTGAGATTTTGTTTTAACTATCTCTAAATTTTCCCAATAGACTGCTTCAGTCCCAGGAAAGATGTTCCAGTGAACAGGAGCTTACAACGACACATGGATGATTCAGGTTTGTTCACTTTCACTGGATAACTAAAGGGACAGACACTGGACAGCCTTTTATTTTATGTATCAGTTCCTTGTCCATTTAAATAAAATTCAGACTTTCTATTTTTCAAAAGTAAATGTCTAAGACACTTTAGTAACAGTGTTATGTTTACAGATAGTCATGTTAACTTCTATATGAATTCAAAGTTCTCAGGAGAAATGAACACATTTTTTACTTCTATGGAGTGTGAGACTGACAGAACAATATTAAAGAACCAGGGAAATTTCTGTCTCACTCAAAATATTCGAGGATTTAGGAAGTAAACAGATTCAGCTCCCTTAAGCAGGACTTCAGATCTGGCAAATTAAACCATCATCTCTCAAAGAATACTTAAGTTCTACATTTAGGCACAAAGTCCTTCTGGAGAACAAGGTCCCCCAGGATCTGCTGCATATACTCACTAGTGACCTTATCTGGAGATGCTGGAGGAAGCCAGGCACTTAACTTCTGCCACAATTCAAAAATGGAAAAATGAAACTTTTACTTCACCTTGTTTCCCCAGTGAAGGCAGGAATTTTGGGGTTAACTGTGTTTTTATCCAGTCGCTGTCTGGATGAAAGATTTGTAAACAATTTTGGCAGAAGAGATTAGATCAAGACCTGCCCCTCTATCACTCCAACTTAACACTGATTACAAGGGCAGAATCACACTGCTTTTTCTTGCTGGCCTACCACAGGCATCTTACATTCCTGCACAAGACTTAACTACGAGAAGATGAATGGAGAGTATTCAGATGAATGAGTCTTGCCTGGAACATGGACTCACACTTTTTCAATCTAAAGAAGGTCAAAACCCAAGGAATCCCAACCTCCTGAACAAAAGGTTTAACCACAAGGTTATATTATATTGTATATTAATAGGAGTACCAACATCCCCCCTTTTCAGAGAGCCCTACAGTGGGAACTACTCATAACACAGAAATTATGGGTATATTTATCAATATAAAAGCAATAAGACAGACTCTTGAAACAGAAAGTTCTACATATTTCTACTCACTTATCCTTTATTTCAAAACGCTCATGAAGCCACCTTCTCATATACATCTGCTCTTCTGGAATGTCCTTCAGATCAATTCGGTCAATGAAAATATGAACTCTTGGGCATTCCTTACAAAGAAACTCTAAGAAGAGAGCAAAACAACATGACTGAGCTACAAAAACACCGATTTATGAATACACAAAAAAAAAATCTGACTGTAAGTGCCTTGGAAGCCTAACTTCGGTGCTCAAAACCCTTCCCATCTTATGTTTGGATCCTGAGCACTTCACTGAACTTAGAAACCATCTGGCCCACACACTTGAAATGGTGGACCACTATCATGTACAACATGGAAGAACTGTCCTAAAATGCACCTTGCTAACTGTAAAAGGCTGAGCTTGAAAATATTACCCTCTACTTTAGCAGCAATCTACTCACTCAATAGTGTCAGATGCAGTAACTTTGATGTCATAAAGTTATCCATCCTGCAATTTTGTTTAAAGTTAGTAATCCTCCTTGCTTGTCCTTTTTAAAATCTAAATTTTGTTTGCTGCTGGATGACAAAATTGGAATTATAGTGATTTCCCAAAGCATCTCCAGGAGAAAGTATGCTTCAGTTTAAGCAATAACCTGTAATTAAAAAGTGTAATAGGACAGAAGACTTAGAACAAAATGCTGCTTTCTGTTTTGTATCCCTTCATTTTTCTTCTGTCTCACAGAGCTTGAGACAGCCCTATTGCAAACTGCCTCCTCCCTGCCCCCAAATGCCATTTCCTCAATTTATCCCTAGACAAACTTACCAAGCAAGCATTAAGGACAAACAAAACTCCATTACTCAAATGGCCTTGCGGGATTTCTTACAACTAACAAGTGGTATAAATACTGGGCATGATTACTGTAATATACTGCATGTTGTAAATGTGAAACCCTGCGCAGTGTGTATTGGTAACCATTTGCATTTATCAGTAGCAAGGGGTACGGCAGTAACCACAGTATCCCTGGACAGAGATTTGCATGATGTGAGGATAGAAGTCCTCAGAAATTTGGATAGTCATCCTATTTTGAAAAGAGACCAGAAGTGCCTTCCTACAATACAGGCACAAATCTAACACAGACTGGGTGGTCCCTTTAGGTTGTTGACATTTTTCAGACAGCAGTGCAGATGCACAGAAGACTTTGACCTGTAACTGTAAGGGGTATCTGGAGGAATGAATCTGCAAATAAATTGTTACAGCATGTACATCTTTATTGTTGTCTGCCAAAGCAGATATTCCCCATTTGTTTTTCATCTTTACAGGATTATTGATTTCTAAGGACTTTGCTGTAAAAACAGTCCTTATCACATACTAGAAATTGCCTTAAGGAATTTTAAAAGCCTGTTCATGCAAATGTGTGTGTGTGCTTGCAGAGGGGGAGGGAAGGAGAAGAGATAAAGAGATCCCTAAGGTCTTGAGGCGCTTGGATGCAGAAATCTGTAAGGTGCTGTGTGTGGTTGTGTCTGGACATCATGCACAGAGCCCTTCAGCGAGCCACAGCGTAAAGGGAGCAACATGGCCCACAGCATCAGCTGGAGAGCTGGATGAGAGCTCCAACCAGGCACGAGTCTATCTCTTGGCCATGGAGCAGCAAACACAGCTATTGCCAAGAGGCTTCTGGTAGAACCTTCTCCTAGCTACAGCTATTAGATGGCAGTTAAATATATAAGATGGCAAGTTAAGGACTCGGAGTCTGGAATGATTGTACATGTAGACATTTCCTCCAGGTTTATGTGCAATGCTTTTACAAACCACAAAGAAATCAATATTATCTAAAAGCAATTTTTTTTCTCTTGCTTTAATGTGAAGAAAGGATTTTGCAGGGCTGTTTCTCTAAGGATACTATCCATGCCACTACATGAAGGTCAGTGGCTATATGAGCACCTAAAAGCGTTCTATTAATATCTTAAAATGACAGATGTATTATCCATGTCTTAAATGCTTATAATGCTCATGATGTACAAATCCTCTTTTGAGTGGCATTACTTATTAAGTGGAACATTCTAACAATATGCAAAACTATCTAGAAAACAAATGCCTGGAAGCCAGATGATCTGGTCTTTTCAGAAAAAGTAATAGGCTCCTATAAAAAGCATCTATGGTATGCATATTCAGTTAGAGCTGAAGATTGAGCTTTAAAAGATACTTAAATCATTCTGTGCATTGTATAGTGTATGTTTCTTTTGCTTCATAGCACATGGGCTGTTCTGCATAGGAACAAATAAGTCCTTATTGATGTTACTCATAACTCTGTTATAAATTATTAAGGAAAATGATAAACCAATCAAAACTCAAGACATAAGTATTTAAAAAGAAACATCTTCCCCCACCAAAGCTGAAGTGTAGCAATTCTATAATTCTACTTAGACAACAAAATCCCCTCCTCAAATACCTGAGTGTTGCTGCTGGCTTTTCACCTCAGACCCGAGTTCCAATGCAAGCTGATTCTTACCACTTCCCACCCTGGTCTTCTTCAACCACTCTAAACTGAATCCCCATATGTGAAGGTCCTATCATTATTTATCATTATTTCCCACCTTTTATGAATCCCACTGCTTTTTCCAACACCTCACCCTCCCTTTTAAGTTTGACTTAGTTCAGCCTCACTCAGGGCTGTGTGATCTGCTACTTCAGGTGCTACCCTGGGAAGGTCATGATTCCCACACATTGATTCAAAGTCCTTTTATCCAGAGCCTGGGTATTCAGGACATCTGCAGATGACACTGTAATGCATGCAGTCAGCCAAGTCAGGTAATCTGACTAGTATTTAATTATCCAAATGATGCCAGTGTTTAATGCAACTAACCAATTGACAGTGGTACAGCAATCACATAAGAACACCATTGGATAAGGACAACATATTGGAGGTTGATTGTGAGAAGAAACAGCTGGATTTTATCACCATAACCTCTAAAAGTTTGTGGTGGTCCCATGACCCTTAATTTCACATTAGCTTAACTCCCAAAAGACTTATGTAATTAAGCTAAGAAACAAAATCTTATTGAAGCAATTTATTATGCACAAATTACATCCAACTTCAGGGACACTAGCCCTTAAGGCCAACATCTGACAGGCTTTTCAGATTCCTAAACTTGCCAGAATTTGTTATAATTAACAGCAGGAACAAGCAAGCCTGAACTTTCCTTCAAGAGACAAAACAGAAATGCAAATCATACATTACAAGCAAACATTATGTTGGGGATAGCATTAGTCAAGAACCCTGTACAATTTGGGTTAAATGAACACTAACAACTTTTGTGTGGGAGCCAAATGGACTGACTTTCGTGTGGGAGATAATTTCCTAATAAAACTTTCTATCTGGCTAAATAACAGATACAAGCACAGAATGTTTATAATGCTTCTAATGACCAAGCACAGCAGAAGGAAGGAATTGAAAATTATAATAAAGTGGATTAAGCATTTTTTGTTATTGAGCTGTGACACTGCACTGTATCCTTCCTTCGGTGAGACAGGATTCACACTAAGACAAGGCTTCAGAGGGGGGATCACTGCAGCACTGGGATTAACAAATGAGGTGCAACAGACTCCAGGAAAGGAATTGAATCCATGGAATTTTTAAAAAATTCTACCAGTTCTCAACTGCTCACCTTCAAAGGCCAATTAATTATTTTTGGAATTACCAGCATTACCAGGGAAACTGAGGGAGGAGAGAAGCTCCAAAACACTGACATATCTGTAACTGAGAGGGGACAAACAACTGGCCTCAGACTACCTTCCCCTTCTGAACCACATAAATTCATTCCACCACTCCAAATTATTTGCCTTGTCCCTTAAGAAAGTTGTGACAGCAGTGTTACACTTAAACAGATATTCCAGTTTTCAGTTACTAGTGAAGCCTATTTTTATATGCACTTTAAATATGACAGCAATAAAGTAGCTCAGATTTCAACCTCCTACACTGGCTCTTCCACTGCAATGTAATTGTTGCCGAAGTCCTTCAAAATTAAGAACGGACAAACTGAGGCCTGACTTAGTTCTGTCCACTTTGAGAGCCCCCAAATCTCTACTGTTTTAATAGATTTCAGTAATGTTTGTGATAAACTGATAGTGAGTGATATCACAGGAAAATGAAACCTGAATAATGTGTATTTATTCTAAATAACTAGCATTTCAAATGTGTAAAAATACATCTCTTCAGTAAGAGAACATTGTGTGTTGAGGTTTGTATAGTTTTACAGGCAAAACCAGCAGAGACATTCCTCTGAACTGTAGATTCTCTACCCGCTTCTTAAACTTGCATTAGTCTGGACTTCAGCACTCAGCTATGAAAGCAGTTTGTAAACTATGTCCTCTTCAAAGAAAGAAATCCTGTCTCTCCGCTCCCATTTACTTTGTACACCAAATTAACAATCAAACAGCAAAACAAACATACATTTAAGTGCTGCTATGTTTCTCAGCTTCATGCTTTCCATCATCCCAAGCTGAGCTGACAAGAAACTATTTTGTGACTTGCTCTAACAAAATAAAGCAGCAGTAGAGCAAAGCAGCACTAGACAGGAAAGCAAACATCCCGGGCCAGCGGAGGTTGATTGCAGGAGCTGTCCCGGGCAGCAGTGGAGGAGCAGCACCTGCGAGTACCTGCAGGTACTGAGGATGTAGGGAAGCATGGACGGGATGCTGTGCAGCCCAGACTGAAGCTCACGGCCAGGAAACAAGCCTGCACTTGAGGAATAGAGCTCTCAGGAATGCTGCCAATACCTTGTGCAAGGACTTATATGCACACAGAGATCACTGTCCCCATGCATGCACAAGGGGCACAATGTAAGGAGGATACAGCTCAGGAGATGGGGGATGTTTTGAAGTGAGAAATGGGACACACCTGCATCATTATTAGGCCAAGGTCACGAAAACTGAAAAATCAGAGACTGTTCTGACTGGCAGTTGGGCAAGACTGAAAGTCAGAAAAAGCAACTTGTTCAGATGGATGTAAGATGAGGTGGATGTAGATAAATTCATTGTGGGGCCAAGATTCAGAAGTGCCTGTGTACCAACATGAGGAACCTAAATATGAGGACATTACAAGAATTACTGGCACCTAGAGATCACTCCTTCCCATAACACAGGCATCCTGGTGGGCTTGGAGGAGTGGGCAGTGTTACCAGACTACCAGGAATGACAGAAGAGGATGTACAAGCAAGGGTAGGGTGCTGTGCATGAAAGATTATATAAAGTATAATAGCTTTATCTAATAAGGGAACAAAAGCACAATAAAGTCCTTGTGGATGGAAAATCCAGATTCTACTAGAATATATATAAGATAAATAATAAAATTATTTCCAAGTAAGCTTAATAATAGTGAGCAGAAACTGTGAAACCAGACTGAGACCTGTAAGTCCAGGAATGACAGCAGGAGTCAGAGATTCCAGCTACCTTTATTGAACTGCATTGATACTTCAGCAGGATAAGCAGGGGGAAAAATCCCAAATAAACTCAAACCAAGATGACCCAAATTGGACAAAAACATCAGAGGAGAAGAAAAAAAAATATTTCCTGGAAGAGCTAGTAAGTAAGAAAACCCACAAGAAAAGATGCTGTTCCTGGTGTGGTCTTGCTCTGCAACCACAATACAATTAATTTCAGTGATGTAGAGAAAGAATCCAGCACAGAAATGCAGAATTCTTTGGGGTTGGCCTCTTCTCCTAGGCAACTGGTGACAGGGCAAGGGAAATGGCCTCAAGCCACAACACAGGAAGCTGAGGCTGGAGGGATATTAGGAAAACCTTCTTCACTGAAAGAGTGGTCATGCATTGGAACAGACTTGCCCAGGGAAGTGGTGAAGTTGTAATCCCTGGAAGTGTTCAAAAAATAAGCAGATATGGCACTTTGTGATAAGGTTTAGAGGGTGTGGGTGGTGTTTGGTTGAAGGTTGAACTTCATGATCTTAGAAGTTTTTTCCAACTTTAATGATTCTATGAATTAAAGGAAGTACACAATGGGAGGGAAGGCAAAGTGTCAAAACACCCTAATATATACAGTTCAAAAGAAGGCAACCCAGAAACTACTACAAAACTCACCAAATACCAAACCTCAGAAAAACTTGTAATAGAAGCTTGCATAAAACATGTGTAACACTACAAAAGGAAAAGTCTGTGTGGGTCTGAAAAACAGCTGTATGACTTTAATGGGAAAATCAAGGAGATCTACCATGATACTCCTACCGTCTACTCTTTGAGGAATGGAAAGCTCATCCAAATAAGGAAAAACCACAAAACTGCTCAGGCCAAATGTAAACATAAACTTAAAGGACTAAAAATGAACTTGAAAAATGGAAAGGGTGGTCTATTTAAACTTCTTTCAGTATATTAAAAGCAATAAATTTGATAAGCCACTGGTAGGATTGCTGGATGACAGAAGTGTGAAGAGCAGCACTCATGGTCAAGTGTAAAACCATGCAAGAGAAGCTCATATATCTGCTTGCATAATTCTTTCTTGTTGAAAATGTTTGATTCCTACACCCACTGCATTCTTTGTACCAGATCATTCAAAGGAACTAGATCAATAAGCAAACAGACAGAAAATATTAGACTAAATATAAATAAACAAGTCACACGTCAGGAAGTCACCAAGACCAGACAGCATTCATCCAGAAGCTCTCAAATGCGGAATGTAAAAACAAAGATGTGTAACCTATCATCACAAACAGCCATTGTGCCAGAAAAATGGGGAGTTTCCCTTCCACAAATGAGGATCTTTAGAGATGATGCTGGGAAGTACAGAAAAACAGACCAGAGTCTTACATCACTCGGTAAGATAACAGGTCTGTAATAAAATCACTGAGCACACAGATAATCGCAGTCTGTTGAAAAAGATTTGGTGTGGATTCTGTAAAGGGAAATCCTGTCCCATCAACTTGCTGGATTTCTACAACAGTGTCAAGGACCAGGTGGATAAAGGGGATTCACTGGACATGATATTTTTGAATTTTCATAAAGCCTCTGACAGGGTTCCACATTGAAGGCTATTAAAAAAGTTAAGCTGCCACGGGATTAGAGGATATGATATTTTAAAGACCGAAAGCTGCTTAAAGGAGAGGAAGCAAATGGAAGGCCTCAGGGATGGAAAGGACTTGGCCACTGGGGTCCTCCGAGGATCAATGCCAGGACTGGTTTTACTCTGTCTCATGACTGATGAGTTGAAGAAGGAAGCAAACTGTGAATGCTCCAGTTTTTCACATCTCTTTCAGAAGATCCTGAGCTCTTTTGGGTAGTCAAATGTTGGCTGAACTTCAAAAAGCTTTCAAAGCTGAACAAACAGGGTAAAAATGTGGCAGCCAAGCTTCAGTGTAAACAAACATGGGGAAAAAAATAACTGAAACTCTGATTACATGATGCTTAACTTGGAATTGGTGGTTACAATCTGGGAGTTGCTGACCCTTTCCTAAACCCATCCTCTCAGCAGCAGCCCCAAATCCCCCAAATTCTGGACAGCTCGAGGAAGGACATCAAAAACAAGACAAAGAGAGTCACTCTACAGATAAAGATTATGAATCCACATTTTGAATACGGGCAAATTTTCAGTTTGGAGAAGGGAAGCAGAACAAATTATATGACAGCTTAAAAAATTATATATATATATATATATATATATATATATATACACATACATATATATATGTGTATATATATATATATATATATTTAAATTTAAAAAAAAACAAACCTGAAGATGGCAGATAAGAACTACAGCTCCCCAAATCCTGCAAATTCAAGGGTAAATAATCACTTGCCTGTATCTTCCTAAAGATGCTGAGATCTAAAGAATCTTAGAAAAAGGTATCTATAGTTCATTATATTGATATTAGCAATGGAGAGCAGCACAATGTCATTGTAAGTTGTCTTGCTCTTCCAAGACGGTCTCTGATGGAGAGCCACAGTACTTGCACATTATAGCTCAATCTTTGAGTGGCTTTAATCTGTTATTCTAACAGATAGAATAGTGGCCTTTGTACTACTCTGTAACAATATTGTATTTTGGCCAAGTTAGCAGGAGGTTTCCTACAAAAGTGTAACAGTTTTGATCAATGGACTGCCAGGAACAGAACCTGGGTCAGGTTAGGTCTGTGGATTTCATCTAAAGGGTATCCCACGACTGGTAACTAAAAGTGAGCAAATTCAGGAGATATCTGTGTCTTCCCTGGAACATTTTTCAAGCTTCAGAAGTGAAAAAAAAATTCAAACTATGCAATTAAGAAAAAAAGGCAACAAAGAATACAAGGAGTGGGCCAGTTCAAAACTATGTTCTCTATAGAAAAAAACAGGATCTGTTAGGAACTATGCCAGTACTGCTAGCATTGATGTTTTTGCCTTTCTTTCAGACAGTCTGTTTTGATAAACAGAGAACAGCACCACAGAGTAGAAGAAAAGGACTGTGATGCATAAAAACCCCAAAAATAAACACAGACTCTCAAAGCAGCAACATATTTTTGGCCAAGCCTGACGGTGTGAAGAAGTTAAGGTTGTTTTTGTTATCCTCAGGGTTTAGATACACTTTTGCATAAAGATCAGGAGTTCCTTGAGCCTTTATAAATAAATGGCTGCTTGGGGAGTAGAATGCTTCCTCTCACATGTACATGAGGTCCAGGGTGCAGGGTAATTTTATGAATCTCCAGTGTAAATACTTTCAAGAGCCTCTTGTGTAGCAGAGGTTTCCTGATGACTATTTGTTTTCAAATCACAAATTCCCAAAGGGAAGCTACAGATGCACTACAGATGCCTACCTTCAGTAAAAGCTTCTTGGGAATAACTGAGAGACACAATAATCTGATTTACAATCAGAGGAACACACACCTGGGGCTCAGAAGGAGTTTCACAGGGTCATTACCCCCACCAAGAGGGTGTGAGCACACAGACACAGCGCCCACAGGTGTCTGTGATTTGGGAAAAGTTAGACACATTTAGGGTCGCCTGAATCTTGCATTCTTCCTTAGGCATCCAAGACTGGCTGATGGTGGAGACAAGAAACTGAATTTTCAGGAATTCCAAACACAGTTGACATCTTTGTGTACTTGTTTTCAGATGGATAAAGAACAGTTGACATCTTTGTGTCCTTGTTTTCAGATGGATAAAGAAGCAGAGGTGCTACTCATGCTCAGATTGACCTTCATTTTCTCTGATGAACTACATCAAGGCTTTCATACACTCCCATAAACTGATGTGGCTCTTCAGTGACATGTGGTTTTTGACCAGAAGTACAATGTTTAATTCTTACAGTATGAGAGGTCTAATCTACATCCTTTCTTTGGTTACTCTGAGACAAATGACATTTACTCCTCAATATTCTTTCATGCAATAGAAGATGACAGCTAACAGAGATCCGAAAAGATTATTAGTTACTTCATAACTATAAAACTCACTTTGGACTGTTTCATACTTCTGTTAATGTTTATCAGCTTAATAATTCAGCTTTTTAATTCTTTCATTGATGATTACATCTGTAACCATGTGCTTGTTATCCTTTGGACCTTTAGAGACAATGGATGTGAACAAATTTGGGCCACAGTCCAGACAAAGACTGTTTCCTATTGCTCCAGTTTCTTATCTATAGTCTTGTCTTTTCTATAGTCCCTGTCTAACTGGGTCCTAGCAAAAGTACAAGCTTTTGGAAAAGTATACTTTCCCTGAGGGAAGTTAGGCCAGTCTGACCTCCTCAAATTATACTGATCAAAGTGATGTACAGATTTTCAGAAATGCTCACATACACAGGCTTTCAAAGTGTTTGTTCTGGAACTGATATACAGCAGAGTCAATAACTCTTAAGAATTCCTCTGACTTCTTTAAGACAGAGTCTATATATACTTGCTATTTTTATTCAGTGTTTATCATTGTCACATGCTGCTATTTCACACACTCTTTCATCTACAATGGCCAGATAAATACCATCTGGTTACACTAAAGCCTTCAGGCAGAATAATAAAGATGTAAATGTGTACATAATGCTCTTTCAGGTGCAAGAATGACAACAGTTCCCACGTCCCACAAGACCTGCCTTTTAACACCAGACAAAGCTGGATGTGAACATTTAGCACATTTATTCAGAAGGGGAGAAAACTACATTCTCATCCTTTCTTCCCAAACTTATTTCTGCTTTTCACTTGATGACAGTGTAGTAAACCAGTATCAATAAATGCAGCACAAGTTTCTCCTCCTCCTTTTCCCTTCTAAATAATTCCTCCAGACTTCAGTACCTGAGATGTCCTTCAGCTGTGCTGCAGTGCCCATATGATTATTAGCATCTTATTCTAATAACCACAAATAAATAGTGCTTAGCAGCCTGGTCCTCCCCAGGCAGGACCACGATGTTCTGGCATTAATGATCTGGACAAGCCATCTTCAGGAGTAGATAGAGGGGATAAACCTGTGGGAAATTGCTATTCTTTGGAAAGGCTACCATGTGCCAGATAAACTTCCACTGGAAATGTACAAGACCCAAAGTTGTAATAAAGGGAATGAATAAATGGTAGGAAAAAAATTCCATCCATTGGTTAAAACTGGATGTGAAGCAACAGCAGAAAGCAACATCCCTGTGTAAAGCTAATCTAGTCTTAGTCACTGTCAAAGACTAATCAAATCTGATATCTTCTAAAACAAACTTGCCATTGAAAAGTGCCAAAAATATTAATATGCATAAGTAGTGACAAAAAGCTCAATACATTTGGAAGTATATGCTACAATAATTTGCCTGCTCTAAAATGGCACCACGTTATATCAGGTATGTCTGGCATTCACTGTTCTTATGGTGAAATGTATACTATGCTGTGTTTTATTCCTATTGAGCAAGTCAACAGGATATTTAGATTGCTGGACCTAAAAAAATTTCAAAAATTGAATTTTGCTAAGAAAGACTACTTAGACTAAAAGTTGCATACTACAAAATTTAAAAAGCAATTCACCTTTTCTTCAGAATATTTTTCCCATTCACATTTTGCTAACACAATTTCTCAGACAAAGTGTGCTAGTACTCCTCACAGTTACTAAAATGTTCTTTTTAATCTGTTTTGTTTACTACTGAAGACAACAGCCAAGAACTGATGATGTCCCAGGTATGTATAGGTTTTTCCTGAAATGGCACAGGCCCTTCTGAGGAACTGAGATTTATAGAACTGAAAGCAAAATGCATTTCAAGAAACACTGTATCTGTGTGGAATTAGATTTCATTCACATGGGAAATGTCATAGTATGGGAAATAAAGTCCTCAAGTAAAGTTCTGTTTATCAGAAGTTTGTTTTCTATGCAATAAATTTCCATCAGTGTTGCTGGATTGTCAACCTTATCTTTAAAAAATTACCAGGATTGCACTGCCATTTTATTCCGATGAGAATGAAAAACAAAATTCTCAACCAGCCCTGACACAAATATGAAATGTTCATATGAAATAAGATGTCCTTTTCATGTATGCATAACTCAATTTAGCACTGTGAAAGAGAAATAATGCTAAAAAAGTCACATGCATAAGTATGCCAAATTCATTTCATGTTATGTTCCTGACAGACCAGTTACTGGACTTCTGCGTAACAAATGGTGAAATGATCTTGATCTCTTACAACAGAAATTGTTTGTCTGTCACTTTGTGTCTGGAGAGCCTAAAAGAATGACAACTATGTTCCACACTGTAATTCATAAAGTGTTCTTAATCTACATCATTTATATTATATGGAATACATGTGACTGCCACAATAGCATGGAATGTGATGTTGATCTATCATGGATCTATCATTTATCTGCTCTGTAAGGGGTAACAGCTGGTTGGCTGCACTTCATTCTGTATTACTGCTTTACTTTTACCCCAAGGCTGAGCCAGTAATTACCCCAGGCCTAACAGTAAGCCTGGCTGAAAGATATGCCTGGACTGCTGCCATGGAGGCTCCAAAAGGCTGGACATGGAGTGGCCACCCCAAAGCATCTGATTCCTGCTTGACACCAACACAAAAAAAAAAGCCAACAGGGAAATTCAGCTTGTTAGTTTCCCTTCCATAATTATATCATGCTTCATGCAAACCATAAGGTTCAATAGGTGAAGAGGTCTTGTAAGGAATTTGAACATTTGCCATCTTATCATTAGGTAATGACATTTTAATAGTTTAATTAACCATTAGGCAGTGAGAAGTTCAGCATGAGAATGGCTGAAACTGCCTAGTAATTAAGTCGTGAAACAAGATATGCTGCAGAGAAGGAGAAACAATCCTATTTGTTTTGAAGGGGGTCTTAGGGTTGGGTGATGGGACAAGAAGGAGGCTGCTCAGTCTCCAAAGGTACTATAAAAGGGTCAGAAAGCATTTTAAAAAAACAAAATAACTGTAAATAATTAAAAGTACCTTTGACATTAAAAATGCCCATTGGGAACAAGATATACACAAAATAAAACCATCCTAAGATGTTACAGTACAATACAAGTGTTTAGTTAATATACAGCATTGACAGTTTTGTTTCTCACCTATCCAGAAGAATTTTAAACAGGGTGAAAATGTTAAAATAGACAACTGCAGAACTTCTAATCAACTAGCACCTGGGAAGCAGTGCATGTGACACAAGGAGTTACACCTGCTAATGAAGTGACATGGAAACAGCTGCACTACAAACTATTTTTAGCAGCAGAATGAACGTCCCAGTGACACTGGGTGAGCTGAGGAGCAGAGAATTAGATAAGTTCCCTGCAGGTCCCTCAGTCTACACTGATCCCTCACCCAGAACTCTGGAGAGCTCTGTGGAACTACTGTAGCTGTTTTTTCCCACTTGGTATCGGTAGTGCAAAAGACTCAGAAGTGCCACTTTGAGCCAACCAGCAACAGTCAGGCTCACATGCAGCGGAGTAACACAGCAACTCCAAATGGAAAGAAAGATGATATCTGGCACTCCAGTAACAGTGCAGGCAAATTATTTACTTAAGAATAAATTATAAATCCACCACCAAGCATAATAAACAGCAAACCCTGAAGTTCTCTGTCCCTGAGTTTTCCCCAGCAGAAACTCCAGAACATCTTTTCTGGTTAGAATACTCAAGGAATGTAAAACCAATCTATCTGATTTTCTTAAGGTCCTGTAAGTAGTTCAAAATACTAAAGCAAGTGAAGCCCACTTGCATAAAATGCTGATGAGTGTTTGTAAGATTACTGGCTGTGTGCAGCAATTTGAAAAATTGCCAGTAGAATACTACTGCTATGCATTTTACCTTTAAAATATGTGCACTTCAGCAATTAGATGTACATGTGTACATATACACATATGTAACACAGCAGACAAAGAGAGAGAGAATTTAAGATGATGCCAAATCCCAGTGCTAGAAGAAACATGAAGGTAAATGGAATCTGCTGCCTTTGTCTCCAGCTCCCTTTGACTGCAAAGGGCACTTATATTTAGAACTGGAATAGGGAAGCAGAGGGCAGGAGTGTCACAGGTAACTCCTGTAAAAGCCCAGTGACTAAAACAACGCCCTACCAGGAGGCTATAGGATGGCTGAAGTGCTGTGGAGATTATCTTCAGAGCATTTCAAAGCACCTGAAGTTGGTTCTGTATACAAGCAAGCATACAACAGCTACAGCATGTCTCATAAGCCTCAACTCACCTGTCATAGATGGTGCCAGTTTTCGTTGCCCTTTGTGGTCCACAGTACCTTCATAAGCCACAGTCACATCGTACACTGCATCCAGATAGTCTTTCATTGAGTCAATGGCTACATGAGTTGCCTTCACCCGTGGAGTCAGCACATGCTTTAAGATAGCAAGTCCTAGAGGGGAAAAAATAAAAAATAACTACAGTATTTGAAATTAAACTGGACTACATCCACAAAAGGAACATCACACCAAGGAATGTCAGCATCTCCATTCAAATCACAAGAGGTTTATTTTCAATCTCAATCCTCAGTTGAGAGACTGTGCATGTGTACTCACTGCTTATGCTCTACTGAACACATGTAGAAGATGAAATAGAAATCCTAAAGGACATTAACAATAGGAAGGCTGCTCAGTAAGAGGGCCTTTTTTTACAACTCCTCACTAGAAGTAGTGATGGTTTTAATATGGCTCATGAGTGATGAAACAGCACTTCTCTTTACTGTTTATTTGTGTCCAACTGAGGTGAAGAAAAAGAGCAAATTATCTGAGAAATACTAAACACACATAACAACACCTCTTGAATTCTGTATCAGAAACAGATTTGACTAATAATCACAGAGAATTTTAAGCACACCTAATGCTTATCCAGCATTTTACTTCCCAAAGACAAAGCAATTTAGTGAACATACTGAATCCTAACCTACTCACTATCCCAGCAGAAAACTTAGCAGCAGTGGGGCAAAATACAGCACTGAGAACCAAACCCAAGGAAGAAATCTTCTGTGCTTCTCTGCAAACAACCTGTTACAATTGACTTGACTACTGACAAACTCTTAGTGACAGAAATCAACTTTTAACTTTTCCAGGCCAAGCCACAGAGATTGGTAGGTCAAGGACACAAGAATATAATGTTTAACATCACACCACATGCCTTAACAACAGTATTCCATATCCATGTTTACTTCAGTTGACCACTTCCACTTAGAGCATACTTAAGAACATTAAAACACACTGGGCTCAAAAGTATAAACCTGGTTCTCTTTCCAGAATTTTAATATACAATGACTTTCAAAATTAAAACAAGCAAACAAATGAGCCCAAACCCAAAACCTTTTCTTGACCTGAACACAACTCTTCCACATTAACTTGAAAGGGATTTCGGAGAAAAAAAAAAGAAAACATGCTATGTAAAATTTTTCACTATTTTTCTATGTGTATCTTTCTCAAAGAAAAGTATAAGAATAAAATTGTGGCTTTTAATTTCTAGCCTATTTTTCACCGGCTTACCCTTCAGTCTATTTTTAAAGAACCATCCATTGGTGAATCTATGGGTTCCTGGCGGGTGAACAGGAAATTTTTCTAAACCAAAGTATTGTGCTATTGCTTTTGATACCTTTCTGCTTGCTAAATCTATTCAAAACATTCTATATTATGTCCTGATTTTGTACTGAACTCCCGTGCTGGGTAACACATACTTCGATTTAACATAATGAAAATATCCAGTGAACATTGTAAGATAATGCTCATTTCTACACCACTCTAGCATTCTTAAGAATTGAAAATTTCAATATAAATCACTATCTTGATTTCTTAATATTTGCTAAGAATCTCCTTGTCTGAATGCAAACATAAAAGGGTGTTCATCAGCACTCCTTCTGAAGCCATTGTTCCGTGCCTTACCGGCAATACTGATAACTGTCTATGCAAAATGTTATATGGATCATGTAAATATTTTGAAGCATAACATAGTGGTAGTGTTTTCTTAGCTTGTGAACTGTTACATCAAACAGCTAATTATGTTATGTTTCAAAATGTTTACTCTGTAAATGAAGCACTGAATATTCTCGTGCTGTGTCAGCAATGATATTAGTGTGGCCATGACACTCAACACAACTCTTGCTGAGCCAAATTCCCAAACATATTCTAAAAACACTGTCATTCCTCTCCTGCCCAACGCATCTTCTCCTTCACCAAACTATTACTGTGAGGAAGAAAAAGGGAAAATTGTGAGAACTGAATAATCTAGACAAATTATTAAGTTAGGTATCTATGACTATTAACTGCTAATTTTTTTTAATCCATGGCCAGTTCTGGTGATGAAGATGGCCAGTGACAATCTGTGAAGAGCAAATGTAGAATAAGCCACTCCTATTCCACATGCTCTCAGTGAGCTCTTGAGAGTTTAAGTACAATATGAGTATGTATCTAAATCAATAAAAGTCCATAATCCATTATTCAGAAACACCGCAGTGCATGATAAACACACAGCAACACCAGTTCAGCACATCCTTTTAAAGAATCTGTTTTATAAAAACATTACCACATATTCTTGCAATTACTTATGATCTTTGCTAAAATCAACATAACAGAATTTAAATCCAAGTAGTTACAGTATAGTTACCTTGGCAATCTGCCTGCATCCAATTCACAAAACACACTGTGCTTAAACTGTTTTTAATGTTGTGCAATACAGTTAGGAACCTCTGTCAAAGTATTTAAGGTCATGAGATTTTATTTTAAATGCCAAAGAAAATGAACTAGATACTAGTAATATTGTAATGTTCTACCTTAAAAAGCTATAGCTTTGCTCTTCTAACTTTTGAATGATAGACATTAAAAAAAAAGAAAATCAGAAGAAATATGATGAGTAGTGATACCCATTTACTACATAATACTAAGATGCAGAATTAATTCAGAAAGTCTGCAAGAAAACTGAATGAAACAAAATAATTACTTTGACAAGTACAAAGGCCGAAATCATTAACATACATAGAACTGAATTTTTCATCTAAACACAAAATAACAAAAAGACACTAAACAAAACATCATTTATCTATCTTCATCAGGGTGAAGTAACATATAATAGCAGCTAAGTACAACTCTGTGTAGAAGATTGCTGTCCTCTTCTCTTCATCCAGGCCAGAAACTCAAAGATCTGTTTCGTACAGGCAGGCCATCTACATTTTCAGAGTGGGACTTTGCTGGTCATATTTCTACCCTGATGTGTACACATCACATTTTAAAAAGAAAACAGTAAAAAATGTTCAGCTCTAATTTAAGAATACTCGATGTGTATTACATTAGCATTACCATATTTCATCAGCCAAAGTTAATTGCTCACTGAAAGTGGATGTCAGAATTAGTTTGAGGTCTCCACACGTCTCTCCCCTCCCCATGAAACCATGTACTTGAAACTCAACTTTCAAGTCCACAAAAACTGAACCCAGGGTGAAAACTGATGAATTGATTTCAAGACCAATTAGATCTTTCCTTTTTCATTTCAATGTGTGTGCAGTGAAGATATTAGACAGAAAGCTCTGCAGTTACATGCAGTATCCCAAGTGCTCACCTAACTCTTGAGCTCCCACCAGCTTTCTGGAATGCCTCCAGTGATTCAAAGCTTTATATATTGAAACCAGAGTCCATAGTTAGACTTAAAAAACAACAGATGGTGGGAGACCTCATCCATTTCTATGCTAGTATTCCATCAACTTACAGAAACAGGACTCAGCTGATAGCAGTATTAAAAAACTGCATGCACTAGTAAAATTGTTTTTCTGTTACCATGAACTAAAGTAAATGCAACTAATCGCCACAGGAAGAGCATGACCAGCCCACTGCAAGAACGGGAGACACCACACATTGGTACACTTTCTTCCAATATGGGTATCTACAGAAATACAATGTAGCTTCTTGTTTTCCTATCTTAATTATTTAAAGATGACTTTTATTAACACAGATCCTTACTTCATTCTAATGATTGGTCTCAAATGCTACTCAAGGTCCCTAACCTACTCTTTTTTAAAACTATATTCTTTGTCCACATTTCACTGAGCACTTTTAGACCAAGCTTGCTTTAATGAAAGTGTAAAATAAATACCACCAAAAGCTATTTTCTTTAAAGACAATTCCAAATAACTTTTGAGGATACTGAATACTTTGAATTGCCTTAGAATACAATCGAAAACTAATGCCAAGATCTAGAAGGGAAACATTTTCAATTTGCTCCATTGAAACACCTCTTTTTTGCATGACCTGTAAAACAATTTTGAGATAAGCATATCCTGCATACACAAACATCTTAGCAGAAAGCATATTTGTCAAGCTAAGCTTAGCATTAAAAAATATTTACATTAGCAACTTTTCTGCATAAAACCAAAGAAGATAATAAATGCATACCTTAAATATTTGCTTGATGAAATGACCTTTGTTAGAAATTGAACATTAATACAAAATTCCAAAAACGCCTTCCACCAGGGAAGATTGTTTTGTCTTCATTCAGCAAAAACAAGCCAAGTTAAGTTTAAGAAGTTTCTCATCCTTTTGGCTTTGACTTTTCAGAGTTAGTAATAATAGGAGTAGGAGGGCTTTGGATTGTTTCTTATAATTTTCAAATTTTTCAAATATCATATGTTAACATCTTGATAAAATTAATATTTTACTAAATCAAAGAAATTTGTGGTGTTTGGGGTATTCTGTGCAGGGCCACGATTTAGACCCAATGATCCTGATGGGTAACTTCCAACACAGCATATTCTATGATTCTATGACTGACAACTACAAAATGGTAAGAAATCCACACATAGTTATTTTGGGTACACGCAAATGAAATAAATTTTATACCAGAAGCTCGCACAAAAAATAACCATCATGTATATTGTGGGGTTTACAAACATTTTTCTCTATAGTCCAGTATCACTAAAAAGACCCAGGCCTAAAAGATTCATAGTTTGAATTAAATAGATCCAATGAAAACTACCACTTCTATTATCATGACAATCTTAATTAAATCCCTGTGAAAATATGAGTGCCACCTACATATTGAGACTGGACTCAGCAACTCAAGCTCACTGACTAGTGGGGAAGAAGTCCTGCACTTTTAAGATGCCTAAGCCCATGGAACAGAGCCTGAAAGGTATCACCAATAGGTAAGCTGAGTGACTGCATCAGACTTTGAAGACAGGAACCATGTTGGCTGACTACTCCCAAACAATGGAAAACAAAAGCAAACTTGACTACTGACTATATACTTAAATACTGGAAATTAGAATGCAAAAGCTCAGAAGACAAGGGGCAAAACCCATGCCATCATTTTCTTAGTTCTTTGAGAGAGCAGAGGAAGAAATATTTGATTATGGGAATGTTGCAAGATGTACCATTAGAAACATGGGAGTCATTAACCATACTGAAACATGGAGGGAATTCCCATCCTGGCAGCAATTGCTGGAGTCATCTCACCCAAGTGCCTCCTTTGTGCCAGGAGAGGACAACGAGGTGGATCAGGCTCAAATCCAGCTACATGGCACACATGCCCCTTAGCTTGGAAGCCTCCACCAGAAATGAGAAAACCTAACACACATCTACATCTGGTATATTGTGGCAACACGTGGCTTATGTAGGTTGTTGTAGCTGTAAGATCCCAGCAGATATTATTATTTTTGGGAAAACAATAAATACTGGATTAATTCTCTTAACTTCACAAAATTCAACTTGTTCTACGATCAACTCCTGCATTAATCCTACTACAAATAACTAAACCAACTTAGTTTTAGAGACTTTTGCTTTCATTTTTAAATGTCAACAAGTTTCTTTCCCAATACAATCAAACAAACATATTTTGTGTTTACTTTCTATCCCAGATAAGAAGCTGGTCTGAGGGAATCTTCTGCCACTTGTAAAAGGTGTGAGTAATCCTTCAGTTTTTGGAGGTACTAGCATTGCCCTTAGATGACAACATTCTCAGTTCATCACCACAAAATCAGTATTCCTGGAAGTAACCAACCTTCAGTTGCTAATTCTGACTGAATTAAATTCAGTGTATAGAACACTATACATTAACACTATTAACACAATATTAAATTAACACAATATTAAATGGACCCACCCTGTGTGTTTGATTTGCTTGTTTCATAAAGAAGAGAACCATCTGTTCTTGCTAGAAATTGAGATTTTGTGTAGAACTCAAGCCCTATGGCAAAACAAACTGTAACATGAATTATTATTGGTATTTTTAAACGCTGCCTCTCTTTCAAGGGCCTAAAGTTTGGGGGTTTTTTTGCTGCTTGATATCCTTCCATCCTATTCACAGACAGTTAAGATACATTTAAATATTCATATCAATGAGCGAACACACAATAGTTGAAATCAGCTATGTCGCAATACTGCACTGTACGTCAATATCAGCTTTTTAAAAATTCATTTTAAATTTCTTTTTGTTGAACTGGTCCTAGGACCAACTGTAAAGAGCCATTAACTATGCAAAACTTAAAAAGAACATCAACATATGAGATGTAGCTCATCAGCTGGTCCCACTAAGAGCAGGTAATTAAGTTCAGCCCAAGAATTCTGCCTAAACCCATGAATCTTCTCGAGAAGAGAATGCAGCTCACAGAGAGTAAAAGTAAAATCCCAAAAGCCTTTTTATACTTCCTCTCTGCAAAACTACTAAAACACATACACACACTAATGTCAAAACCAGTATTTCAGACAGCATCATAAACATTGAGTTATGCTTGTGCTCTAGGAATAGCTTTGTTATCTTTGGGGGTAATAGCGCTGGTTCTAACATCAGTTTCTAGTTTAATGCTTCTTAATTAAACCACTTTTCCCAATATTAGACTTGCAGTATTTTGTCAGCATAAAATTGAGCAAAAATGTAGGGGAAAAATAATTTCAAGGTACAAAACAAGCAAACATATTCCCCTACATGTCGGTAAGGCCCACACTGAAGCACCGCGCTCTGTAACAAATATACTAAGATGACAAGACTAAATTATCAGACTTCATTATGTCCCCACAAAGAAAGAAGAGCAATTTTATTTAAACTGTAGATTACAGTATGTCCTCCTCACTCCTATGGCTGGCAGAACTACTGTGTTCAGAACTACTCCTTCCTAAAACTGTAGGAAGTAAGAAGTCCCCCGGATCTTTCGGACAAGCATGGCAAGGTGTGTTTGATGGAGCTCAGCAGAGTCCCGTAACTGTGCTCCCGGGGAGCGCGGCCATCGCTCAGCCTGCCCGTGGCTCCCACGCTGCAGCTCCAGCACCCAGCCAGCACGGCGGGGACACCGGGGTTGCTGAGGGCAAGCCACAAGTCAGGGCCAGCAGCACTGCACAGCAGCAGGGTGGGACCCTGGGGAGCTGGAATCCCATCCTGCCAGCAGCCGTGTGGAGCTCTCCATCCCCACAGTTCCCACCGTACTGGGATGTGCCCTGGACTGGCACGTGCTCGAGGCTCAGCCTTTAGAACAGCCGGTTCTGCTCTCAGTGTCGGCCCCTGCTTCTCAACACACTTGCACAAGGGATGCTCCAGCTCCCGTGAGCATCTGTATCTGTGTGGACATGCAGGTGAGCAGGGCCCCAGGGGAGCACAGACTGCTTCCCATCCTCCCCACCTAAAAAATGGGGCAGAGGCCAACAACAAAATAATTTAGCAGTGGGGAAAAGGAGATCCAGAGGATTCTGCAACAGAATTGGAGATACTTCTTGTTTAATAGTTATTTGTCATGAGAGTTTAAAAAAGGAGTAATTGTTGTAAAATAAAAACAGACCAGTACTGGAGAGAAAACCAGTAGAAGAAACAAACAGGTGCTCTGAAAGCACAAAAGCAGTGTTTTACTGTTTTGTAGACTGCAGAGATATAATTAAAAGGTGAAATAAAATAACAGTAAAACAATGAGAGCCTTTTCCCTGAAAAAGAAGGTGAGGAAAAAAACCCTATCAAACAACCCCTCCCTCTGAACTCTCAAAGAACCACCAACCTAAATGAAACATTTGACTTTCATTTCCGACAGGAAACTGAAGCGATGAACAAATACATTATGACTTCAGCTCTCCTGCTCATACACGCAAACAAATTCCATTCTTCCCAAGGAGAAGAAAGGCATATATCCTTTTGGACAAGAGCTAACAATACTTAATAGCTTGATTATATCAACAGGCTGATTCACAGACTTGTGAATTCATTTCAGTGTGTCACAGAGATGAATTTACCAGACCTATTTGTTATTCTTTGTTTACTTTTAGAGTGAATTATTTCACTTTTGGTCAACAGGAAAAAACAAAATCAGGAAACATGTTCACTGAGCTGTTGGATTTAAAGTTTACATGCATATGATGTGAGAAAATATGAAGAATCTTGGGAGTCTTGGATTTTCTGCATGCCTTTCTGAAGATGAAGTAATTCCATCTGTGTTATAGAGACAATGCCAACAATCAAAGCAACTCCAGAATAAAGTTCAACCAAGGAACAATGAGACTGGAAGGTGAGAGAGGAAGAAAACCAAAATGCCATAGGAGTACTAACACTAATTATAAGTGAAATGATAGAAGACTCTTTCTTTTAAGGCACAACAAGCTTTATGCAAAATGTTCTTTATATTGACTAACAACTGTAATTGGAGCTAGAATATCAACTTAGATGGACTAGTGCCCTGATTAAGTGTAGGCAATTCCTACAACCTCAAGGAGCAAGAAAGCAAGTAAATACACAGCTATAGGTAAAACTGCAGCGAGCCTTCTGGAGTATTGTTACTACTGTACATTGTAAAATGCATAAAATGTCTGTATATGAACTATTTTAATCTTACTATGTAAGCAAAACAGTAGTTTATACTATTCTAAACCTAAAAAATACCAATCATGCAAAAAGTCCAGTTAAGGTGAGATGATCTTCATATTATGTAACAATTTTATATATGTTAGCACAGTAACAAAAGAATTATTTCAAAATTTTTTTTGCTTACCTTCCTTTTCAGCAAATGATTGACTATCTGCAATGACTTTTGGTATTTCTGGATTGTAACGAGTCCCTTCTGGAAAAATCACTAAATACATCTGTGAAATTAAAAAAGAAACAAAACAGACAAGTTCTTATAATGAATGTAAACTGACTGCTTTTACAGAAATTATCAACACTTTATAGGTCCATATTATACTTAGCTCACACCGTTGACTACTGTAAGGATCAAAAGAAAATCTGAGTACTTGAGCTAAAATTTCTTAGCTCTAAGAATCTTACTGTTCAAGGTTCACAATAATTTCCTTTGAAAATACACCATAAAATATAATCTATGTGATTTAGGAAGGGAGACAGCATGTGTCAACAGAAGTCAGCAAGTCAGGGGCAGCTGATATCAAAAAGAATATCAGTTTTAAGAGATTTTGAAAAGACAGACAAATAAATCACAAAGTGACCAATTTTTTTTAATAGTGATCTTGACTCTAGTCTTTCCTTATACTGAAATATACAATAATTCCTTCGTTATTAGAAATACTATTGATTGAAATTATAGATCTTATGTGCCTTTTATGTCTCCCACTGAATTTGATATTAAATATATTAGGAACTCAAACTCGTAGTTTAGCGTAATTTGAACTTTAAAGTCACATTCCTTTAGGCATGCGTGTCTGCAAGGTTAGACTTCCCAAGTAAATTAATTTGCTTGCCTGTTCAGCGCCAAATCTATGAGTTCTCAGATGACTACACAGGTAAAGGTTGCCCAAGTATCTGCATATCTGACTGTAAAATTATGTACCCAAATAAGAGGAGTCAAATTTGACAATTTTCCATTTTCTTTTGAAACAGAACAGAGGGGTTTTGAGTTTTGTTTTTTTTTCTATATGTGAGTCATGCATATTCTCCTACAAAAAAAGCCAATGCAAAACATCACTTAAAAAGTGAAAATTCCATATTGGAGGCTCATCTGAAGAAGCAACTATGGTCACAAATGATAACTGCTATGGAGTTGAACACAACACATTCATAGTAAAAAGCCTACTGTAACTACTTAATAAATTAACTTTGCAGAAAGCAGTCTCAAGAAACATCTGAAAGAAAATAAGATAATGGATTTACAAAACAGTCCAAGGAATATGATCAGTGGTTAAACAGAGACTTTGATAATTGGGAGTGCACATGACATTAAGATGCAAAGTTAAATAAAAACTCAAAAAGAGACACATAGGAATGCAACTCTGTGCTTCTGACCCACAAAACATCAGAGAGTGCTGGTATTTGCACTTAATGATTGTGGAACAGCTACAGAAAGGGCTGAATGCCAAAAGACAGGCCCCAGCAAATGACCTCTCCAGGATCACCCCACAGTGAGGAAGGTTGAAAGATGCACTAAAATGCAGAGGTGGGAAGAAATCTAGGAAATGTGCCAACCAGAGAAGCCAGCTGGAGACCAAGAAAAAGGAGAGCTGAGTACATAGCCTAGAACCTGACAGGGAAAAGAAAAGAAAATAAACATCAAAAATAGCAAAAGCAGTGTCAGTAGAGTAAAGAGAGTAAGGAGAAAGACTGTACAGTATGTTTGGGGGAAACTGGCACACTGCAGAGGCAGGTGAAGTCCAAGAATGTTCAAGGACCCACAGAAATCCAAGATGCATATAGATTTGGTGGTGAGGGAACAAAAGAAAATGGGTTTAAGAATCAAGGTGTTTACTTTTTCATATATAACTGTAGATAAGTATAGCGACAAGTACAGGAATCTTTAGACTCAGATGTAGTCCACACTTCCCCCAGTCATCTATACATTTCATATATGAAGTATAATGTTGAGATATTCAAGTGACTAAGTAAAACTTTTCCAAGGTAACCGGAAAGGACATAACATTCAAATCCATTTTTCTTTCTTTTCATATACATGCTTATGTGCAAAACTTGTAATTTGGATGCCTAAAATGGTACTTCAAGATGAGCTGTTCCAGTTCCACCCCCATTAAAGACTGCATTGCTCAGCTCTAAAGGGTAATACAGAAATTGTAACAGGTTATAGAGCAAAGGAAATGAAACACACAGGACAGGAATACCATTCTTGGTACATAGCTCAGCACTTACAAGTAGGCAACATTGCTACTGGTCTTCAAAGCAGATAATCCCCCCGAAAAGCTGGCTGCACAACAGGGAACAGTATCTACTTGCTCCAGTCCTATGTGTGTAACACAAACCAGGGAATGAAACTGTATTTTACTAATTAGTAAACCTCTACAACACAAGCAGCCAAACAGGTTTGTTGACCAGAATCTGAATATCTCTGAGTTGAAAGCATACCAACAAGACAGAGAACTAGCCTTTGCATTAAATTCAGCATATAATAACCTACTATACAGCTCATTAGGACTGTTTTAACAGTAGAATTCATGAATGTAAATCGATGACCTACTTATTCTCACACACAGTCCTGCACAAGACAAAGATATCCTGCCAGTGCCAGAACCACTTGTACGACTGGCTTTTCTCCCACCATGGGCAGCAGAAGTTAAATCCTTAAGCACTATTTCCAAACACTGTAAGAACTACAAATCTCTAAGATTTTAATAACTAAATAAGCTCCCCTGAACCTGGAATAAGAACTTGTAGAAACATTTTAATTGCCTAGAAACACTAGCTGCAGTTTAGGCCATTTTTAATACAGATTTTTCAATTAGGGCAATTAGCTACATAAAAGTTACACATGTTATTGCTGCAAAATACAGCGCTCATGTTCAAAACAGCAGACAGTTTTGGATTACCACAGTCCTTGAATCATTGAGACACCAATTTTAAGCCAAGCAATAGGTCCCCATGCTCAGGTATGCCTTACTTTCATTCCTTCTGTGGAACGGGTGGGAGTCAATAAACTTGGTATCTCTCATCAATTTGAAAGCTTCAAGGAGTGGATCAGGATTCATTTAATAGAACCCTACTGATTCTTGCTGGAGCCAGAAATTAAAAAAGGGGCAAGTCTTATGCATTTTTCCAATCAGGGGCTACCGGAAGGGTCCCCAGTGCAATGTCAGGGCACTTGCCACAACCCACAAATGCAATGAATGGAAGATGGTAACTGCATTCTCCCAAACAGCAATGCTTCATTTCCCCAGCACTGTCAAGGTCTCACAGGCAAACAGAAACAGCAATGGCACTAAGGGCGGGGTGTCGTGCTTCCAGAGAGGGGACAGGGCAGCTGAGGGAGTCCCTGAGATAGATCAGAGTGCCACAAATGGAGCTGGTGTGGGTGGAGCACGAGAAAGCAGCAAAGCGACACACAAGTCCCTGGAATATAGAACAACCATAAACATACAGCAAGAAAAGGTGGCCAAAGGCTTTGGAGAAAGTCCTGGAGTGAGTAGATGCTACTCTGTGGAAGGACATAAGGCATGAAGAAGTGGTAACTACTGACTAAAGGTATCTTGCATTTACTGTGCTGTTCTCATGTGAAAAAGGGAAAACAAATATTTTAATTTACTAAATTCAAAATTGTCTTACACAATGCACTTGCTTAATTTTAATATTATTATCACTGCTATTGTATCCTGACAGCTAGACAGATTCATATCTGCATCCATTTAGACCACTGCCTAGAAAGTATGCTTCTAGTGAATTGGATGAGAAATCAGATCAGTAACTGAAAAGCACATGGTATGAGAAAGCCGATCTAGTATAACTGGAACAAAAGACAAAAGCTGATGTAGGAAAAGCAGGCAAGGACATCCGCAATGTACAATTGTCAGGGATTTGCAAATTAGTAACTATATCACAAAATTATGACATTAAGCCTCATAGCAGTTGTATTAATGTGTTTGTAACCTGTATGTTTTTATTGTTTGATTAGCATTTCTTCTTATGACAACAATTTAGTCTATGACTGAATGAATGACAAAACCAAAACACATAGTAATCAGCTAAATATTGGTTGTACAGGGTTAAATCCCACATCTCAGAATGCAGATTTCCTACTCTGGATGCATGATGAAAAAAAACTAAAGTGACATTTTGCATTCAAATTGAATAGTTTGGTGTTCAGAAGAGTTAACTTACTTTATAAATCAAGGAGATTAAGCATATCAAGTAACAGCTGGATACCCATTCATTGGGGTTACATTAAAACAACATTAACACAAAAATGTTCTTTAAACACTGCGACAGTCTCTGCTCTCACAACAAGACATATGATTGCAATTTGTTATCAATCAGTCAAATTTTACTGAATTTTAAACCAAATCACATCTTGAGTGAATTTTATCAACAAAAGTCTGAAAAATGCACCATTTAAGCATATAATTCAATGAGAATTTGAAAAGCAAAGTGACTTCCCGAAATAACTAAGAAAATACATTAGTTTAAGATGCCCACTAAAAAAACACAGGTGCAACAGTGTTGCAGTGTGCTCTCAGCTTTGTGCCTGTCTGACACTGCTGGGCTGCATCTGGGAAGAGGTGTGGACCAGCTGCAGAGCTGAGGGCAGGAAAAGGGGCTGTTTATAGCAGACAGGTGGATGGAAGTCATAAGACAAGGTGAGCAAGGAGAATCATGCAGTCCACTGTTGTCTACACAAAAGGAGGCATATCAGAGCACTGATCAAGTTGTACTGTGCATGTAAGAGGCCAAGAGGCAGCCTTACTTTGCCTGTTGGTTTAACTCAAATTTACTTGTCATACCTTTAAAAAACCAAAACAAACAAACAAACAAAAAGGTCCACAGAGAAGCAGTAAAGAGCTTGCTATGCTAAGGAGAACAGAAGACTGGTTCTGTCTTCCTACACATCTTCAATTTCTTAATGGGAAAAGGGATGGCTCCAGACAGGCTGAACATTAATCATCTGGATTCTTTTGTTTAAATTGTATGTGGAGAGAAACTCTAAATAACAACGTGACCCTTAACACAGATTCCCGTCCATCTCTTCTTTATTGGTATATAAATCTTTCCTGAGCAGCTGAAAGGCCAGCTCATCTCTAGTGCTACATTAAAGAAAGAACTCTACCACGTACACACAGAATGACTAAGCTACACCAGCTGCCCACTAAAGTGAGAAAAGTCCACCGTGAGCTGTACCATACAGTGCATGAAAATTCCAGAGTCATAGATTAGTTATTTTTGTATGAAGCTGATGAGTTCAGGGCATACTTGATCAAAATGTCTTCATTTTAAAAGCAATATGGTTGCTTGTAAATGTCATGCTAAGTTTCAGAACTGCATGAATAATGCAATAAGGACACAGGTTATCATGTTCTTCTCACAGTAGTAACTGTAGGTTAAAGGTTATTTAAGAGCATCTACATTTAAATTCTCAGATAAAGTGGGCTATAAGAAGTTAGTCTTCCCTCAAATGACAGCTCAATGGTCTGTGTCTTTTACCCCTGCAGATGCAAACATTTGCCTCAGTAAACAGGCTTTTAACAACTTTGTTGTTGTAAATTTAAGGTGTCACTCCCTATACATTTGACGGAGAGATTTTAAACAATTAATTTCTGCAGCACTTATTTCTCTTCTATACTGCAACACCTGATAATATGAGGCAAATGGAAACAACTGCCTGGGAAATGAGCACAGAACCCCATCCAGGTTCTGTGCTCATTTCCAACACCACCAAATTCCCAGAGAGCTAAACAGCAGCAAAAAACAAGCGTACCCAAGTGGTCCTAGATTTATTAGGCATTAGCTTTGACAGGTTAGGTATAGGCTTTCAATCTACACACAAATCAGGAGGGAGAAGAAAGATGATTCCACAAACAAAGACTTATGGATTTATTTCACTTACTAACCACATGGAAAGCAGAATGCACATCAGTTCTTATCTTTAAAGAAAAGCTTTATGCTTAAACCTCTCCTTACATTCCAACTGTGCTAAAATAACACACTGCAGCAAGGCTGAACACCATTTGCAGGTTTCCAAGGACATAATCAGAAGTATTTCTAGGCACATCTTCCCAAGATTGTATTAAAAGAAAAATACACATTTTTCTAAAGGAGATTAATTCAACACAGACTTTGAATTAAGACTCTTACCACAATGTAAACCTTATGATAACAACAAACTCCTGCTTTTTAGGGGGTGCAGAGGGAAGCCAGAAAGCCAGACTCAAGCAGAACCTGTCTTTTTAGCTAGCAAGAAAGCCATGGGCCTATGCAGGAAAACACCTTGATGGCTTATTTCATCCAGACTAACTAAAATGAACTTAACCAGTGCTCTGCAGGGGGAAGAATTGCTTAGGGGGATGACTACAAGTATGTTTCATACATCCTGCATGCAGCCTTTGCTTATTCCATTACACCCCAAGTTTTACAGCAAGTAGAATCTTTACCACTGATATATGGCAAATAATGAGGCAACACAACCTCTTTAGATCCCAGGACCCTCCCTGGTAAGGAGAGTGCAGGTTGCCACCACTGAACAGGACCATCTTCTCCATGGACATCATTGATTAGATACTGGTTAATTGTTGTAATGTATTCCTGGCCTAATTTATATGCTAACAATTGGAACTTTCTTAATTATAAGACAAAAAAATAATGTTAAATCTTAACTGAAGACAAAATGAGTTCGAGCACTGTCTGAAATAGGGACACTTTACTCATTTAAGCCCCTCAGGAAGCACAAGGTCAATTTACTTTTTCAACAGAGACACATGCACAAACATAAACTCACTATCTCCAAATAAGAAAAAAAAAATACTACCATGAATGTCAAAACAACCCATGATCTCTTTTTACTCAAGTCTCAGGATATAAAAGTTTTTACAATATGGGGAGTCTAAGTCCTAATAACACAATTTTAAATAAAAATGAAGTTTAACTGTTCTATATCAAGGCTTGCTTAGTTGTTTTCTTTTATCTTGGCCAAAAAGGAAGAAAAAAAATCTAATGCACAGCAAGTAATGGCAGCAAAGCACAGTGATTCTAACCACTGAGCCACAAACC
Organism: Motacilla alba alba; assembly: GCF_015832195.1. Taxonomy (NCBI): domain Eukaryota; kingdom Metazoa; phylum Chordata; class Aves; order Passeriformes; family Motacillidae; genus Motacilla; species Motacilla alba. The sequence goes on along the minus strand of NC_052018.1, from coordinate 23,795,602 downwards.
ATACAGGGAGTCATGAGAAAAGTCACTTGGCAGTAACAGTCATTCTTCAAATAGAAAATTATCAAGAGTTTGTTTTGGTTTTTTTTCCCTTCTCCAGGCATAGCAGACAAAGTTATTCAATTCTAAGATGCCATTGCCATTAAAAATGATTGATCATTGTGATGACTAATTAACATTTGGTAGGAAAGGTTCTTGACTTTTAGAAGTCGAGTGTATCAGTCTCTGATGAGCACACAGTAGTCAAAATGTTGTCTTTTGAAACAGAGGGTTTCTTTTTTGAAATAGAAGTTTCTCAAGGAAGATACTATAATTCATGTTCTAAGTCCAGATCCCCTTGTCGTCTACAGAGAGGACCACAAAGCTGCTGTCGGTCATAAAGAACCAGACAAACTTTCCTCAGTTTAATTAGAGGTATCACTCTAATCACAGAAAGTAACTGTAAAAACACAGAAAGAAAACAAATCCATGATTACCATCTTAGTAGTTTGTGGATATCGGGCATGGCTCTTTTCTCCAACAAGCCTTTGCCATTAAAAAAGTCAAAGAAATGAGAAGGAAGGTATAAGCTTACTGGAGTCTCAGCTTTCATCTGGGCCCGCAACTTCTCTCTCATTTCTTTCTCATTGAATTTGGCACTTCTTTTTACATAGACTCCTCCATGCTATCAGAGAGAAAAAAAAGGGAAAGCATTAAATATTTAAGTAGTTTAATGTAGAATAGCTGACAGAAGAACAAACAAGAGACAATGACAAGTCACCTTTATGACTCACGCTGCAAATTGCCTACAAGACATTTTCTCCTATTGCAAAAACTGATGTGAAACTGATTTTACATTTGCATATACTTAGGCTCACAAAATCAGTCTAAATAAAAATTAGATATAACCCCTCCCCAATGCATAAGACACTTGAAGTGTCTTATTTAAAGATACTAAGTGATTAACTAAAAGATGGCATTAGAAGTGACCCCAGGGTATTTATTCCTGGCAACGCTGACATGCAGCTTCATTTGTGTATAAAGGGAAAATCACAGAACACAAGTTACTCACATGCAATTACTTACAGGTCAATGCTTTCAATTCTATGTGCCCTCTCTTAAATAGTAACTAACACAAATACTGGGAATGCAAGTATCATACTCCTACATACAAAATGTATCAATAGCACAAAAGTAAGCGGCATAGGTCTTGAAAACCTCCATGTGCTTTACTAGAGAACCAGACTTTTAATAAAGAAGTTATATACCAAGATAATTGAATAAGTAAACCAAAATCTTCACAAAGCAAAGAATTCTATAGAAGTATTTTTACTGAAAATTATTATAAAAAGTAAAACTATGTCCTGGAAGAGATTGATTTTATAACTTGTTGCGCACAATTTATCACAAAACTTCAGTAAAAGTACACACAAAGAGAAATTTGCCCTATCATTTCCCTCTTCCCCCATGCTGTTTTATCTACAGAGAAAGAGTATGTAAACAAACATGCACCAACTATGAACTACTGATACAATGAAGTCTGGAAAAAACATGATTAGCTTCCAAATAACAGAATTTCAGGTTTAAGGTACATTGTTTTCATGGGTTTTCTGACTGACTCCATAACTTGGTAATACTCTTTTCTGTTCACCATGACAACTGGTATTAGGATTTGTCAGACAACTTCTGTTCATTTATGGTTTTGCATGCTCTTAACAGAAAGGTGACAGCAAGATTAAAACTACTAAGAGCTGAGCCTCACTCAAATACCTAATCTCATGAAAAGATACAGTACATGGTGGAAACAGGGGTGGTGGCTGTGTGCAGAGCTGTGTCCCTGGCACGGACAGGAATAAAATTTGAGAGGTTAGGAGGAGGTGGACAGAAGAGGTGGTCATGCAAAATGCTTTCACCATTTGCTTTTCATGGTATGGAGAGATGGCTGCTTAGCTAGTGGTGTTTGATGTGACTTTTGAGTTGCTCTTCAAAAACTGCAGTGAAAGGAAACAGAAAGACAATGATGCATTAACTGCATACTAAATATTCTGTCTTAACCTCATCATCTGTGGTTCCCTCCCAAGGTGAAGTAGCCAGCTCTAACACTCAGCTCTGCTGCTGTGCCTGGCAGGGGACCAAAACCATGAACAGAATTCCCCAGCTCACTGAGCTTGGCTGTGGCACAGTGTTGGGACCATCCCAGAAGCAGTTTCACAGTTTAGCAGCATGAACAGAAAAACGTTTCTTCAGCTGTGTAGCAAACAGAGAGCCTCATGTTATCTCCACACTCCACATATAAGACCGTTTTCAAGATCTGACACCATTAAAGGGAAACAGAAGTCTTAAGCAGACTTAAGTACAGCTGTATTGACACCCAGCACAACCACCCCTTCCAGGAAGGGCAAATGCAGTTCAGTATGAGATAAATTCATCTGCCATATAAGACTTCCATGTAATGGGTAGGTCATCATTCTCTGTGAGCTCAGCTAGGTCAAGCTTTGATAAATGAGTGAAACCTGGAATTGAGGCATTCCCTTACCATCAAATTACAAATCAGCTGCAGTAAACTGGAAAAATACTGAACCAACTTTTCCTTGTTTGATTTGTCAACTTGGACAAATGAAGTTACCATTGGACTTTCTGGTCAGTCACACACACCATGACACCAAAGATAGATCTGGTGTTGCATGTCAGACCTTTTAATGCTCAGAAATAGATTGGCACTTCAGAGTCATGTAACATAAGAACAGACAAAGTATCACAAGATCAGCGTTCGCTGCATTCACTCCGAATCCACCACTAGGGCAGGTCCCCATGGCTCAGGGGCACAAAGCTAAAGAGAGGCAGGATATGTGGCTAAAACTCAGGAACAGCCAAAGGATGCACAAGCTGATCCTGGATAACAAAAAAGATAAAGACATACTCTCTGTGTTAGAAAGTCAAGCAAACTGTGGGGTATCAAAATTAGTTTTCAAAATTACATCCCAGCCTCATTAGGGGTATAAGATAAATGGGAACGAACTGGATAGTATAAGCGAAAAGGAGTGATGCGAAGAATTGGTAGCAAATGATAGGGGCAAAAAAATATTTCAGATCCACCCAAAAATAATAAAGACAGCTTTAGGAAAAGAAAATGGTTCTGCTTAATAAATCAGACTTGGAACATAACAGGTTAATTTAAGTGTTTCTTTTCTTTCCTTGCTATTAGATAGCTGCCTCAAAAAAAAGAATGCTAGTTATGTGATTGTATATAGCTCAAATTCCCCAACTTGTATTGCATTTCCTTTTCAGTAAGAGATCAAATATATGAACACTCTTCAAAACAGATTTCTGGAAGTACTGTTTTTAAGGTTATAATTTTTTTCCGCTGTACTTTAAAAGCCCCTCTCTCAGTCAACAATGGATTGTGTTTACAAATATACTTCCTTTGTGCCTGAATTTTGCTCTCCTGGACATCCAGGCCACGTTTATTTCCAAACAGGATGTTTACCTGAGGAAGGGAATATGAATTCCGTAAGCATGGTGTAATTATGTGGCTCTGGAAACTTTTAGTGGAGTGTAAGTGACATCACTGACAGAACATCAACAGGAAGGGCAGGAAGTGTTTTATGTTTTTGCACTGCTTGGTGTGATAAAAACAATAAAAATACCTATTAGCTTGCACTGCAGGCCTTCTGCATCCCGTCTCAGTCATTCAGTCATATATGCATCACCACTGCCTGTCAATTGTGTCACTGATTTAAATATATATATAAAAGTATATATAATCACCCCCCACTAAATCTTGTGGAAGTTTTATCTTTTGAGGAGTCCAAATCTGAATTTTATTTAATACATACATGTTTTGATTAAAAATGTAGGTGACATTCAGATTAATTTCCACAGGAACCTCCTTTTAACAGTCAATATACAGCTCAGGAAACGGAGCGCCGGATATTCCACACAGCAAAAGTAATTTTCCAAAATCTTGAAAAAAATAATTTCCGAAAATCTAGTGATAGTGGATGGAATATATATCCTGTTTGTATTTTAATTAAAGCAGACTTAAATCACCACCACTGCAATGACTAAAGGAAAGGACAAAGAGCAAAAGATTTCCATGCAGCAGATCAATCATTTTGGAGGACAAAAAATGTAGAGAAGCATTAAGGGCAAGCATTGAATAACTGAGAATTCCATTTTCTCCTTATGCATACCCTTAGCGAGGTATGACAGGGTCTGACAGTTCGTAGTTGTTTAGGGGACAGGGACAGCAGACCTACCAACAAAAGAAATTGTGAACAGCTTTGTCATTTTCTCTGCAGCATATACTTCTCTAAACATACCAATTTTAGCAGAAACTATGGCAATCTCCCATGCTCCAGCCTAGATCTACAGCCTACTCACTAAAGTGCTCATCCAAAAGAACAAGGATTTTCAACCATCAAGCTGAAGTCATTGGGTATGCTGCAAAGATGAGGAAAAGAGTAAATCCTCCTATTTGGACATACACCTGTAGCTGCCTACTCTTCATACACTCCTTTACAAATTAATACATAGTTCCAAACATACCCAGCATAATATTTTTCTCAATGTTATCCACCTTTTTGCCCTCTTGGACAGGGCTGTCAGTCAATTCAATCAAACTGTCTAATTCTATTAGAAGTATTTTCCTAAGTGTGTAGTGTGTGGGGCTTTTTTTGTTTGTTTTTTTTTTTGTTGTTGTTGTTGTTTTTGCGGGGCTTTTTGGTTTTTTCTTTGTTTTTAGTTGTTTGGTTTGGTTTTTTTCTTAATTTCTTTGCCTGGGCAATGGGGTGAGGGACAGAAAGCAGATTAATATTCAAAGAACACGTTAAGAGCAAATGCAAAGGCAAAGGAGAGGTCTTATTGAATAAGCACTTTGGAACCACTACCCAAAACTCTATCCATTTCTATTCTAATAACTAAGCACCCATCTAAACTGATAGATAAGTATCATGAAGTCATTTCTGCTCACCTAGCAAAAGGCCAGTACTTCCAAAACCATCCACCTCTACATTTTATTTTGTTTTACATAGAAATAGTCCTGCTTTCAGAAAAAGCAAAGAACAGAAATGACAAATTTACAGAGGATTTTAGGGAAGTAAGCCATCCACACTGCTCTCCACCCTTTTAGACTGAATATCATATCCACTCAGTATGCTGGCTGCTCAGTGACCATGGCCCACTGTTTCTCAGTAATTGTATAAAATTGAGTCACATCAGGTTGAGCTCTCAGACTAGAAGGAGCAAAAGAAATATTATGCAGAAAGAGGAGAAAGAAAAACGTGGGAATATTGTTAGACTCAGGTTTTTGCTTAATTGAAGTCCAAAATAACCATCCACATTTTCATGGAGGTGGGATCTGGCTTTCCTTCACACTACACTAAGATCCAATTTTTCTCTTTTATATTGTGCTAAAACCTAAACAACTGAAAAACAAAGAAGTACATCAAACAGTACTGCCAATTTACTTCAAATTTGTAGCATGATACACAGCAAAAAGAGCCTGTTTACACCTTCTGCTAATCTTCTGAGAGCATGAAATCTAAAACTGGAGTTTTAGATTGTAAAAAGAACAAAGTTTTAGAATATTCTGAAATATTTAGAATATATTTAGAATATTCTGAAATATTTAGAATATTCTGAAATACTCCTAATAGACTCCACAGTTTTAATTCTATTATAAGTATTCATTTAGAAAGGTAAACGGAATCCTTAGTAACTGTCTCTCAACTAAGATACACATCTAACTACACCGAGTGAAACCAGTTGCTTTCATGTTCAAATAATAGTATGCAAGCTAGAACTACATCTTCACAGCATTATGGAAAATGGGGAAAATAAATCTTACATGTTTGACTCACAAACAGCAAGGAAAGAGTGAAGTGGCTCACCTGTGAAAAGTACCACCCGTAGAGTGGAAGCCATTTTAAGCCATCCTTCAAGACATAGCGGACGTGCCCGAGCGCGTTCTGCCTGATCGCCAGCATGTCCGCGATAATCCAATCAACTGCAACGACAAAAGCCCAAAGCAATCGGCTAAATTACCTCTTAATTGTCACTGATGAAACAAAAAGTACATGTTGTATGTATAAATGTTATTAAAGGTTTCTGAACTAGAAGTTCTTGCTTGTTAGGGCAAGCCTGGAAAGAGACACGGTAAACAGACAAGCAGATTTTTAAAATCTATAAAATGTTAAGCAAAAAAAATTACAAACCTGTACACTGATGATTTGATAAATATATTACATTTTCTTTATTTTTTGGCAAATCCCCGTAGATAATTACCTAAAAAAAATTAAAAAATATGCAGTGTTACTTTATAATTTATTTTCATTGCATTAGGCAGTGATGAGATCCAATGCAGTAATAGGCTTTTTACTCAGAAAACTGTCAGCAAGTTAGCATTATTAGCAGACAAACACCCTATCACTACATCAGCACCCACCATACAGACAAAATATTAATTAATGAGGGCTTAAGAAACTTATTCTGTTCTTGTGCCTTAGCCCTAGAACTGGATCCATGGAATGTGACCTTCAGCCACAAGCCCCCTACACTAATATAATTGAAGTTAATGAGGAATCACAGACATGTACAAAATCACCATTTAATTTATATATCTAATGAATAAGACATGCTTTAGCCAGACACCTGCTATCATTCAACTTAAATAGTTAATTTTCCTGGATTATATCAAGAACAAAATCTCAACCATTTGCCATGATTTTAACCATCAAGAGGGAGCAAAAAAACCATGAGGTTAAGGGGTGCCTTTAAATTAGTCTATGGCTTCCAAATAGCAGGTTCTTTAATATGTTTTTCCTCTGCTACATTAAAGACACACTTCAACCGTGTAGTGTCTCACCCCTGAAAGGTACTGGTCTACTAGTGAAATAATCTTCTGAGAGCATGACTACAAAACAAGATGCTGATGCTAGAATATTGGTAACCCTTTTAAAATGGATTCATTCAATTAATTAATTTCTCATTTTATATTTGAAAATAATTTTAATTCTGGACTGAAGAACAAATCCAGCTGTTCAATTACCTTTAATAAACATTTTAATTACTTAATGAAGCATAGTTTTCCTAACCAGTACATTCTAGGTAGGCTTTCACCATTGTTCTGCCAATGGACAAACTCCTTGTCTCTAGATATTGGCTATATCAGATACACGTACTACTTTGAAATTATTCCATTTACCAAAAAAGCAAAGTGCTATATGGAAGGTTTACCCACTTATTTTCATCACTTCCCTAGTCTGGGCAATACTGGAATTTCATCAGGAAGAACTAACATTGATATCTTAATTGGTATAATTTAGTATGCCAAGTCTCATCTTGATCCTTACAGGAGGTCTCTACCTGCATCTCTGGAAACTCTGTCCACCTCTCAGGTAACCTGTGATACTGGATGGCTAATGTCTCATATTGCTAACTCTAGGCAAAAACCCCACAAAAACACTGCATGTTTCACATTCCTGCTGTTTCTTCTTTGAAAGTACAACCACACTGTTGATCAAGTTTTGTTTTGAAGGCCAAAACCAGATATTGGTGAACTGAGATACTGAGTCAATATGTGAACAAGAGATCATTCAACATAAAGAGGATGTAACTTGAGTTATTTTTTCCCAAAAACGAAAAAGAAAAGGCATGCACAATAAATTCTAACTGAACAATATCTGTAACAAGTCAGTTGACAAGTACATTCTGAACTGTACCTGAAAAATTTGAACAAGATTCTGCTATAGGAGTAGTCTTCTCACTGAAGTACCAGAATTTATAACCTTACTGCTGACCACAGTTTAGGTACCACACACAGTTTAGAGCAAGGTAGCAGTCTGAGGGTTGACCTTACAGTTCAGATGCACAAATTCCTCTGAAATAAATCCTCCTACTCTCACTTATAGAGTTAAAATTTCATTTTACAAGTGTATGCTTTCCTAGCGCTGTTATGCACAATGTCTCTAAATACTGTTTTCTTTAATTTCAAGTTAAGACTCCACTATGCAGTTTCTGGCAAAGAGAATTTTAGAGTAAGATAGAAGGCCGAATACAACAAATCATTAAACCAGAAGGTCTTGAATGTTATTTGAGCTTTTCTAAAATGTAGAGAAAAAATAAGAACAAGAGGAAAACAAAACCTATCCTTGACCCCAAGAGCTGCCCCACACAAGAAACAGGGTTTGAAATACGCAATTTATAACTTCAACTTGTAAATATTTCCACTTTAATGTACCAAGTCAAAATCTCAGTGCAATCAGACACACAATTTAAAGCAATTGCTTTGGACTATCACATGGGTAAAAACAAATATAAAGGATCATTCCCATAAAAAAAAAAATATGCTGGTGTCTGCCAAATATAACAGTTAATCTTTGTAATTTTTCATTTCAGTAAGATTGGATCTAGTTCATTTTTTAACCTCAGAGGAACACCCACTCACTGTTCCTGTAAACAACTTCTATGCACAACATTATGGCTTACCCTAAGGGTTAGATGTGTTTACATGTAATGGACCAAAATCTTTTACTCGTGATAAAACACACAGCCAAACCATTGTACAGAACTAAAAAAGAAAAAAACCCTCTTATTTATATTAGTTCTCATTAAACACACGAAAACTGGATGTTTTATTTCAAAGCAAAGGTAAGAATGAGAAAATCTGAAAGCTCTATTTTGTTTGCTCAGATGGCTCAGCCTAAGAGGATGCACCAGCTTTATCAGCATCATCATCCGCTTCAGCACCGCCCATCTCACAGACCTCCAGGAAAGGCTTACACAGTTCATCAAAGGCCAGCAAACAGCTATTCACCTTAGACACTCTCAGTTAAAGAACTGAGCTACAAACTTACAACTGTTACTACAAGTAGCTAAGAATGGCAACTTCCAGCCTGCAGTCCCAGGAGACACCTACTCTGTGGGCACCCACGCAGCTCTCCTTCGAGACCAAAGCATTTTGGCTTTATCAGGCTTCTGAAAATATTCACCATACACAACACAGGGCTAACAGTTAAGAGCTTTGAATCCTACAGAAATGTCCTTTTCCCTTTGAGATGGTGTCTGAGGAATTAACCTGCCTGTGGATAAGCAGAAGATTCTGCTCAGAATAAGACTCCAATTTCTGGCCATCTGATGTGTTTAGGTAAACCAGAGCACCTAATATATTATAGCTGCAGAAGGAAACAACACAGTACTCTTCTTCATGGCCTCCAGAAAACCTCCTGGAGGACTCCCTGCTGTTTTTCTTAGCTAACTTTGCAGAATTCTTTGCTCTAGAGGCTGTGCAGCCTCTTACTCTTTCTCATTTTGCTGGTGCAGATGTTTGGGGGCCACAGTAAATTACAGAATCACAGGATATTCTGAGTTGGAAGGGACCCACAAGGATCCTCGAGTCCCTCAAGCGAATGCCCATATGGGAATCGAACCCATACCTCGGTGCTTCTAGCACTGTGCCCTAAGGCAGCACTTGAGTGCCTCACCTGGGACAGCAGGGCAGAAACAGGAGTCCAGAGCGCCCACCTGTATTCAAGCCCCTTTGGATGTAACCTGAAGACATCAGAGTGCCTTAAAGACTGCCAGCCCTCCTCAGAAGAGCAGCGCTGCTCCCAGGATGCGCAGAGTATCAGCAGGGGTGCTCTTGCCCCCTGCAGCCAGTGCCAGGGAAGCAGTGCAGGACATGCAGGATGTGCTTGGGAGGCAATTTGAATTTTAGTATAGTGTTTCACATATTTCATGCATGGCTCTCCAGACACTACAGTATACATATATTCTACCTATCTATCAGCTTAATGAACTGAAAAGTGCCCTATCAGCCACAATGAAGCAAGTGAGGAACCTGTTCATTAAGAATAGAATCTGCTGTTAAAAAAGAGGCACAATGAAGTCAAGCAAAGAAAACAAGTCAATAGGAAGAGCAACACAGCAAGCCAAAGTAAGCAGAGATTTGAGGGAAAATGTTTAAAATGCAGATGTACAGTCTAACACTGCAAACATCACTTGTGTACACAACACTGAAATCTGTGCTTTTAGCAATGTTTTGGTTGCTTCACAGCCCAGTTCACAGTAATAGGTAACACAGGTAATGTTAAAGTGGGCCTTTCACATCTGTTTACACAGCAGCTCTGTCAAGCTCAATACAGTGAGGTCTCAAACACAGGAAACTAGATGCTATTAGATCCCTTCTGTGGGAAGGCTGGTACTCAGCTTCCATGGATGCCATACACCAAGCTGTTCACAGGCTCAGCAGCCACAAGACACACCTCAGGGTGTTCTGTCCAGGTGAAGCTTTGATGAATTAGCAAGAAGTTACAAGTAGTTCTGCTGGGAGAATGTACTAATTCAGTGATAGGCTGATCTAGGTATGCAAATGGGAGCTCCTGGGTGGTCTGGTGACACCAGTTTCAGCTTCCCTACCAGACTGCTTTTTCCAGTGCAACAGACTTAACTATGGCTGTGCTAATTGTGGTAGGTCACGTAGCAATATGGAACAGTTCTGCATGGCAGCCACACCCGAATAACCCATAATTTGCACACGTTTTCACTGAAACAAGGTGGACACTCCTAATTTAGAGTTAAGAATTTTATTTCTTACTTATGAAATCTTTACATACCAAAGAAAATTAAATAGATCATTTAATCACATCCTAGCAGTATCAGCTCAGTAAACACTGCCATGGCAAAAACAACTGTAGGTAGAAGTAATCATACTACCAGAAGATCTGCTTGCAGGTCAGCTGGTGATCACATAAAAATCCTAGCAAAGAGATTACCTTAATAATGTAATTGGATGTGGCTGATAATGGGAGCAGCTAGAAGATGATCTGCAAGCATGTCTTCTGACAGTGTAACTTCTGCTTCAGCAGCATTAGGCAATGCAACTGGTTATTGCTAGTAAAAACTTGGGCCATCTCATCTGGTGTCTATCAGTCCACCAGCACACTCAGTCTTGGTTCCTCAGACTTCTTAATCCTCCTCCCTTCTCTACTCAAAGAAACAAAGAATGATGTTCCCATCTTTGCTGCTACCTCAACAAAACTTACTTCGTGAAAGCAGCGCATTGTGTTCAGGAAAAACATCAGCTACAAGCACAGGCAATAGAAACTGGGAAGAGGGATAAAAACAGGATAACAGCGGGAGAACATTCGTTCCCTCTTCTGGAGGAGTCAAGACATCAACACTTAAAAAGGACCACAGAGACTTCCTACTCAGCTGTGCTATCCTCACAAAATGTACCTCTCTCCACCTCACTACTACATCACGATTAATAATTGGGACTGCGTGCTCTTTGGGCCAAGAGCATCTCTGTTAGCTGGGCACTACTACAACATGTCTACTAAAATAAATAGTATCCTAAAACGTATTTCTCATCTGTTTGTTACAAACTCTGGATACAATTTTCTGGTGAAATGGTGGAGCTTGCATGACAAACCACCAAAACAACGAGCATGTACCCTGTGCAAGCTGACCTCTGCAGCCCTGCTGCAGGCATCAAAAACCTGCCTCATGTCTCAGGTCCTTGGAGCTTCCAGAGAAAGCACCTCAGACCATAGAATCTATTTACCCTCTTTGACTAGACACAGGCTCAAGACAGGATACACCCAGGGAATCTGTACTTGGGGCTGACAAATTTCTCAGGTTTTCAGATGTCTTACAATAAGAATTTTAAATGTTTATTTTTCCTCACAGAAGACAAAAAACCACTTTTATTCACATTTAACAGGTACAGGTTTCACCTGCCTACAGCATAAGGAATATGAATAGACCAGAAGAGGAAGGATTTTGATGTTATTAGCTGCATTTTCTCTAGATCTGAAAAAAAAAAAAAAGTTTATAAATTTTCTAAAAATACCCTTAGGACACACAGCTTAAAGGTAATGATCATACTGTTGCTACACATCGTAACCTCTTTAGGGACTATCTGCTCAACACAAAATTGCACAAGTCTGAAGTCTGCTGCTCAGACAGCTCTAGGAAGCTCAGCAGCAAACCACGAAATCACAAAGCAATCCATTTTATTTAAGCAGAGTTCATTCAAACATTCTGCAGCTATGTATTTTACTGGGGTTCAGTGGAAAAAACCTTGCTAAGAGATTAAGCTCTGGAGAATATTGAAAAGATTCCTACACATAATGTAATTGAATTTCTTTTAAAAATACATTTGTGACTTGATTGAACCAGAGAGCACAGAACTTTAGAAAATACATTTACTGTCAATTTCCTTTTTGTAAGAAAATGATAGTAGCAACCTATTTAGATTAAGTAGAACTAAATCATACCATCAGATGTTAAAAAAGAAGCCTGTACATTTTTATTTCCATACTAGCTTTTAGCCTTATGGTCTAAATTGACAAACTTCTATGAGAGGTTGGTTATACTTCATTCCATGTACTAGATACATGTATAAAAGTCATTTTGTTCTCATGCTGACTGTAAAGGCTTTACAGATTATGAGCTGAATTAAAGATAATTATCCCCTGTACTCCTTAGCTCTCTGATGAATCCTTAAGAAAATCTTTTAAAAAAGCATCTGTGTATCTTAAATGTCCCAGTCTTGATAAAAGGAAAAAAACCCCAAGATTTACTATGATTTTAATTTTAAGATTCTGACATCTAAAGTCTGAAAAAATCCTATTATCTGTGCCCAAATAATTTACAGATCTTTCTCTAAATTACTTGCTTTTGATTACAGTGCAGTTCAATAGCACAAATCCACCATTACAATCAGTGACCACCTGGGAAAAATCAAAAGTAGACTATCTAAATTTCATCCTAAATCACCAGTAATGAATTTTTTTTTTTAATAACAACTTCAGACATATCTGAAAGGTAATTATTGATATGGTAAGATTTCAACAGGAGTGTTTTTATGAACATTTGGCATCTTGGTATTACATAAAACCTGAACATGTCTTCTAGTACAAGAGCAGAAGTAAGTATTCCACCTGTTTCAATAAGAGAAAGTCTCCTTTATAAGCTTTTTGCATCTCTGGAGACTTCTTCATGCACATTTCAGTAATTTCCTTAAAAGAAGGGCAAAAGCAACCCACACAAAATGTAGTCATTGTTTACTTTATTACCCTTCTGTAGTGGAAAATATGTAACGTCCATTTAAGCTTACTCTGGAAATACCCTTTGCCCACCACACAGGAGCAGGAAACCTTGTGGCAGTTTGCAGTGTTTCCTCCAGCCAGAGCTCTTTGCAACAGGAACTTGGCTTTTAAACGCCTTGGATTCCACGGAGGAGTTGTTCGCGTCTCTATTTGTAATATTGTTACAAGTGTTCGTATCAAGTAGAGACTGAAAACTGCTGGGAAGCTCTCAGTGAGTTGACATGAAGGAGGATGATTATGAAACCTCTCTGGTCTCTGCTTGTGATTGTGGAATAGGATTTCTGAAAGCTTCTCCACGCATCCTCAGTAGGTATTTAGAATTTAAGCACTCTGCACTTTCACAGTAAGGCAAAGGAATCACCACACAGCATAAGAACGTGTGGGGAGGTATCGGCAACAATTCTGCCTCCAGAATTGAACCCAGTGAACTGATCAGCCTCAAAAATCACCACATTAAAATCACTCTCATCTGCTCACCACCACAGCATGTGAACGAGCCAGTTCACCTGCAGCTTGCTCGGAACCATGCACTATGTTTGCTTACTCAAAAAGAAACACGCACGCCCCCAGACTCCCACCGTAGCTGTAGAAAATGGAATAAAGTCACTCTTTGAGTCAATCCATAAATTCACCAGGTAAAATTATTTCAACCACCACAATACAGTTCAAAGCAATCCAAACTAATATTTTTTTTAACATCTAGTCATGAACTAAAATATAAAATTTGACCAAATCATGTGTAGTTTATTTTACATTAAAAAAAAAAAACAAACTAGCATAAATGCTACTTCCTACTCCCACAGAAGATCTAGTTGTAACACGGAAGATGACAAGTAGTATGTGACAGAAAAGAAATGAACAAAAGAAAATAATTTCCCTGGCTTTTTATACCAAATCCCTTCATAGGATAAATTCAAACTGACAGAAGAGAGATTAAAGAGTATTTTTCCCCTGAGAAGATATGCTTCCTCATAACTGTAATGTCAAAATTCCTGACATCTGAGCCTACTTTATCTAACACAACCAAAACTGAGAAAAAAAGAATACTCCATCTGGAAACCTATGGCAAAAAGTTTGAAATAAGTGCACAGAAATGTTTAACTATGAACAGAATCTTCTGTTAGCAAGAACAGTGTCTGATGGTAGAGTACCAGGAGAAAAAACATCTAAATTAACAATCATCCTTACATAAAGTATCTGGACATATTATGTAAGCAGAAGAAAAGGGCATGGAAGAGCACTGTAAAACTCTACAGCCCAGCATCTACCTGAACACAGTAAACCACAGAAAGAGTATAGTGTATAAAACTAATGCTGGCTAAAAAAGAAGTGGTAAATAGAAGTTTTATTTTCAAATGTAACAAATTATGCTAAGTCAGGACAAATTGTAATGAAAAATCTACATACCAAAAATCTTAAGATATTAAAAATAAAGTATATTTAAATAGAAAATTTTAAAACCAAACCATAAGATTGCAATACTTACTGGTCAAATACGTGGAATCAGAGTTTGTAAGAGCAGTGTCCTTTGACTCCTTAGCTTTTCCTGACAGATACTTTCTAATATTTTCGTAAGTACAGGCAGCTAATTTAAAAATGTAAACACACATTTTTTAAATTCTGGACTGAGACAGATAAGGCTAATATAAAATTCAGATTCAGGTGTGACTTGCCATTTATGAAACATATGCTAGGCAAACCTCCACACAAAGCTACTAGTTTATGAACCCAAACAGCAGTTTTGGTTCAGGTAGCTGATACTTGATTTCTAAAAATGCTAACTCGACCTCAGTTTTTATTTATTTTATTTTTCATATGTCAGCCAGTAAGTGGAGGATGATTAGGACCAGCACTGAATGCAGAACCTCTCCATACTAAATTCTTTCCAGATTGCCCCAAAGCCAGATCTGCAATAGACTGGAACTCTAGATGGTATATTGCTGAACAAGAGTCCTGAAGGACACCACTTTCACCTTCAGATCTACAGTCAAAGGCACAGAATAAAAATGAAAATATATGCAAATATTTGGTTTGCAATATCTAAAACAGAAAGAGCACAAAGTTAATACGCCTAATCTATTTTTGCTACCTCATACCACAGTTGAATGTAAGACTCTAAAATTAGGCATGCATCTCAATTTGAAAGCTGCATCCCTCAGGCTTAGCAGGTATCACTTAATTTCTGTTCTAATAACACAGAGAACTTAGCTGTGTACTACAAAAAACATATATGCCTGGAGACAGCTGTACACTGAAATCTCTAATGAAATGAAGCAGGGTAAACCCTCTTAATGGAGCCAGAAAAATTTCATCACAGCAGAAAAATTTCACTGGGCTTCTTTCAAAAGTTTACCACACAAACATGATACACTTCCCTACCTTCTCCTAGTTTCTTTTCAGTCTTTGCATTGCACCAGTCCTCACATTTCTATCACTTCCCCAAGACCTTTACCTCATTATTTCTACCATCGCAATTAAGTTACAAGTATGATTATTTTAACCTCTCAACATGCCTCACAACAGCTAACACTGTTTCACAAAGCAGCAATGTAAGCAGGTACTAACTGGGATTACTGCCACGAGCCACATGAATGAGGAAAGCTCAAGCCCTTGGAGGCTGCTCAGCTCCAATGTGAGCTTAGAGGTTTGCCTTGATGGCAGCTCTGCACCTTCCTGCTCAGCTACCACACCATTCCAGAATCCTCCCACTCCTGAGCTGCCACACAGGGAGGAGAGCTGAGGAAACTCAAGAGCAGGTTCATATACCCAGGCTCATGCCAAAATGCAACTGCCAGCACTTCCCTTCCAAACACAACTGAAGAAGGGTGAAAAATTCTGTTTCTTTTGGACTTTCTGGTTATGTCATTTGCCTGGGAAATGGGTCCTCATCTAAAGAAAAGCCAAACCCTGTCACTCACATCTACTGACAGGAAGCAGTCAGAAACCAAACCTTCACCCTCCCCCAGCTGATGCCTCCCCCAGCATAGAAAGGAAAGAACCAGGTTCCTAAGACATGACAAACCACCCCACCAAGAGCAACCAAAGCACCTCCTTGTATGCTGCAACTTGGCTGTCAAACCTGCACTACCTCTTGCCTTCCCACTTCCACCTTGGGCCCTCAAGTATTACCTGTTGGATAGCTGAACAGCTTCCAAAGGAAAAGCAAGAAGCAAGTAAAGATAATTGTGTCTGGGAAGGTTGCTGTCCTGGGAACAGAGATGGGCACAGACATTCACTTGCATTGCAAATTGCTCAACAGCTCCAAGACTAAACATCATCTCAATCTCAGACACTAAGCTCTCCTCACACATTTCCTAGGAAGCCAAGGTATGAAAAAATCCCAGGCTCCACTGGAAAGTATTGTCAAGAGTTCCGCAGCACATTTGCTCCACAAAGTTTTAGTTTGCTCTAAACCTAAGTAGTTTCCAACGCTACTGAGACACAGCAAGTCCAAGCTTGAATATCAATCCAGGAAGCACACCACACTGTTAAACAAGCATCTTTTGTATTTTATAAAATAATTGTTTAGCTCTACTAAACAACACTGAGGTATTATCTGATTCTTACAGCCTTTCCAGTGTCCTGTAAAGACAAGGAAAACCAGAATTTCATAATGTCTTTAATAAAAATACTGCTTCCAAAAAATTCTATTCATCGGGAAGTGGGGGTAGGGAACACAGCTGACACAAGTACTGAACAAAATCCTTGAGCATTAATTCAATTATGGATTTCATTCAATTGTCAAAACCTTTCAGATGAAAATGATCCTTCAGGAAGCAGTCTGAGTGATGATTTCTTTATTATTTCTTCACTAGCATTCAGTACAAAATATCAAACACAATTACAACAAAAAAAGTTGAAGAACATTTAGTCCTCATCTGATCTGAAACATGTGCACAAACACAATAGGCATTAATTTCATCACCCTGACAGCAACTGGGATAAGACGCTCAGGGTCAGAGAGAGATGAGAGCATTCATCATATTGAATTACCAGTCCTTTCAGCCCTTCAACATTTCTAATCACATGCATATTTGCAGCCATTCTGGTTTTCACATTCTATGGCAAGATTCAACTGTTTATAGCCTGCTTGAAATGGAAGAGACCATACTTCCCTGACACAGTAAAGAGAAAAGTAGCAACACAACCACAGTTCATCAGCTACTTGATGATTCAGAAACCTGGGGCCAAACCAACTATTAGCACCCGCAGATGGTTCGAAATGTATGACTTGTACCTGTCTGTACCAGGGACTGCTCTAGCTCATCACTGATAAAATCAACATCCTTTGCTCTCTGAGACTCTCTTTGCATAGAATTCTTTTCACTTTATACAATATTCCTCCTAGAAAACAGTTCTGTGGGGCACCTGCATCTTATGGCAGGATGGGTGTGAAGAAACACAGGGCCACAGCAGGGACGTTCTCTCTCTCTCTCTCGCCACTTTCCAATACCACTTCTGCACATTTCATTACTCTGAGTATATAATCCGAGAGATTATTGAGGAGCACTGTCACAATGCCACAGATTAATTAATTTCATATATTTATAGCTGCTTAATAGAATTCATGGATGCCTGCTAAACTGTAATTGCACGGACAAATTTACACAGCGTTACAGAATTTCACTGTATAGTCACACTGGCTTTGTCAAGTTTACCTCACAGCACTGGGATATTGTTGTTTTCAGTACTTTCAGTACTGGTTCTTCAGTCTTCTATTGCCAACTCTTGCATGACAGTCAGCAAAAAGGACTATTTTTGGCAATTTGTTAATGAATTCTAATATTATTGGAAAACCTAAACTGACGCCAAGTAAGCTTGAGTTCTCTTAGGCTTTGTAAAACAAAATTGTTTCAGTGGAAAAAAGAGTCTAACCAAAATTTTAAAAAGAGAAAGTATTTACAACTAAATACGTTTTTACTTACCAAGTAAAATACTTTTACAGTTACTTCATGAGCCACTCTCTACAACTTAAAATATACAGAGCTCACAGCAATTATAGCTCTGGAATTATTTTATATCTCAAGTCAAATACTTTAAAGAAAGAGAAAGACTAGTATTTCAAGATTTTCTATCATGCAGATCAGGTTATCATCTTAGTTACATTTCAAAACAGAGGAGTTTGCTATAAAGATAAAAAGCCTTCCTAGCATGAACTACAGTTTTTGTTTTTAAAGAACTGGCTAAGAACATCCAAGTCAAGAAGAACAAAGAAAAGAAGTAAAAATACACTTGTGCATACAGCTGTGAGGGGGAGACAGATTTAGATACTTAATGGATTAACAGCAAATGATAGAGAGAAACATCACCTCTTGACAGATAAATAAATAGAAAACAAATATCACAATAGACTAGTATTTGAATAAAAAGTATAGTCATCCACGTTTATGATTGTATCCAACTCTACCCTATTAATACTCACTCACACTACTGGGAATTTTGGAAAATTATTTTAAGATCAGACACTTCAAATATCCACAACTGGTTCAGTGTGTTCTTGTATTGAAAAACCACAAACACCTTAAGTGTAAAACCAAAGAATGCTAAACAGTACATAACACTAAAGACATTTTAAATACAGTAAGACAGCAACAGTGTTAACAAAAAGTCACTTAAGCATCTGTAGAATCCTATCGACTTGAGTGAGACTACAAGTTCCAGTATTCTGATGGATGAGGTTGTCTCCTATTTATTCAGTTACAAAAATAAACATCCCAACACACTTGAATCAATTGAATAAATTAATAGACTTGAAAGAGATGCAGAATTCCTCCCTCCCATGGCTCTTATGGTGCCTTAATGCTGGTAGAGCCCTACAGCTGCCTTTACGAAGCTACTATTTTTGCTGGCTTATTGGAATTAAGTTTAATGATGCTACACTTCTGCATCTAATTCCATGCCTTAAGACAGCCCATCCACAGTAGGTCTCAGGTTACCATCCCAATCTCACACACTCAGGCACATGGTTAACTTTCCACTGTGAGTTTCAAGTTAAAACACATGCAGCGTTCACTAGAGTAGGTCTAAAAGGACACCCTGTTTCTCTCCCTTAAACAAATGGGGACTATCTTCCAGTTAAATGACACATGGATTTTAAAGGTTATAGCTCTTACCTCTCTACACCTGTATTGTATTTTCCAAGCTTTTATTTACCTTCCAGTCATGGTTACTATTTTATTTAGCCTATGACATATGCCTCCTCCTCCACAATTTCTTATCATTATTTCTTGCTTGCTGTGACAAAACATCTCTATTTCAATATTCTCCTAATTGATCTCCTGTTGGTGGCCTATAATTGATCATCACCATTTTTCTGTTTGTATGAAGTTTATCAATGCAATGAAACAGAGGTCAACGGATGATGGCTGCCTTGCTGTTTCTTTTGGCTAGCATTTTCCTTTCTTTAATATCACAGGCATTTTTTGGATAAAAGTTCTTTTTCAAAATTCCAAGTGTTTGCTAGTGTCTGCACACCAGTTGTAGGCAGCTTGAGTAGTTTTTCCATTACAATTTATACACTGATTTTTGGCTCTCATTCTTAGAATAGGTCAAGTTAAACTTCTATACCACTACTTTCAGCAGTTAATGACCAAGGTGTGTGACTGCATGTCAAAGCATCTGCACTAGAGACACTACATAAAACAGAAGGCAGCTAAAACGATAAGCACCTGTGAGCTACTGCTCCTTCTTCCTTTTTTTTTTTTTAATTTAATATATCAAGCACAACAGAAGTTAGCTTATTTGGACAAGAGGTAAGGCAAAGCGACATAAATTACAAGCTGAATCAAAAACTACCACTAAAAGAAGATCTTGCTTAGTTTTGTATCGGTTCTATTTACTATGATGCCAAACTGTGCAACTCTTGCACTTTTAGCTGGCTTAGTGGGTTTCCCAAGAGTCAGTACGAAAGCAAGGCCTACAACTGCACTCAGGGGTGGAAACTAGGGGAGATCTAGCCTGATTCTGAAATAAATGCTCCATTACAGAGTGGAAAAAGGCCTTAGCCATGAATATGAGAAGACCTTATTTGTATGAACTCTGTCATCTGTCAACATGTATTGCTATTCTTTGCTCTCAAGCACCTAAAGCTGACACTATCCTCAAACAGCCTTCTGTATTTTAAAAAATTTTTGAAGGTCATGTTTAGACACAGGAAGCACCTGTCATGTATTATTTTTTACTTTCAGAATTAAAAGTCTCCTTGCCTACTTTCCAAATTACAGACAAATACATAACCTCTCAAACGCTGAGCACTTTGTGAGGTATTATCACCTGAATGCAAATACCCCTCTAATCATAGAAGAGAGGCCTCAAATTTCAACTTATTAACCCGAAACCGAGATCCTGAATAATCACAATCCATGACTGATCCAAAATTTAGGGGCCAACGAGTGACATGAGGGAGACTGCACGAAAACTAAAAATCTGTACTAACAGAGAGATAAAGTAATCTATTTATTTAAAACTTGTACGTGTATTATGTACAATTATAGCTGATGAAAGCTTTCTCATCTGCTGCCAATTTAATGCTACAGATGTGCAGCACAGGCCACAGGGGTTCAAAGTGCGCAAAGGCGGCTGCCATTCAAGCGCTGATAGAGCACGACCGGTGTCGCATCTCTTCCGTTTCCCCGACCTGCAAAACGAACACAACACCAACACTCCGTGAAAAGCATCACCAGAGGAGCGGCGGCGGCTGCGGAACGAGGCGGATCCTCTGCGCTCCCGGGCACAGGCCACGGCCGCACCTGCCCGCGGGCCCCACGGCGGGCGGCCCGAGGGGGCCGGGGCGACGAGCCCCGAGCCGGCCCGGCCGCCGGAACCCCCCTGCCCTGCCCGGCCCGGCCGGCTCACCTGCACGCCCGTGTAGTTCTCGAAGAAGAAGAGAACCATGCTCTGGTAGATGGTGTACAGCCGGTCATCCACCTCGCGGTAGAAGCGGGCGGGCAGCACGGCGGAGAGCAAGCGCCAGGCGCCCCAGGCCAGCATGTAGGTGGGCGCCGTGCCCATCATGACGGCGGCGGGCAGCACGTAGCGCATGGAGTAGGTGTGCAGCACCAGCGACAGCAGCATCTTCCCGCTGCCCCCGGCCTCACCGGGACACCCACATGGGCGGCGCGCTCACACACAGCCCCGCAGCCCCGCCGCCCGCATCGCCCGCCGCGCCGGGCACACCTGCCAGGCGCCCGCGAAGCAGCAGGGGCGGCGGCGACCGCGGCCGGGAGGGACGGGGAGAGAGCGCGGCGTGAGAGGGCACCGGCTCACGGCTCCCCCAGCGCCGCTGCCGCCACCATCTTGCCCGGCGGAGGCGGAGCCGCGCCGCAGGAAGGCGGCCCCGACCCCGGCGCTTCCGGGCGGGCGGGCGGGGCCGCGCTGGCGCCGGCCCGGGACCGGGACCGGTCCTGCGAGCAGCCCGGTCTGAGTCTCCGCTCTGTCCGCGTCCCCGGCCCTGTCCCGGCCGCGTCCCCCTCACTCCCCAGCCAGAAGCGGCAGCATTGGGGCCGGGCTGCTCGGCTCCGTGCAAAAGGAGGCACGTGCGTTTATAACTGATGAGCTTAGTTCGTATTAATTATATCTTAGCATAGGTTAGAAGAAAATTTAGTCCTTTATCCTAGCCGTCCCCCGCCCCCTCCCCACCCCCGCACTTTCGGCCTGTGAGTCCAAAGTGGAGCGCTAAAATGCAGCTGTCCCTCCGCCAGCTCCAGGCACAGCGATGCTCGGGGTTTAGGAGGCGTTTCACGTGCCCCGCTTGGACGCGGTCTCGCACTAGCAGGCAGCTGCCTGCCTCGCCTCTCTTCTCTCACCCTCAGTCTCTGCCCCCCAATACCCTGTTGGCAGCAGAAACCAGAGGCACCATCTGCTTTTGAAGAAAATACAAGAGGTCTGGCAGAAAACAGTCTAATAACCTTCCCAGAAGACATTGCTTAGTGAGCTCTAGGCTGTAGTGAAGTGTTTATTCCTTGTCTTTAAAAAAATAAATTCTTCTTATTCTTTAAAAATTAAATTCTGAAGCTTGTGGAGATCTCACTGTTCTGAAAGAAGTGGGTGTGCAATACATTCTGCTAAGATCTGTTTCCTTTGCCAGGTTTTAACTGGGACAAGCTTTGTCCTTTGCTGTTGTTGACCTCCTGCTAGCTGGTTTTTAGTGTGTTGAAAATGTTCAGTTCATCCCTCTTAGGTATAAAAAGACATGTCTTTACCAGTTTTAAAATGTCTCATTTTTATTCCTTTGTATGTTTTTCCCCATATTAAAACGACTGCCTGTATTTTCCTTGCTGTATTTTACAAGTTCTCCTTTTTTGTTACTGTTTGAATTTTATTTTTTCCTTCCAGTTTATGCTTTTTCGGCATTTCTAATCTTTTACCATCCCATACTACACACACATGCCCATGTCCACACACTTTGTTTCTGCTTTTCTTAACTGGATATTTTCTACAGGTTCTTTTAATGTATTTTTTCTCTTTATGAAGTATGTGTTATCTGACATATAGATACCATTTTAGTAACGTAAAAGGTACAGAGTCCATGTACTTGGGCTTAGGGCTTGATTTACTAGTGTAATTATATCAATATGATGTCGTAATATGGGGTTGTAATATCTGCAACTGAATGAAACTCAAACTTTTCCATTCATAAAATGAATACACCGCAATGATGAGATCTGGGACGCTGCCACCAAGTTCTTGTTTTTCTTGATTCATAGTTGCTTTTTATTGTAGATCCCTCTGAATTGTGCCACAGGAATTTCAATACCGGTCTTTCATATTATAGACATTAGAGGCAAAATAAGAAGATTGTTCTGACATTTGATATAATTTGTCGTTTCTAGTCTTATGAAAGCACAGGCCCCAGTTACACCTCCTTTAACCAAATTGCTCTCTGGGTATTTTACTTTCAGGTGGAAGAAGAAAAATCACCCAATTTAGGGCAATTAGTACTCCAGTTCAGATATCAAGACTTCAAACCTGCTTTTTTTTTCTTCTGTATAACAACCTTGACATTTAAAAGAATAAACTATGTTTTCCTCCTGAAATTTTGGGGGAAAAGCATTGGCGAGCCATCTGTAAGGTGCACAGTCTGTTTTGTGTGAACATAATTATTTGGTATGAACCTGATTATTCTAGTGTTAAGTTATTCTGCTGGTGGTTGCCACACCTAAAGTGGCCAAGGTCACCAAGCTCTGGGAAAAAAAAATCAGATGTTAATCTGACAGTGAAAAATACTAGTAACTACCTCTAGAAGAAACCACAAACTGTGTCACAAAGTGACAGCTCTGAACGTTAAGGGAGTTTCCCATTTTGCTACTCACAAAACCATGTTTCACAATTCCATCACCTACTCACTGCAATTGTTAACAGACTAAACAAAGCCAGATAACATCAGATACAAACTAGTCTCCTTTGAGCTTTAAGATTTAAACCTGTACAGATGGTCTTATTTTCAACAATATCCTGGAAGATGATGTATTGCTATCAGTTCTGCTGTTAAACGTTGAGAAAAGAGACACAGATATTAAGGCCAAAGATCTAGATCCAAATAATTCCCGAATTCCTAGAGTCAAGGACCTTGATGGGAGTTTGGGCTTGCTGTGAAGTGCATGTCATGTGGGTAGCTAAGCAGTGTATAATAGGATCTATGGCCATCATCAATCTGTGCAGAAAGTTGATTGCAGTTAGCAGACCCAATATCTATTTGTGTAGGGTTAGGTAAACCGAAACACTGAGGACAATGGCCTGAGTATGGTCTTACAAGTTCTCATTCCGTATTTCAGAAGCACATGTGTCTGCTTGAGACCCATGATGTGTTACAAAGTTTGGTAACACACTTTTTAAAATGTGGCTAGAGAAGATACCACCAGACTTCAAGGGACTGGATTAGACATGGATTCAGTTTGTTGAGGGTATCAAACTCATACCTCCCATCACTGAGGTAGGTGACCTGCAAGGTAAGAGTAATGAACGTCTCTCATGTTGAAGGTGCATTTTTGTAGTAATTGTTTAATGTAACATAAAGAAATAATTAGCCTAGGTTGCAATTAGACTAGTTTATACAAGTAGACTTGCTTAGATTACAGGTCCTCTAGATGCATGCCTTTTTCTAACAATGGCCATGACCTTCTGCATCTGTCTGCATTTGCTCAAGGAAATGAAGGCTTCCTTGAATCCTGCAATCCTCTCCAACCTCAAGTGAGAAATGTTGTAGTTCTTTTCCATCTCTGTCTCTGTCCTTGCAGGGCTCCTTCTGGTTCCTCTGCCCCATTGGATGCCCTGGCTCCCCTCACACAGAACATAAGGCTGCACAACATCTGAACTGGTCCACCTCAACAACGTGCTGACATGTCTGTGCTCCACTCGTTCCATTCCTTACCTTCAGGTCCTGCCCAGAAAGGATGTCTCTTACCACCAGAAAATGAGGAATCGCATTGGACCAGCTTGTATTCCGATCTAGTTCTTGAGGATGTTTTCAGGGTGGCCCTGGGCATGGTTGTGTTTATGGTGGGATTTACACAGTCTTCTGCATCATGCCCTTGCAGTGATAGGGAAATAAGTTCAGCTGTACACTAATTGGGGCAGGTTTCAGCTCTTCTCTGTCTCCCAGGAGATTCCTCATGGATTTGGTTAAAATTTTTGCCTCCACAAATCAGTAAGAATGGCAGATACAGACAAAGTAACGATGTGGCTAACTTCTTCCAAGCTCTCCCAGCCTTCTCCAAATCCCCCTTTGTGGTTCAGGGTCTGGAGCTGGGTCTAATTCACCAACAGATTTATTCTACATATGTCTACCATTTTCCCCTTTACCTGTATTGGCTTTTAGCCACACTGCAGTCTGTGTGACAAGCAGTAGAATCTCCTTTTGTTTTGAACCTGCCTCATTGTAATTTCATTTTATGTACTTTAGAGCTTGTATTGAAAGACACAGAAACCTCCTTACCACTCTCTTTTTAAAGAGATGATTCCACTCATGATTTTGAAAGATCTCCATAACATCCCCTTTAGGCAATCTGTTTTCTTCATGAGGGATATTATGTTCACTCATAAGATTTATCCATAAAAATAACTTGCAGAATCTCTGATACATGTCTAGTATAACATGTCATCATTTAATAAACCAAACTAGTAAATGAGGAGAAGCACATTTTTCCTAATGGTTCTAAAACACATCTGCTGACACCAGAGATATGGTGATTTTCAAGACTCTGCAGATTGTGGAGGAAACAGAGTTTTAAGGGGCACACACTTTTTTGCATCAAGATGCATCACTATCATCTTTTATCTGCCCCCAAGTTTTCTCTTTCCTTTGTTTCCAGTCTTCACCCATCAAACTCTCAGTCTCCCTTCCAAAATACATCCTTTGGTTCTCAGCTCTGTCTCCACATATTTTTTCCAATCTCCTTCCCAGGCAAGCCTAACTAATTCTACTCCCATGACTCTGTGCATCCCATTCACATTTCTCACACAATGTCCATCTCTTTTTTTTCCTAGTGAATCTTGGTTTTGCTCTAATTTCCCCTGAGAGCTCCTAATCCTGTTATCCACTCTTCTTTATGTCAAATTCTCTTTGCCAGAGCAATCCTAATTTTTACTTCCTGCCTACTTGGTCACAGTCCAGTCTTTCCTCAACAATTCTCAGCCACGGCTTCACCCTAGACCAGCAGTTCTGGCTTGGCCTTTCCCCCCTCATTTGGTCAAGCTCTCAGTCCCTTTGTGTGTAGCTTGGGTGGCCTCTGCCTCTGTGGCACTTGGGTGCAGGCAGGGACAGCACTGAGAGACTGGCAAAATAAGGTTCTGTGGCCCCCCATCTGGTCCTTGGATGGCCTGAAGGGACCAAAACATGCTCTCCCTCAGGAAGCACAGCTTCCATACAGCCTGTTCAGGTAGCCAGGATTTGTGCATTTTAGCTGGTAAGCTTGGGTTCTGTATTGAGCAGTTACAAACAAATTTATCAGAGGTTTTTGGCTTTGCCAAATTTGAGCCAATTTTCACAGTAGGAGGAGAAGTTGTGTCCATAGCTCAAATGCTACTCATGACCTTATCAAACAAATCTCCATTCTAAGGCCAAAAATAATAAAAATTAAAAGGATTACGAGTGGCATAGCAGAATAGCAGATTTCCTATAGCTATATTCCCTATAATAATGCAGTTTAGGAAATTTCAACCCTCAATTTTAAAATAAGCAGGGACAAGACAACAAAGAGATGCTCTTTGAAATTTGAAATGAAAATCTATTAATAAAAACAGACTTTGATACCAGGTAATGCTACAGTTCTTCCCTGCAATTAGGACTGTGTTCACAGTGTAAACCCAGCTGAAGGATGAGTTAATATTTATATAGAGAAGCCTGAGAAACCTGGGATCATTAAAGACCTGGGAAGAGAATTAATGTGGTGTGCCTAGACACAGATATAGCTGTTTGTGTTTAGCAGAACTAGGAATACCAGTTGAGCTGTATTTATGAGTGTTTAGGGAAGAATTAGTTACCTCCTTCTATCTAATGTTTTAGTTCTATACTACCCACAACCACCTACAATGGCTTTAGTCATAGTAAACCAACATTTCTGCAAGAACAGTATGGCTTCAGTGTGGCATGGGAATATTTTGCTGTAGGAATCTATACCATTGCTGTGAGGTTGTCTGAGTCTGACTGTGTCTTATCAGTGTGCTTTGTCCACAAAAGAAACAGTCAGGCTTGCTACTGAACTTCTGCAGCTTTGGGAACACTGGGTTCAAGATACAGGCTTCCCATCTGCTGTTGTACAAGTTACTTTGGTTTCCCATTTATAGAATTAAAGTAATACTTATCTCACAAGGTCATTGTAATGGCAAATTAAGTTTAGAGTAAAGAGACTCTCGTGATCAAGGGATGACATGAAATCTAAGTTTGCCTCTGGACTGCAGACCTGACATTATATCTCTGTGCCTCAGTCCCCTTGGTGTAAAATAAGGATAATATTTCCTCCCCACACCCTTTATTTGTTTAGATTGTCAGTAGAGCTGGTTGGAAAAATTCTGACATGTTTTTAATTGAGTATTTGCTGACTCATCAAAATCTAGTGTTTCAATGAGAACCCTCCTCAGCTTCCTGACAGCTTGCTGACCTGGATCCTTGGCAGAGATCTGGGAAGTGCTGGGAGCTGTGGCTCTCAGGGCTTCCAGGCTCATTCTTCCTTGATAGCTGGAGCTCTCAGTGTCCACAGCTGTGGGACAGCCTGCCGCGCGGGGACTCCCGTTGCTCAGGGCTCTGGGGCAGACTACCTCCAGTTCCCTGGAGCTGCACTTTCACACCTTTTTTTTTTTTTAACAGGGCATTGTTCCCAACAGAAGGACATTATATTATGAAGTCACAGAATTTTTTTGCAAAACAAAGTTATCCTTCTCTATTGAACTTTTCAGAGCAGGACCATTTTGCTTTAATGCATTGCACAAGACAAAGAGAAGTACAGCCCTCTCCTTAAAAAGCCATAAACTATGTAGAAAGAGAGAACTGAAGAAAGACACAGCAAGTTAGTCCTTTTGCTGCTTCCCACAATAATTCTGTCACAGTTTCCAGTCTCAGAACACTGGAGACAGTGCTCAAGCCATTTGCCTACAGATGAGACATCCATGTAAGATCACAGGTAGAAGTAGTTGGCTGATCTTCACTCTACCTACTCCTTTTTCCTCTAAGGAGTAGGTGGTACCCTTATCATGTATCATAGAAGATACACACATGCAAAGTCACCATTCTGTGTTATGTTCACCTTTAATTTGTGAATGAGTAGATGTAACAGGATAGAGGGTTTCCCACTCCTTGTCTATAGGCCGATTTTATCTGTGTATCCTGCAAAGAACTACTGGGGGAAGTAAAAATAAAATATGGAGATATATCCATGAAACTACCATCTCAATGCTCAAAGACACTGATGGTGAAGTTGCCAGGCCTAAAATGCCTGTTGGTGACTTTGGCAATAACTTTCTGTCTTGAGACAAAAGCATAGAAATGCAAAATGACACATTTCAGAAGATTGCCAACTTCAAGCCCCTTGCATTAAGAAAAGCTCAAATATCTGTATTCATCAGGAGTCAGGTTGGGGGAGATGATTGTCCCACTCTGCACTGGTATGGCCTTGCCTCCGAGCCCTGTGTGCACTTTTGGAGATCACAATATGAGAAGGGTTTTGAGCTATTTGAGAGCATCCAAAGGAGGGCAACAAAGATGGTGAAGGGCCTTGAGGAAAAGCCATATAAGGAGCAGCTGAGGTCACTTGGTCTGTTCAGCCAGGAGGAAACTGAGGGGAGACCTCACTGCAGTTACAGCTTCTTGTGAGGGGAAGAGGAGGGGCAAACACTGATCTCTTCTCTGTGGAAGTTGTGCCAGGGCAGATTTAGGTTGGATATCAGAAAAAGGTTCTTCATCCAGAGGGTGGTTGGGCACTGGAACAGCTGCCCAGGGCAGTGGTCACAGCACCAGCCTGACAGAGTTTGGGAAGTGTTTGGACAATGCTCTCGGGCACATGGTGTGACTCTTGGGGATCGTGCTGTGCAGGGCCCGGAGTTGGACATAATGAGCCTTTAGAACTCAAGATGACTAGGCTAGGTGTGACTATGACTCACACCTAGCTAGTCTTTTACATCCTGCATGAAGTTTATTACGAGACTTCTACCCTGAAGTCTCTTCAGTCTTCTTTATTCAGGAGCCAGTAAATCTAAAATTTCATAAATCTCTTATTTCTATGCCACAATTTCTAAATCTTTTCTCATATTACTTGTTTTTGGGTTTTTTTTCTTGACTCTCCCTGTTCTGTATGCTTCATGTTAAAGCTCAAGTTTGGAAACCTTCCCTAAGCAGAGCAGAACAGAATAGTTATTTCACGTTTTACAAATGTCTTTTGCTTAGAGAGATAAGAACCAAGGAGCCATAAAGGGAGAATAAAAATTATAAACCAGGTGTGAACACCCAAAAACCACTGGATCAAAGCAATAAACCCAGCACCACTAGTATTTTACCTGAGTAGACATTTCAAAAGGAATAGTAGGTAAAAAAAAAAAAAAAAAAAAAAAGAAAGAGCAATATTGTTTCAAAGGTGGCTGAAATATCCTAAGGAAGGACAATCTCCCATATACTCTGTAAAAGTGAGGATATAATATGCTGTAGATTTACTCTTTGTGAGATACACCTAGCTCCTCCCCTCAGATGTAATCATTCTGATCAGAGTTCTGGAGAGGAGAAGTTGGAAACAGAGCTGGGAATCAATATCACAGGCTGCAGAAATTATGTTCTTATTCCAAAGGGGCCTGCAGGGAGATGTCACACTGGTACAAGAGGGATTGCTAATATAATCCAGAGTAAATGCAAATTATCCAGTTCTACCTTGGGCAATATAAAATGTATTCATTTCACATTAACCTACTTGAAATGCCTGAATGGAGGAATTTATTGACTTTTTAAATTACTACTCATCTACCAGGAGTGCTTTCATGGTCTACTGACAATAGGCAAAATGTGCTGTGTGCATGAAAAAAAAACAGATTACATTGATTCTGCAGCTTGCAAGGTTTCAATTATATCAATACATGCTATATTTAGGAAGAGTGTTCTAGATAGTCTTTCAACCTGACTTCACAGGACTTAAAAATATTTTTTTGTTGGAAAAAAATTGCTAAATAGACTAAAATTGCTGTAAAAGAGGATAAAACGCAAATTTAATTTTCATATTCTTTAGTAAGATAACTGAAAAATTACAATAAAAGTGATCATCTTCTCTAGACGACTTGATACATTGCCAAATGTAAAATTAGTAATTAACTTGGGGAACCTGAAGATCAGCATTAGAGCTGGAGGCAAGGTGAGGAACTGGCCAAAGAGAAAAGAGAACTAGTGTGAATTCAGAGTTCCTCAAAGACTGATCTTGAGCCTGATACTCTTAAATGGTTTCTTTATTGACTTTGCAGAAAAAAGTAGATGTGTGCTATTGTTCTTTCCCAGTGGCACAAATCCGAGTAGCTGATGAGGACAGAGGAAGTAGAAACAGCTGACAGTAATGGCCCATCAGACTAGTGCCTGGGGTGTGCTGGTTCATGTGTAGACACAGTGAAATTATACCAAAGCTCCATGCTTACTTATAGAGAAATAAAGTCATCATTCCTGTTCAGTTGCTTGTCTTGCTCATTTTGACATGGCTGACAGTTAGCTGGAGGCAGAGTTTTCAGAAACACAAAAAAAAAAGGAAAGTTGCAGAGAATTAGCCTTACTTATGTTTTTATCTTGTTGTCTGCTTTGCCAGTTCTTTTTCTAAGTATTTCCTAACCATACTGATTCTTATATTAATATACTAAGTTATAATTTTTTGTTAATGTAGTGGAATTCTTTTTGGCTACACAATAACATTTGTGAAAATTACCCTCAATCCTCCTTTCATAATCCTGTGGTGAGGTATTATTGTGATTTAACATTGCACTTTCCTTCTAGCAGAAGACACCAGCACTCTCCTTTATGGAATGTGTACATATTTTTCCTTCTGAGCTAGCAAGCAAGGTCACTCTAGGAAGTGACCTCTAACCTTGCTAGGAAAGTAGAGCCTTTTCTGTTTATCAGCAGAACGATAATGCCAACAGTTCTTGTGTATCAAATAAATGTCTTAAAATGACATCCTTCCCAATGCAGCTCTGTAAAGACAAAACACTAAAGGTTAACTCGGTAGATGAGAACTGGAGAAATGGAAGTGGGATAAAATGTAATTGTGCAAAATGCATGTCAATGCACTAGAAGATTAATACTAGGTAATTCTGTTAGATGGCAGAAGCTTATCACTTGTGAATGAGGTCTTCCTAGCAGGTGCAGGGAGGCAACAAAGCCTAAGTAGTTTTAAGATGCAGCTTGATAACTTTAGAAATGGATTATGACATAGTCCTGAGGTAGCAGATGGCTGGGATTTGATGACCCAGATAGTTCTTTCCTAGTCTGTGTTCCCTTTTTGGTGGTGGTGCTGCTGGAGGAAGAGCCAGTTGTCTCTGGTAGGACGGAGAGGTGCAAGGTGCATTTAAGGAGCTGTGAACCAGGTTTCACATGTTTTTTAAAAGGTCTGGAGACTACTCAAAACCCCGAAGAAATAAAGTTTTCAGACATATGTGAAAGAAAAGGTTTCTGGTGACACACAATAAGTCTGTCTCATCCTTGTGATCCATATTAAGGAGTGGATCTTGATACTAGGCCAGACCATCTGGGAAACCAACTTAGGGATACCTGGTCAGAGCACCTGGTGTGGTGTCTGGTGTGGAGCACGAAAGTTGAATAGGTAGTGGAAAAAGGGGGTTCTGCATCTGTGTGGAATGGTGGTGTGCACCCTAAAATCACAATTTTGCAAAATCAGACTCTCCTTATGTATAAGGAAAAAATCAGACAAAAGTATTTATATCCAGAGATTTACAGGTTGTTGAAGAATATCTGGCTGATAACCAAAGGATTAAAATGTCTGAGTCACAGGGATGGGATTTGTATGCAGCACATAGAAAAGATCCTGAAAACCCTAAAACCTGATCTCCCAATTACATGGGGCAAAAACAGGAGGCAGAAGTCATGAATAATTTTCAATTAGTAGAAAGTCCTTAGATTATACAGACAGAGCAGTAGGATTAAGATTTGTTTTCTAAAGTGTAACTACCAATTATCCAAATTTATCCTAGGACATTTGCTAGTGGGCTATAGTAGCCATTTACAGAGTCAACAAAAATATACACACAACATTTCCTGTTTTGTAACATTCTTTTGGTAAAAAAATAAGGAGCAATATTACATTAATAGGTACTTGAAGCCATGCATTTATTTCCATATAAATTCATTTTATTTTAGTCAAGCAATTATTTAAATAACTTTTCTATCCTTTTAAAGTAAGAATCAAAATATTCTGCCCTAAACTGAGGAATACCAGTACTCCCATTACTCTCATATTTGAAAGTGAATAATATTATACCTCTATTTTGCAGACAGAACTTTTAGGAGAATATGTTGCCTAACATTCACAAATGTAAGACATTTAAATGAAGAAAAGAATGAATGGAATTCCTTTCACACAATTATAGCACTATAATTAAAGACAGAATATATATTAATCATTTCCTTTAAAACAAAAAAGGAACTTTGAAATCCCACAGGTCATTAAGTTGGCAACTCATTAAAAACAAGACATTTCCCATGCAGCAGCACAAGTGTACTCCTTAGTTTCACACAATCCAGTCCTGTAAAACTAAGGTTAGATTCATAAAGAAAAAAAAAAGTCAATGAAAGTTATGAATTCAGTTAATTTTCCATCCTTCTGTTGTAATAAGCATATAGGTGTATGAACAGATAATTTCCAAAATGTTTCATCAGTCAGTGCCGGCACAGAAGATAGATAACATTCATCTAACTTGACCTTGAAAATATAAAGAAACAAATATCAGCAGATCACATAATATCCCATTTGCAGCTGAAGGGATACATTTCCAATATTATGTTGTGATTTTAAAATTTCTGTCACTGCAAGAGATATTGTAATCATATTCCAGCCTGAGCAATTTACCAGAAACCTTCCCCAGAAAATCTTTTCTCATGGGAACTTGTTTAGGGAATCTCCAAAGTCCTGATTGTTTCAATACAGAATGCTTCTGTGGTTACACTACCTACAAGAAAATTCCAAAGGTTGTTAATGTATCATTGGCCAAATCCCAGGTGCAGTCAGGAAGGCATTTCTGCTTGTTCATATGATTGCAGGAATTTATGTCAGTGATGGCCTTTTCTCGGATGTGTTTGGCATTGGTCACAGACAACAATGGTGAATTGAACTACATGGTAACTGAGTTATTCTGGGGCTTTTTCCTTGTAGGCAATTCTACAGAGGCAATAATTTTAAGTAGGATTTAATTAGAAGTACTGCGACATGTTTTGATTGTGTTCACACAGGGTGAGGAATGTCCCTTTTCCCCTGTTGGGCTGAAGCTCTGAGTGCCTGGCTCAGCAGGGAAGGGGCTGTGGGAAGTGATGACATTTGCTGTAGTTCAGTTATTATTAGTGCTACCCTGCCAGGGACACTGTGAGTTGGCTGGCAATGATATGGTGGCCAGAGTTAACCCACTGAAAAACTGAGGTCACAGCATCCCTTCCAGGGGCTTTGTGAAGTCCAGAGATCACCATGTCAGCTGCCTGCTCCCCTCAGGGCTTACCTCACCTCCCTACCCTGTCTACCCCATCTGGCAGGTTCAAAGGACTTTGCAGCTCCAGGGCAGCACACATCCCTCCTCCACAATCTTTCATGGAGACTTTCTCACTGCCAGGGTGAGGATAAATGCACTCTGAAGCAATATAAACCTCCAAGAAATTGTATTGATTTTTCCCCACCTAATTTTCAATGGCAGGCTTGCCATTTAGGAAAATGGATGCTCATTCATCTCATTAATTGCACTGTGTAGAGACTCTCATCTTTGTCCTTCACAGTCTAATGCTGATCTGCTTCTGATCATGCTTTTCTTATGGGGCAATTTCACAATATAAGCTGGGTATGGAGCAGGCCCTTTCCCCACAGTGTGCTCACACACTGCTTCCCTGAGCTGGGATTTAGATGTGACCACAAGTCGATCAAGCAGATGATTCCACAGAAGATTAACACGTTGAAACAAGAAACAAAGCCTAATCATTCTCCCAAATCAGCAAGCTGATCTAGCTCCATGTGCCCATACTGGATTGGGTCCCCAATCCAGAGGGGGTGGTGGGCCCTCCCTTTTTTGGCAACAGTCAGCCATCACACCGACTTGGTGTCTCAGTCCTCTGGCCAATGGTTTCCTTTGAAGAGGCAAGAAGTTCAGGTTCCTTCCCACTTGCTGAGGATTTTCCACAGAGGCTGGTGTCCATGTTCCCATTTTACTGAAATTATCAGCAGGAGCTCTGTTGCTGCCAACAGGAGAGGATTTGAGTTCTCAGCATTTCTTACAACAAAGATGGGTATGGAAGAAGGAACTGACCTTTGTCCCTCAGATTCTGAAACAGAAGAGAATGAGATGTGACAGAAGCAACTACAAATTAAACTCAGTTTTAGAAGTAGCTTAGGAAATTTCTGGGATTTCACCTTGACTATGTTAGATGATGAGATTTTTGACAGCGGCCCTGCTGAAATTCATGGAAATTCTCCTTGTATTGAGGGAGGTTTGTATTCTGTCAATTTGTGATCACCCAGATACATTTTCTTTGCTCCCTTTTGCCGGTTTTAGTTTCCTTTTTGCATTCAAACAAAGATTTCTTTCTCTCTAAACATTGCTTTTCCTGCCTTAGGAGCGTTGCCAAGCTTGTGCCCTTTTTAATTCTTTGCAGCTAGGCTGGAGCTTTTAATTCATGATATTTAAATAACATTTCAGCTTGATCATTTAACTTTTTCCTATCTCAGCTTACTGCCACATTCAGCTATGTAGCAGATCTTACCTCAAATAGTGTTAAGGCTTGAACCTTGAACCAAGCCCTTGTAGCATATTGCTTCTGTTTGGAAAACATGCACTTGGCTTTTGGGTTCTGTAAGAGCTCGCTCTGTGCCAAATGGGAGCAGCATTTTGAGTTGAATCCATTAGGGTGAATTGCGTTATATCCTACAGAGATAGGGACCTGCGGAAGGAAAACACGGCACAGGAGGGAGAGGAATGAAATTGCCACTTTAGAGCCTGTGGCTCACACTATGACTATTCAAATGAATGCTTACTAGTAAAGGAGCTCCACTTGA
The DNA here is from genome assembly GCF_015832195.1 of Motacilla alba alba. Lineage (NCBI taxonomy): Eukaryota > Metazoa > Chordata > Aves > Passeriformes > Motacillidae > Motacilla > Motacilla alba. The sequence goes on along the minus strand of NC_052018.1, from coordinate 23,760,798 downwards.
AAAACAAGATTGGAAAGAGAAGAAACTGGGCCAAGGAGCACGAGTGCTTACAGAATACTTTGTGACAATAAGACAGAAGCTGTAAATATTCTTTTTTTTTTTTTTCATTTGACTTCACAGAAACTCCTGGGATTATCCTGCATAACTTCAAGTGCACTGTACTGTTTGGTGCATTCTTAGCTCTCTTTCCAAGGAGGAAGGAGTGTTGTATATCAAAGCTGTAGTTATTTCTTTGCCTTTGTTTGGGCTTATGTTCCTACTGCCGTAACAGCAGAATCATTTTACTGGTCTGCTGGTATAGGCATCTCAATTCTCATTCAAAAATACCCCGAAGGAGAGAAAATGCTGGCCACTACATAGAGAGATCAGGCTTGTCTTTACATAGAGGTAATCTGTGATGTGTAGAGCATTTCTAACTAGACTACAGAGCACTGACTGATTGTATGACTTGGGTTTTTTTTGGTTGATCAGCTGTGATACAAAGGTTTGTTATATTCCCACATTCTGTCTGCAATGGGTTTGAGAAAAAGAAATGTCCAGTCCCCTCCCCAGTGTGAAACTACTAAAGTCTTCAAAGATGTTGTGGGAGGTAGTTGTGCAGAAAGCTCTCTTTCCCTGTGCACAGTCAGATCTTCTCTGCGATGAGGAATTTTCCATTATCTCAACAGTCTCTTTATCTGGACCAACTAAAATTGAGTCAATGTAAAAAGGAGGTATTTTTGAAATGAGCCATACTTCATTCAGTGTACAAGCATATTAAGTGGGTGCAGAGTTTGCATACCATGTAACAAATCTGTGAACAAGCTGTGATAGCAATCCTTGTGGAAACGTTGGCTTTTTTTTTTAAGGAATCAGCATTTTGGTATTGCATATATCACAGACACTTTGCGTTCATTTTGTATACAAATTTGCTACTGCATGGATACAAATTTAAAGCTATTTTGATTTAAAGTGTCAAAAGAGAGCAAATATTAATTCCTGCAAGCATCTCAGTTTGTTTTCATGTGTGCTAAACAATTTCACTGTGACCTTAGTATTAGGAATCACACACTATACACCTTATACTATGGAGGTTCTCTGAGTTGCTGGAGTCCTGTGGGGTTAGGGCTTTCTCTTCTCATGCTCCTTGTTTACAAAAAGTCATTGCCATCTAATATTAGGAACTCACCATCCCTGCCAGTTCCTGGGCTGAATTTAAAAATGTTTGTTTTGAAACTGGTCTTTCATTACTGCTCATCTAGTTTTCTGTAGACATGAAGCCATGCGTAAAATCATTTCATCAAACTTCTCTGGACTTTTAAAAGATATAATGGCATAATGTAATTTTCTGTTTTCATATTTTTCACATGAACATTTTTCTGGGCTACGCAGAATAAATCATCTGGGTCTGTCAATGGAGCTGTTTTACTCCCTGTGCTTCCTAAATTTCTGTGTGAAGCCATTCCCTGTAGCTGCGTCTTGCAAATGCCTGTTCATTAGGAGGAACCTGATCTAGTGCCCCTTAGCAAATAATTTATCATCTTCTGTAGTGATAAATTTCTGTCTTTTCTGATCACCAGCTTCAAATATCTTCATATCATGGGTAAAATAGGTATCGGACATTTTAGAGCTTCTGAAGCGAAAGCAGCGTGGTGGTTTAAGGTGAAATAAAAAAGGCAAGATAGAGGAAATGAAGGACTGAATGGTAGAACATAATTTAGGTCAGGCTTTCCCCCCCTCTTGTCATCAGCTTTCCGGTACCGAGCTGGTTTCAGAGCGAGCTTGCTCCGGGCCGAAGCGGGAATGAATTCCCGTTCGCTGCTGCCGCCGCGTCCTGCGCGCCGCGCTGGCAGCGGCCCCGCGGGCGGGCGGCAGGGGGCGCCACTCCCGGCCCGCCATTCCCGGCCCATCCCGGCCCATTCCCGGCCCATCCCGGGCCCGTTCCCGGCCCATCCCGGCCCCTTCCCGCCGTTCCCGGGCCATGGGCGGCTCGCCGCGGAGCGGCGGCTCGGAGCGGGGCCGCTGCAGCCCGCGCGTAACTGCGGGGGCAGGGCCGCGTCCTCCTGCCGCGGCGTTTCGAACAGCGCCCGCCGAGCGCGCACGTCCCGCACGTAAGCGCGGCCGGAGCGCAGCGGGAAGAGCAGCCCCGCATCCCGGTGGGATGAGCGGGCACGCACCGACCGCGGTCGGCTGGCGAGAGCCGCCCGGGGGCATCACGGACATGAACTCCTGGCGAAGGACGCCTGACCCTTTCCTGACGCGAAATTGGCCCGAGAGCTGCCGTAGCTCCGTCCTGCTAAACTCTCTTAATATACATACTTTCTGTGCTGTGATCTAGCATTATTCCCAGGGGTGCTCCAAGAAAGGAAGTGGAGAATGTTCTTTTCAAAAGCATGAAGTGGGAAAATGTTTAGAACTATTTATAGCTGCACTTAGGCTGTGGAAATCCCAGACATTATAAACTATTTATAGTTATTCTCTGGGTTAAAAGGGTGAAGTCAGAAATCTTATTGAAAAAGTTGCATATGCTTCTTATCCATCAGTTAGATTAAATGAGACTTCTGAGTGCAGGATGGGGTTGGCTGAGATTGATGAAAGCTGGGAGGAATCAAAGATGAGGTGGAAAGACCAATCCAGAGAAACACACACCCCATGTTGTGGAAACAGGAAGGGCCCTGTGGCACCTGCGGACTCAGCCCAGGGCCAGAGGGTGGTAGGGACATGCACACTCAGTCTTTGGCTGTGGCTGCTGACAGCAAGTTGGAGTCTTCCATTGCCACAGGCTTCCCCATCCTGCCTGTTAGGGGAATCCCATGCGTGTTAGAGCTGCTGTCTCTGCCTGCTTTGGTGTGTCAAATCTCTTTATGCTTGAAATCCTTGGAGTCTGTGCATGACTTCTCCAGTGAGCTCACTCAGGCATTGGGAGGCAGCAGGTATCATCAGGAGCATTATTTTGTACGTTCTGGCCGTGCTGCCTCAGCAGCTCCAGCAGCTGGGATCGCCTCCATGCAGATGGTGGTGGGCTGGGCTGCAGGGATGGTTCCTTGGGCTGGCTGGGGCTTCGCATCCTCGCAGCACCTTGGTGACTGACTAATTTAAAAATTAAAGCATCTCTAAAGCTTTTCCTGTTTTTGTCAGAATTGTCTGGACCAAGCCTGAATTTGCTATAAGCAATTAAAGAACTCAATAGGAATATCTCTTTACTGACAGTTGAACACAACTAGCAGAGGCAAACTGACCAAAAATGTCCAGTATAACATGAGAAAAAGGCTGAAATGCAGGTCATTAGAACAGAAATATCATATCAATACTGTTAATGTAACTAATTTAGGGAAAGCTTTTCTTACTGTAACCTGCATGATGTCAGACATGAAATCCCAATGATGTTTGCTCCCCACTGCTGTGCTTTTCCAATGAAGTGTGCAAAACCAACACTTGTCTGGTTTTAAAACTCCCAAAACCAAACACCACAAAGCATTATTATTATTATTATTATTATTATTATTATTATTATTATTATTATTATTATTATTATAAAATTCTCCTATCATCCAACACTTTTTGCTCTGCCTGACTAGAACATCTTTCAATTAGTATCACTGATAAATGGATTATTTCAAGTATTGAAAGAAGTATCTTGGTATCTTCAGAAAAAACTCACTTTTCTTTGAATAGTGGATTTAAAAGTCTCATTTCAAAGAAGAGGATTCTATTATTTTTGCTCTAAGCCATGCTTCTCTTTGGCCCTGCCTAATGCTGAAATTTGTGCCAGTGTCTTTAAAGCTTGCATTGTTTGCTGTTTGCCATGATTTTAGGGTGACCAAAGAGCTGCTGTGTGGTGATGCCACCCATCAGGTAGGCAGTAACTTCTTTCTTTACATGGATTTTTGTTTGCTAGTGCTTTTGTTGGTCTTTCCAGCCTTTTGGACAAGCACATGTGGGTGTCTGGATTGCCCTACCTTCTGCCTGCACTCTCTGGGAATAGAAACATGGGGTATACAAACATGTACAAACTACCTCCTTGTTCTCCTGTTATCTTACCCTGCTTCTTCCAGCTTGACTCAATTTCTGTAGTGACCCACAATGGATCATACAAAAAGGTTTCTTGGAGTAAAAATATCCTTGGAAGTAAGGTATCCTTTTCTCCCCCGTTCTCCCTCTTCAGGTGTAACAGGTTTTGTAGATGACACTGCAATTACATGCTGATGAGCACACAGAAAACTCCCCCAGGTCACACCACAGCCTTCGCTGTTGAAAGAAGAAAGCTCTAGAGCTCGACTTTGTGCACTCATGCCTTTACTACCCTTCATGGTATGAAAGGCTGATGACCAAACCTGAGATAAAGCTGGTTTGACAAAGCCAAACTCCAATTAAGGGGTGAGTTGAGTTGAGGATCTAATTGGTCACAACTGGCATTTTGATAACTCCATAAATAATTTTATTAATGCTTCCATGATTTTCTCAACAATGGTTCAGCAACATCCCACAAACAATCAATCAAACAAACAAAAAACCCAAACAAACAAACAAAAAACCCAAGCCAAACCTCCAGACTTCAAAGGTTGAAAATAAACTTCTGTTTTAATAGACAGACTTACCAGATGGCATCCTTTATTGGCAGTAGTGCAGCCATTTACAACCTTGTTAGCAGCCACATGTACATTACTCAAGAGTTTTCTATGACAATCCTGGATGTTTCTAAGGGTATTTTCAAACTTTTTTATCTTATTGCAGTATGCCTCCCTTCTTACAAATTCATCAAGAGTTGAGGTCATTTGCTTTCCCTAAAAGACAGTGAAAGGTTTTACAGCAAAATATTTTAAAAAACCCAAACCAAAACAGGATGTAAAATAAATAGCATCATTAGTCCATAAACCACCAGACTGTTCTGCAGGAGCAGTGGACAGACAGGGCCTGTGCTGATTCAGTTCTAATGTAGCCCTTTGCCCTTATTAAGGAGACCACAGGGCAGTGATGAAGAACCTCTGACCCTCTGTGGTGCAGCAGAAATAAAGTATGGAAATAAAGCTTCTCTCTGAATTTTCTAACTTGTAAAATGTAGCTATCAGTTTTCAGGTACTCAGCTGAATCATGGGCAATAATATTGGCACAGAAATCACTTGTGAAGAGGCAGATACTAATACTTTCCTTGTGCAGGTCGTGCAAAACAGCACAGCTCTGCAAGTTAAAAACAAACATTGCTTTAGGTACCCATACTGGTATTCTGCAGAGAGACTTTATTAAGTCTGTAAAAATGGCTGGATTCAGTGGCTCATTGTACAGATTATCTCGATATCAAACCCACAGCAAAGCAGTGTTTTACGTCACTGACTACCAGTAATAGCAATGCAGAAGCAGAGGTGTTGAGTTTAAATGTCAGCCATGACCTGAAGCTCTCAGCATTTTCCCACACTCGATTTGCAACATCCAGTTTTCCTGAGAGACCCCTGTATTTGTACTTTCCCTGTATAACTTGGGATTGGACATTTGTACACCATTTTTTTCTCTGTGTTGGGAGCTGGAAGTCTATCTTAAGAATATTTTGTCTTACTAGGGAGTAAAGTAGTAATTTTCTTAATGAATTAATGAAGTTATACAGAGTCCAGCTACTAAGATAGAAATGAAAAAAAGATAAGACCACTGATATGAGTAAATTATATTAGTTACAACACAACAGGACACTTGTTCCTACTTTGAAAAAAGCGAAGATTTCCTTTCCTCAGTAACTGAAGTTGGTTCTGTCAAAAATACAGAGGCAAAAAGTTACCAAGTTGAAATCAAGTATGTCTTTGGTTATTTATTGATAAGTTCACACACTAAAACTCTTCTTTAATTCATTGAAAAGAATCCTGCTATTATTTTCAATATAAACAGTAGTGGAATACAAGACACAGAGAGGGTTGGCAACTGTACTGGGAGTCTTTGTAAGTGAGCAAGCTCTCCCACTGACTGCATGCCACAAAGAAATGGCATTTGTGCCAGGAAAGTAGGCAGAGCTGACCCTTTGCTACTCATTTCCTATCTTTATGTACTCATTTCATAGTCTGGTCCATGAAAAGAGACAGGTTTGTGCTATTAACACTGGAAGCGTAGTCTTTCAGCAGTGTAGGGAGGACATAAAAAGAAGGAAGATACCCCTTATTTGGTGGGGCCACAAAGTTGGATTGCTAAGATTACTTGGATGCCGACTTCCACCTCCAGGGCTGGAAAAGAGATGGTTAATTAGGATGGGTAAGATTAAGATTCAACCTACACTGTTTCAAGTTGTGACTATGACAGTCACAACTGAAGCTGTAGCAGACTTTGGTGCCATTAGTTTCCTTGAACTGTCACAGCCACAAATGCAACACACACCTTCTCTGCTGCCCTGACTGGATGTCATGGGCCATTGTCAGATATTGTCTCTCTGCAGTACTGCAAACCACTGTAGAAAATCTACCCATCACTTCCAGCTAGTTTTGGAAGGTGCATAGTGTCTTTCTTCCTGGCAGCAAAAAGGCCAGGAAGCGCCTGGAATTGGTGCCATCAAGATTGAGGGAGTCACCATGCCATTCAGCAAGATTGTCCAGACTCCAACAATTTCTACCTCAGTTGTTTTTAAATCCATATAAACTTTTAACATCCACTAAATTCCACAGCTTGATTCTATGTGGTGTGAAGAGTAACACTGCCCTCTCAGCCATCTCTTTTGAAGGCAGGGGATTCCCCAGTTTATGCAATCATTTCTCATACGAGCACATTTTGTAGGTTTGATTTTGCTGCCGCTTTTTGGACCTTCTCAAATATCCTATATCTGTTTAGACACAAGGGAGAACAGAACTGAATACGTGTGTGCTTGGAAATGCAAAGGAAGATGCTGCTAGTTGGCAGGAAGTAAAGAACCTTTCTTGAATTCAATGGGCAGTCACCTTTTAGATTACTTAGGCCTTTAGCTCTCTTATTTAGGCATGAGACAAAGCTTCCCAAGATACAAACCTCTCTTCATTAATTATATAATCTCCTGGAAAACTTCATTTGGGTATTCAGACAATCTTTATTAGGAGTCTTTGTGTTTCCGCTGTCTTTGTGCCCACCTACACTTTTAACTCAGATGCTCTAAATTGCACAGATAGCAAATTTAGTGGTATGAGTAACCTTCACAGAGGTATACAGAGAACTGAAGACCTGGGTACAAGGCCCTTGTTAGCCTGGGCAGATCCAGGGTCAGATCTCCCATGAGTGCTGTAGTTTCATAGTTTGTGTGTATCTCACTGCTGTTGGTCTAGGAATGCAAAAGATTCCAAATGGGAAGGCAGAAGAGGAGATCTGATTCTGTAACAGAGGGGCTGTGATACTGTGCGAGAGAGTATTGCTTAGAGACTATGGGTTTCTGTCTCTCATACAACACTCCTAAAATGTAATATATATGAAATGTCACTGACATCAAGGAAAAAGAGAAGACAAGAAAGCACAGAGGGAGAAGAGGCTGGATAAAATCAGGGCAAAGTGAATCTCAAGTTCTATAACTTCAAATTCTTTTATTTGCAGCTATGCCCTTTAATAGCTTCTATATGGGTCATCAAAATATGTTCAGCATCCCTGCACTTAAGGACATTCTTCTCTTCATCAAGTAGGATACTGAGTGTAGCTGGGAATAAAATAACAGTGTTGATTCCCAGACTAGAGAACTCTGCTTTTAGCGTCAATTTTTTATTCAAGCCTGTGTTGCCTGGGCAATGTCAGGGAAAATATAAATCCTCTTCTGTAGGAGGAAATGCTCTTCCTCCAACTTCTAAAATGCTTATCTTTGTGTACAGCTGAAATATGATGAAGCATGTGTCCAAAAAAGTGTATTCCCAAGTCAGCATTTCAAGTGGGTGTGAATTTCAAGTTATTCAGAAATATTCAGTCATCGGTGGGGAGGAGGAGGAGCACCAGATTTCTTTAAGTGTACATTAAAAGTGGCAAAGGGACCAGCCAGGCTCTTCACAGAGGTCAAGTATCTGCAAGCTTTTAGCAGGGTTCCCAAGTGTCTTGATTTTCATATGAATTGACACATTAGGCTGTAATCAGAGCAGGTCCATATTTGTTGATTTCTTGAACTAAAACCTTTGCCCTCCTCACAAATGTTAAGAGCAAAAATCTTGGGTTTGCTCAACTTAATCTTTAAAAAGTATAATGCAGAATTTTGGACGTTGGTTTTGTTTTATCCACAATGTGTTGCACAGAACGTTTAAAGTCATGACAATTTCCATACTGCATGCATAAAAATCATCCTGGATGTAGGCTTATCTCTAGATCCATGGGACTACTTACTTAGTAAAACTTCTCCTGGACAAATTTCAGTTTTGAGTGAATGAGCTGGAATGCTTCGCTCCAGAGCAGAAAATCTGGAAAATGTTTCTTCTTTACCTCTCCCCATACTTGCATCCAAGTCCAACTTGTATCCAACAACTAAAAATGTAATTTAGAGATGAGATCGTCTCCTTAACAGTTCTCAATCATGAAGCTATCTCCTCCTCTGATTTTTAAAGTGTATTTCTTTAATTATTTAAAGTTTTGAATAAAGCAAGGTCTTAAGAGAGATCTATGTACTGCAAAAAGTAACCACTTGCAGAAGAGTTTCCAAGTTTCAGCTTCAGCTGCCATCTCTGTCACATGCACATGTCACCTCTAGAATATTGTGAAACTGCCTCCCTTCGCACACTCCCTCCTAAAGACCTGGTTTTCTCTCCTAAAAGCCTTGAGTGTATAGCTCCATAAAATCTGTAATGAAGAAGGGAAAAACAAACTCCAAGCAAAGCCGAAACCTGCCTGGACTGGTGGTACCAATCTTTTCACCAACTCACATGTAGCCTCACCTTTTTTTTTCCCTTTAAATAAATCTCTAAAACAATGTGAATGACATTGTGGGCATTGATAAATCCCCTTGAAAAATAAACACCCTTTGGCAATTTTTTCTCTAGTCACAGCTCAGGTGCCTTCCAGAAGCTACAAGGCAAACAACACAAGGCAGCATGGAAGAGGTCGCAGGAAGGTTCAGCCAGTGTGAGCTCGAGATTGCCAGGAGTGAGGAAGGTGAGGACGTGCTGGCAGGCTGGGAGGGCGGTGCCTCCAGCACAAATCACTCTTTGAATGATGTTCAAGGAAACGTGCAGTCCTGCATCACACCTGGCTGCACTTAAAACCTCGGTAGTGCACAGGAGCCTGAGCCACTCCTGGGTAATTAGAGGCTGGTTCACATCTGCACCAACAGAAGGAAACCCCTGCTTTGCGAGGTCCCAGCAAAAGCTCTCAGCAGACACCTGTGCTGATAACAGTGGTTATTTTTTTACCACTGGCAGTTTTTAACCACGCTGTTATCAGCTGCTGCATGATGCTGTAGTACAGGCGATACTCTTCCAGAGCCTGCTGTTTGGTCCTGTCATGCAAAGGGCTAATTTTGAAATAAAGCAATAAAAGGAGATCAGAAATAAGACCCTGTTTATTGCAATAGGACCACAGCCATTTGATTTTATTTTGTGAGAGCTGTCATTAAAGATGACTGCTGGCACAGACAGAGGCTTGTTAATACTTTTCAGTTTTCAGTGTGAGAAAATATTTAATTTTTTTTTAAATTGTTGTGGGTTTCTTTGGAGGAAAAAATAATTAGTTTAATCAGTTTTCTAGATAGTCTTACTGGTATACCTCACCTTTAAGCTTTGTAAGTGTTAGAAACACTGCTCCACACAGCCACAGTTCCTGCCCAGAAAGACTAATTTAGAGCACCTTTGCCTCACAGTCCCTAAGGTTTCACCAAAAAAAAAAAGTGTGTGTGTGTGCTGGCAGCTTCCTAGCACTGAACGTCCTGGTAACACTTCAGCACATAATGCAGTTGAGTCCTAAATTACATTCTATACAGACCAATTAATATAACACAAGTTTATTTTAGTGGAACTATAAACAGATGATCAAGTGATGCAACAGTTTTTATTAGTTATTTTTATTTTAAAAGGAACTGTATCCAAAAATTTGACTACAGTTGAGTCAGGAAGATATCCAGAAACATAAAACCAGCTCAAAAAAAATCTGTAGTTTAGTAAGTCAATACCAGATTGTTCATATATTGTGACCACTGTGAATATTTAGAGATTTTTTTACTGTCTTGATATACTTACCACAAATGCAGTTACAATCTAAAACTGATTACAAAAACAGAGAAAGGGGAAAAAGAGATGTAAGATTCACCTACCTCACTGCCACTCTTCCTTTCAAACACATCCATAGCCAATCTCACATTATTTGTCACTGAAACTAAGAAAGTTTTTTAGATCCTAAACTATTTTTTATGGATATATGGTTTGAAGAGGAGACCAATTTTGCAGCCATTCTGACAAAGCTTAAGCAACACATTCTTCAAGGCCATGCCTGTGTTTGTCCTCAGTGTTTGTGTATTTGCCAATGTGAGTCCCAACTAAATTATGCAAACTGTGGTAAAAGCTCTTCTTATCTCTGGAAGAGGAAGGGTGGGAGGGATATTGGTGGTCTGTGCATCCAACTGGTACCACCTATAGCACTGATGAAAGTAAAATGAGTTAAAATGTGTCAGAAGTTAAACTACATTTACAAATTAGCTCAGCTCATGTGAATCTCACAGAGGAATAATACTTATTTTGACTTTCCAATGTATTTTGGTTTAAACATATTCCTAATCAAATGAGGCTATCTTAGAAACACCTTTAATTGTACTAATGGGATTGAGGTAGCGAGCCTTTAGCAGGGGAGCAGAAACTCTCTGAGAAGGAGACACAGCAGCTGTGCTGAGTCATTTTCACAAATGAATGGCAAAAGTGTTCTTGCAGGATGAAAAAGGTAAGGTTAAGACAACTTCTCCTGCACAAAAAAAAACCCAGACAACAACCAACCCAACCCCCCAAAAAAACCCCCCAAAAAACCCCATCAAAAAACCAAAACAAACCAAAACAAAAAAGCAAGCAATAAAGGAAATTAGTAAAAGTTAAGTAGATCCTCCAAATAAGGAGATCCAGTCCCTGTCTGCAGAGGAGAGAGCACACGCCTGTGCTGTGGCAGAATGTTCACTGACCACTGCACGTTAGAAAGATCTCAGAACTCAGAACTACTCATGAAATCACTGATGCTTCTTGGTGCTGGGTGTACTCTTGGAAAGCAATCAGTCAGGGTGGACAGCAGTCCTATTGCTCAGAATGGGAGACCAGAATTTGGAATTCAATTTCCTGCTGGCTATTTCTGCCTGTCTACTAGAAATTCTGCAAGGAGAGCCAATAGATAGGAATTTCTATTAACCATAGAATTTAAGATGGAATTATCTAAATTGGCAGATTGTTTTGTTGGAAACCTTTTAGTTTAGGAAAAAAAGGACATTAGACTTTTCACTGTCAAGTCTGTTACATGTGTGACTAATAAAGACCAACAAGATGATCCAAGAATTTACAACTGAAATAGCTGAGACTAATCTTAAGAAGATTTATGAGAAAGCTGATTTGGAGTGCTATATTCTATAAATTAATAGTGACAGATTTTTATGGGTAGTACACTTAGGAAATGACTAAAAAATAAAACCAGGAGGTTGTTATAGTCAAAATTAAGCAGTGTAATTCAAACAAATGATTCTGTTACTTACTGGCAATCATATGTTCACATGCCACAACCTATACAAGTATTTTTATTTTACTATATAATACTTGGCAACTGCCTTCTTAATAAGGGGGCTCATAAGGTCAAGGCTGAAGAGTGATAGCACGTTACCAGTGCTCTGCACTGAACAGGTAAATAGTTTTGATGATAAACTCTAAAATTTGTAGACAGACACGATTACCAAATTTTGTACGAAACATGACAGGTTTTATATCAAACATTTCCTACTTTTCCTCCTTTTTATATCAAACATACTTCTCCTACTATTTCCTTTCCACTGTTAAAAATTTCCAGATCAGAAAACTAAGCAAGGAGAATGCCTCAGGAAGTTAGATTTTATAGTTTACATACCAAATCCAGCTAGGTAACACTTGAAAATGAAGTCTTAACCTTTTGAGTTACAGGTGCTTAGCATTTCAGAAAATAAAATCAGTTTAATTTTCCATAGAAGAATCATAGTGTGGAGCTTTTCCAATATTAAACATTTTGCAGAGAAACTATACAAATGCAATTTGTACCTGAAACAGCCTGTCACCCACAGATACTGCTGAACTTGTTTTGAAGAAAAAGATTGTATAATCCTTGTTTACAGAACTTTTACATTCAAATCTCTTCAAGAGCCCAAGAATTAGAACAATGCAATAGAATGGCAATGTAAAGATAGCATAAAAATCAATTATTATATTTTGATTTTTCTTTTTTTCATAATATTAACTCAAAATAATATTTTTTTGTACAGAGTTGGCATTTTCTTATGCCGAGGGAACTCTGAGGGAAACACTGAGTTTGGAAGGTGTGGGTTATGGGCTGCCTTTAAATTATTTGATAACATTACTCTCTGTCATGATACATCATTTTGATGTATGGTACTTATTTGGTACTTGGAAATCTTTAAAGGAGCTTGTACATTTATAGATCAACAGGTGATATTCAACATACTTTACATATACACCTCACTTTGTGCCTGCTAAAAACAAATCCACAGATTAAAGAGGAATTTAATCTGTAAGACATTTGCATACATTTTGCAAGCATACCTAAAGGATTTCATAGCATGTTCCCTTTGCAACAGATTTTAGCATTTGAATGATGTGCTGTCTAAATGCATTTAACTCAGAGTCAGTAACCAGTGGTTTCAGCCTAGGTGTAAGGTAGACACCATTTGAGATTCAATTAAAGGCATTGAAATAAAACAATACCTTAACTGCACATCTGAGCATAATTACTGAGTTTCATTTACTTTTGAAAATTCAGTTTAGAAGTGCAACTTTACACCAGCAGGTGTGAGTTGAGCACCATGGGCAACCTTTTACCAAAGAAATGTATTTAGCAATGGTCGTGAAGATGTGGCAACATGGCCCTTCAGGTGTGTGCAGAGGCACTTGCACTAGAAAAGCCAACAGGACTCCAACACCTGCCCTGGGATCACAGCTCCTGCTGACTGCACCACACCCAGCTCAGGCACACTCACCCGTGCTGAGTGCACATCTCTTAACTGCACTGCAACATGACCAACCTTGCATGAAGACTAGAAAATTCCACTCCCTTCCGGTGAATATTCCTTCACCTTTTAGTTCCAAAAGTCTTCAACAAATCAACAAAAGGAAGACGACTTTTATTAGGGAAATACTTTATTTCAAAACCTAAAAATTTCACAAGATGAACACTTGCACAAATATTAAAAATATAGAAATTGTTCCTCTGTATTTATAAGTCTGTGACTTGCATTTTCTTTGGAATTTCCTTCACAGCTCATTTTTTTGTTGAATCCAAGTTAGGCGTGTTTCCTTACAACCATATGGAAACTCTTGAGTTAGCTCACATCTGAAAAATGTAGTTTTCCATAGGACATATTGTATACTGAGTGATTGAATCTAAAATAAATTTTAAAAAATTCAGGATTAGTTAAAATAAAATGCAAAAGAAACAGATGATAAAGCAACAATGTACTTCAGAGCAGTTACTGGTATAAAGCAGTTTGGTGAAGCTGAGAACCCAGAGAGAGAAATAAATGTAAACAGCCAAATGAAAATAGTGCAAGCACTTACCATTTACTTAAGTTTTAAAAGGGTGCTGTATTATTGAACTATGTGCTTTTTGTTCTGGTCAACCTTGAGTGAATTAATTGGCAGCTGGTACTAATAGCAGAAAGCAGATAGCCACAAACCAACTGGATTGCAACAGCTGAGTGTGAAAGATTAGAAACACCTACAGGTCTGATTTATTTGATTAAGACAGCAATTTATAGGCGACACTGTTCATACTGTTATGCACACAGTTGCTGAGAAAGGAGCAGAGCTTCAAAACACTGTATAATTCCTTTAGAGCATCATATAGAAATACTTTTTTCTGAGAGTGGATGGTTCATCAAAACAAATTAAAACCCATTAACTGGAGTGTGACCATGCCTCATGAGCAGGGTGTAGTGATTAGAAATCAGACTGCAAAAATGAGCTGAGAAATCTGTGAACGCCACAAAAAACTTAGAGTCTTTTTTGTTAGCACCTGGATATGCAATTCCTTCCATCCACTGATGGGCTAAAGGTGGCCTGTGCAGCTGCAGGGAGCTCATGAGATCCTTGACCTGGGATAAGGCAGACCTCCATGAGACCAGTAGAAGAGTGGGACACATGAATCACACACTGCTTTAGATCATTGCGTTTGTCCATCTGGCGCTCTACTATTGGAAACTTTTGTGTTTAATTTACTCTTATTTTTAGTCCTGCACAAACCTCTGGTCTCATTACCTGCTCACTTTTTTTTGCACACTTGCTCTCTAAGTCTTCCTGGAAACTGGAGAAAGGTACAGCAAACAATATCACCTTCTTACGTCTCTCTCGCCAATCTTCACAATTTTATCTTATACTTTAGGTAATTATGACATAAAATGTGCATT